>NC_040076.1:53725930-54350930 GCF_003369695.1 Bos indicus x Bos taurus | reverse complement strand
CACTCAATTTAGAAAGCAAGCAAGAGACTCTACACTGATTAGTTCATAGTGGAGCCATATTATCTTGTTTGTAAAATATTTGGTTAAATATAAATGCGATAACACACATTGCTCAGATATTTTGCTTTTAGGGGCTATATTTAGGCAAATCCTAACATTAGTTCTACTTTTTGTATAATAAAAATAGATTAGTAGATAAAAGGGAAAAATAACTAGAAAAAGTTATAAACTAATTACTGAACCTCATAATACTTGGGGATTCCCTGGTGGTCCAGTGGTAAAGAACTCTCCTGCCAATGCAGCAGACCTGGGTCCAATCCCTGGGTCAGGAAGATGTCCTTAAGAAGGAAATGGCAGCCCACTCCAGTATTCATGGCTGGAAAATCCCATCATTAGGGAAGCCAGGCGGGCTACAGTCCATGGGGTCACAAAAGAGTTGGACATGACTTAGCAAATGAACAACAACATAATACTTGTTTCCACTGTCTTATTTTCGAAGAACATTTTATATCTGACTCGTTATTAGATCTTAAGTTTCAAGAGCCTAAAGACCAAGTCTCTTATCTGTTATATATGATATTCTTGGAACTTCGCACAGAACCTAGGGCATAGAAGATGATCTTTTCTAACTCTTAAAAAGATATTATCCTCACTAATAGGATGGAGCCTGCATGACCTCATCTAATTCTAATTACCTCCTAAAGTCCCTGCCTCCTGAAATCATCACATTGGGGATGGATGGTAGGGTTTCAACATATGAATTTGGGGAAGACAGAAACATTCATCACAATGACAATCTGGCAAGTCATGTAGCAAGGACTAGTTTAAGTTTTCAAAACAAAGTAAGGAAGAAAATCCCATTTTTTACAGGATAAAAACTACATATATGGTTAGAAAAGTTAAGTTATACATCATAGAGATAAGGGACAATAAATGCAATTCAAATGGACACTAAATTTGGTTTTACATGTTCCAACAGTGAAGGCAAAAGAGAAGTCTGTTAGGACTTTCTAAAAACAAAATGCATACATATTCATCTCCAGACTTTTTACCATTTAACTCAAACAGAGATCTTCAAAATAAGAAACTTATTATGAGTGGCATAATGGAAACAATTTAAAACTATCATTTTAAAAAGAGAGAAGATGGATTTTAATTAAAAATTAAAAACTTTGGTCTCCTGTGTAAGTTTCTCAAGGTTTCCCAAATGCAAAGTCTGCCCTATGTTCAATCATTATAAATGTTCAGTTCAGTTCAGTTCAGTCTCTCAGTCGTGTCTGACTCTTTGCAACCCCATGGACCAGAACATGCCAGGCCTACTTGTCCATCACCAACTCCCAGAGTTTACCCAAACTCATGCCCATTGAGTTGGTGATGCTATCCAGCCATCTCATCCTCTGTCGTCTCCTTCTCCTCCCACCCTCAATCTTTCCCAGCATCAGAGTCTTTTCAAATAAGTCAGCTCTTCATATCAGGTGGCCAAAGTACTGAGGTTTCAGCTTCAACATCAGTCCTTCCAGTGAATACTCAGGACTGATCTCCTTTAGGATGGACTGGTTGGATTTCCTTGCAACTCAAGGGACTCTCAAGAGTCTTCTCCAACACCACAGTTCAAAAGCATCTATTCTTCGGTGCTCAGCTTTCTTTATAGTACAACTTTCACATCCATACATGACCACTGGAAAAACCATAGCCTTGACTAGACAGACCTTTGTTGGCAAAGCAATGTCTTTGCTTTTTAATATGCTGTCTAGGTTGGTCATAACTTTCTTTTCAAGGAGTAAGCATCTTTTAATTTCATGGCTGCAGTCACCATCTGCAGTGATTTTGGAGCCCAAAAACATAAAGTGTCCACTGTTTCCACTATTTCCCCATCTATTTGCCATGAAGTGATGGGACCAGATGCCATGATCTTCGTTTTCTGAATGTTGAGCTTGAAGCCAACTTTTTCACCCTCCTCTTTTATTTTCATCAAGAGGCTCTTTAGTTCTTCTTCACTTTCTGCCATAAGGGTGGCATCTGCATATGCCATAAGGTCATCTGCATATGCATATCTGAGGTTATTGATATTTCTCCCAGCAAGGTTTCCCAAATACAAAGTCTACCCTATATTCAATCATTGTAAATGCTACTAAGGTAAAACTTGGGAGATAAAACTTTTGCTTAAAATTTAAGGTCCCTGAAGTAGTATTTACTTGCACAAAAGAGTAAAATGAAGTGTACATTGTTTTCCATCACTTAAATGGCATTATACCGTTTTACCCTTGAGGGCTCAGAGAGACTACAAGTTTTAAAAGCAAATTTTTTTCAGAGTTCCTTTCTTGGAATGTGAAAGCTTGATTTGGGGTAAAGAAATCAATTTTCATTATCTTCTGGAAGAAAAATGTTCAATCTTTTCATTATAAATTGTTCCTTAGAAGCAAGAAAAACAGATCCCAATTCTACCATGTGTCTCAGTATGTGAGCCCATCTAATGAACTTAAGCCTGTTGATCAAAACTGATAATTCAATATTTTATGGGCCAGATGCATACAGTAGAAATCATCTGGAAGATATACAACAGGCAACTTCAAGGCATTTCAGTAGGCTCAATATTGTACATCTGACAGTACTTGCAAACCCTGATGAAGTTGATGTAAGGAAGAAATACCAGTTTGATGTCCGTTCTGTTTGTAAATGTTAGAGCTTTAGAGGGTTCTTCAATTATCTAGCTTAGTCTCTTCATTTTACAGAAAAGAGCACTAAAACTTAGAAAAGTTACAGATTTTAGCCTAAGTCTCACAGCTGGTAAACAGAACTAAAATGCCCCCCTGACATCTTAAACCCAGCTTCTCAACATTATCTGCTACTTCTAGGCTATTACTTAAAACTATTAAATGATCTAAATAATGTCTTATAGTATAAAGTTACATGGCTTTCTATATTTTAAAGCATCATCTTGCATTATAAAAATAATTCAGTGACATTATCAGAGAAATGCAAATCAAAACCACTAGGAGGTACCATTTCACACCAGTCAGAATGGCTGTGATCCAAAAGTCTACAAGTAATAAATGCCGGAGAGGGTGTGGAGAAAAGGGAACCCTCTTACACTGTTGATGGGAATGCAAACTAGTACAGCCACTATGGAGAACAGTGTGGAGATTCCTTAAAAAACTGGAAATAGAACTGCCTTATGACCCAGCAATCCCACTGCTGGGCATACACACTGAGGAAACCAGAAGGGAAAGAGATACGTGTACCCCAATGTTCATCGCAGCACTGTTTATAATAGCTAGGACATGGAAGCAACCTAGATGTCCATCAGCAGATGAATGGATAAGCAAGCTGTGGTACATATACACAATGGAGTATTACTCAGCCATTAAAAAGAATAGATTTGAAGCAGTTCTAATGAGGTGGATGAAACTGAAGCCTGTTATACAGAGTGAAGTAAGCCAGAAAGAAAAACACCAATACAGTATACTAACGCATATATATGGAATTTAGAAAGATGGTAGCAATAACCCTGTGTACGAGACAGCAAAAGAGACACTGATGTATAGAACAGTCTTATGGACTCTGTGGGAGAGGGAGAGGGTGGGAAGATTTGGGAGAATGGCATTGAAACATGTAAAATATCATGTGTGAAACAAGTTGCCAGTCCAGGTTCAATGCACGATACTGGATGCTTGGGGCTAGGGCACTGGGACGACCCAGAGGGATGGTATGGGGAGGGAGGAGGGAGGAGGGTTCAGGATGGGGAAAACATGTATACCTGTGGCGGATTCATTCTGATATTTGGCAAAACAAATACAATTCTGTAAAGTTTAAAAATAAAATAAAATTGTAGTTGGAAAAAAAAATAATTCAGTGAAATTGAATGGAATCAGGTTGAAACTATATATTTGCATCATTTTGTTAGGAATGTTCTCTTTTCTCACTAGTACTCTGACCTTCTTTGACCAGATTTTCTTGTCTCATCAGTGAGAACATGCACCAATTTCACATGACTGAGTTTCATCACTGAAAACTGACACCTTGCTTTAGATTATTTTTGTCTCTATGTGACTCAAGATATTAGCCTATATTCTAGAAAAGCTGAGTTGTTACTGCAGCCTTAATGCCAATATGCACATCTTTACCTCAGGCATAGCATAAGAGAGGAAGCCAGTTCTAACAATGCCAACAGGAGTTTGTTGTTTTGGAAGGATTTCCTATTGTCATTCATGTATTATTGCAAATACACCTGTGATACTCAGGAAGCTCATGCTTTATTTTTTAACTGCAATAAGATGCCATCAGAAGCAACGAGTTCGAAAATACTTTAGCTAACTTTCAAGCTTCATATGTTTATCAAAATAAGGCTTGAAGAAAGTACTATAAAGTTGTGAAATAATATTGCTTATATCTCCCCCCAAAAGTCCAATTATTTATTAAAATCAGAAAATTTGATTTAATCCTGTTATTTTTAGCTGCTACTTATAAGCATCTTCTGCAACCCAGTCATTGAACAACAATGTTTCTGTAACAACAAAAATGCTCACTTGTGTAATCTTTTCCTTTGCCCTAATTCCATAATTATGATAGCTGACATTGTCATTTATTTGGCATTTTTATGAAACTAATGATTATTTTTGTTCTTATACTTACTTGTAAAGGTTACTGATAATTGAATCCCTTTGTGTTTATATTTTTTGTAATCTAGATGCTATGTTTTGCACATATCCATCTTTGGAGTTTGACTTTCATTCACTTATATTCAGAGTCCTTTTTTTAAACCATGATGTTCTTTCATCAAATAAGGGCACAATGTGATTAGAATAAATTGTGATATATTTTTCATTTGACTAGTGTAGAGTTAAGATAATCATTCTGTCACGTGAGTGTATGTTCCTCGGTTCTTTGTCTCATCACAACAAAGATTTGAAGCAACGGACATTAAAGCCCTCGGTGCATCACAGCTCTCAGGTCTTGGACAAACCATGTTACAGCTCTTAGGCAAATCAGTGTTACAGCTCCATTTTATTTAGAAGATAGCAGGAGAATCCAAGACTCGAAGAGAAGAGAGTGGAGGAGTGTGTGGGGAGGGAGAAAGAGAGAGAGAGAGAAAGAGAGAGAGAGCACACACGCATGCACGCGGGAGAGAGAGTCCGAGAGAAAGCACTTTGGCTCCTCCTTTTATGTTTTTTCCTCCACCTGAGCCTGCCCTATGCAAATTGGGCTTAGCCAGGAGTGCTGTTTGTTCTGTTTGTTCTGCCTGAAGTCTTCACTCTGGTCCTCGGACCTTCCTTGTCTTTTAGCCACCACCATTTTGGACTCTTTTTCCCTATTCTACCTACCTAACAATTCCAAATTTAAAGGCATTGGTCCATATTTTCACTGGAAGATTATCAAAAATTAATGAGTACCTTTATTCATTTACTAAATAAACAAGTACTGCATTTGTCATGACACTAAAAAAATAAATTAGATGGTGGCTGCCAGGGAATGTGGGAGGGAAGAATTGCTGGTTAGTGTTTAATGGGTGCAGAGTTTCAGCTGGAGAAGATTAAAAAGTTCTGGAGATGGATGGTGGCGACAGTAGCACAACAATGTGAATACACTTACCACCATATAACTAAGCAGTTAAAAATGGTTAAAAGGCTAAATTTTATGTTACGTATATTTCAGCACAATAAAAAGAAATAAATTAGAGACACTTCTCAAGGAGTTTACAAACTAGCAGGAGCAACTTAGAAATACACAGTATCAGCAGTTATAATAGACTATGAGAAACTCTATGGTAAAAGCATCTCTGCTGGGTGAACACAAATGAGGTGAACCTGGTTTCCCGGGTGGCACTAGTGGTAAAGAATCCACCTATCAATGCAAAAGATGTGGTTTTGAACCCTGAGTAGGGAAGATCTCCTGGAGTAGGGAATGGCAACCCACTCCTGTGTTCTCGCCTGGAGAATTCCATGGACAGAGGATCCTGCCGGGCTACAGTCCATGGGGTCACAAAAGAGTCGGACATGACTTAGCAACTTTCACTTTTTCTGGATCAAATAGGAGAGGGGCAGGTGTAAGGAAGGGTGTTCCTGCACAGTATCTGGATGAAGGAGTAGAAATGAGCTCAGCATACATGGAAGAGAAAAATTACAGGCAGCACTCTGACGGTACAACTATCCTCATGTAAGACAGTGGGCACGAGAGTCCCTTCTGTTGTCAAAGGCTGGTTATGTCCAGAGCTCTTCTGAAGGCAGTCCCTGGTTTCATGGAATTTATTCCAACAGCTCCCTAGTCTCTCTCCTATACCTTCAGCCTTGCCTAATTTACTGAGTAATTAACATTCAAATATGTTTTCACATGTGTGCTCAGTCACAGTCATGTCCGACTCTTTGAGATCCTTTGGATTATAACCCACCAGGCCCTTCTGTGCATGGGATTCTCCAGGTAAGAAAACTGAAGTGGGTTGCAGTTTCCTTCTCCTGGGGATCTTTCTGACTCCAGGGATCCAAACAGTTTCTCCTGTGTCTCCTACATTGCAGGCGGGTTCTTTACCTGCTAAGCCATTGGGGAAGCCTGTGTTAGCACATAACCCATTTTTAAAACACACAAAAAAATAAATGTTCCCTGACTTATATACTCCTCCAGAAACCCCTCATCTAGTTCTATAAGAAAGTGTATGTCCCAAGAGACATGTATGGGGTGAAAGGGGGGAAGCCCCACTTGAGATTCAAGCTAATGAACATTCTTCAATATAGTTTGCAGAAGGTCTGAAGGAGGTTTAGATATTTACCAAGATCAATACATTTGATTTCCTATTTGTCTAATCACATTACATATCCACATCATTGTAAGGTCTCCAAAAATAAAGAGGGTTGAATGTTAAACTATGAATTCCAAAAAGGAAGAGGAAAATTAGGTCAGTCCCATGGGGGTTAAAAAAAGAGTAAGAATTAGACTGAAGAAGGGATGCTGAAAAGAGCATGGTTATTACCAATCAGGTTTGTTCTCTGCCCAGGTCTTGTCCTAACGACTCATTCCTGAATTATCAGTAATGGAAATTAGAGCAAAATGGAGTGGGGAGGTGGTGAATCAGCTGTTTGCCACAATCTCTGTAGTAAAAATGATACCCTCAATATTAGGCATTATCAGCATAAGTGGAGATCCTGGCTGTCACCCACAGTAGTGTAACATGTGCCATTATGAGACTTTGAGCAGCATTTGGTAGAAGCCTCTTCATGCCAAGGCTCACATCACAAAGACCACTGGTTCAAACACCATTGGCTTAAGCATCATGCGTTAGCAACTTTACAGCATGTTGGCAGGCATCGGTACCAGAACAGGTGGTACCTCACAGCTATCAGTACCAGGTTCCTGCTTTGTATACCAAAAGACAGGACATGTCACCCAGTGAGCCAGTGGTGAAGAGAAGCAAAGGCCAATTTCATGGTACTGTGAAGTACAGGGGTCTGTGGAGCATACACTGGCCACTCTGTAAGGATTATCAAACATTCTAGTGGAATTTTAGGAAAGATAGTTCCTCTACAAATCAGGTGGATGTAAGAAGCAAGAGAATGATTATTTTGTGGTTGATTCTATTACTCTATTTTTAACCATGACTAATGTGATTAAATATATTATAGATGAAATATATTTGAGGACTAAATATATTTGAGGGCACTTTAAGAGCATCTCAAAGTTAAAAATAAATATAGCTTGCATAATTAAGTTATGGCTCAAGAAGACTATGAAGAATGCTTTATAATAATCATCTAAGTTTAAAGACTAATTATGGTTAAATATTAACACTGCTTTAAAATGTAACATATGCCTATTAAGAATTAAATTTTTTAAAGTCTGGTCTCCTTGTAAGATCAACCGTTATTCACATTATTTTTTAACAAGGTTCACTAAGCCCCTAGGTATTGTAACTATTTTTCATTTATGCAGAGGCTGGAAACAACCGAAAATTTGTACAGCAATATGAAACTGCATGAAAAGCCACCCATGCTTTTCTTTATATCAATCACTTTATCTCATATAACATTTTAATATCTGTGCCCTGAAGCATTTTAAATATTCATGTAGACATGTTAAGATGCCTTCAAGTTTTAAGATAAGTAGATTAGTTGTGTAACCTAAAAGAATTTTTCCAATTCTACAAAAAAAAAAAAAAAAAATTACAGAACAAATAATAAATCTCTCCTTTATAACATTTTCCAGATTTATAGCACAGGACCACCTTTCACTATTCTTATAAGACTAACATAATAATAACATAATGCTCTACACTTATACACTCCTTTTCTAATAATTTTCAACACATTCATCTTTCTGACAGCCTTGTGTAGGGAAATATCATTACTTCTAATTCATATTGAGGAAACTGAGGCAGACAGCCCATGAGAAATTTACCCAACATCAGAGTTTATCTATAGCTAATTTAAATGAAAAAAAGACAGAGAAATAAAGAGATAGGGAGCAAATTAATCAGTGTTCTTTATCATTAAAATTAGTCATGGGTTGTTTTACCACTGAAAATAGAAAAGACAAATGAGGTTTGTAGAGTAGATAAAAACACACTTTGCATTGAAGCCTACATTTTACCACAGGCTTAGCTGGAAAAGGATATGCTACAGTAACAACGAAATACTGAAATCTTAGTGGTTTAACACAACAAACTATTTTTCTTTTGTTACCAGTGAAATGTAAGATGTTCCTCTCAATGGCTCCCCTTCAAGTTATTATTCAGGAATCTGGGCCCCTACCATAAGAGAGTTAAACCATCTGAAACACACGGTGTCTAAGGTCATGGCAGAGGAAGCTCAGGGATATCACATGGGGTATTTTAAGTACAAGTCCTGAAAACTGACTTAAATAAATTCTGACCATATCCCACTGTCCAAAAGTTAATCCATGTTCCCAATCTAAGAATATTGAAAAATATAATGGGTATGCCCAGAAAGAAGAGTACTAAATAGGATCTAATAAGAATCATAATATTACCTCTGTCACAGGCTAGAACATGTTTTAGAAAGCATAGGTAAAGTTTCAAGAGAATCTATGTTTGATTCTACTTCTGAGAATAGTTCTTGATTTTACCTTGGGCAACCTTACAGGACTTCAGTTTCCTTGGCTATAAAATAAGATATGGATCAAACTATGGTGATATTCTATATGATAATAATAATAATAGCTATTTACTGAGTGTTTGCCACCTGCATACTCTGTGATACATTCTTTAAATCCTTATCGCATGATTTTCTCCTAAGCCCAACTTCTAACATTGTATCCCAAAGAAAGGCACTGCAAAAGAAGGCTCAAACTACTGCATAATTGCACTCATCTCACACGCTAGTAAAGTAATGCTCAAAATTCTCCAAGGCACGCTTCAGCAATACGTGAACTGTGAACTTCCTGATGTTCAAGCTGGTTTTAGAAAAGGCAGAGGAACTGGAGATCAAATTGCCAGCATCTGCTGGATCACGGAAAAAGCAAGAGAGTTCCAGAAAAACACCTATTTCTGCTTTATTGACTATGCCAAAGCCTTTGACTGTGTGGATCACAATAAACTGTGGAAAATTCTGAAAGAAATGGGAATACCAGCCCACCTGATCTGCCTCTTGATAAATCTGTATGCAGGTCAGGAAGCAACTGTTAGAACTGGACGTGGAACAACAGACTGGTTCCAAATAGGAAAAGGAGTACGTCAAGGCTGTATATTGTCACCCTGCTTATTTAACTTCTATGCAGAGTACATCATGAGAAACGCTGGACTGGAAGAAACACAAGCTGGAATCAAGATTGCTGGGAGAAATATCAATAACCTCAGATATGCAGATGACACCACCCTTATGGCAGAAAGTAAAGAGGAACTAAAAAGCCTCTTGATGAAAGTGAAAGTGGAGAGTGAAAAAGTTGGCTTAAAGTTCATCATTCAGAAAACAAAGATCATGGCATCCGGTCCCATCACTTCATGGGAAATAAATGGGGAAAAATTGGAAATGGTGTCAGACTTTATTTTTTTGGATTCCAAAATCACTGCAGATGGTGACTGCAGCCATGAAATTAAAAGACACTTACTCCTTGAAAGGAAAGTAATGACCAACCTAGATAGCATATTCAAAAGCAGAGACATTACTTTGCCAACAAAGTTCCGTCTAGTCAAGGCTATGGTTTTTCCTGTGGTCATGTATGGATGTGAGAGTTGGACTGTGAAGAAGGCTGAGCGCCGAAGAATTGATGCTCTTGAACTGTGGTGTTGGAGAAGACTCTTGAGAGTCCCTTGGACTGCAAGGAGATCAAACCAGTCCATTCTGAAGGAGATCAGCCCTGGGATTTCTTTGGAAGGAATGATGCTAAAGCTGAAACTCCAGTATTTTCTGGCCACCTCATGCGAAGAGTTGACTGACTGGAAAAGACTCCGATGCTGGGATGGATTGGGGGCAGGAGAAGAGGACGACAGAGGATGAGATGGCTGATGGCATCACTGACTTGATGGACATGAGTCTGAGTGAACTCTGGGAGTTGGTGATGGACAGGGAGGCCTGGCGTGCTGCGATTCATGGGGTCACAAAGAGTCGGACATGACTGAGCGACTGAACTGAACTGAAATGAAGGATTAAAAATCCTCACATGAGGGAATCCCCTGATGGTCCCATGGTTAGGACTCTGCACTTGGACTGCAGGTGGCATGGATTCAATCCCTGGTCAGGGAACCAAGATATTGCAACGTGCACACTGCAGCCACACACACACACACAAATCCTCACAGGAGACTACAGGAAGGAATAAAATAAATTAGTGTTAAGTAGTGTTTAGAAGTAGAAGGAAACAGAAAAGTAACACTTGCTTTGTCTCAGCAATGATCCAGTAAAGAATAGTGAAGACTGGAACTCAGTAAAAAAAAAAAAAAAAAAAGAATAGTAATAGGTTGTTGAAGGTCTCTTGTTGATTATCACAACTTTTTCCTTTTTATTTCTATAAATCATTACTCCCTCCTCTTCCTCTTTCTTCAAAGAGATCTCTGTTGAGCACCTACAGTAAGTAAGTCTTAGATGCTGTCAGCATAGAACCAAGAGAAAATTCAAAATGCTATTCAAGGTTCCTGATTTCCCTATCATGTATTGGTTATATTAGAGTTCTCCAGAGAAACAGAACCAATAGGATATACATAGACATATAAAGGGAAATTTTCTATCAAAATTCGATTACAGAGACCAAGAATTCCCACAATCTGCCATCTGCAAGCTGGAGAGCCAGGAAAACAGTGCTATAATTCAGTCAGAGTCTGAAGACTTATGAAACCAGAGGAACCAATGTTAGAATTCCCAGGCCAAGTCCCAAGGTCTAAGAGCCAGGGTACTGATGTCTATGGGCAAAAGAAGATGGGTGTTTCAGCTGCACCAAAGTGAGCAAATTCACTGCTCCTCCCTCCTTTTTCTCTATTCAGGACCCCAGGGGATTAGATGATGCCCATATGCATTGATACAATCTTTATTCAGTCTATGGATTCAAATCCTAATCTCTCCCAGAAACATGCTCACA
The DNA here is from genome assembly GCF_003369695.1 of Bos indicus x Bos taurus. Taxonomy (NCBI): domain Eukaryota; kingdom Metazoa; phylum Chordata; class Mammalia; order Artiodactyla; family Bovidae; genus Bos; species Bos indicus x Bos taurus. Next base: position 54,339,416 of record NC_040076.1, on the reverse strand, counting down.
GACACATCCAGAAATATCGGTTTACCAGCTATCTAGGCATCCCTTAACCCAGTCACATTGACATAAAATTACCCCTCACATAAGCTGAGGAAATAAAATGTAGAATTTATTTTGAGGAAGAAAAAACTGAATTCCTTAGAGATTCACTTTGTCTTTACAGATTCACTTTAAACACAATAACATCAGATTTACAAAAATTCCTTGCAACACCCTTTACTGAGACTTGTAAAATGAATAGATTTTTGTTTCAAAACTACCCATAAATCAAAACCTCTTGTATTAAGGAATTGCACTTTCAAAAATTATGCTATTTCTAGCTCTAAAACACGTCTGTTGACAACATGAAGGTAGTACATTAGGCTACTGCCCAGTGTAAACTGGCGTATGCAGTCATTGTTAGTCACCAAGTTGTGTCCCACGCTTTGCAACCCATGGACTGTTGCATGCCAAGCTCCTCTGTTCATGAGATTCTCCAGGCAAGAATACTGGAGTGGGTAGCCATTTCCTTCTACTGGGGATCTTTCTGACCCAGGGATCAAACCCACGCCTCCTGCATTGTGGCAGACTCTACCACTGAGCCACCTGCGAAGCCCAAATTGGTACAGAGTTTTCTCTTAACAAAATTTTTCCTCAGCAATGCCTTGATGGAAGTAGATCCCTGGCAGATGAGGGCTATCTAGGAATTCTTAGCCTTGGAGTTTACTGCTTTATTGAAGAATAAAAATGTAATGCTTACATTTTTGGAAAACCAGATCAAGATAGCAGAGTAGGGAGAGCCTGAGCTTACTTCCTCCCACAGGCACACCAAACTACAACAACACATAGAACAACTATCCCAGAGAATGATCTGAAGACTAGACTGATTTTCTAAGGCTAAGAATACAAATAAAAGGCCACAGCAGGATAAGTAAGAAGGAGACACACTCTAGTCAGAACCCACACCAAGGGTGCGGCAGCCCCAAAGCATGAAATATATCACAACCATGAAGGATCTCATTGAGAAGCAAGGGGTCCCAGCTGTATGTTTAGCTCCCCAGCCAATGGGACCTTCATTGGGAAGATGACCCCTCATGATGTCTGGCTTTGGAAATCAATGACCAGGAGAACTGGAGGGCTGTGGGAAACCAAGACCCTACTCTTGAAGGGTCACATACAAACACACCTGCTCCGAGTTCTAGCATAAAGTCAGCAGCTTGAAAAGCACGTTGGTCATATGAAAAGATTCACTGACTGATTTTAAAGCATGTGCTGGAGAAGCAGAGATTGAGTGGAATGTTCCACAACTGATATGAAATTACATTCAGAAAAAAAAATATTTTCTACAATAGACTATACAATTTCTAATTCCTCACATACCAGTCATTTCCTCCAAATGAAGAAATTATCAAAATTCAATTTACTTGGGATTTCAAAACAAAACTCAATGGTAGGTTGTGAAGTTACAAGGTAGGTGCCATTTTTTACTCTGTTACCTAACTTACCTGGCACTGGCTGGTGCTGTTTCTGTCACTCTGCATCAACACAGCTAACATGATGGTGCAGCTTGCCCTTGTGTTCCCCTGAGTACCAGCCCCACCCAACTTACCTACACTGGAACTCCTTCAAAGTGACTCCCGGGCCACCCCACCAGGCAGGCAGCCCTGGCCAGCCCTGGTGCCCTTCCAGTGGGTTAGCCCAACACACTAAAGCACCCACAACAGTTGCTGCTGGGCCTCACAGCCAGCTGACCTAGGAGCCAACCCTGCCCACCAGCACATCCACAAAAATCACAGCCCAGCCACAATAGGAGGGCTCATGTAGTCCACACAAGGGAAACCCCTGGAGCACCAGGCTCTGGGAAACAGGGGGATTACACCACTGGGCCCCACAGGATATCTGCTATATCACTCTTTCAAGACTGAGAGACAGAGCTGATCTACCTAATACACTAGAAAACATACTGAAATTCAGGCAAAATGAGGAGATAAAGGAACATGTTCCTAATTTAAAAAAAAAAAAATAAGGCAGAACTTCAGGAAAACAAAAAACAACATGGGAACAATTTACCAGATAAAGGGTTCAAAGTAATAGTCACAAAGATACCCACTGAACTCAGGAAAGAATGGGTGAAGTCAGTGAGAATTTAGACAAAGAGATAGAAAATATTTTTTTTTTAATTCAGAACTGAAGAATACATAACTGAAATAAAAAATACACTGAAAGTGGGGAATCAATAGCAAATTAGAGGATACAGAAGAACAGATCAACAATGCAGAAGACATGATGCTGAAAATTACTCAACTGAAACAGTAGAAGAAAAACATTTAAATGAGGAGAATTTGAGAGACATCTTAGACAACACTAAAGGCACAAACATTTGCATTATTGGGGTGCTGAAATGAGAAGGAGAGAAAAAAGGGAAAATATATTTGAAGAAATAACAACTGAACACTTCCTTAACGTGGCAAAGAAAACAGATATACAAGCACCTAGTACCAAACAAAATGAATCCAAAGAGATCCATACCAAAACACATTATAATTTAAAGCCCAAAAGTAAAAGTGAGACTCTTAAAATCACCAGGAGAAAAACAACTAGTTATGTATACAGGAAATCCCTTAAAATTATCAGCTGATTTGCAGCAGAAACATTACATACCAGAAGGAACTAACATGATATATTCAAGGTACTGAAAGGAAAAACTTACAATCAAAAATACTCTATTCAACAAAGCTATCATTCAGAATTGAAAGAGGGATAAAGAGTTTCCTAGATAAGCAAAGGCTAAAGGAATTCATCCGGAGAAGGCAATGGCACCCCACTCCAGTACTCTTGCCAGGAATATCCCATAGATGGAGGAGCCTGGTAGGCTGTAGTCCACGGGTTCGCTAAGAGTCGCACACGACTGAACGACTTCCCTTTCACTTTTCACTTTCATGCATTGGAGAAGGAAATGGCAACCCACTCCAGTGTTCTTGCCTGGAGAATCCCAGGGACAGGGGAGTCTGGTGGGCGGCCGTCTATGGGGTCGCACAGTCGGACACGACTGACGTAACTTAGCAGCAGCAGCTGTGGCTTTACAGGAAATGTTAGAGGTACTTCCTTAAATGAAGAAGAAAAGGCCATAACTAGAAATAACAAAACATGAAAGAAGGAAATCTCACTTATAAGATAAATATATACTAAATATAGCAAATAAATCACCTGTAAAGGAAGGTTAAAAGACAAGAGTAGTCAAATCATCTACAAATACTAAAATGATAAAGAGATATAAAATATGACATAAAAAATATAAAATGGGGCCAAAAAACTACCAGAGGTCATCAGTGGATTAGGTAATGTATCAGGGTACAAAATTAATAGGCAGAAATCAGCTGCATTTCCATACACTGACAATGAAAGATCAGAAAGGGAAATTAACAAAACAGTACCATTTGCCATCACAGGAAGAAGAATAAAATATTTAGGAATAAACCTACCTAAGGACTCAAAATAACTGCAAATGAAGCAACTGACAAAGGATTAATTTCTAGAACACATATGCAGCTTATGCAGCTCAATATCAGAAAAACAAACTCAAAAAATGAACAGAAGACCTAAACAGACATTTCTCCAAAGAAGACATACAAATAGCCAACAAACATGAAAAGATGCTCAACATCACTCATTATTCAGTTCAGTTCAGTTGAGTTCAGTTGCTCAGTCATGTCCAACTCTTTGCGACCACATGAAGTGCAGGACACCAGGCCTCCCTGTCCATCACCAACTCCCGGAGTTCACTCAGACTCACATCTATCAAGTTAGTGATGCCATCCAGCCATCTCATCCTCTGTCATCCCCTTCTCTCCTTGCCCCCAATCCCTCCCAGCATCAGAGTATTTTCCCATGACTCAACTCTTCGCATGAGGTGGCCAAAGTACTGGAGTTTCAGCTTTAGCATCATTCTTCCAAAGAAATCCCAGGGCTGATCTCCTTTAGGATGGACTTGTTGGATCTTGTTGCAGTCCAAGGGACTCTCAAGAGTCTTCTCCAACACCACAGCTCAAAAGCATCAATTCTTCAGCACTCAGCCTTCTTCACAGTCCAACTTTCACATCCATACATGACCACTGGAGAAACCATAGCCTTGACTAGACAGACCTTTGTTGGCAAAGTAATGTCTTTGCTTTTGAATATGCTATCTAGGTTGGTCATAACTTTTCTTCCAAGAAGTAAGCGTCTTTTAATTTCATGGCTGCAGTCACCATCTGCAGTGATTTTGGAGCCCCCCCAAAATAAAGTCTGACACTGTTTCCACTGTTTCCCCATCTATTTCCCATGAAGTGATGGGACCAGATGCCATGATCTTCGTTTTCTGAATGTTGAGCTTTAAGCCAACTTTTTCACTCTCCTCTTTCACTTTCATCAAGAGGCTTTTTAGTTCCTCTTCACTTTCTGCCATAAGGGTAGAGAAATGTAAATGGAAACTACCATGAGGTATCATTGTAGTAGTCAGAACAGCCATCATCAAAAAAAAAAAAATCTAAAAACAATAAATGCTGAAGAGGATGTGGACAAAAAGGAGTCCTCCTGCACTGTTGGTGGGAATGTAAATTAATACAGCCACTACGGAGAACAATATGGATATTCCTTTAAAAGTGAGGAAGAGATCTACCATATGATCCAACAATCCCACTCCTGGGTATATACCCTGAGAAAACCGTAATTCAAAAAGACACATTTACCCCAATGTTCATTGCAGCACTATTTGCAATACCCAGGACATGGAAGCAACCCAGATTTTCATTAACAGATGAATGGAAAAAGAAGTTGTAATATATATATATATATATATATATATACACACACACACACATATAGTGGAGTATTACTCAGCCACTAAAAGGAATGAATTTGAGCTAGCTGAACTGAGGCAGATGAGCCTAGAGCCTATTACACAGAGTGAAGTAAGTCACAAAGAGAAAAATAAATATTATATATTAATGCATATATTTGAAATCTAGAAAAACGTTACTGATGAACACAGAAGGAAAAGGGGGATGAATTGAGTAGATAGAATTGAAATGTGTAAAACCACTAATGGGAGGCTATTGTATAACACAGGGAACTCAGCTCCATGCTTTGTGACAACCTGGAGGAGTGGGATGGCAGGAGATGGAGGCTCAATTGGGAGAGGATATATGTATACTTAGAGCTGATTCACATTGTTGTATAGCAGAAACCAAACAACATTGTAAAGCAATTATCTTCCAAATAAAAATAAATTTTAAAAATAAAAAATAAATGTCAGAGGCATTTTCACAAAACCAGAACAAATAATTCTAAAATTTGTACAGAAACAGAAAAGACACTGGATTGTCAAAGAAATCTTAAGAAAGAGGAACCAAACTGGAGGAATCATGAGCCCAGATTTTCAGCTATACTACAAAGAAGCTACAGTAATTGAAATGGTAAAGTACTGGCTAAAAAAAAAAAAAAAATACCCAGATCAATGAAACAGAATACAGAATCAGAAATAAACCCGTGCTTATATGGTCAATTAATTTACAACCATAGAGCCAAATATAAACAAGTGGGACTACCTCAACTGAATGTGCTTCTGCACAGTGAAGGAGATCATCAACAAAATGAAAAGGCGATGTACTTAATGAGAGGAGATACTTGCAAGCATCTGATAAGAGGTTAACATCCAAAATGCACAAAGAAATTGTACATCTCAAAATCAAAAAACAAAAAAACCTTATTTAAAAAATGGACAGAAGATTCTGTTAAGATATTTTTCCAAAGAAGACATAAATGGCCAATAGGGACATAAAAAGATGTTCAATATTGAACATCATCACTAATTATCAGGAAAATACCTCACACCTGTCAGAATGACTGTTATCAAAAAGACAAGAAATAACAATGGCGATGGGCATGTGGATAAAAGGAAACTCTCGTGCACTATTGGAGGGGATATAAACTGGTTAGTCACTATATAAAACAATATGGAGGTTTCTCAAAAAGATATATAAATGTATACATATAATAAATATAAATATTGTAACACTACATAGTACACCTGAAACTAGCCTACTATATGTCAACTATATTTAAATAAAAATTTTTTTAAATTTAATAAGCATTCAAACTATTATGTTTAAGATAAGCTAGCAAAGATGTATTATACAACACAGGGAACACAAAATATTTTATAACTGTAAATGAAGTATAACTTCTAAAATCGCCAATCACTATATTTCACATCTGTAATTTATATATCATACATCAACTAACTTCAGTAAAAAATGATTACTTTGTTAAAACTTAAAAAGTAAGATAATAAATGCATACACACTCACATTTTTCCTTCTCAGATTGTTAAAGACCAGTGATAAAGCTGATTTTGTTTATTTTATTTTATTTTTATTTCTGGGGGAAAAAAAGTGTCTTATAATGCTTTTCTAAATGGACACTTTATATAGGCTCCACCAACAGCATTTTAAGTTACATAATGAAGTGATTTTATTTTTTTATACCAGTAGCCAAGCAATAATAATTACATCAAAGCCTTTCTTTGACCTTAAAGTTCCAATAAACTTCACTCAACTTACAGACTTTTTGATGTGTCAAAATGATTACCATCACTTCTGATATGCAGCATCTTGAATCTCAGAAAAACTCTTATTCTTATTAACTATAATCAGATCAGTCAAACATTCATCAGCATTCATCTGCTATTATCTTCAATGTATCTACATTATTGTCTCTCTCTTCAATGAGAAGCAAATATTACTTTGTTACATAGAAATATGGGCTTCCCTGATAACTCAGCTGGTAAAGAATCTGCCTGCAATGCAGGAGACCCCAGTTCGATTCCCGGGTCAGGAAGAAACCCTGGAGAAGGGATAGGCTACTGACTACAGTATCTTTGGGCTTCCCTTGTGGCTCAGATGATAAAGAATCCACCTGCAGTGTGGGAGACTTGGGTTCGATCCCTGAGTTGGGAAGATCCCCAGAGAAGGGAATGGCTACCCACTGGAGAATTTCACGGACTCAAGGAGTTGGTTGCAAAGGTACACAGAAATACCTTTCCTCTTAGTAAGTGCCTGCAGGAAAACATTTCTCATTAAAATCAGTAACTGTGCACGCTCAGAAATTTTGCTTTCTTAAAGATACTATAAATCCAAAATATACACAGTTCTGAATTTCTATAAACTTTATGCACTATAATTTTAAACTAAGCTATGAAAATATTTCTAGACATATTCCATCAAAAATTCATTCTCTGGACTCAAATGTTTCTTAAAATTTTTAAATGATTATCTTCTGAGTCACTTTATACTTTGAAAAATACATGTATATTTATAATACAGTTATATAATATAAAAATATACATATATTTATAACATATTTTTAAAACTTTCATGTTGATAAAGCCTTTTATTCTGAACTAAATGGTTCAATGTAGTTCTCACCCAGTGGTTCTCAACCCAAACTGCACAGCATGAATGATCCTCAAGGTTATTATGCTCTTAATAAGAGAAATAAAGCAGACAGAGAAATACAAATTACTGCATGGTATCACTTACATGAATTCACAGAAACAAGACAGTAGGATGGTCATCGCCAGGGGATGGAGGCTGGGAGAAATAAGCACAGGTTGGTAAACTGATAGTTTATAAGTTGTCAGTTATTAAGATGAGTAAGTTCTGAGGAGCTGATAAATAGCATGGTGACTATAGTTGATAATACTGTTATTGTATAATTGAAATTTGCTAAGAGAAAAATCTTAAGCATTCTCACCAAAAAATAAAGAAACAAACAAAAACAATGTGAGGTGATGGATGTATTACTTTGTGCGAATCCTTTCACAGTGTTCACATATGTCAAATCATCACACTATACACACTGTATCCCAATTTTATTTGTCAATTATACCTCAGTAAAGGCGAATAAAGCCTTTTCTGTTCGTTTGTTTGCCAAGGAGATTGTAAACATACTAATACTCAGACCACTCTGGACTAAATAAATCAGAATTTCTTTGGATAGGACCAAGGTATCAGAAATTTTAAGACTCCCCAGAAGATTGTCCCTACAAAGTTGAGAACCACTGTTCGAACAGATGATAATATCATGGTAATATGCTTGTTACTTAATATGAATTTTTGAGAAAAATAGATATTTAATTACTGTGAGCCTGCTGCTGCTGCTGCTAAGTTGCTTCAGTCGTGTCCGACTCTGTGCGACCCCATAGACGGCAGCCCACCAGGCTCCCCCGTCCCTGGGATTCTCCAGGCAAGAACACTGGAGTGGGTTGCCATTTCCTTCTCCAACGCATGACAGTGAAAAGTGAAAGTGAAGTCACTCAGTCGTGTCCGACTCTTCACTACCCCAAGGACTGCAGCCTACCAGGCTCCTCCGTCCATGGGATTTTCCAGGCAAGAGTACTGGAGTGGGTTGCCATTGCCTTCTCCAACTGAGCCTAATCTTCAGCAATTTTCCATCACTGATTGTATCTTATCTATGAACTGTTTATAGCAGACTTGTGTTTCTGATCCTACCCTATTTTGAATATACTCAAAGTCTTTCTGATTTCCTTTAACTAAACAACTGTATGTATTTAATTAGACTACAAGGCTAAAATCAACAGAGATGTTAGAATTTTTTACTGGTTAATTTGCATCTCAGGGTACCAAGCGGGGCAGCTATCAGATTTCCGAAAGTCTTTTCCATTCCCTCTCTTGGAATCCTGTTGGAGCTGTGTGAGAGCCCTGACAATTTACTTCTGCACTAAGGAGGGTGAAGTGCCTGAGTGGTACATTCCATCACAACCACTTGCAACTTAACAACATATTTACGAGGGGTGTGTGTGTGTGCCAGAATGTCCCTAATGTTCAGGCTCACTTATCCCAGGGCTTAAATTGGCTCTCTAGTGCTATTTTAATCTGTACAGACCCAATTACATAAACATGCAAATGCTTCAAAGAACTGCGCATTATAAACATGACAGAGGATGCAGTTTCTGTCAAGAATACCATTGTTAACTATGATTGAAAAGACATGGAGCTTTCTAAATAGAGAGAATACATTTTTACAATATACTGAACTTTGGAGGAAAAAATGTGCAAAAGGTAAATTTTGAGTCCTTCTAGAATCCCCTGGGACCTTCTCAACAAGAGGACACTTACAAATAATGATATGTTGTAGTAAGTTCACTTTACAGATTAATAAGCAAAGGGTGCAAGGGTTACAATAGGCCACCTAAAATTATCTGCAGGTATCCCTGACTCATGAATTGAACATGTCCTTCTGCTTTATCTCATGTACTCATAGTCAATGTTCTCTACCTAAAAACAGTTTGAGAAGTGAGAGAATACTGATTTATCTCCTCACCAAAGTCCCAAGAGAGCTAAATGCCTAGCTGTGCACCAAAGAACAAAAAGCCAGTGAATTACATAGGAGTAATACATTTTGTTTTTCCTACCCAAAAGCAGCCCTCCCTGTTCGAGTCTCTGGAGGGCATTAGAGCAGTTACAAATTCTGGCAGTTAACAACTTATGTGACATGGGTTTAGAACAATCAAACTAGACACCAGGAGCTCTTTCCTGCAGGCCCCCAACCATGCCAAGGCCCAACTCTCTAGTTTATAGATAAAGAGGCAATCTTAAGAGTCTTAGGATTCACCAAGGGACTTTGTGGCAAGGATATGTTCATAGGGCTTGGGTCAGCAGATACATATACCATTTGGTAAAGAGGTATTTCAATACTCTAACAACCGTTCTGTCTAACTAAATAAATATTATTCCTGTGCCTAATACATGAAATTCTACAATTCTAATACTTACCTTATTGATTAGGGATTTGGATTTCTGCCTAACAGTTTTTGCCCTGGTTATTACATATTTTCCCCTATCCCTTATTAAAGTAAAACACCATGCTGAAAATTAATGGAGAAGAGATATAGAGAGAGATGGATGAGAGAAGAAGGGGAAGAAGGAGGTTTAATCAGAGAGGAGAGGTTGGTGTATCTAGACAATAATTCCAATTACACAAACAATTCCCCCTCCCAGTCTCTAATGTTCCAGGCTTGCAAAGAACTTGCAGCTACAGGTTTCTGCCACTCACAATCAGTGCCTCCATTTATCAATTTTACCTTGCACAGCGGTCTGCAGAATACAAATGCAAAGATACAAGAATAATGATTATCTGAGCACAGCCTCCCTTAGATAGTAAAACTGCTGGCTGGAGCAGGTGCTGAGCTGCAATAAAACTTATGTTAAGTAGCATTCCTATTCTGTAGTCTATCAGATGTGCTAACTAAGATATCTCTTGGTGGCATGTGGAAAACTAACAGTCAATTCTAGTTGGTTATTCAATGAGCAGAAAAGGAAATGTGCTTCTGTCACAAGCAAAAACTTATCCTAAGTCAATTCTGCTGGGTGCCATGAGGTTAACTCAACTTCCCAGCATTCACTGATTGAGTTGTGAGAAGTCTGAGAGTCCCACGGCTATCTGATCGTGAGTTCTGAATCTTTTATGCCATTAACCTTTATTCAATCCAATTGCAAAATGCTCCTTTTTATTTGGTCTCAGACTGAATTTAATAGCTGTTGCCAGACTGACAGTCTGAAGACTGAACCATGCATCTCAGGCCAGTGATATTCAGAGGAGCATTCAGATAAAGAATGGCCAAAATGGCATCATTACAGAGGCGACAGGAAGCTCCTCGTGTCCCTTAAACTATTCCTACTTCCTAAGCTAGGGACCCACTCCAATAAGATGTCATACTTTTTAGCTTAAAGTTCCATCCCCTTTAAAAATGTTTACACTGTTCAGATGAGTGACTCTAAACTTTATCATTTAAGTTATAATGAAATTGAGTTTATCAGATCTTTTCCTGAAAGAAACTTCTGTAAGTAAAGAGATAAGAAGCACATGAAGATGCTTATGACTTGAAAGATAAATATGCCTGAGGGAGAAGAAGATAATGAATGAATGGATGAGCAAAAAAAAAATACTGCTGTATAACTCACATTTTTTGCCTAAATGGCCTTATGCCTAGCTTTGATTAAAGGAGACTATCCCTTTCCCCACAAGCTAAATCAACTTCTGTAATCCTTTTTCCCAAAGAGACTCATTAGGCAGGACACTATTTCATACTGTGACAAAAGAGTCTAGTGGCTTTTTACACGCACTCTTCCCTTCCTCCCTAGTAAACTGTAAAGGTCTTAGCCAGACACACTCCTCTGCAGAATGAAAAAAAAAAAAAAAATCCAAAATCTCTTACAGCTATGTATAGCACATGCCTAAATCTGGCCATTAAAATGTAAGTATTTGGGATTTCCAAGAAGATTGTTTAAAGGAAGTTGACTCATTTGGGTCAGGACCCCTTGTTGTTGCCTACTTCCTTCTGTTACCAGCTTGGCTAGAGTTTTACTGATCAGCTTATACTCCACAATCAGTCATTTACTCTTGTATACTCTTAACTCTTGTATACAACTCTAAGTTGTATACTCTTAGTTGTATACTCTTAAGTTGTATACTCTTAACTCTTTGATCCCTTTCTCATATAATTTTACTGTCTTACCACCTGGAGAAATCCAAATCTTCACTCAGTTTGTGCCTGCATCCACACAAATAAATCAGAGTATAGAAAAGGCACAAAACTATAATGAATGTTTTCATCTTAAATTCATGATTATCAACTCTATTTTAGTTTTTTTTTAAGTGGGTAAAATATACATAACATAAAATTTACCATTTTAACCATTTTTGAAAGTACAGTTCAATGGCATTAAGTAAATTCACACTTAAAAGGGACTTCCTACATGGCGCTAGTGGTAAAGAACCCGCCTGCCAATGCAGAAGACATAAGAAATGTGGGTTTGATCCCTGGGTTGGGAAGATCCCCTGGAAGAGGAAATGACAACCCACTCCAGTATTCTTGCCTGGAGAATCCTATGGAAAGAGGAGGGAGCCTGGCAGGCTACAGTCCACTGGGTCATAGAGAGTAAGACACGACTGAAGCGACTTAGCACTCAAGCACACTGTCGTATAACCATCATAAGTCCCATCCACTCCAGAACTTGTTTCAACTTGCAAAATTGAAACTCTCTACCCATTAAACAATAATTCCTTTTTCCACTCGCCCCAGCCCGAGGTAACCATTACCATACTTTCTGTCTTTACAGTTATCATGAGGGTTATATTCAACATCCTAAAGTTATAACATTCTAATTTGAGTTTATACCAGCTTAAATTCAATAATAGACAAAAACACTGCTCCAATACACCTCTCTCCCTATCCGCTTTCTGTTACTGATGACACAAACTACATCTTTACACACTCTGTGTGCTCAAACATGTAAGATAATTAGTTTTTATTCATTAGTTTCTTAAATAACATAGAAAATGAAAAGTATTCAAATCACATTACAGTGATACTATATATTTAATTGTCCATGTGAATACATTTACCAAAGATCTTTATTTTTTTTTTTAATACAACTTTGAGTTACCACCATCTAGAGTCCTTTCATTTCAAACTGAGGCTCTCCCTTTAGCATTTCTTGTAGGGCAGGTCTAGTGGTAATAATTCCCTGATCATTTCTTTATCTAGGAATGTCTTAATTTTTCCCTCATTTTTAAGGGATAGTTTTGCTAGACCCTTGATTGACAGTTTTTATCCTTCTTCAGTTTAAATATATCAGTCCATTGCCATCTGATCTTCAAGGTTTCTGGTAAGAATCTACTGATAATCTTATTGGGATTTCCACTTGAATGTAACAAGTCTGTGGCTTTCAAGATTATCTTTTTGGTTTGATCATAATGTGTTTCAGTAGAGGTCTCTGAATCTACCCTGCTAAAAATTTCCTGAATTCCCTGGATGTTTATATTCATACCTTTCATTTAGTGACTTGGTGACAATTTTTCTCTTCCTGATGCTCTTTTTCTTCCTGAGATTCCCACAACATGCATGTTGTGGTCTGCTTGGTGGTGTATCAAAGGTCCTTCAGATTCTGTTCATTTTTCTTCAATCTTTTTTCCCTTTATACCTCATTTTCTTATTTCAATTGTTCATCCTATCATCAAGTTCTACAATATATCTGGGTGTTCAAATCTGCTTATAAATCCATCTACTGAAATTTTTATTTCACTTATTGTAATTTTCAGCTCCAGAATTTCTTTCTAGTTACTTTTCATGCTTTAATTTATCTAAAAAATTATTATGTACATGATATTTGTTGTTAAAAATCAAATAAAATTGAAATATTTATCAAATAAATGTTAATCCCTCTGATATTTTGGATATCTGAAAAAATGGAATACTAGCATTTTCGTGTCTCTGAATTTTATGGCATGCTTTTAATGTCACAGAATATTTACCTATATATTTTTAGTTGAAGTGTAGTTGATTTACAATATTATATTAGTTTCAGGTATATAACATAATAATTCTTTGATTCTATATATTATTTATTTTTTTTAATTTTATTTTATTTTTAAACTTTACAATATTGTATTAGTTTTGCCAAACATCAAAATGAATCCGCCACAGGTATACCCGTGCTCCCCATCCTTTTTATAGGTTATAATCCAACTAAAATTATTGTAAAACATAAGCTATATTCCCTGTGCTGTACAATATGTCTTTGTATCTTATATTATATATAGTAGTGTGTATCTCTTAATCCCATACCCCTGTTTAGTCCCTTTTCTCTTCCTTCTCCCCAGTGATAACCACTAGTTTGTTCCCTATATCTGTGAGTCTTAATGCTATGTTATACTCATTTGTTTTATTTATTTATTTTTTTAAGATTTCACACATAAGGGATACAGTGCTTGTCTTTCTCTGTCTGACTTATTTCACTAGGCATAATATCTCCAGGTCTACCCACGTTGTTGCAAATGGCAAAACTTCATTTTTTTTTAAGGCTGAATATCCCATCACAGATGCACACAACATATTTTCTTTATCCATTCATCTGCTAAAGAACATTTATATTGCTTGCATATCTTGGCTATTAAAAGTAATACACCTACGAACACTGAGATGTATGTTATCTTTTCAAAGAAGTGTTTCCAATTTCTTTGGCTATATACCCAGGAGTGGAATTTTTGGATCACATGGTAGTTCTATTTTTAGTTTTGTTGAGGAACCTCCATGCTGTTTTCCATAGTAACTGCACCAACTTACATTCCCACCAACAGTGTACAAGGATTCCCTTATCTCCACATCCTCACCAACATTTGCTATTTGTAGACTTTTTGATGACAGCCATTCTGACAAGGGTGAAATTCAACCTTTTTGTGGTTCTGATTTGCATTTCCCTGATGATTAGTAATACTGAGCATCTTCTCATGTGCCTGTTGGACCTCTGTAGTCTTCTTAGGAAAAATGGCTATTCAGGTCTTCTAACTTATCTTCCATTACTTTGTTTATTTGATATTGAGAGGAAGTTGAAAGATGGCAGAATAGAAGTACAGGAGTTCACTCCTTCTTACAAAAGACATCAAAATCACAACTAACTGCTGAACAATCACAACAAAAAAATAACTGGAACCTACCAAAAAAGATTCCCTGCATACAAAGACAAAGAAGCCACAATGAGATGGTAGGAGGAGCACAATCACGATAAAATCAAATCCTATACCTGCCCGGTAGGTGACCCACAAACTGAAAATTAATTATACCACAGAAGTTCTCCCACAGGAGCTCAAGTCTCAAGCCCCACGTCAGGCTTCCCAGCCTGAGGGTCTGGCCACAGGAGGAGGTTTGATCACAGGACTGGGGGAAACAGAAATTCCACTTAGAGGGAATACATAAGGTCTCACACACACCAGCACCCAGGAAAAAAAGCAGTGACCTTATAAAAGATTGGGCCAGGCCTGCCTGCTAGTATTAGAGGGTCTCCTGCAGAGGCAGGGGGATGGCTCTGGGCACAAAGACACTCATTGGCATGAGCCCTCCTGCAGGCTGCCATTTCCTCACCAAGACCTAGCCCCACTCAACAGCCTGAAGGCTCCAGTGCTGGGACACCTCAGGCCAAAAAACCAACAGAGCAGAAACAGAGACTCACCCATCAGCAGACAGGCTGCTTAAAGTCTCCCTGAGCATGGCCCTTCTCAACAGAGGGACAAGGCCCAGCTCCACCAACTAGCGGGCATGAACCAGTCCCTCCCACCAGAATGCTTGCACAAGCCTCTTAGATAGCCTCATCC
This sequence comes from Bos indicus x Bos taurus, assembly GCF_003369695.1. Lineage (NCBI taxonomy): Eukaryota > Metazoa > Chordata > Mammalia > Artiodactyla > Bovidae > Bos > Bos indicus x Bos taurus. The sequence continues at coordinate 54,324,230 of NC_040076.1, read as the reverse complement.
ACCAGAGGGCTGACAACAGAAGCAAAAAGAACTACAATCCTGCAGAAAACACAATCACAGAAAGTTAGACCAAATGAGATGGCAGAGGAATATGTCACAGATTGAGGAACAAGATAAAACCCCAGAATAACAACTATTGGAAGTGGAGACAGGTAATTCTATTGACTATGCCAAAGCCTTTGACTGTGTGGATCACAATAAACTGTGGAAAATTCTGAAAGAGATGGGAATACCAGACCACCTGATCTGCCTCTTGAGAAACCTGTATGCAGGTCAAGAAGCAACAGTTAGAACTGGACATGGAACAACAGACTGGTTCCAAATAGGAAAAAGACTACACCAAGGCTCTATATTGTCACCCTGCTTATTTAAATTATATGCACAGTACATCATGAAAAACGCTGGGCTAGAGGAAGCACAGGCTGGAATCAAGATTTCTGGGAGAAATATCAATAATCTCAGATATGCAGATGACACCACCCTTATGGCAGAAAGTGAAGAAGAACTAAAGAGCCTAAAGAAAATGAAAAAGGAGAGTGAAAAAACTGGCTTCAAGCTCAACATTCATAAAACCAAGATCACGGCATCTGGTCCCATCACTTCATTGCAAATAGATGGGGAAACAGTGGAAACAGTGGCAGACTTTATTTTGGGGGGCATCCAATCAGATGGTGATTGCAGCCATGAAATTAAAAGATGCTTACTCCTTGGAAGGAAAGTTATGACCAACCTAGACAGTATATTAAAAAGCAAGACATTACTTTGTCAAAAAAGGTCCATCTAGTCAAGGCTATGGTTTTTCCAGTGGTCATGTATGGATCAGAGAAGGCAAAAATGGCAAATCACTTCAGTACTCTTGCCTGGAAAATCCCATGGACTGAGGAGCCTGGTAGGCTGCAGTCCATGGGGTCGCTAAGAGTCAGACACGACTGAGCAACTTCACTTTCACTTTTCACTTTCGAGGAAATGGCAGTCCACTCCAGTGTTCTTGCCTGGAGAATCCCAGGGACGGAGGAGCCTGGTAGACTGCCATCTATGGGGTCGAACAGAGTCGGATACGACTGAATCGACTTAGCAGCAGCAGCATGTATGGATGTTCGAGTTGGACTGTGAAGAAAGCTGAGCGCCGAATAATTGATGGTTTTGAACTGTGGTGTTGGAGAAGACTCTTGAGAGTCCCTTGGACTGCAAGGAGATCCAACCAGTCCATCCTAAAGGAGATCAGTCCTGGGTGTTCATTGGTAGGACTGATGTTGAATCTGAACCTGCAATACTTTGGCCACCTGATGTGAAGAGCTGACTCATTTAAAAGGCCCTGATGCTGGGAAAGACTGAGGGCAGGAGGAGAAGGGGGCCACAGAGGATGAGATGGTTGGATAGCGTCACCAACTCAATGGACATAGGTTTGGGTGGACTCTGGGAGTTGGTGATGGTCAGAGAAGCCTGGTGTGCTGTGGTTCATGGGGTCGCAAAGAGTCGAACATGACTGAGTGACTGAACTGAACTGAACTGAACTGAATGTCATATAAGGGCCAAATCTTGGCCCCAGGACTGAAACAGTTACACTGGATGTCCTCAACCCTGTATCCAGTCTCCACCAAATGTGTCCAGTATCTACCAGAAATGCCAAGAGGAAAAGCCTCTTTCTCCTGCAAGTTCACACCAGCATCCTCTACTAAGAAAGTTTAACATGTACTAGCTTTATTTATTTATTTTTAATTTTTTTAATTTTTAATATAAATTTATTTTAACTTTAATATAAATTTATTTATATTAATTGGAGGCTAATTACTTTATGATATTGTATTGGTTTTGCCATACATTGACATGAATCCGCCATGGGTGTACATGTGTTCCCCATCCTGAATCCTCCTCCCACCTCCCTCCCGATTTCATCCCTCTGGGTCATCCCAGTGCACCAGCCCCGAGCACCCTGTATCATGCATCAAACCTGGACTGGTGATTTGTTTCACATATGATAATTTACATGTTTCAATGCCATTCTCCCAAATCATCCCACCCTTTCCCTCTCCTACAGAGTCCAAAAGACTATTCTATACATCTGTGTCTTTTTTGCTGTCTTGCATACAGGGCTATCATTACCATCTTTCTAAATTTCATATAAATGCATTAATATACTGTATTGGTGTTTTTCTTTCTCATTTACTTCACTCTGTATAATAGGCTCCAGTTTCATCCACCTCATTAGAACTGATTCAAATGTATTCTTTTCAATGGCTGAGTAATACTCCATTGTGTATATGTACCACTGCTTTCTTATCCATTCATCTGCTGATGGACATCTAGGTTGCTTCCACATTCTGACTATTATAAACAGTGCTGCGATGAACATTGGAGTACACGTGTCTCTTTCAATTCTGGTTTCTTCAGTGTGTATGCCCAGCAGTGGGCTTGCTGGGTCATATGGCAGTTCTATTTCCAGTTTTTTAAGGAATTTCCACACTGTTCTCCATAGTGGCTGTACTAGTTTGCATTCCCACCAACAGTGTAAGAGGGTTCCCTTTTCTCCACACCCTCTCCAGCATTTATTGCTTGTAGACTTTTGGATCGCAGCCATTCTGACTGGGGTGAAATGGTACCTCATTGTGATTTTGATTTGCATTTCTCTGATAATGAGTGATGTTGAGCATCTTTTCATGTGTTTGTTAGCTATCTGTATGTCTTCTTTAAAGAAATGTCTATTTAGTTCTTTGTCTACTTTTTGATTGGGTCGTTTCTTTTTCTGGAATTGAGCTGCAGGAGTTGCTTGTATATTTTTGAGATTAGGTGTTTGTCTGCTGCTTCATTTGCTATTATTTTCTCCCATTCTGAATGCTGTCTTTTCACCTTGCTTATAGTTTCCTTTGTTGTGCAGAAGCTTTTAATTTTAATTAGGTCCCATTTGTGTATTTTTGCTTTTATTTCCAATATTCTGGGAGGTGGGTCATAGAGGATCCTGCTGTGATTTATGTTGGACAGTGTCTTGCCTATGTTTTCCTCTAGGAATTTTTTAGTTTCTGGTCTTGCATTTAGATCTTTAATCCATTTTTGAGCTTATTTTTGTGTATGGTGTTATAAAGTGTTCTAGTTTCATTCTTTTACAAGTGGTTGACCAGCTTTCCCAGCACAAGTTGTTAAAGAGATTGTCTTTTCTCCATTGTATATTCTTGCTTCCTTTGTCAAGATAAGGTGTCCGTAGGTGTGTGGATTTATCTCTGGGCTTTCTATTTTGTTCCATTGATTTATATTTTTGTCTTTGTGCCAGTACCATACTGTCTGGATGACTGTGGCTTTGTAGTAGAGCCTGAAGTCAGGCAGGTTGATTCTTGCAGATCCATTCTTGTTTCTCAAGATTGTTTTGGCCATTTGAGGTTTTTTTGTATTTCCATACAAATTGTGAAATTATTTGTTCTAGTTCTGTGAAAAATACCTTTGGTAGCTTGATAGGGATTGCATTGAATCTATAGATTGCTTTGGTAGTATACTCATTTTCACTATATTGATTCTTCCGATCCATGAACATGGTATATTTCTCCATCTATTAGTGTCCTCTTTGATTTCTTTCACCAGTGTTTTATAGTTTTCTATATATAGTTCTTTTGTTTCTTTAGATAGATATATTCCTAAGTATTTTATTCTTTTCATTGCAATGGTGAATGGAATTGTTTCCTTAATTTCTCTTTATGTTTCCTCATTGTTAGTGTATAGGAATGCAAGGGATTTCTGTGTGTTGATTTTATATCCTGCAACTTTACTATATTCATTGATTAACTCTAGTAGTTTTCTGGTGGAGTCTTTAGGGTTTTCTATGTAGAGGATCATGTCATCTTACTTTAAAGGAGAAATGCTTAGATAATTTTTCTTGTACACCAAAGAACATATATTGGAACTGAGAAGCTAACTGAACCAAATTTCTAATCAGCATTTTAACTTGAGATATCCAAACTCCTAAATTTCTGACCCAAACCTTTTCCTTGTTCAGTCTTCTCCATCTTAGTAAAGAGCAACTTAATTATTCCGGTTCAACAGACCGAAATCTTTGTAGCCATACTGACTTCTGTGTTTTGCTCCCATGCCACACTCTTTAGGTTAATAAATGATGCTGCCTCTATCTTCACATTAAGTCTGAAATCAATCTACTTATCAAATTTATGACTACCACCCTATTCAAAGTCACCATCATCTCTCACCCTGTCAGTTACAAAATTCTGACAGATCTCCCTGCTTCCACATGGTTAATTAGTGGATCTGTTCTCTAACACAGCAAGAAGATGTGATCTTGATGGAACAAAAACATAAATTGTATCATATCACTTTTCTACTTAATGTCCCTGTTCCTGCCCTCAGCTTACATTGAAAATCTTTAAAGAAGCTTATAAAATGTATTCAATATGTCATCCCATCCACAATCTCTGTCACATTCTGCTTAACCCTCCACTCATTCAGCCACACTCACTTCTTTGCTTTTTCTCAAATAAACACATCAGGCTCATTCCTCCTGTAGGGACTTTGATGCTTCTTTCCTCTGCTTTGAACACTTTTGCTTCAGATATCTCCATGACTTACTCCTTGATGTTTGTTCTTTAGTCTTACACTCAAAAGTCACCTACTTGGCAAGATGTCTTGTAGCCACACTATGTATAATGCAACCAGATCCTAGAATAATTCCTGTCACAGGGTAGATGCCAATAAATACTGGCTAGATAAATTAATAAATCTTGACATGAAGTGGCCTTATGAATGAACCCATATGCTAGTAAAGGGATATATGATCCTAGGTACCTGATTAATACCATAGAACCACCACACTAGCCCTGGACTGCTTACTTCCAGACTTCTTTTAATTGAGAGAAACTAACTTCTTATTTGTGCTTAGTTGCTCAATCATGTCTGACTCTTTGCAACCCCATGGACTGCAGCCCTCCTGTGTTCATGGGGATTCTCCAGGCAAGAATACTGGAGTGGGTTGCCATTCCCTTCTCCAGAGGATCTTCCCAACCCAGGGACTGAACCCAGGTTTCCCACATTGCAGGCAGATTCTTTACCAACTGAGCCACCCCACTGCTATTCAGGAATTTTACATCAAGTAGTTGATTAATCCTGTTTTACTTCTATGCATGTGGTAGTTGACCAATCCTGATCTGTTCCTAAAGCTCATTCATTTCCAGACCTAAATTTATGTTAGAATCAACTGAAAAACTTTCAGTAACTACTAATACTTGGGCTTCACTCCCAGGCCTGCTGATTTAATTGCTATTACTAGAGCTAGACATTATTACTTAGAAGCCTCCCAGCACTTCTACCATGCAGCCAGAATTGAGAGGAATTGCTCTAAGCTTTTTTGTTAAATGTTTTTAATGTCATTTTTCCAAATAAATAATTACCTTTTTTGGTCCCAGTTTCTATCCACTGACTCTTATCTGCAATCATTGGATTATACCAAAGAAGTAGAATAATAAAAAAAATAATAATAATGGAAATAAATACTATTTACCTATTATTTATACCTTACAGTGTTTTCATATAACAACCAACTCTATTAAGAATGTTTTGATTGCTTTTTCCACTTTTCAGATGATGAGATCTCCGGTTAAGATGACAAGACCATCTTTGGTTAGGTCTTTGGTCAAAATGACTCACTGTAGTAAGAGCAAAACCTGCTCCAATTTGAGAAGTACAAAATTTGAAACATGTATTTTCCATTCCTGCTGACCCAAGGATGCCTTAAAGCTACTTTAGACAATGACTAATTGACTAAGAAAGAACTAACCTTGCTTAATTCCAGATACCAACCTCAAGGACACGGGCCAGGAAACTGGCAATAATTTAGACTATTAGCCAGTCATGAAGCAAACTCCTAGTTCTCTGACAGATGAAGACAAAGGTCTAACAAACATTCCTAAGTTGTTTTTACAGGAAGAAAACCCTCATCAGATGAAAACCACTGACAGCAAGCACAGTGACTCCAAACTGGTTGAAAACAGAAAATGGTGATGCTCACAACTTGACCTTGATGCCAACTTGTTTGAGAATTGTGCATGAGCTGCTTATACATCCTACAGCCTCCTACCTCTCAACCTTTAAAACCTTTGTCTCCTAACCAGCAACCTGGAGATGATCTTAAGATGTTGTCCACCATCTTTCCAGATAGCCTGCCTCCTGAATAATAGGTTTTCCTTTCCACCAATCCATATCTCTTGAGTATTGGCCTTTTTGAGCAGAGAGTAGCCAAATTTAGTTTTCAGTACCAGCCTTGTTCAGGTTCATCACCATTATGCTCAGTTCTTTGATTTGTTCCAAGCTCTAAAATAAGCTGGCATAGTCCAGCTCTTCCTCCTCAGAGGCCAAAGACTAGGATGGAGCTTTGTCCTATTTTGACTAGAGAAAAAATGAGTTTGAAATAAATCTTTTGTAGATTCTGTTTCACAGGATTGCCAACAAAGTAACACAAACCTAAAGAGAATAAGAAACATCCAAACCAACTGAGCAAGGAGAATGTATCCAAAAGCCAAGGAATCAGACTTTAAAAGACTTCAAAAGGAATAAGGTCACATCATTATTGAGGAAGGACAGGGGATATGTTTTATTACACAAATCTAGGCCCATTAAATGAAAACTAAGACTAGAGAATCATAGTATTTCATCATATTCCAGACCACCTGACCTGCCTCTTGAGAAACCTATATGCAGGTCAGGAAGCAACAGAGAACTGGACATGGAACAATAGACTGGTTCCAAATAGGAAAAGGAGTATGTCAAGGCTGTATATTGTAACCCTGCTTATTTAACCTATATGCAGAGTACATCATGAGAAATGCTGGGCTAGAAGAAGCACAAGCTGGAATCAAGATTGCCGGGAGAAATATCAATAACATCAGATATGCAGATGACACCACCCTATGGCAGAAAGTGAAGAGGAACTCAAAAGCCTCTTGATGAAAGTGAAAGAGGAGAGTGAAAAAGTTGGCTTAAAGCTCAACATTCAGAAAATGAAGATCATGGCATCTGTTCCCATCACTTCATGGGAAATGGATGGGGAAACAGTGTAAACAGTGTCAGACTTTCTTTTTGGGGGTTCAAAAATCACTGCAGATGGTGACTGCAGCAATGAAATTAAAAGACACTTAATCCTTGGAAGGGAAGTTATGACCAACCTACATGGCATATTAAAAAGCAGAGACATTACTTTGCCAACAAATGTCTGTCTAGTCAAGGCTATGGTTTTTCCTGTGGTCATGTATGGATGTGAGAGTTGGACTGTGAAGAAAGCTTAGCACTGAAGAATTGATGCTTTTGAACTGTGGTATTGGAGAAGACTCTTGAGAGTCCCTTGGACTGCAACAAGATCCAACCAGTGCATCCTGAAGGAGATCAGTCCTGGGTGTTCATTGAAAGGACTGATGCTAAAGCTGAAACTCCAGTACTTTGGCCACCTCATGCAAAGAGTTGACTCATTGGAAAATACTCTGATGCTGGGAGGGATTGGGGAAGGAGGAGAAGGGGACTACAGAGGATGAGATGGCTGGATGGCATCACGGATTCGATGGATATGAGTTTGAGTAAACTCTGGGAGTTGGTGATGGACAGGGAGGCCTGGTGCGCTACGATTCATGGGGTCTCAAAGAATCAGACACGACTGAAAGACTGAACTGAACTGAACTCACTGAAACTATGAACCAGACAACAGAGAGCCACATATCTAGACTTTAAAATAAAAGTGGAGGGGGGTTCAGGCTTGGGAACACGTTTTCACCCCTGGTGGATTCATGTTGATGTATGGCAAAGCCAATACAATATTGTAAAGTAATTAGTCTCTAATTAAAATAAATAAAATTAAATTAAAAAAATAAAATAAAAGTGGAGATAATTCCAAGGGCTTCACCATACCTATTGTTCTTAGCCAGCCAGTTTTGACATATTTGACTGATACTCGTGTTAAATGATAAGACAGAGACATCCATGCCCTTGTCATGAACCAAGGACAAAATGGGGAAAGTGAAAGTGCTGGTCACTCAGTTGTGTCCAACTATTTGTGGCCCGATGGACTGTAGCTCCCCAGGCTCCTCTGTCCATGGAATTCTTCAGGAAAAAATGCTCAAGTGGGTAGCCATTGCCTTCTCCAAGGGATTTTCTCAACATAGGGATAAAACCCAGGTCTCCTGCATTGCAGACAGATTCTTTACCATCGGAGCCACTAGGGAAGCCCATAAAATGGGGAAAGATATCATAAACATAAATCCTTGCTCTGGCCCAACTGGAGGATCAATTATGCTATTATTTCAGTGCTTAATAATTATTATATTATTTTTATTATTGAGAAGCAGCATAGCACAGTGATTATGTTATAAAAATGTTTCATGCTTTAGCTTCCTCATTAATAAAATGGAAATAACAAAAACATCCCTTACATTAGTCTACTGTAGGGATTAAATATACCATGTACTGTGTTTAGAAATTGTGTAATCCCATTTAAGCAGTTATATGGGGAAAGTTTGCTATTATTATTTATATTACTAGTAACATTATTGGGAAAGGAAATGGAAACCCACTCCAATATTCTTGCCTGGGAAATCGCATGGCCAAGAGGAGTCTGGTGGGCTACAGTTCATGGGGTCCCAAAGAGTCAGACTGGAGAAGGACTGGCAACCCACTCCAGTATTCTTGCCTAGAGACTCCTGTGGACGAAGGGGCCTGGTGGGCTGCTGTCCATGGGGTTGCAGAGTCACACACGATTGAAGCGACTTAGCAGCAGCAGCAGTAACATTATCACTATTAGTAACATCAGCATATGGAGAAATTTATTTCACAAAGTTTCACACTCATTTGGGTGTGAAATTTATTTCATACTCATTTCACATTCAGTTGTTATGAGTTGAACTGTGTGTCCTCACCCCCCTGCCAAAATTTTTATATTGAAATCTTAATTCCTAGTATCTCACATTGTGACTGCATTTAGAGATGGGGTATTTAAAGAGGTAATTAAGGTAAAATGAGGTTATACAGATGGGCCCTAAACCAATAAGACGAGTGTCCTTACAAGAAGAGGCGCTTAGGACACAAACACACATAGAGGGAAGACCATGTGAAGACATTGGAAAAAGACAGTTATTTATAAGCTAAGGAGAGAGGCCTCAGGAAAAAAAACAGCCCTGCTGTCTCCTTGATCTCAGACTTTTAGTCTTCAGAACTGTGATAAAATACCTTTCTGTTATTTAAGCCACCCAGTCTGTGGTACTTTGTTATGGCAGCCCTAGCAAAGTAATACAACAGTGCTATTTGTTTATTTCTTATAAATGTACCTAATGTTGATGTCTTGCCCATGCTTTGCCAAGACAGTATAAATTTTAGCATTCCTGAGGGTCCTCCCAACATTGGGATGACATTTGAGGGACTTGGGTAGCACAATGGCAAGAAATGGCCTCCCTGGTTACTGGCATCCTCCCAGTAGTTACTACCTAGACATATTCGACATGGTCCCTCTAGGTCTAGCCTTCTTCTAGACTGCTGCTTCTATGTACCACAATAGGAATTAGGAATCTTTACAAGCCTGGGATCTGTATGGCATTCCTTTCTGAGGTCTAGTGTCTCTACCCACAGCACTGACAGTGAGGAGGATCTCTCCTGTGACCCTTGAGGTACCCTTCTAATAATCCCCCTGCCTTATATGCTAAGGTATGGGATATTCATTTCAATAGGAGGAAAATTATTCACTTCCCTTTCATCTCTTTCATGAGGCATTCACTTTCCTCTCCCTCAAGAGCACTTAGCATAATCTCACCACAGAACTAGACTGTCAGAAAATAAAAATCTGGGTGAAAATGAAACTTCTGGTTTTTTACACCCAAATTTTCCTTAAGACAAAAAAGTCACAGAGCCTGGAACCCTACTTGAAAGAGGCTATAAATTTTAAAAATAGACCAAAAAAATTAAGTTAACATCAAAAAGTCAGCCTGAAATATTAGCAATAGTTTTTATACAGATGCTCGAAGACATAAATTTCATGATTTTTTTAAATTTTGAAAACATGGGCAAGGGGATTTTCCTGGCAGTCCAGTGTAAGACTTCATCTTTCAATGCATGGGGTGCTGATAAAAATATGGCTTTGGTTTCCAGAAGGACTAGAACTGTCACTGTTGCCACTGATGTGCCAGGAGTGTAATTTTGCTAAAACCACTTCCTTTATAAGGGAATTATCCACTTTGCATATTTCTTTGTCTCACTAGGTCTATACTCAAAACCCAGTATGGGTACATCCATTTGAGAAATCCTTATTTTCCAAAGCCCTTGCTTCAAATGAAGCTGAGAAGCATCTAGCATTTTTAGTTTCTGCAGTTTAAATTTGGCTCTGTCTCCCATCAAGACTTCTTTCACATAGGTAAAGAATTCAAAGGCTAAGGTGCTAAAAAAAATCTAAAAAAAAAGAAAAGAAAAGAAAAACTCCACAACAGACTACTAGTAAGCTGAAGGAGAGAAAACAAAACAGATAGGAATTCAGGATTTGGTATGGAGTGCTTATGACTGCAAGTGATAAAATATCTGACTAGGAGTAATTTAAACAATAAAAGGTATTTTATCACATTATACAAAATATGAAAGTAAGAAGTTACTTGTCTTAACTCAGTAGCTCAGCATTGTCAAAATTAGGTTAAAAATTCTCTTGGCCTTTCTTTCCTAATTCCAATAACACTTTTTTTTTTTTTTAAATCTTTCAAACAGAAAAAGGAAAGAAGGGAGATGAGTACCAACAGAGTTCTATAAATGTCTCATGGCCCAGAATCATTGGCAACTAGACCACAGAAGAACATAGCACTAAAGCCACAGCTAGAATAGTATTTTCCTCATATGTAAGATAATGTGACCCTACAGAGTTCCTTTACACAATCCTAATTAAAACTAATTTCTAACAAATGTGTTCCTGTTCTGTTTACAAAAGTATATGCTTGCCAACTTTGAGTGATCACTTTTACAAGTTACAGTCTTCACATTTTCAAGATTTTAACCATTAATTGCGTCTAAGCATACATGTAGCAGAGAATATAAGTAAATATACAATATGTTATAGAACTAAAATGATGGAAATTAAGGAGAGTCACCTGGTTTATCACTGCCTTCCATATTCTGTAGAATTTATTGGCAACCTCATGTATTCTTTTAATTTTCTCTCCCATCAGATACAGTTCATAGTCATTGCCAAGAACACTCTCATTTGTCTTAGCTGTTACTGGAGTGTTTATAATTTTGTGGCTTTCTAAATGTTTTCTTTGGTTCTGTAACTCTTTGAAAACTCACTTTAAGTGGTCTTGTTTGGTAACATCTAAAATGCCATTTCTAAGGTCTCAGTGTCTTTTCCAGTCATCTGTATAATTTGCCTACTTTGATATGACCATTCCAGATACTCCCTTTTCCAATATCCTTGCTACTCATTATTTTAAAGAGAGGACCAGACATAGGGTAGCAAATATATGGGCACATGCCATGTCTCCATATAAATGAGATGTCAAAATTAAGTGGCACAACAATGAAAAACTCCCGTAAAAGATCACTCAAGATAGTCTGGATTGGGATCCAGGCTGTGCTTTGTATTATTCAGGTAACTTTATCAGGTTCAGTCTCTTGGGGCCCTTTTTCAAGAAATGTACCTTCCTTCATGTATTTTTGTGAAGAATCTTGTGAAGATTTTGGATATAGAATATTTTTTTAAGTTTATAACATTGTTTTTAAAGAAAAGATAACACATACTATGTATTATTATTCATTGTTGTTGTTCAGTTGCTAAGTCATGTACAACTCTTTGCAATCCCATGGACTGCAGCATGCCAGGCTTTCTGGTCCTTCACTACCTTCTGGAGTTTGCTCAAACTCATGTCCCTTGAATCAGAACCCTCCTGGAAAGCATTCAACAAATATCGTTTACCCTTACCTCCGTGTTTCCTTCACCTCTTCCTCACCTTATGTCTCCTCTACCTGCCTCCATTGTGACTACAGTGTTCTTACCTAACAAAGTGGATAGAAAAGGTTAATAAAAGACATAGGTTTATGTTAGATTCTGCTGAGGATAAACTGTAGAGATCAATCTGGTTGTAATCACCTTATTCTTATTCTTTGTGTCAGGACCCTGAGTAGCAGGTTCTGGACTGTATATTAGCTGTCAAGGGCCGTTATTTATTTAACACAATGGAAGTTTCTGACCCTGCAGGGTTGATTTCTTGAATCTGTTCAGTCTTACCTGAGACTCAGCTCCTATTCTGTGCCTTTGTCACCTAGTCTAAATCTGCCTAATGATGAGGTACCTGTGTTAAACCTTAGGCTTCTTGGTATTTGGCCATAGCCTTAACTATTAATTTATCCTGTTGTGTCTCCTATTTTCTCCAGGAGGGGTTGGTAAAGTTTTTAAAATGAGTTTTATGGATGACCCATGGTCAGATTAAGACCCTTGTCTTTCACATATTTATGACTAATGTTCCAAGAAGCTGAAACTACTGGTGGTAGACCATGCTAGATCCTTACTATGTACACCCACTCACTCGAGGGGGACTCAGCTTAACAGTTAATCCGAAAGGGGCTCAAAACCTACAAGAACGTGTATAATATTTCCTTGACGTTTTCTCATTCACTGTCACTTTTTTACTCACTTCCTTAACGTTCAGGATGGGGAACACATGTATACCTGTGGCAGATTCATTTCAATATTTGGCAAAACCAATACAATATTGTAAAGTTTAAAAATAAAAATTAAAAAAAAAAAGAAAATTTCTTTCTTGACTAGGGAATAATTTTAGTTCACCTTTGATTTTTAAAATTACTTGATGTATGCATGAAACAAAGTGCATAGTTTCATGTTTTTATGCCTCTGCAAGTTTTTGTCTTCCAGTGGTCATACTTTGGTAAATTTGGACTCCTTTGATTTCCTAAATAAAAACTATTTTCCTTACAGAGACCATTGCTTCTCCATGCAGGAAGTAAAAGAAAGTTAACTTTTTCCAGTATCTTCTCTTATTCACAAAAGACTCTTCCAGTGAAGGTCTTTGTGGTGCTGAGATAACAGGTGACCAATTGCCCACCAGCAAATATGAGAACAGGGCAGAGGTACATTCTCTAGGAAAGTTAGTGAAGACAAGGCATTAGTGTGTTTGCCACATACTCTAAAAAAGTATGGAAAACACAGAGGCTAAGAGTGACAGCACCCAACTCACACCTGCTCATGCAAAAGAAGTAATTTATTAGCTCACAAACCTGGAAAGGATGCTGGAGACAGAACACAGCAGAAAAGGAAAGCTTTAGACCCAGGGCCAGTAAACGGATGCTGGAACTCAGAGGCCATCATCTCTTCTGCCACTCAAATACTGCTTCCCTCTGCTTGATTTACCTTTCTCTCTCTCTCTCTTTTATTTTTTTTAATCTATAACATAGCCACATTTATTTAAGAATGTATTCCAATATCAAATAGCAAAGTTCAACAATGTAAAAACCACAATTAATTTTGCATCAACCTTATACTCTACTCTCTGATTTCCCTTCCCCAGCTCCCATCCCCAGAGAAGCAACATTCTGTTATTATCAGTTGTCCCAGAGTCAGATTGATGCACTTGGAGACATTTTCCCATTGTCTCGACTAGCTGTTTCTGAATAAAGGATCTACATTTCCAGTTATCAAAGGGAACTATGGGTAATGCCATTTAAAGAGAGGGAGAGGGTAATGTGTGTTTGTGAAACCAAGAACCCAGGGACGATTTTGTCAGGAGTGCAAATTTCTGGTTCTTCAGAGAGGTGAGGGTGCCATATGTACAGGATGTCACATTGTACTCTGTACCTTCCATTCTCCATCTGTAGAGAGTGCTTCCACTTAGGAAGACAAGTCTTTATTTTAAGGATTGTTTGCCTACTTCAAACTATCTTTTCCCTCTTGGCTCTGATTTCTCATTCTTCTACTTTTTAAAAAATTATTTATTTTTTATTGAAGAATAATTGATTTATAGAATTTTGCTGCTTTCTGTCAAACCTTAACATGAACCAGCCATAGGTATGCATGTATCCCCTCCCTTTTGAACCTCCATCCCATCTCCCTCCCCATCCCTCTAGGTTGATACAGAGCTCCTGTTTGAGTTTCCTGAGCCATACATCAAATTCCCGTTGGTTACCTATTTTACATATAGTAATGTAAGTTTCCATGCTACTCTTTCCATACATCTCACCCTTTCCTCTCCTCTTCCCATGTCCATAAGTCTATTCTCTATGTCTGTTTCTCCATTGTTGCCCTGTAAATAAATTCTTCAGTACCATTTTTCTAGATTCTGTATATATGTGTTAGAATATGATATTTATCTTTCTCTTTCTGACTCACTTCACTCTGTTAATAGGTTCAGGTTCATCCTCCTCATTAGAATTGACTCAAAGGTGTTACTTTTATGGCTGAGTAATATTCCATTGTGTATATGTACCATACTTCTTTATCCATTCATCTGTCGATGGACATTTAGGTTGCTTCCATGTTCTCAGTTCAGTTGCTCAGTGGTATCCGACTCTTTGTGACCCCATGAACCTCAGCATTCCAGGCCTCCCTGTCCATCACCAACTCCTGGAGTTTACCCAAACTCATATCCACTGAGTTTGTGGTGCCGTCCAACCATCTCATCCTCTGTCGTCCCCTTCTCCTCCTGCCCCCAATCCCTCCCAGCATCAGAGTCTTTTCCAATGAGTCAACTCTTCGCATGAGGTGGAGTAACTCTTCAAAAAGTATTAGAGTTTCAGCTTTAGTATCAGTCCTTCCAATGAACACCCAGGACTGATCTTCTTTAGGATGGACTGGTTGGATCTCCTTGCAGTCCAAGGGACTCTCAAGAGTCTTCTCCAACACCACAGTTCAAAATCATCAATTCTGTGCTCAGCTTTCTTTATAGTTCAACTCTCACATCCATACATGACTACTGGAAAATTCCATGTTCTAGCTACTGTAAATAGTGCTGCAATGAACAATGGGATACATGTATCTCTTTCAATTTTGGTTTCCTAGGGAATATGCTTAGGAGTGGGATTGTTGGGTCATATGGTGGTTTTATTCTTAGTTTTTTAAGGAATCTCCATACCACCTTCTATAGTGTCTGTATCAATTTACATTCCCACCAACAGTGTAAGAGTGTTCCCTTTTCTCCACACCCTCTCCAGCATTTATTGTTTGTAGACTTTTGGATCGCAGCCATTCTGACTGGTGTGAGGTTATATCTCATTGTAGTTTTGATTTACATTTCTCTAATAATGAGCGATGTTGAGCATCTTTTCACATGTTTGTTAGCCATCTGTATGTCTTCTTTGGAGAAATATCTGTTTAGGTCTTTTTCCCACTTTTTGATTGGGTTGTTTGTTTTTCTGGTACTGAGTTGTATGAGCTTCTTGTATATTTTGGAAATTAATCCTTTGTCAGTTGTTTCATTTGCTATTATTTTCCCCCATTCTGAGGGTTGTCTTTTTCACCTTGCTTATAGTTTCCTTTGCTATGCAAAAGCTTTTAAGTTTAATCAGATGACATTTGTTTACTTTTGTTTTTATTTCCATTACTCTAGGAGGTGGGTCATAGAGGATCTTGCTTTGATTTATGTCATCAAGGGTTCTGCCTATGTTTTTCTCTAAGAGTTTTATAGTTTCTGGTCTTACATTTAGGTCTTTAATCCATTTTGAGTTTATCTTTGTGTATGGTGTTAGGAAGTGTTCTAACTTCAGTTTTTTTACATAGCTACATTTGTTGAATAGGCTGTCTTTGTCTCATTGTAAATTCTTGCCTCCTTTGTCAAAAATAAGGTACCCATAGATGCATGGGTTTATTTCTGGGCTTTCTATCTTGTTCTATTGGTCTATATTTCTGTTTTTGTGCCAGTACCATACTGTCTTGATGACTGTAGCTTTGTAGTATAATCTGAAGTCAGTAAGGTTGATTTCTCCAGCTCCATTCTTCTTTCTCAAGACTGCTTTGGCTATTCAGGGTCTTTTGTGTTTCCATATGAATTGTGAAATTTTTTGTTCTAGTTCTGCGAAAAGTGCCATTGGTAATTTAATAAAGATCATATTGAATCTGTAGATTTTATTTGGCAGTATAGTCATTTTCATAATATTGATTCTTCAAACCTAGGAACATGGACTATCTCTCCATCTGTTTATGTCATCTTTGATTTCTTTCATTAGTGTCTTATAATTTTCTGTGTACAGTTATTTTGTCTTCTTAGGTAGGTTTATTCCTAGATATTTAATTATTTTTTGTTGCAATGGTGGATGGAATTGATTCCTTAATTTCTCTTTCTGATTCTCATCATTATTATATAGAAATGCAAGTGATTTCTGTGTACTGATTTTGAATCCTGCAACTTTGGTAAATTCACTGATTAGCTCTAGTAATTTTCTGATACTATCTTTAGGGTTTTCTATGTACAGTACCATGGCATTCACAAACAGTGAGAGTTTTATTTCTTCTTCTCTGATCTGGATTCCTTTTATTTATTTTTCTCCTCTGATTACTATAGCTAAGACTTCCAAAACTATGTTGAATAATAGTGGTGAAAGTGGACATCCTTGTTTTGTTCCTGATAGTAGGGGAAATGCTGGAGAAGGCAATGGCAACCAACTCCAGTCCTCTTACCTGGAAAATCCCATGGATGGAGGAGCCTGATAGGCCGCAGTCCACAGGGTCGCAAAGAGTTGAACACGACTGAGCAACTTCACTTTCACTTTTCTTTTCACTTTCCTGCATTTGAGAAGGAAACGGCAACCCACTCCAGTGTTTTTGCCTGGAGAATCCCAGGGATGGAGAAGCCTGGTAGGCTGCCATCTACGGGGCCGCCCAGAGTCAGACACTACTGAAGCAATTTAGCAGCAGCAGTAGCGGTAGGGGGAATGCTTTCAGTTTTTCACCATTAATAATAATGTTTGCTATAGGCTTATCATATATCCCCTTTACTATGTTGAGGTATTGTCCTTCTATGCCCATTTTTTGAAGTTTTAATCATAAATGGGTGCTGAATTTTGTCAAAGGCTTTTTCAGCATCTACTGAGATTACCATATGGTTTTTTTTTTTATTCAATTTTAATTAAAAAAAAATTATACATGTGTTCCCCATCCTGAACCCTCCTCCCTCCTCCCTCCCCATACCAT
This sequence comes from Bos indicus x Bos taurus, assembly GCF_003369695.1. NCBI lineage: Eukaryota > Metazoa > Chordata > Mammalia > Artiodactyla > Bovidae > Bos > Bos indicus x Bos taurus. The sequence goes on along the minus strand of NC_040076.1, from coordinate 54,307,093 downwards.
CCCTCTGGGTCGTCCCAGTGCACCAGCCCCAAGCATCCAGCATCGTGCATTGAACCTGGACTGGCATCTCGTTTCATACATGACATTTCACATGTTTCAATGCCATTCTCCCAAATCTTCCCACCCTCTCCCTCTCCCACAGAGTCCATAAGCCTGTTCTATACATCAGTGTCTCTTTTGCTGTCTCGTATACAGGGTTATCATTACCATCTTTCTAAATTCCATATATATGCGTTAGTATACTGTATTGGTGTTTGTCCTTCTGGCTTACTTCACTCTGTATAATAGGCTCCAGTTTCATCCACCTCATTAGAACTGATTCAAATGTATTCTTTTTAATGGCTGAGTAATACTCCATTGTGTATATGTACCCAAGCTTTCTTATCCATTCATCTGCTGATGGACATCTAGGTTGTTTCCATGTCCTGGCTATTATAAACAGTGCTGCGATGAACATTGGGGTACACATGTCTCTTTCCCTTCTGGTTTCCTCAGTGTGTATGCCCAGCAGTGGGATTGCTGGATCATAAGGCAGTTCTATTTCCAGTTTTTTAAGGAATCTCCACACTGTTCTCCATAGTGGCTGTACTAGTTTGCATTCCCACCAACAGTGTAAGAAGGTTCCCTTTTCTCCACACCCTCTCCAGCATTTATTATTTGTAGACTTTTGGATCGCAGCCATTCTGACTGGTGTGAAATGGTATCTCATAGTGGTTTTGATTTGCATTTCTCTGATAATGAGTGATGTTGAGCATCTTTTCATGTGTTTGTTAGCCATCTGTATGTCTTCTTTGGAGAAATGTCTATTTAGATCTTTGGCCCATTTTTTGATTGGGTCATTTATTTTTCTAGAGTTGAGCTGTAGGAGTTGCTTGTATATTTTTGAGATTAGTTGTTTGTCGATTGCTTCATTTGCTATTATTTTCTCCCATTCTGAAGGCTGTCTTTTCACCTTGCTAATAGTTTCCTTTGATGTACAGAAGCTTTTAAGTTTAATTAGGTCCCATTTGTTTATTTTTGCTTTTATTTTTATCTTCCAATTTACTAATATGGTGTATCACATTGATTGATTTGCATATATTGAAGAATCCTTACATCCTTGGAATAAACACAACTTGATCATGGTGTATGAGCTTTGATGTGTTGTGAATTCTGTTTGCTAAAATTTTGTTGAGGATTTTTGCATCTATGTTCATCAGTGATATTGGCCTGTAGTTTTCTTTTTTTGTGTTGTCTTTGTCTGGTTTTGGTATCAGGGTGATGGTGGCCTCACAGAATGAGTTTGGAAGTGTTCCTTATTCTTCAATTTTTTGAAAGACTTTTAGAGGGATAGGAATTAGCTCTTCTCTGGTGATTGACAGGGAGGCCTGGTGTGTTGCAATTCATGTGGTTGGAAAGGCCTGGACATGACTGAACGACTGAACTGAACTGAAATGTTTGATAGAATTCTCCTGTGAAGACATCTGGTCTTGGGCTTTTGTTTTTTGGGAGATTTTTGATCACAGCTTCAATTTCAGTGCTTGTAATTGGGTTGTTCATCATTTCTATTTCTTCCTGGTTCAGTCTTGGAAGATTGAACTTTTCTGAGAATCTGTCCATTTCTTCCAAGTTATCTATTTTATTGCCATATAGTTGTTCATAATGGTCTGGTATAATCCTTTGTATTTATGCATTGTCTGTTGTAACCACTCCTTTTTAATTTCTAATTTTATTAATTTGACTCTTCTCTTTTTTTCTTGATGAGTCTAGCTAAGTTTGCCAATTTTGTTTACCTTCTAAAAGAAACAGCTTTTAGTTTTACTAATCTTTACTATTGTTTCTTTCATTTCTTTTTCATTTATTTCTGCTCGGATCTTTGTGATTTCTTTCCTTCTACTAATTTTTGGTTTTTGTTGTTGTTGTTGTTCTTTTCCCAGTTGTTTTAGGTGTAAAGTTAGGCTGTCTATACTATGTTTTTCTTGTTTCTTGAGGTAGGATTGTATTGCTATAAACTTCCTTCTTAGAACTGCTTTTACTGCATCCATAGGTTTTGATTTGTCATGTTTTCATTGTCATTTGATCCTAGAATTTTTTTGATTTCCATTTTGAGTTCTTCAGTAATCTGTTGGTCATTTAGAAGCATGTGGTTTGATCTCCATGTGTTTGTTAAAGCTTTTTTCTTGTAACTGATATCTAGTCTCATAGCAGCATTGTGGCTGGAGTAGATGCTTGATGTGATTTCAATTTTCTTAAATTTACTGAGCTTTGATTTGTGACCCAAGATGTGGTCTATCCTGGAGAATGTACCATATGTACTTGAAAAGTAGGTGTATTCTGCATTTGGATGGAATGTCCTGAAGATATCAAAATGATCCATCTCATCTAATGTATCATTTAAGACTTGTATTTCCTTATTAATTTTCTGTTTTAATGATCTGTGTTCATTGGTGTGAGTGGGGTGTTAAAGTCTCCTACTATTTCTGTGTCACTGTCAATTTCTCCTTTTATGTCTATTATTGTTTGTCTTATGTATTGAGGTGCTCCAATGTTGGCTGCATAGATATTTACAGGTGTTATGTCTTCCTCTTGGATTGATCCCTTGATCATTATGTACTGTCCTTCCTTATTTCTTGTAATCTTTATTTCAAGGTCTATTTTGTCTGATACAAGGATTGCTACTCCAGCTTTCTTTTGCATCCCATTTGCTTGGAATATATTTTTCCATCCTCTCACTTTCAGTCTATATGTGTCTTGAGGTCTGAAGTGGGATTCTTGTAAACCACATATATATGGGTCTTGTTTTTGTATCCATTCAGCCAGTCTGTGTCTTTTGGTTAGAGCATTTAATCCATTTACATTTAAAGTAATTATTGATATAATTACTATTATTGATTACTATTGCCATTTTCTAATTGTTTGGGATTGATTTTGTAGATCTTTTTTCTTCTCTTGTATTTCTCGACTATATAAGTCCCTTTAATGTTTGTTATAAAAATGGTTTGGTGGTACTGAATTCTCCTAACTTTTGCTTGTCTGAAAAGCTTTTTATTTCTCCATCAATTTTGAAAGAGATCCTTGCCAGGTACAATATTCTTGGTTGTAGATTTTTCCCTTCCAGCACTTTAAATATATTCTGCCATTCCCTTCTGACCTGCAGAATTTCTGCTGCAAGATCAGCTCTTAAGTGTATGGGGTTTCCCTTGTATGTTACTTGTTTCTTCTCCCTTGCTGCTTTTAATATTCTTTCTTTGTGTCTAGTCTTTGTTAGTTTGATTAGTATGTGCCTTGGCGTGTTTTTCCTTGGGTTTATTCTGTGTGGGACTCTTTGTGGACTCTTGGACTTGATTGACTATTTCCTTTTCCATGTTGGGGAAATTTTCAACTATAATCTCTGCAAAAATTTTCTCATACCCTTTCTTTCTCTCTTCTTCTTCTTGGACCCCTATAATTCAAATGTTGGTGCATTTTATATAGTCCCAGTGACCTCTGAGACTGTCCCCAGCTCTTTTCATTCTTTTTACTTTATTCTGCTCTTCAGAAGTTATTTCCACCATTTTATCTTCCAGCTCACTGATTTGTCCTTTTAGATATTTTATTCCTTCTAATTTATTTTTAATTTCAGTAATTGTGTTTTTTTGTCTCTGTATGTTTATTCTTTAATTCTTCTAGGTCTTTGTTAATAGATTCTTGCATTTTCTCCATTTTGTTTTCAAAGTTTTTGATCATCTTTACTATCATTATTCTGAATACTTTCTCGGGTAGTTTGCCTATTTCCTCTTCATTTATTGGACTTCTGTTGTTCCAGTTTGTTCCTTCATTTGTGCAGTATTTCTCTGTCTTTTCATTATTTTTTTTTAAATTATTGTGTTTGAGGTCTCCTTTCCCAGACTTCAAGGAAAGTTGAAATCTTTTCTTAAAGAAGGTTGAGTTATTTCTTCCTTTTGGCTTCTGCCCTCCTAAGATTGGTCCAGTGGTTTGTGTGAGTTTTGTATAGGGTGAGATTTGTGCTGAGTTTTTGTTTGTTTGTTTTTCCTCTGATGGGCAAGGCTAAGTGAAGTGGCCATCCTGTCTGCTGATGCCTGGGTTTGCATTTTTGTTTTGTTTGTTCTTTGGATGAGGCATCCTGCACAGGGTGCTACTGGTAGTTGGGTGATGCAGGGTCTTGTATTCAAGTAGTTTCTTAAGTGAGTTCTCACTATTTGATACTCCCTAGGGTTAGTTATCTGGTAGTCTAGGGTCTTGGATTCAGTGCTCCTACTCCAAAGGCTGAAGGCTTGATCTCTGGTCAGGAACAAAGAGTCTACAAGTGGTTTGTTATGGCATTAAGTAAGATTAAAACAAATATCCAAAAATGAGAAACCAAAGATGAATTCCAGACAAATGGCAGTTACAAAATCAGGCAAATAATAATTAATATAATGGAATATACACATATACATATACACCCATAAGAAAAATCAAAACAGCCCAACAAAAATAAAGTACAACAGATTGACCCAGCAAACAAAGGAAACCAAAAATTATATCTACCAGAACAAAACTAATTAAAGCACAAACTGGAAAACAAAACTAAAACAAGGTGCCAATTGGGGAATAGAGCAATGAAAATAAAACTAACAAATATGTTGAGAGGAAAGGAGAGAAAGAAAAGAAAAGAAATAATAGATATGCAAAGTTAAATAGAGGTATATAAAGATTTATATATGTTAAAGATTAACTGCAAGGGGAAAAGAACAGTAGGAAAAGCAAACAATAGAATAAATGTAGGAAAAAAAATAGGTTTAAAAAAATTAAAATTAAAAAAAGAGATAAGAAAAAAAAAAAATAGGAAAACTCCACAGAACTGCAAAAGCCCAAAGTAGACTCAGGTTTATGACAGCAGTAAAATATGTGACTGAGGGGAGAAAAAAAAAAGCTCAAATGCTTAAGTGGGTTTCTTAGTGCCAATAAAATCGACAACTACAACAGACAGGGGAAAAAAGGAAAAAGAAAAAAAAATCCAAAAGACTCTACAAAACAAGTCAGAAAATAAGAATAACAAATGTTTCTTTGAGACACTGCTGTCAGAGTCCTTTCCCTCATTGGGAGTCACAGTCCACCTTACCTGCCTAGGATGCCCTCCAACACTGTGCTGATCTCTGGACCTGCTGTGTGGGCAGCTCAGATTCTAATCTGGTCCTACTCCTGTGTGTTCTTGCCTCCAAAGTCCACTGTTATCAGAGCTAGTGTGTTTTCTTTGTGTCCTTTTATATATTCCATCAACACAGTGTCTGCTTAGTTGATCATGTGGATTTAATCTGCAGCTTGTACAGCTGGTGGGAAGGTTTTGGGTCTTCTTCCTTAGCCACACTGCCCCTGGGTTTCAAGTGTGGTTTTATTTCCACTGCTATATGTGGGTTGTCCACTGGGGTTTAGCTCCCAAGGCTGCCCTGGAGGGCTTGGGTTTGCCCCTGTGAGGGTCAGGTGTGGAGGTGGTGCAGCTGCTTGGGTCGCAGGGGTTCTGGCAGCACCAGGTACTCAGGGGAGTTGGCCACTAGGGCAATAGGAAGTATAGTGCTCTGGAAGGGTATGACAACCAGTATTGGCCAATATGCTCCAGTGTTCTTGCCTGGAGAAGCCCCTCTCTGACAGAGAAGCCTGACAGACCACAATCTACAGGGTCGCAAAGAGTTGGACATGACTGAAGCAACCCTGTGTGCATAGACGCAAGACTTTTTTTGCCTGTGGCAGCTCTGCCTCACTGAAAGTTGAGCGGCACAGCTTCTTGGCTTTCGGGGACCCTGGCAGCACCGACTGTGCAGGGACATGGACTGCCTCCACCACAGGAGTTATGGCCCTATCAGGGTCTTTTTTTGAGCCTCTTGTAGTTGGAGATCAGAAGGCCTCTTTGGCCAGTCTTTCTCCATAGCTCCACCTGTTCATGCACTTAGAGAGCTCCCTTGTCTGCAGTCCTCTGTTGTTCAGCTCATCAGGCACATAGAGGGGTTCCCCTGGCTGGGGTCCTACTCTGTAGATCAGCACATCAGGCACTTAAAGGGGCACCCTGGGTGGGGTCCTACTCTGTAGTTCAGTGTGTTTGATGGGCCAGCCTCTTTATTGTTCAGCTGCCGATGCTGATATGTGGGGAGAGAGCGGCTATGGGGATGGCTCTACCCACTATGTGTGACTCAGCAGTATCGCCTTGCTTCCATGGCTGCCTGACTTTCCTCCACTGGCATTTCCCACGAGGATCTCATCCTTCATATCCCCTCAAGCCTTCTTTCCATGGTCAACAGCAGCCCTCGTTCTGGGATTGCACCACAATCCCTAAACTCCAGCTCCCAGCTACTGTGCCTTCCAAGAGACCAGTGTTCTGGTCCCAGGTATGTATGGCTGCAGCAAGGACTGTCTGATTCTCAAGCCATTTAGGCTTCCACAGATCAGCTGTTTCACTCTCAGCCTTAAATGTTTCTCCTCTGACTCAGACAACTGTCCCACTGTGGGGATCGACCCTTGTTTCATTTCCCCCACCCGCTGAGGGTAGGTCCAGTCCCACTAACACTCCTGTTCTTCCCCCCTTTTCCTTCATCCTACCAAGTTTTGTGTGGTTCTATATATTCTTTTCCACTGGTCAGGTACTCCTGTTCCCTTTCAGTTCTGTTGTTCTGCATGCACTTCTGTGACTGAAGGTATATTCCTGATGTATCCGTGGAGAGAGATGTACCCCACATCTACCTACTCCTCCGCCATCATGTTCTCCTCTTGGTTTACCTTTCTAAAAAGATTCTTCCCTCTTACCCATTAGGGAAAGTAGCTATCATGTAGGTTTGTCTTTAATCCTCTTCAATCTCCCCAACAATAACAAAAAAATTCTCTCCCTCACTCAGCATTCATTAAAAAAAAGAGAGAGAGAGACAGAGAGAGAGGACTCTGATCCTACTTTTAGGGTTGTCAACATTTGGCAAATGAAAATACAGGACACCCAGTTAAAGCTGACTTCAGATAAACAATGAGTATTACCTGAGTATGAATACATCCCACTCAACATCTGACAAAATTACTACAGATGTAAAAAACTGCCATAGCTGAGGCCCCTCATCATTGTTTATCTAAGTTCACATTTAAGTGGGAATCCTGTATTTTATCTGCCAACCCTATATACTTCAGCCAAGCTCCCATCACAATCATTGCTCTCCAGGAATTGGGATCACAATGCTTGTCCATACCAACCAGTCCATCCAGTCACCATGAAAGTCAAGTCTGATATCAGAAGAGAGGCATATCCCACTCCAGAACAGAGATGAGTAGAGGTGGGTGAAGGGGAGCCAAGGATAATAAGACAAATTTATTCACCACACGCATAGGGCTTAGCCTACTAACAGAAGATGCCCGTCAAATATGGTTTTCACTGTCAATAATCCACATTATTATACTTCACTGCTGATTATAGGTCCAAACCACAGAAAACACTCTTCTGATTTATTTTTTCTTTTTAGAAAACAAATTAATTCATATGTAATTGTACATTCTACAAAAAACAAGTGGTAGGAGTGGACTAAATAACTATGCTTTAATATTGGGGGCATTGCCAAAACGGTAGGCAGTCTTATTTTATGGTTTTCCTGGAGTTCAAGAAACTTCCTTGAGCTTCTCTAAATGGTAATTATAAAATAATAAGCAAAAAAATGTGTTGGCTCTGGCATCAGGCAAGATGACAGAAATGCAGGCTTGTCTGAATTTGGCAGCAGCACTCTTAATTACATTGACAATGTGTGGCTGTGTCATTTCTTAGGAACTAATTATTTCATTCCTTTGGAAAGAAAATGTCCCTAAGGACACAGTTTTTGAAATACAACTTTTGGACCAAAGACCTCAACAGAGTGAATCAAATTACGATCGTTGACTGCTAATAGGATAGTTTTAAACTTTAAAATAAGGATGTGTGTATTAGTCATCCAGTCATGTCCAACTCTTTGTGACCCCGTGAACTGTAGCCCACCAGGCTCCTCTGGCCATAGGATTTTCCAGGCAAGAATACTGGAGTGGATTGTCATTCCCCTTTCCAAAGGATCTTCCTGATCCAGGGATCGAACCCATGTCTCCTACATTACAGGCAGATTCTTTACTAACTAAGCCAACAAGGAAGCCCCTTATAAATATCTATCATCCTTTACAGAGATAATGTAAGTAGATATGTCTGTTAAATGACTACAAAATAGTCTCCTCGTAATATTTCAAAGGTTCAATGTAATTCATCAGTGGAGGATCAGGATTTAAAATCAATATTTTTTTGCAGATTGGCAACAGGAATGAAGTTTCTTACTATCAGTTTAAGTGGGAGCAACCATTTCTGTGGGTACATAGTGATTTGTCAAAGATGGTTTGGCTATGATAAACTTAACTGAGAATAAAACTGAAAGAGATAGTGACAAAAATGAATGTACATGTATGTGAAAGACACAGAGAGAAAAAGAGAGAGAGAGTGAGTTTACATCAGGAATAGAAGGCAACAGACTACCTTCACTTTGAAACATTTGGACATCATGTAGAGGAATAGACATGGACTATGTCAACTTCACTCTTTGGAAGCAGTTGTGTTTCTCTGACTTTTCCCTCTTTCCCTTGTTGGCTTATCTTCCTTCTCCTTTTATCCTCTAAATGTGATCATTTCTCAAAATGTTTTCTCCATATATTCTCTCTTGGTAAATGTCCCTGAACAGAACATGCCTCTTATGGCATACATTCCCTACATGCGTTTGGTCAGTTGGTGCAATGTACGACTCATGGCCCACTCACACCGTAGTCCATGTGCCCCGCAAACTTATCAGCTTTTATGTGCCAGCTGGATATGGGTGATCCAAATCGATCTCTACCTCCACTTTCTTCTGATCTCTACTCATGAACCTCTAACTTCTTACCCAATTATTTAACAGAAAATAAACACCAATTTTACTTATGCTCTTAGAGCAGGAGGAACTAAGAGCAGAGGTCTTCCTGCTCCAAAAGAAAATAAAAATTACATGAAATCATCCCCATTTGGTTGGTATTTTTGAACAACAAGTGGGCTGCTATTACTACTTGTACACATTTCCTCTAATACCATAGACACACAGTACCAAAGGTGATTCTCAAAGGACTTGGTTCTAAGAACACCACACAGTCACAGCAGTAAGGAGGGGCTGCTTGATGGGCAACTCCGTACATTAGACTGGAATGACACTATTCCAGGCTTTCAGCAGTTTCTGACTACTGGGGCAACCTCCAGTGGTAAGTACAGAGAAGAGAAAAATGTTCAGCTGAGACATTTGGGAGCACTAGCAACACACATAGCAGCTCACTACCCAGTCTGCTCTGGTAGTCATGCTCCCACCATTGCCCAAAGACACTATGTGAGCCCAAAGAGCCAATACAGCTAAATGATCTGCCTGCTCAATGAATGAGCTTATCTCCGCTATCTTTCAGGTTATATGTTTCTCCCAGATCATGAGATCAGTGTGAATTTAGCAACTACCACCTTATAAACCCAAAACTTTGACCTCCTTCCCTTGCTGATTTCCTGACTAAATCTGCATTGAGGCACTCTGAAACAAGTACAAGTGACACACATTTTAAAATCTAGAGCTATGCATGCAAAGGTCCTTTCTGATGCTGCAAGGGTGCTTTCATCTCAGTTTTATGAGGGAGACTACTCCAGTAACTCCAAGTTGTTTCACTTTGAAGTGAAGCTCTCTGAGTATCTGAGCGAATCTTCAATAAGACCTTACCTTCAATATCTTCAAAGTGGAGTTTTTCTTTAACACTTTTCTATTTAATGCCAGGAAAAACAAAATCTCCAATAACCTCTTTCAAAATTTTAAAGTAACCCTCATATCACCATGTCACTTATTGCTAAAACTTTAATTGACTTTCCATCATGCACAAACCTGGAATACTTCTTGGTGGCTCAGTAGTAAAGAATACCCCTGCAATGCAGGAGACCCAGGTTCGATTCCTGGGTCAGGAAGATCCTCTGGAGAAGGGAATGGCGCCCCACTCCAATATTCTTGCCTGGAGAATTTCATGGACAGAGGAGCCTGGCGGGCTACAGTCCATGGGGTGGCAGAGAGTCAAACACAACCGAGCAACTAATACTTTCACTTTCATACACAAAACTTTTAAAAAAATGATTACAAAGATTTTCTATCATATATGTATAGCACACAAATCTTATCTCACTTCACTGCCCTAGAATTACTGCACTGGGCACCATTTCTCAATGCATTCCAAAACTGTATAGTAAGTTGTCATTATAGTCCCTGTACCTGAAATTCCATCCACTCTGCTGTCAAAAAGCTGCTCTTCATTCAAAGGATGACAGTAATTTCACTTCTTTCATGAAATAATTTTAGTCACCTTCAGACAATAGTAATCTCTCTATCTTTTAAATTCCACCAAGTACTGTGCCAAGATCGCAGGCTTTGAAACTCAACACAATGTTGTATGAATCCCATTTTCACCACTCAGCTCTGTGTCCAAGGGAAATGTGGGTAATTTCAAATTTTACTTAACATCTTTTTTTTAACTTATAAAATGGAAATAATGTTTTCCTTTCAGGATAACTATAAGAATACTGTAACTCACATAGCAGAGAGCAATGCACAAAATATGTAATTAGACAGCAGCCACTGCTATCACTATGAATCATATCTTCTATAACTTTGCCGAGTAAGTAATAAAAGACAATGCAAAAATATGGAAAACAAAGCGGGTCAGTTATAGGAGACGAAGAGTAAATTCTTAAGGAGTAACTGAAATAAGACAGGTCAGGATTTGAGGAGTGTTCATAACTGGCCCTGAGCTCAGACAAAATTGTAACCAATGTTTGAGTGCTGTTATTATTGAGCTATATTAATACTTCTTGTTGCATATGTGGCTGTTTCTGCCACAAGAGTGCCTTAAGGATGTCAAGTTGCAATTTATGAAACATTATAATCAATTACTATTCATGATCTAATTGATTACCACTGCTCTGCTTGTACAACTATCTAAAAATTTCCTATGCTTAAGACATTTTCTCAATTTAAAATCTTATTGGGGATGACCATATCATGTTTTTTAATTCTTTATATCTCCCTTAGATCTGGATAAAGAATAGGTGTCAAGAAAGTACCAATAAACTGCTGAATTGGACTTAACTGCATACAAAGAAATGTTACTGACAAAGGCATGTTGGCATGTCTCATAGGGAAATAGCATATGTTAGTGTCTAGCAAAATAGAAGCACTTTTGGGCTATCCCCTTAAAGTACTATATGTGCATACGTGCTAAGTTGCTTCAGTCATGTCCAACTCTTTGTGACCCTATGGACTGTAGCCTTCCAAGCTCCTCTGTCCATGGGATTCACCAGGCAAGAATATTGGAGTGTGTTGTCATTCCCTTCTTCAGTTCTTACCACTAGCAGCACCTGGGAAGCCCAAAGCATTATATGTGTGCTTAGTTGCTCAGTCATGTCCAACTCTTTGCAACCCCATGGACTGCAACCTCCCAGACACCTCTGTCCATGGGTATTCTCCAAGCAAGAACACTGGAGAGGATTGCCATGCCCTCATTGCCATGCCCTCCTCCAGGGGATCTTCCCAACCCAGGAATTGAACTGACGTCTCTTGCATTACAAGTAGATTCTTTACTGACTGAGCCACCAGGGAAGCCCAAGAATACTGCAGTGGTAGCCTATCCCTTCTCCAGGGGATCTTCCTGACCCAGGAATCAAACGGGGCTCTACTGCATTGCAGACGGATTCTTTACCAGCTGAGCTACCTAATCTGAGGCAAATTTCCAACTCTCAGTGTCATTTCATCCTCTGTAACTTAAGACAGGAAAATGACAAAGTAGCTCAGGTGCAAAGGTAAGAAACTCCTTACAGTCTTGGATACCAATACTTAAATAGGAAAGAACCACAATTGAATCTTTACCAATGAACTGAAAATGGTTTTGACTTTTAGATTCTTATTTTCTAAAAAAAAAGAAAAGAAAGAAAGAAAGAAAAGAAATTCACTAACTGAAACATCCAAACCAAATTTTACCCAGGAAAATATTGATTCAGCATCTAGTATGTGCATTAATATGTTAAAGGTTGTGAAAGGAATAACATTTCACAATTTAGTTGTAAAAATATATATGTAAAAAGTTCAATGAATTAGGTGCTAGAGTAAATTATAAAGCCAATAAAGAAAAATACATAGGCAAGAATAATTTATCTAACTTGGGGTAACCAGCAATGCTGAAGGAGGAGGTGGTATTTTATTTAATGCTTCAAGGATTTTTAGCTTTTGAACATGTGTAGGCAGGAATGAAGAATATTTTATGTAGAAGGAAAAATATGAGAAAAGACAAATGAGAGTGAGTATATGGCTTGTTTGTGGGCATCATGTATGAGTGATGTAGATCACATGTATTCTGGTTAAATGAAGTTTGTTTGTTTGTTTTTCTCTTTGCTGTGGAGCTGTGACCTGCCAGACCTGCCATCAAAAGTGTGGTGCACAGGCAACTCTTCCTCCTAACCTCCTATATCTTCTCTCTTTAATGCTGATCAATATAATTCATTAATCACATGACAATCATCATTTCATATACCTTTGATCACAAGTACTCCATCTTCCTTCAGCTGTTTCCATAGTTCTTCTATTTAGCTGTTTTCTATTTCCATCAATAACCAAATCAGAAAAATAAGCACACCTAATGTCCTTTAAGGGGACTTCCCAGATGGTGCAGTGGTAAAGAATCCACCTGCCAATGCAGGAGACTCGAGTTTGATCCCTGGGTCGAGACAATCCCCTGGAGTAGGAAATGGCAACCCACTCCAGTATTCTTGCCTGGAGAATCCCATGGACAGAGAAGCCTGGGGGGCTATAGTCCAGGGAGTCACAAAGAATCGGACACTACTGAGCAACTAAACAACAACAATATCCTTTAAGAGTTATGTAGAATTTGGCTATTATATTTAAGGGCATACCATCTTGTGATTGTGAAAAGTCTACTCTCTTCCCCAGTAAACCAGCATTTCTTAGAGGGCAAGATGAGGTAAGTATTTGGGAGTGAGAGTGTTGAGGTCAGATTAGGATGGGTATACATGTCCCTGGGCATCAGTGTCCCCAAGGTGCTGCTCATGTGGAACTCTCCATCTCAGTATCTCCTTTCAGCTCTTCTCTCTCTGTAACTCACTAATCTAGACATAAAGCACAAATCTCTTTCTTTAATCCTTCTGTGACACCATGCTGCTGCTGCTGCTGCTGCTGCTAAGTCGCTTCAGTCATGTCCGACTCTGTGCGACCCCATAGACGACATAGACCCCATAGCCCACCAGGCTCCCCCATCCCTAGGATTCTCCAGGCAAGAACACTGGAGTGGGTTGCCATTTCCTTCTCCAATGCATGAAAGTGAAAAGTGAAAGTGAAGTCGCTCAGTCATGTCTGACTCTTCATGACCCCATGGACTGCAGCCTACCAGGCTCCTCCGTCCATGGGATTTTCCAGGCAAGAGTACTGGAGTGGGGTGCCAATCCCCCCCTCAAAAAACATAGTTCCCCTGAGACTTTTGTGAATGCAACAGAGTATATTGACATTTGTAAGCAATGGAAGAGATTTACAACACAAAATGCAAGTGCATTAGTTTGCTAGGGCTGCTGTAACAAAATAGCACAGACTGGATGCTTAGACAGATACTAATTTTCTTACAGTTCTGGAGGCTAGAAGTCTGAGATCAAGGTGTCAGCAGGCTTGGTTTCTCCTAAGGCCTCTCTCCTTGGCATGCACATAGCCACATTCTCACTGTGTTTTCACATGGCCTTTTCTCTACATACATATATCCTTGAAGTCACTTATGTCTCCAAACTTCCTCTTCTTATAAGGATACCAGTCACATTAGATTAGGGCTCAGCCTGATGGCCTCCTTTTAACTTAATTGTCTCTTTCAAGGCCTCATCTCCAAGGACAGACACATTCTGAGGCCCTGGGGGTTAGAGCTTCAACATACAAATTTTGAGGAGACATAATTCAACCCATAATAACAATTAACTTCAAATTTAGTGTCAGGTACACTTGTTCCTGTTAAAGTTTCTTAGCACTCAGACACCAGGAATTCCTCACAGGCCATTTTTCTTCAGAAATTCCAGCTTCTGTATAAACCAGTTGATAACAAATTTTCTTTTGTTTGCTTCCCCACCCAGTTATATGGACATAGAATTAAAACTACGGTTTATCCTTTTCAGAACATATTGATTCTAGCATCTCTCTGCTAATACTCAAAAAATCCATATATAAGTTTCCATTAGATTAAGCACCAAGAACTTTTCAATTGCTAATTATGTTTGCACTCAAGACAGGCTGATGCTGAAGTGAAGGCGTACTTAGCCTGGGATTCACACTAAGCATATCTAATCAGTTAGTTGTATGAGGGCTGGGCTGAATGTCCTTAGAGGAGGATACACTTTATGTATCAGTCAGAGGTCAGTAAGGAAACAAGAAACACTTTCAGTGTTTTAAACACAGGGGACTTAATACAGGGAAGAGGATATACAGATGATGAGAGACATGAGAAGCAAAGCAGGGTGTGGTGGAGTAAATAAATAATTGGAAACAGCAGAAAACCACCCATCACTTCTGGGACTGCAGGAACACAACAGAGAAGTGGTACTTCCAGAAATCACACGCTTGGGACATCTGGGAGTAGCTAGAACCCCAGAAGGGTTTACCTGTAGGGGCTGGGTTTACAAAGGGCAAGCTGTTCAGAAAGAACATGTTACCCTAAAGACACAGCCACTCACAGAAACTGTTGTCTGAGGCAGAAGAAATTAAATTTTAGAAATACCCCAGCTTCTTTACTCCTGAATCCCTCCAGGATCCACCAGTGCTTCCTACAAGCCAAACATATCTGGAAACCCAAACCAAAGACAACATACAGAGAGTGTAGACAAAACAAGAAACATAACAGGGTACAAACTGGATCTTAGTGTAAACAGGCAATGAGTAGAACCATAAATTCAAAGAGAATTAAGGAGAGCAGAGTAAATCTCTATCACACAGATTGCATCCTCAGGTATAATAAATGGATTATTACCTGAATTTTACAAAGGCCAGAGGAACTGAAAAACACAATGGAAACAGTTGTTTACACCAAAACCTCTGTATGCTATTGGGGAATATGGTTGGCAGAATAATGGGCCCCCAACAATATCCAGGTCCTAACCCTTGGAATCTGTGAACATGCCAAAGGGACTTCATAGATATGATTAAGATTAAGGACCATAAGATGGAGAGGTTATCATGGATCATATATGTGGGCCAAATATAATCACATGGGTCCTTATAAGAAATGAAAACACCCTTGTATGGTCAGAGAGGGATGTGACTATGGAAAAATTATCAAAGAGGCAATGTTTCTGCCTTTGGAGATGGAGGAAGGGCTCATATGTCAAGGAATGTGGGCAACCTCTAGATGCCAGAAAATGCAAGGAAACAGACTTTTCCCTAGTCTTCAGGCAGGAACATGGCCCTGACAACACCTTGTCTTGAGCCCAGTAAGACCTGGGTCAGATTTATTATTTATACAACTAGAATATAATAAATTTGTGATGTTAAAAAGGCACTAAATTTGTTCCAGCAGCAACTGGAGGTAAATACAAGAAACAAAGAACTCTGCTTGGTATTGGTGTAAAGAAGCATTCTCCCAACCTCTGCATGGAAAGCAAGCTGGCTTCAGTGCATTACGGTCTATAAAGAAGTCAACAACAGCATAGCGATCACCATGCAGAGCACAAACAATGCCTGATTAAAGACAGAGGAGTCCAGGAAAAGGCAGCTAGCTCAATGGCCAGCATTCACACAGCTAGTGGTGATAGGTTTGAAAGCAAAAAGATTTCAGCAGGAAGCGGCATTTGGATCCCAAGTAATGCTAAAAGGGGGCTTCTCTGATAGCTTAGTTGATAAAGAATCTGCTTGCAAGGTAGGAGACCCCAGTTCAACTTGTGGATCGGGAAGATACCCTGGAGAAAGAAGAGGCTACCCACTCCAGTATTCTTGTGCTTCCCTTGTGGCTCAGCTGGTAAAGAATCTGCCTGCAATGTAGGAGACCTAGATTCGATCCCTGGGTTGGGAAGATCCCCTGGAGAAGGGAAAGGCTACCCATTCCAGTATTCTGGCCTGGAAAATTCCATGGACTGTATAGTCCATGAGGTCTCAAAGAGTTGGACACATCTGAGCTTTTACTTTAATGATAAAAGGACCTATGAGTTCCATATAAGGATGGACACGAATCTTTCATGAACACATGTGAAACTCACAGTGAAGAATTCTGATGGCCTTTTTCTATTCCTTTATTCTTGAATGAAGTCCTAAGTAATAAAGTGATACAATTTTGTATTCAAAACAATTCAAACAACTAAGAGATACTTGGAGAGATAAATTAGTTTCTAACAAAAATGGATAAAGAATTCTCCAATAGAATTACTGCTAATTATTTATCTGCACAAGAATAAGTTAGACATGATAATCTGTTTATAGCAGAATGTAGTTAGCAGGCTTTGTTTAAGTCTACCCTAAGACTGGCTTGTTACTTTACCCTGAAGAACAAAATCAAAAACATTACGATACTGGATGCTTGGGGCTAGTGCACTGGGACGACCCAGAGGGATGGTATGAGGAGGGAGGAGGGAGGATGGTTCAGGATGGGGAGCACATGTATACCTGTGATGGATTCATTTTGATATTTGGCAAAACTAATACAATTATGTAAAGTTTAAAAATAAAATAAAATTAAAAAAAAAAGAAAAAAAAATTACTTATTCTTGAAAATATTCCTGCAAATATAATTTGGTATCTAAACATTATATCTTACTATCTTAGGTAATTGTACAATTCTGTAAGGATGCATTCCCAAGGATTCTATCCTCTCTAAAATATCCTCTACCCAAACCTGAGTCTCATTGGAGAAGGAAATGGCAACCCACTCCAGTGTTCTTGCCTGGAGAATCCCAGGGACGGGGGAGCCTGGTGGGCTGCCATCTATGGGGTTGCACAGAGTTGGACACGACTGAAGCGACTTAGCAGCAGCAGCAGCAGCAAACCTGAGTCTCACTTTTTCTCTATACCATCCCTTATATTGCATGGCAAAATAAAATGGTCAGGTAATGGAAGAAAAGATGGATAAAAAGCACTTGAATCTTTTGGAATGCTGAGTGTCACTGTGAATGACTAAGTATAAGAGGAAAATGTGCTTTTTTACCTCGAATGAAATGTTTCTTAAACTAAAATGTTTTGATAGTCAAAGTAACAAGCTAAATCAACTTTTCAGTCTACAACTTTAGAATGTTTTTCTCCATGATGGAATTACTCATACTCTTTAGACTCATCTTCTTTCCAGGATGGAGGTTTAAAAATGGCTCTGATTTTAGCAACCAAAATACCATAACAAACCTGGGCAACTATTTTACAGAATGCATAAACACCAGAGTAAAATGCTCTCTATTTTCTACCCTTTTATTCATCTTTTGTTATTGGCCATCCACTTAATGGCCCATCTTTGATCAGTTCCAAACCATGGCAGTAACTTTCACTTCTTGCAGGATTTACATTGACAGTAGGTATGTTAACAATATACTATTTTAATTATCCTGCTCCCCAGGGGGTGATCACTTTTTTTTAATCTTTACCATATAATGCCCATCACTAGCATCAGGATTGGTAATAAAAACAACAACCACAAGAAAGCAAAGACTGGCATGGCGTTTAGGATCCTAAAATATTTATGATATTTAGTCAATTCAGCAATGCTTGGTTGGAGATCATGAAAGTTATGATTTCTTAGGCTTAGTCAAAGATATAATTTTGGAGACAAGAAAGTGCTCTTTAACATTTTAAGTATTTTTTTCTTAATATAAAACCAATGCACAGCTTTGTATTGACTTCCTGGGTCCAGAAGATCCCCTGGAGAAGGGAATGGCTACCCACTCCAGTATTCTTTCCTGGAGAATTCCATGGGCAAAGGAGCCTGGTGGGCTATAGTCCATGGGATTGCAAAGAGTCAGACATGACTGAGGGACTTACACTTTCACTTTTTTCAAGTAATATGTATGGAATAAAAAGCTAAAGCCAAGGCAACAATGGTCACTATTTTAAATATTATTATAACCTTGTTCTCAAAGTATTATCCAATTAAGTTATCTAAGAAATTATATTAAAACTATTGAGGGATAAAATGGGGAAAATACTCATTTTTAAACGGTGATATAACTACACTGGAATCAAGATTGCCAGAGAAATATCAATAACCTCAGATATGCAGATGGCACCACCCTTATGGCAGAAAGTGAAGAGGAACTAAAAAGCCTCTTGATGAAAGTAAAAGAGGAGAGTGAAAAAGTTGGCTTAAAGCTCAACATTAAGAAAACTAACATCATGGCATCTGGTCCCATCACTTCATGGGAAATAGATGGGGAAACCATGGAAACAGTGGCTGACTTTATTTTTCTGGGCTCCATAATCACTGAAGATGGTGATTGCAGCCATGAAATTAAAAGATGCTTACTCCTTGGAAGGAAAGTTATGACCAACCTAGATAGCATATTCAAAAGCAGAGACATTATTTGCCAACAAAGGTCCGTCTAGTCAAGGCTATGGTTTTTCCAGTGGTCATGTATGGATGTGAGAGTTGGACTGTGAAGAAAGCTGAGTGCCGAAGAATTGATGCTTTTGAACTGTGGTGTTGGAGAAGACTCCTGAGAGTCCCTTGAACTGCAAGAAGATCCAACCAGTTTATTCTAAGGGAGATCAATTCTGGGTGTTCATTGGAAGGACTGATGCTAAAGTTGAAACTCCAGTACTTTGGCCACCTCATGCAAAGAGTTGACTCATTGGAAAAGACCCTGATGCTGGGAGGGATTAGGGGCAGGAGGAGAAGGAGATGACAGAGGATGAGATGGCTGGATGGCATCACCAATTCGATAGACATGAGTGTGGGTAAACTCCGGGAGTTGGTGATGGACAGGGAGGCCTGGCATGCTGTGATTCATGGGGTCGCAAAGAGTCGGACACGACTGAGCAACTGAACTGAACTGAACGAAATTACATAGGTAGGGTTTCTCTTGTGGCTCAGTGGTAAAGAATCTGCCTGCCAATGGCAAAGACATGGATTTGATCCCTGGGCCGGGAAGATTCCACATGCCATGGAGCACTAAGCCCGTGAGCTACAACTACTGACCACGTGCTCCAGAGCCCAGAAGCCACACTACTGATCCCACATGCCACAATTACTGAAATCCATGCACCCTGGAGCCCATGCTCCACAGCAGGAGAAGCCACTGCAATGATAGTCCGTGCACAGCAACTACAGAGTAGCCCTTGCTTACCACAATTAGAGAAAAGCCCACACAGCGATGAAGATTCTGCTGCTGCTGCTGTTGCTGCTAAGTCACTTCAGTTGTGTCCGACTCTGTGCAATCCCATAGACGGCAGCCCACCAGGCTCCTCTGTTCCTGGGATTCTCCAGGCAAGAATACTGGAGTGGGTTGCCATTTCCTTCTCCAATGCACAAAAGTGAAAAGTGAAAGTGAAGTCACTCAGTCACGTCCCCATGACTCAGTCTTAGCGACCCCAGGGACTGCAGCCTACCAGGCTCCTCCGTCCATGGGATTTTCCAGGCAAGAGTACTGGAGTGGGGTACCATTGCCTTCTCCTGCATAGCCATAAATAAGTAAACAATTAACACATGTAGAAAACTGAGAGAATCAAAACTACATAGGACAGAATTTAGTAAAGCAGTTGATTACAAAACTAATATATAAAAATCAATAGCAAATATGCAAAGAAATTTTTATTGAAAGCAATAACAAATGGAAATATATTTAAGAAAGGTGCTGAGCCCATAGAAAACTACTATAAAAATCAACTGGAGGAAATGACAAAAATTGAAGTAAGATACATCATGTTCATGTCTAAGAGATGCTCAGTATTGTGAGATCTGAGTTCTCCATAATTTACTATTTTATACAATCCTAATTAAAACAGCCACAACCTTGATGATTCTATAGATGATGGTGACAATTCAGCATTCTCTGGAGTACCACTGGAGTGCCTTTCTGGCAAGCAGTTTGGCAATAACTGTTGAATTTTAAACCTTTATGTCATATGATCTAGTAATTTATCTACTGAAAATTAACCCTATGTATATTTCAGTAGTCAGAATTCCGATGTAAAAATAATCATCAAAACCTTGTTTGCAACAATAAAACAAAAGAAAAAAATGCATCAATAAGGCACTGAATAAATCCATACTTTTGTATGAATAAACTCTTAGTAATTACCTTTAGATAAAAGAACATTGGTCTCAAATCTATGAAACAAAACCTGAAGCTTCAATAAAAAAAATAACAGCCATGACTGTAAGTAGACCATGCCGTATTCTGAAAGTATAAGAGTCAAGGTTCAACATTAAGAATTTGGGAAATCTATGTTTGTGTATATATACGTATATATATACATATATATTACATCAGAGATCAGATCAGTGGCTCAGTCGTGTCCGAATCTTTGCGACCCCATGAATCGCAGCACGCCAGGCCTCCCTGTCCATCACCGACTCCCAGAGTTCACTCAAACTCACGTCCATGGAGTCGGTGATGCCATCCAGCCATCTCATCCTCTGTCATCCCCTTCTCCTGCCCCCAATCCCTCCCAGCATCAGAGTCTTTTCCAATGAGTCAACTCTTCGCATGAGGTGGCCAAAGTACTGGAGTTTCAGCTTTAGCATCATTACTTCCAAAGAAATCCCAGGGCTGATCTCCTTCAGAATGGACTGGTTGGATCTCCTTGCAGTCCAAGGGACTCTCAGGAGTCTTCTCCAACATCACAGTTCAAAAGCATCAATTCTTCGGCACTCAGCTTTCTTTACAGTCCAACTCTCACATACGTATATATATATATATATACATACATATATTACGTATATATGTATATATACATACATATGCAGAGAAAATTTTCACAAAATTATGACTTAAAAGAATATTGGTCTAAAGACAGGAAAAAACTTTTCCTATATTTCACATTCTCCATTGTTAGATCATTTTTATTACCATTTGCATATAAAAGCATATTGACAAGGATCACCTTTATGGTAGACTGTGTATGGGTAACTTTAATAATATATAATGCTCTGTACACCTAATGGATGACAGAACAGTGTTAACATAACTTTTATAAGCACTGGGAAACCAAAAAATTTGTGTGACTCAAGTCTATTGCAAGATTTGCTTATTGTGTTGGTCTGGAACTGAACTCACAATACCTGAGATATGTCTATATTCCATCAGACATTTTCTAGGCATTCACACATGTGATTAAAGACATAGAAAATAAGTGAAGATGATATAGACACAGGCACACTGACTACGTTCATACAAGCAGATGTTTAACAGGAACTGAATAATAACATACTGTGTTACCTGCTGCTTCCCTCTAGTTTTTAAAAACGCATAAATTACTCAGAGATCTTTTCAGTTTTTTTAGCAACTACACACTCTTTTCTAGTATAGTTGAGTTGTAGTTATTTAATCACTTCCCTGTTCATATACATTTGAATTGTTTAAACTTCTCCATAATCACACATACAATTGCAAAAAATAATTCTGAGCATATACAGTAGGCCCTCCATATTTGTGGGTTTTACATTTGCGAATTCAACCAACAGTGGATGGAAAATATTCCCCTCAAATTTCAGAAAGCTCCAAAACGCAAAATTTAAATTTGCCACATATCAGCAACTATTCACACAACATTTACACTATTAGGTACCATAACTAATCTAGACATGATTTAAGGTGTATTGGAGGATGTGCATAGGTTATATGCAAATATTTAATACTATATCATCTTACATAAAGGACTTCAGCATCCACTGACTTTTGTATCCACAAGGTGTCCTGGAACCAGTTCCCCATGGATACTGAGGTATGACTATATCAGAAGCAAAATCTTTTAACTGATGTATATGTGCTTCTGAAATTTTGATAACATCAATTTTCTCATCAAGATGTACAGCACTATCTATAAAATACCTACAGTGGTGCTTTAATCATTTCCAATTTTAGTTATAATACTTCAAATATTTTCAATATTTTTGGTTTCATTAATATAGTTTTCTACAGTTTTAAGATCTCCCCTAAATCCTTTATAAGCTGAAGAAAGTTTCATTTCTATAGCTTACTAACCATTCTTATCAGAAATTTTCATTTTTAATACAGTTAGCATTAATAGTTCATTAGATTGCCTAATGACTAAAAATATTCCATTACTGTGATAAACTCTATGTTATCAAGCTGATTTTAATCAGTTGAAGTTGTGCTTAGAGTTAGCTGCATTTCTGTTAATAAAGGAGATTGATGTAAATTTGTCTTTCAGTTTACTGCATTTTATTTTGTGTATGAGCACTGCTTTACAATTTGGGCTTAGACACGACCTAGTCTTGAAATGAGCTGAGAAGTTTCGAAAAGTATTATCTCCCCTTCAGTTCTCCACATTTTCCCTTCCCATCTTGCAGTTAACTATGCAGTTAACATAAAGGCAGTGGGGTTAAAATACTGAGGCACAAAATATGAGCAGCCCTGCTGACTAATTCACCACATCAAAGAGGGCTGCCTGAAATTCTTGCCTGTGACCTCAACAGATTTCATCCGACCAACAAGTAAACTTTTCTGTGTTAAACCACTGACGTTACTGGGATGTTTGTCACTGTAGCATCCTGAATTGTTTAGAAGCTTTCCTCTATTTAATGCTCAGGCTATTTTAAATACTGTATTTAAATATTTGGTAAAATCACTGTAAAATATTTGGGTCCAATGAAATTTTTAGTGATGAAATTTTCCCACTACTTTTTGTTTCCTGTTTTGCTTGGGTATTCTACCTCTCCTTAGGTTTAGAATACTGTGTACTTTAGGAAACATCTTTTTTTTTTTTTAACCTCATGACTCAATTTCCAAAGTTATTGAAATGAAATTACACAAATGCTCCTAAGTTTTAAATCTCTATATTTGCATCTGATTTATTATACCTATGTTCATTCACAATTTTATTTCTCCTGTTGATCATGCTGTCTTCTTTGTTGGCTTCTTCTTTTTCTCCTTTCCTTGGGTTTATATGGCTGTTTTATGTTTTTTCTTTTTTTAATGAAGACATAGTTCATAAGGCTTTATTTTTTCCCAGCAAATTGTATTCAGTTCAGTTCAGTCACTCAGCTGTGTCCAACTCTTTGTGACCCTATGGACTACAGCACGCCAGGCTTCCCTGTCCATCACCAACTCCCAGAGCTTACTCAAACTCATATCTATTGAATCAGTGATGCCATCCAACTAGCTCATCCTCTGTCATCCCCTTCTCTTCATGCCTTAAGTCTTTGCCAACATCAGGTTCTTTTCCAATGAGTCAGTTCTTCGCATCAGGTGGCCAAAGTCACATATATGACTATAACTTTGTTATTTTCCAAAATTTTTAACAATATATTTCAGTATTCCCTTTAATCTACTTATATAAATGCATTTTTAATAATTTATAAGAAATGTCAGAAGTTTACTTTGAATATGAAATGAATGCATTTATTTCAATATACTTTTATGATTAACTTTTATTTTTACTGCAGGTGGTTCAGAAAACCTGTTTTGTGTAATTTCTCCTATATGGAATTAATAGAGATTATCTTTGTAGCATAATGACATGTTCAGTTTTTACAAATGTTTCACAGATATTTAAAAGAATGTATAGCTTCTCTTTATTTGTACAAAGTTACACATTGATACTTATTACACTGAATGTACTGATTGTGTTTGCTCCAAAGTTTGAAACTCCCAGCCTTCAGATTGCCCAGCCGACCTCTTCCACATGTTATTCAACTTTACATCACAACCCATGGACTTCCTCCGGTGTCCAGAACTGATGACAGTCTAGGAACCAAGTTATTAAGACCTTACCTGTACCCTTGATACAAACGAAGACAAATTTTATTAAAGAAACAGTTTTTCTGGGTGATGCTGTCTAACAGACAAAGATAATACCAGATGCAGAAGATGAGGCTGTAGTCCCTCTTAATCTCTGACTATCTCTGATTCTCAGCCTCCAATACCTGAGCAAGTCCATCCAGAAGAGCTCCCCATCCCAGTTCAGAGCAAAACCATCTTCAGCAATGCCCGTAGTAGAACTTAGGTAAATAATCCTTGAAATGCATCCACAGAAGCAATGATTGTTGACACAGATGGTCTAAAAAGTGAGAGACTCTGACAATTCCTAGTTATGGTCATTAAATAAAATTTAAACTCAATGGTCCACAGTTCTTTTGATTTAAATAACTATGTTATTCTGTGTGCTCTCTTAGGTTCTTCCCAGCTGAATATTTCTATGAGCTACAGCAAAACAATGAGACATATTTTCCATAATGCTTGACGAGAAACATCTGATTTTAGAGCAGTGTGTTTGATATCCACATTTAGGACTTAGTATCCCTGTAAGTCAAAAGTTTCTGCATTTGATATAGTTTAATAATGAAACATAGGCTTCCCAGGTGGCTCAGTGGCAAAGAATCTGCCTGCCGATGCAGGAGATGTGGGTTTGATCCCTGATCTGGGAAGATCCCTTGAGAAGGAAATGGCCACTCACTCCAGTATTCTTGCTTGGGAAATTCCATGGACAGAGGAGCCTGGTGTGATATAGTCTATGGGGGTTGCAAAGAGTTGGACACAACTTGGTGATGAAACAACAACATAATGAAAAACAGCCTTGATAAATAGCAAATAGCTTGGAACTACAAATAAAGCCTTAAGGGTTGTCCCACTCCAGTACTCTTGCCTGGAAAATCTCATGGACAGAGGAGCCTGGTGGGGTCGCTCCGAGTAGGACATGACTGAGCAACTTTACTTTCACTTTTCACTCTCATGCATTGGAGAAGGAAATGGCAACCCACTCCAGAGTTCTTGCCTGGAGAATCCCAGGGACGGGGGAGCCTGGTGGGCTGCCGTCCATGGGGTCGCACAGAGTTGGACACAACTGAAGCGACTTAGCAGCAGCAGCCAAAGAATTAGAGGTGGACTAAATTGAAGAGTCTTATTTCCCAGATCATGGTGAAGATCATTTTAGGTACAGCAAGAAGTTTGTCAGAGGCTCGTCTCCGCTGACGTCAACAAGGTACCGTGTAACAACAAATCTCAGAGTTGACATAACTGGACCGGAGGTCAGATTTCATTCAGTTCAGTTCAGTTCAGTTCAGTCACTCAGTCGTGTCTGACTCTTTGCGACCCCATGAATCACAGCACGCCAGGCCTCCCTGTCCATCACCAACTCCCAGAGTTCACTAAGACTCACGTCCATCGAGTCAGTGATGCCATCCAGCCATCTCATCCTCTGTCATCCCCTTCTCCTCCTGCCCCCAATCCCTCCCAGCATCAGAGTCTTTTCCAATGAGTCAACTCTTCCCATGAGGTGGCCAAAGTACTGGAGTTTCAGCTTTAGCATCATTCCTTCCAAAGAAATCCCAGGGCTGATCTCCTTCAGAATGGATTCCCTGCAGTTGGATCTCCCTGCAGTCCAAGGGACTCTCAAGAGTCTTCTCCAACACCACAGTTCAAAAGCATCAATTCTTCGGCACTCAGCCTTCTTCACAGTCCAACTCTCACATCCATACATGACCACTGGAAAAACCATAGCCTTGACTAGATAGACCTTTGTTGGCAAAGTAATGTCTCTGCTTTTCCAACTATATGGGCTTGGGCAAAGAAATTACCCTCTCTAATGTTGTTGGTTTAGCTGTTAAATGGGATATTTTTATGTGTATTGCTTGCTTCAAAAGGTTATTGTGAAGCAAAATTATTTAATACATACTAAAAGGATTTAGATGGAGAAGGAAATGGCAACCCACTCCAGTGTTCTTGCCTTGAGAATCCCAGGGACGGGGGAGCCTGGTGGGCTGCCTTCTATGGGGTCACACAGAGTCAGACACGACTGAAGTGACTTAGCAGCAGCAGCAGCAAAGGGATTTGGAAACTGAAAGGATACATGTAATTAATTATAAAGCTGTGTTTAGGGGAAAACTTAAGTGAGCAGAATACACTTCACATTTTTCAGAGGTCATAATCCTATTCTATGGCATGGAGCTGACTGATTAAACATCTTTTCCATGTCACATGTTAACAGCAAAGATTATAGGCCCTCATACTCATTTTTGTGATATTAAAATCCATGCATTAAACCACTATTTCTTTTTGTGCTATGAATCTCCCATCTGCTGTGTACTTTCTCCCCAAAAAGAGATGGGTTTTATTTATCACATGAGATGTCAGCTTTCAGGCTTTGGGGTTCCTAAGTGCATACAAGCTGGTGCAACCTCCACCACCAGTCATCAGCAGATGGATCTTGTTAAGCCATTCAGATTACTGGAGAAGAGCAAGATTTGGAACATGGACCTGCTCAAGGAATGTATATATTTAGTAAAACACAATAAATGTGGTTTTAATTGAAATCATTTTTTCTTCTTATTTCCAATATTAAAAATAATAGTAAATAAAAATAGCTTTCTACTCATAGCACTGAAGAGTCCAAAGAAGGACCAGAAATACTTGGCATTTTGATGTTGAAGGAAAACCAGTCCTTTTTTGTTGTTATAATAAGTGAAGCCTGAAAGGAACATGCAGAGAGGGAGATGAATCTAAGCTACATCAAACTAGCAGGGAAATGGCACCTGTGAAGAAGCCTATTGCCAACTTCAATGATGATTTGTCAGGTTTGATTAAAACCTGAATTAAGCAGTTCTCATTAGAACCTCAGAAGGATGAATTATGCTGTGTAAATAGATTACTCACGCCCTGATAGAAACACAGGCACCACACACCCTGCTAGTAACTTTCAATTACATTGATAAATGAGAAGTTAAACTGTAATTTTTTTAGCACAATCCATTTTGTCTCTAATATCCTGCCACTTCTGTTTGCATTGTGACTGAAAAAATGAGGCTGCAATGAAATAAACAGTCCTCTAGATTAGTGTCACACTACAAACTAGGAGATCATCAAGGTAGAGTTATGGTTGGAAAAGGGACCCCAAGAAGAATGAAAAGTGTTCTTTCTATATCTCCAATCTGCCCAGATATTTATTAAGGTTGTATAATAAGGGGATTTAGGGTTCATCTTCACTCATATCATAAATAAAATAGCCAGATAAAGGAATAGAAGAACTAATGATAGTGTCCTGAAAGTACTACTGGAAAATTTAACCTCTTTGGCCAGGGACTGGACTTCTTAACTAGCCAGTGAGTCAATAGGTTTCATTTGCCATAGTTAATCTTTATAGCATTTCAACAAAAGAGACAACAGCAAAAGCATTTAGCATATTGGTCACCATTTCTTCCTCTCAGCTGTTTATAAGCATTAAATAAATTTATATCTGATCTTATCCTTTTGGTTTGACACACAGTCATTTTTCTTATTAATGCTGATTGTGAAAAATTGGGCTAGGCATTCTGGGAAAGAGGGAAAACACCAAAAATGGACAGTTGTATTTTCCAAATGAAACTTTGATTTTTTTTCCTTGCTTTAACTTTGAGGATCATTTTAGCAATCCAGGGACTTCCCTTAAATGTAACTTAACCCAGTTAAGACTCTGCACTGCCACTGCAGGGGGCATGGGTTTGATCCCTGGTCAGGAAACTACACGCTGCACTGCACAAGACTTACTTATTATAAAGCTACAGTAATAAAGACAGTATGGTATTAGTGAAAAGACCGACAAGTCAATGTCCAAGAACAGAGATCCCAGGAATAGACACACACAAATACAGCCAGCTGATCTTTGAGAAAGGAGCACAGGCAATTCCATGAAGAAAGGATAATCTTCAAACAAATGGCACTGAAACAATACAGTCACATGCAAAAAATAAATAAACAAATCTAGATGCAGACCTTGCACATTTTACGAAAATAAACTTAAAATATATCACAGACCTAAAATTTGCATTTCACAAAAATAAACTTAAAACATATCACAGACCTAAAATTTAAAGTGTAAAACTATTAAAAAAGAATCCCAACTCCTCCAAGACTTGAAAACCAGTATGCCTACAGGGAAGTCTCTTTTAGAAGCAAAAAAGGAAGAACTCTATTATTGAACGACTCACAAAAGAACCTTCTTAAAATCTCTCCCCATATCTGTCTCTCTCTGGACATCCACTACAGGAAGGGGCTGGTAAAATTCTTCTTATTCAACCTCAAAATTCCTCCAAAATGTCTTAGTCTCACTATTTCATCTCCTCTCTTGCTGCCTTCTCCTTGCTTTTAAACCTTTTATCCTCTTCTGGTCCCAATGAAGGCGGAGAATATAAATTTAAGTTTTCTCAATTTCCACCAGCTGTCTTCTCCATCCATGACTCTAATTAGACAATAAAGAACCATGATCCAAGTAGCATAATGAATGCTCCTGGTAAAAGAGGAGAAAGGATCTGAGCAGTAACCTCCGATATTTTCACCACAGTTCTATTCCACCAAGGGGCTGTGAAGACTTCTCCAAAAGAAATGAAGGCTAGAAATCAAACTGATGGTGGTTTCTCCTGTCAAGGTTTGAAAGCAAATTCCTCTTAGCTTTTTCACGTCACCCCATAGTAGGTTTATGCCAGCTTACGCCAAAGGCTTTCAGAACCTTCTCCTTTTTATATAAAAGAACTTCCAACTTGAGAGGAAAGACATGTGAGGGGAAATTTTCAGTACAGAAACTTAGGAAAAAAAGAGAAAAAAGAAGAGAGATGCGATTTTAGGTAAGAAAGCATTGAGAACAAACTATATAATTCAAAGATTCCTGAAGCTTGGAGAAGGAAAAAGACCATAAAGAAATAAAACTCTGAATTCTGGAACTGAAATCCTGTTCTTCCATTTGTATTAGGAAAATCACCTACCTGGACCTCCATTTACTGTAAAATTATGGAATTTGACAAAAAGGAACTGATCCCTTGATCTTATGACTTCTTCATCACCTAACCTGCCTTCCTACACCTCTCTACCCACCTTCATCATTGCTATAATCCTCAGAACTTTAACTGTGTGCTTGTCCACACAGTCAGAAGACATGTTTTGCTTTATGTTCTGTGCAAACTATACCAGTCCCTGAATACCTGAACATTATCTCTAGTATTAAATTTACTTACAAAAGATAGTTTACTGGTTGATTATGATACTGCACTAAGTCTACAAAATGATGACCTCACAGGAATTAACAAATTAATATAAACAAAATTCCTATGAATGCTGGTAAAGAATCTGCCTGCAATGTGGGGGACCTGGGTTGGATCCGTGGGTTGGGAAGACCCCCTGGAGAAGGGAATAGCTACCCACTCCAGTATTCTGGCCTGGAGAATGCCATGGACTGTATAGTCCATGGGGTTGCAAAGAGTTGGACATGACCTAGCAATTTTCACTTCACCCATGAATTCAGCTACACATATAAAGAAAGAAAAAAAGCATTAAATCAAAATACATTTGACCAGTAAAATGGAAACTGTTGGATGTTGAGTCATGAACTATATGACTTATATATTCAATGTATAAACTCTTTAGAAATAGTCACCTAGAGAAACAACTTTTAGCTGTGAGAACTGTTCAGAAGTCAAACACTAAACTCAGGGGAATTTCAATACTGTCTCACCTCAACTTTATTTCCCCAAAGGGAACTTACTTCCTCATCTAACTTATTCACTGCATTTAATTTCAGACACTTTTATTCTTAAAATAGGGATAAAAATCATTCTTCAGCATCCAAGAGAAAGAAATTCAAAGGAAGAATTCTAAAATGACATGATGTGCTAGTATTATCTAATTCTCTAAGGTGAATACTTTGAAAAGAACAATACTTATCTGGAAGGAAAAACACTGGATTAAGAAAAAATCAGATTCTCTTCAGTCATACATTCAACATATCAAGTTCATCTTGGGAGTAAGGAATGCTTTGGTGATAAGAAACCACTACCCATCAGGACTCAGGATATGATGCAACCACGTACAGGCAAGGCTCTGCTCTCTGCTCAGCTCACTGCTGGCACTCAGTCAAAGTTGTGTGTGTCCACCTGAACAAGATGTGAATCTTACTTATATTTCAGAAAACTGAGGCTGTCATTGAATTATTTGCAGGAGACTGAATCTGAGATACGAGGAAAATTTTTAAATACCTGGTTTTATTCTAAGACTTAAGACACCTAGAATCAGAAAAAAAAAAAAAAAGACACCTAGAATCAGAACAATGTTTGTGAAAAATTGAATTCTGATTACTTTGATATTTTGTTGAAAAAAATATAGTATTATACAATGGTCAAAAGAAAACATATTTTCTTTTGTATCTCCTTTTATCATAAAAATTCTTCCCTTCTCTCCAGAATACTGAAGTAATACTAAAATACAAATTCACTGTAATATTCATATGGACCCAAAATAAATTTGATTCCATGTGAGGGCCTGAGAGAATCTCTTAATCATCGAGTCCTACAATGAGAAGAGACAAAACATCCCTTTAATTATTTTTTTAAAGTTATTTATGTTGTTAAAAAATTCTACAAGACTTAAAATAAATCAAGAGTCCTCTGATTCTCCTCCCACACAGTCACACCTTCCTTCCATGACTCTGAAATGTCTTAAACTCAGAGTTTCTTTGACTTCACATCTCCAGAAAATCCACCTGCCTTCATTCAAGGGAAGGGAGCAATGAGTACGTGACAGTGTGGACTGGAGGAGGAAATCTGGGCGTTGATTTCTTAAACAGTATTTCTAATAATAACCCTGCTTTTCAGTCCTACTCATACTCCCAGGTTCAAAGATACCTCATGTCTCCATGTGGCCCAAAGTGCCTTGCTACCCAGTCTACATTTCAACTTCCTTTGTTCTGCTGATTTCAGTTTTCATCCATCTATGATGTTGACACCCCCTTTATGATTTTCTTGCCATTGTGGATTTACAACTTTTTAAAAAATCATCTTATTGTCTTTCTACCGGGGTTTTACGAAGAAGCGTATGTTAAAATGTGTGTGCTATACTTAACAAAAAAATCTGCTATATTTAGTCCAAAATGTCAACTTTCATTTTCTACTCTAAATATTTATATATTGACAACTTACTTGTGTATTTTATGTAATATAAAAATAACCTTTAAAATTAAGCCCAAAGGAATCCATGTTTCTTTCTATACTCACTTACTTTAGTTCTGCCCAATGGTTCTTTCCATTCTCACAGATATATTTCTATTAAGTTAGCACCATTTTCTAGTCTATGGCTAATTCTAGGTGATTAAACTTGTTTGAAATTGGGTCTCTGAATTGGTGCAACCTGTGTAGGGTCCAATACATTCAAAATCAGTCATCTGAGTCGCTCGGTCGTGTCCAACTCTTTGCAACCCCATCACAACATGCCAGGCCTCTCTGTCCATAACCAACTACTAGAGTCCACCCAAACCCATGTCCACTGAGTCATTGATGCCATCCAACCATCTCATCTTCTGTTGTCCCCTTCTCCTCCTGCCCTGAATCTTTCCCAGCATGAGGGTCTTTTCAAATGAATCAGCTGTTCATATCAGGTGGCCAAAGTATTGAACTTTCAGCTTCAACATCAGTCTTTCCAATGAACACCCAGAACTGATCTCTTTTAGGATGGACTGGTTGGATCTCCTTGAAGTCCAAGGGACTCTCAAGAGTCTTCTCCAACACCACAGTTCAAAAGCATCAGTTCTTCGGCGCTCAGCTTTCTTCACAGTCCAACTCTCACATCTATACATGACCACTGGAAAAACCATAGCCTTGACTAGACGAACCTTTGTTGGCAAATAATGTGTCTGATTTTTAATATGCTGCCTAGGTTGGTCATAACTTTCCTTCCAAGGAGTAAGCATCTTTTAATTTCATGGCTGCAATCACCATCTGCAGTGACTTTGGAGCCCAGACAAATAAAGTCAGCCACTGTTTCCACTGTTTCCCCATCTATTTCCCATGAAGTGATGGGACTGGATGCCATGATCTTAGTTTTCTGAATGTTGAGCTTTAAGCCAACTTTTTCACTCTCCTCTTTCACTTTCATCAAGAGGCTTTTGAGTTCCTCTTCACTTTCTGCCATAAGGGTGGTGTCATCTGCATATCTGAGGTTATTGATATTTCTCCTGGCAATCTTGATTCCAGCTTGTGTTTCTTCCAGTCCAGCGTTTCTCATGATGTACTCTGCATATAAGTTAAATAAGCAGGGTGATAATATACAGCCTTGATGTACTCCTTTTCCTATTTGGAACCAGTCTGTTGTTCCATGTCCAGTTCTAACTGTTGCTTCCTGACCTGCATACAGATTTCTCAAGAGGCAGGTCAGGTGGTCTGGTATTCCCATCTCTTTCAGAATTTTCCACAGTTTATTGTGATCCACACAGTCAAAGGCTTTGGCATAGTCAATAAAGCAGAAATAGATGCTTTTCTGGAACTCTTGCTTTTTCCATGATCCAGCAGATGTTGGCAATTTGATCTCTGGTTCCTCTGCCTTTTCTAAAACCCACTTGAACATCAGGAAGTTCACGGTTCACGTATTGCTGAAGCCTGGCTTGGAGAATTTTGAGAATTACTTTACTAGCGTGTGAGATGAGTGCAACTGTGCAGTAGTTTGAGCATTCTTTGGCATTGGTTTTCTTTGGGATTGGAATGAAAACTGAACTTTTCCAGTCCTGTGGCCACAGCTGAGTTTTCCAAATTTGCTGGCATATTGAGTGCAGCACTTTCACAGCATCATCTTTCAGGATTTGAAATAGCTCAAGTGGAATTCCAACACCTCTACTAGCTTAGTTCATAGTGATGCTTCCTAAGGCCCACTCGACTTCACATTCCAAGATGTCTAGCTCTAGGTGAGTGATCACACCATCATGATTATCTGGGTCGTGAAGATCTTTTTTGTACAATTCTTCTGTGTATTCTTGCCACCTCTTCTTAATATCATCTGCTTCTGTCAGTTAGGTCCCTACCATTTCTGTCCTTTATTGAGCCCATCTTTGCATGAAATGTTCCCTTGGTATCTCTAATTTTCTTGAAGAGATCTCTAGTCTTTCCTATTCTATTGTTTTCCTCTATTTCTTTGCATTGATTGCTGAGGAAAGCTTTCTTATCTCTCCTTGCTAATCTTTGGGACTCTGCATTCAAATGGGTATATCTATCCTTTTCTCCTTTGCTTTTAGCTTCTCTTCTTTTCACAGCTATTTGTAAGGCCTCCTCAGACAGCTTTTTGCTTTTTTGCATTTCTTTTTCTTGGGGATGGTCTTGATTCCTGTCTCCTGTACAATGTCACATTCAAAATGATATTTAGCAAAAAATAATCAATCAAATCACCAACATAATAGTTGTGAAAACCAAGTGTTGGTTTTCTTTACAAAATGTTTCCGGGTAAGGTTTGTGGAGGTATTTCCAAAAGTCCAAAGCAACTGTTTCCCCAGAGATTGGTCAGGTGACTGCATAAAAGTTACCTGAAACACAATTCTTGTGTTTATTCTCTCTTTTCCCTTTTTAAATAAACAATCTTACTTATTCTTCAAGGCACTGCTCAAATATTACTTCTCTTTGGCATCCTCTTTTCCCTTCCATTTCCCTGGCAAAATGAATGGCCCCATTATCTCATCTCCTCTAATATTGGGTATATACTTTTACATATATATATGTGTGTGTGTACATATATATATATACAACAGTATACAACACATTGTACTGATATGATTTATTGTCTATACCTCTATTATATTTTGAACTCCTCAAAGGCAAAATTTGTGTTCCATTCTTTTTGGTATCACCAGTAACTAGTACAGTACCTATAATTCAAAAGACCATCAGCAAACAATCTTGAACTTAATTGCATTGACACAAATACCTTCTAATATGAGAAAGCCCAAGACTACACAAGGAGAAATGAGTATAAAAACTCAATTGAAAGTCTTAAATAAAGAGAAACTTTACGTATTAATCCATGTCCTTCTCACTAAAACTACCTGAGAAAGCTATCATGCCTCTGACAGATGAAAGAACTGATACTCAAATAATTTGGTCAAGATCAAAGCTACTAAACATTAGAATAAGAGCATTTTAACCCTTATCTGGTTCCAAAGCTAGAGCTCTTGATTTTTTATTTTTAATGCTTCCTTCATTGAGACCACAGAATACAACATGCAAAAAATGAACAGTTTTTCATCTGTGTCTTTCCAGTTCTTGATATATAATTGACTATAGTCTTCAAATATAAGTTATGTCCAAATGATTGTTTTTGACTTTTTTTTTTACATTGTTCATTTCTGAGCCATTACATCTGCCATGGTTAGTTAAGCCTGCTGTGAACTTGTACAGCCGAGACTGCTATTACTTTAAATAGTAGTTCTTGGTGTGTGAAGATGATGCTTCCAACTGTTCCACCTTTAGGAAGAAAGGTGGGTACGTACAATTCTTTGACCTCTATTCTCAACTACATATTGTGCACTTGCAATACACATACTTTGAGAAGTGTGCCTACTGGGGCCTTGATTTTTTTGTGTGTTTAGAAAAGGAAAGTAAAATTTAATGTGCAATACATGCATAATACAATATACCTAGTTGGAATGCACACTTGGTGCTCTTTAATTTTGTTTGAATCTTTCATACACCTATATATTTGCCACAATACTTAAGTTTGAGTGTACATATCTACATTTCTACATATAGATTCCTATATAGTTATATATAACATATATATAATAAGACCACTGTAAAATGTGAACAAAAAGAGTTTTTATATTGATTTTGAATCCTTTTTCTTTTTATGTTAACTTCTAATCCTTCTTCTCCACTGACTATTAATCAGTGTGGCAAAAAAAAAAAAAAAAAAAGTGTTTCCACTGTGAAAAGTCTGATTTTTCTTTTTCTAGATCTCACAGGTGTCTAGATTCTAGATATATTATATCTGGATTCTTATATCTAGATGCCAGATATCTCATATCTGGATTCTCATATCTAGATGCCAGATATCTCATATCTCCTATGCCTGAGATATCATACTCTTCTGTGTCATGACAGGTAAGAAAGCAGATCATAAAACCTTGGCGTCCACCATTCCCAAACCTGCTGCAGGCATCTTAAAGTATTTGCAGCTCTTAATAGATAGCTTTACCTACTTTCCAAAGAATGTTCCATCCAAGCACAGGTGAGTCCAGAGGAGGCAGAAAGGTGATGTTCCTGGAACAGCCTTCAAACACAGAGCAAGAGCAAGTCATATGTATCCTGCCCTGACTCCCCAAGGTACTCAATAGTACTAAGCCCTGCCGTGTCACTGTCGTATCTTCCCATTAGAATATCAGCTTCCTTCCTTTCTCTGCCTCACTTCCCTGCTGGTACTGCTGGGAATGCCTCCCATCTGAACTCCAGTCCTTAAGCCTAGAATAGAGAAAAGACCACTTTAAGAATAGTGTTTATTAGATGTTACTGTGGAGATTTGTTCCCTCTACCATGCAGAGAATCATGCCAGTTTCGAACTCTCCCATTTCACAATGACTGATTCTGCTTATTTCCTCCATATATTAGTTCTCTCTAATCTGGGTGTCCTGAGACCAGGTGGTCTATGCTCTGCACACTGTAGGCATTAAGGGCATTTTAAATTCCTTGGGGCAGGAAGAGTCACTGTCCTGCCTATGTCCAAGATAAAAACAGATCCCCTCCTACCCTGACGACCAAGCAGTACATGTTCAGTCCCAATCACTCCTTCCCCCCAGGCTGCAGGCCACATCTGGGGTTACTGGTAAACCATGTCCCTTTCTGTTAAAGCCCAGTCCTCTCAAGTGAGCATTTACCATTTTCCCCTTCTTGTAAAATACAGACACACACACACACTTTTATTTTACTTATATTTCCATTACTTACTGTTGTTACTATAAAAGATCACCATTAATTTAGTTACATAAGGCAACAACAAAAATTATCTTATAGTTCTGGAGATGAGAAATCTGAAATGAGTCTAAATGAGGGCTTCAAACGGTTGCCTTTTCCAGCTTCCAGAGACAATCTGAATTCCTTAGCTCATGGCTGTATATATCTCCATTTTCAAAGCCAGCACCATTAAAATAAGTCCTTGTCACGCCACCATCCTCTGATTCTTTCTCTTTTGTCTCCCTCCTGCACTTATAAAGACCTTTGTAACTACATCAGGACCACCTAGATACCTCAAATTCAACTTAGTAGCAACTTTCATTCCATCTGTAACTGTAATTCCCCTTGCCATATAATCTAACATATTCACAGTTTCTAGGAACTGGGATGTAGAAATCTTTGGGAGATGGAGGCATTATCCTACCAGTCTCACAAGTTTAAAGATGCAAATAATTTTCCTTACTGCTTTCAGACCTAAATATTCTCGATGCAGTGTATAAGGATGATCCTATTACTCCACTCACTCTAGAAATAACACCTATCTAAAACACTGAAAACTATACCTTACCAATAGTTGCCATCATTCAGAACCTGTGATGTGTCATGTATTCTACATACTCAGCAATGTTTAATAGTTACCACACAGTCTTCAGCATTAGACTGGTCTAGAATGCAAGTTGTACTTTGCTCCCTACTAAATAGACAACATTCTGGACAAGTTAATTAACCACTGTAACTCTCATTCTATCGAATGTTAAAGAAAGAGTACACTTCCTCATAGTGGTGATTTGATCACTTTATCTTAACTGATATCAGAACTTCTTGGGTTTCCCAGGTGGCACAATAGTAAAGAATCCACGGGCCAACACAGGAGATGCAAGAGACACAGGTTCAATCCCTGTGTTGAGGAGATCCCCTGAGCAAGGAAATGTCACTCTGCTTCAGTATTCTTCCCTAGAAAATTTCAGTGACAGAGGAACCTGGTGTGTTGCAAAGGATCGGACATGACTGACTGAGCGCACACAGAGAATCCTTTATTGTAAGATGTGTCATTGTTTGGAAA
This sequence comes from Bos indicus x Bos taurus, assembly GCF_003369695.1. NCBI lineage: Eukaryota > Metazoa > Chordata > Mammalia > Artiodactyla > Bovidae > Bos > Bos indicus x Bos taurus. The sequence goes on along the minus strand of NC_040076.1, from coordinate 54,270,138 downwards.
AATTGGAAAGAATATTTGATTACATTTAGGATTACCTCATGTTGTTACCTTTTAATCCTCCCCAAAGTAAACCAAAATCACTACGAACAAAGCTAGTGGAGGTAACGGAATTCCAGCTGAGATATTTTAAACCCTAAAAGATGATGTTGTTAAAGTTCTGCATTCAATACACTAGCAAATTTGGAAAACTCAGCAGTGGCAATAGGACTGGAAAAGGTAAGTTTTCATTCCAATCCCAAAGAAAGGCAGTGTCAAAGAATGTTCAAACTACCACACAATTGAACTCATTTCACATGCTAGCAAAGAAATGCTCAAAATTCTCCAAGCCAGGCTTCAACAGTACCTGAACCAAGAACTTTCAGATGTTCAAGTTGGATTTAGAAAAGGCAGAGGAACCAGAGATCAAACTGCCAACATCCAGTGGATCATCAAAAAAAACAAGAGAATTAAAAAAAAAAAAAAAAATCTGCTTCATTGAGTATGCTAAAGCCTTTGACTGTGTGGATCACAACAAACTGGAAAATTCTTAGAGACAGGAATACAAGACCACCTTACCTGCCTCCTAAGAAACCTGTAGGCAGGTCAAGAAGCAACAGGTAGAACCAGACATGGAACAACAGACTGGTTTCAGACTGAAAAAGGAGTATGTCACAGCTGTATATTGTCACCCTGCTTATTTAACTTATATGCAAAGTACATCAGGAGAAATGCCAGGCTGGATGAAGCACAAGCTAGAAACAAGAATGCTGGAAGAAATATCAATAACCTCAGATATGCAGATGACATCACCCTTATGGCAGAAAGTGAAGAAGAACTAAAGAGCCTCTTGGTGAAAGGGAAAGAAGTGAGTGAAAAAGCTGGCTTAAAACATAACATTCAAAAAATGAAGACCATGGCATCCAGTCCCATCACTTCATGGCAAATAGATGGGAAAATAATGGAAACAGTGACAGACTTTATTTTCTTAGGCTCCAAAATGGTGACTACAGCCATGAAATTAACAGAGGCTTGGTCCCTGGAAGAAAAGCTATGACCAAACTAGACAGCATAATAAAAAGCAGAGACATTACTTTACCAACAAAGGTCATCCTGTCAAAGCTATGGTTTTTCCAGTAGTCATGTATGAATGCAAGAGTTGGACCATAAAGAAGGCTGAGTGCCAAAGAATTGATGCTTTTGAACTGTGGTGTTGGAGAAGACTCTTGAGAGTCTCTTGGACTTCTAGGAGATCCAACCAGTCAATATTAAAGGAAATCAGTCCTGAATATTTATTGGAAGGACTGATGCTGAAGCTGAAGCTTCAACACTTTGGCCACCTGATGTAAAGAGCTGACTCACTAGACCCTGGTGCTGGGAAAGATTGAAGGCAGGAGGATAAGGGGATGACAGAGGACAACATGGTTGGATGGCATCACCAGCTCAATGGACATGGGTTTGAGCAAGTTTCAGGAGATGGTGAAGGACAGGGAAGCCTGGCGTGCTGCAGTCCATGGGGCCGCAAAGAGTCAGATATGACTGAGTGACTGAACAACAAAACTAAACCAGACGTGAATTTGATCCCTGGCTCGGGAATATCCCCTGGCAACCCACTCCAGTATTCTCATCTGGAGAATCCCCATGGGCAGAGGAGCCTGGTGGGCTATAGTCTATAAGGTAGCAAAGAGTCAGACACAACTGAAGCAACTTAACATGCATGCAAACTGAACTAAAATGACAGTTGAGAAGTTAGCATGCTAGTAACTCATAACGTTGAGAATGAGAGAGCAGGAAACAGAATTATTCCAACAATTATTTAAGAGATGAAAAATAGATGCAGGAGTGGTAACTGAAAGTCAAAACGCAGGAAGCCAAAGCCAACATAGTGTCAGAGGGTGCCTAAAAGGAAGCTAACCAATTTACCTGACAAAACACCTGGAAGCCAGTCTTTAAAGCCAGTCAGCACTGAAACAGGAAGGGGTGGGTGAGCAAAGAGAAATGGCTAAAGACCGACACAGTGAGAGGCAAGGAGACCTTTCCAACCAGCTTCTCTTTTTCAGTCTGTGCAGCCAGACAACTTTTTCTCAACCTGAGCTCTGTGAGACAGGGGCGATGTTTTTCCTGTGGAGAAATGGAGTCAGTTAGGTTTCTAATGTAGGAATAACAGACACATGGAAAAGGGGATGTTTCATGGAACTGAAAAGCAGGGACTTGTATATAAGTTCACATACTGAACTACAGGACTCTTAAACTCAATCCTCATCAGGACAAAAACTAGAGAATTTTTGGTTAGGGTAACTAAACAATTCACACACTGACCTTTGAGTGACCCTCAGTTAAATACCTGGCTTTCTATACAAAAGTCATCAGACAACATACCCATCTATCCCTAAACAGAACTTCTGATCAGAATTTTAGTGACAAACAAATGATTGGAAAGTTAAAGATTATCAGACACCTGAATAAAATATCCAATGTGAAAGATGAAAACAAACAGAAATCAAAACAAGGATAAAAGACAATGAAAAAGAAAATCAACACAACACACAAGACGTTCAGAGAGATGTAATTCTTCTTCTAAAACTGAAAAAAAAAAAAAAAAAAAGATGCAATGGGAAAAAAGAAGATTGGCTTTTTTTTTTTTAAAGAGCACCTGAAAATTAAAGATTTTATAACTGATTTTTAAAATAAAAGCAGAGATGGAAGCTAAAGTTAGGAAATCCAGGAACATAGACTAAAATGCAATATGACATAGAAATAGGAAATATATAACTAAGAGAACTGCACCCTGCTTTCTAACGTCTAATAGGAATTCCAGAAATCCTGAATACAGATATTATCAAAGAAATAATATTGAGTTTCCTTGAAATGAAATAGTCTTCTAGAAAGAGAGTACACAGGAATGCCCAGAACAATAAGTAAGAAACACCATTAGAAATTTTATCAAGAGGTTAAAGCAAGACACTGAAAGTTTATAAGATAACACAGACAGCCCTTATAAAATAACAAGCATCACATGACACCAGCAACACAAGAATGTTAAATGACAGCAAAGCTAAGCCTCTCAACTGCTGATATAAAATCATTCTTAGTCTAGAATTCCATACTAACTGTATCGGTCTTCATGGAAAACAAGAGAATAAACCCTGTAGGCTAAGGGAAAAATGACTTTCTTAAAGGACGATAGATGGCTCACTCAATCATTAGGAGGGCTGGAGAAACAAGCTCAAGATCAGGGTTCCAGTATCGAGATCCAGAACTACACTGCAGAACCACCCTGATGGAAAAACCATTTTATTTTATCCTTCCACCAATCATTCACTGCAACTTCTCCTGCCATGAACACCAATGACACTAGCACCCTTGAAAACCACCTCTGAACCTGCAGCAGCAAAATGATTGCCGCCTACAAAACACAAGCTACTTTCTTCTGAATGTAACCCTGTACTGGTTTGTCTGATAAGATGAACCCACGTAAGTGTACCATAACTGCACAGGAAGTTGGTAAAAGTATTCTGAATTGTACCTTGTAAGGACAGAATTCACAGAATGGGGAAAATAAAAATATAAGGAGGATTTTTGAGATATACTCAATAGTCACTATTCCAACCAAATAGGCAATGCGTACTGCTCCATCAAATTATCAATCAAGTGTGAGGATAGAATAAAAACATTTTTAGACATGAAGGAAATTCAAATAAAATGTTATCACCCTTCATTAGAGAGATGCTGGAAGATGAGCTTTCATCTTCCAGCATAAATGAATAAACCAAGAAAAAAGGAGTACATGGCATCCCAGACACAGGATCAAACACTGAAAAAGAATGAAGGGAGTTACAGAAGAACATGTTTTCATGGGGTTTGGAGAAGGATATGGAAAAACAGGAGGAAGGCTTGTAAGCACAAAAAAAGTTTAAAAAATTGATTTATTATCTTTTACATTTTAACATTTGAAAAAGTATTGATAAGTACTTGACAGCTTTATTGGTGCTTTTGAAAGATATGAAAGATAGAGAAATATAAGCAATAATACAAATACTAAAATGATAGAGTATATTTGGGAAAGAAGAAAAATATATTACTATACTCAGTAGTAAATAATTTTCAACTATTCAGTATCTATGGAATCTAAGTACTGAGTTAATTAAATATATGCTAAATTACACTGAGAGAACAGTACAAGAGAACAGTACAAGAGAACATGGTAAGGGGTGTCTTAAGAGTGATAAATTCTGAATTACCAAATAAGAAGTCTAAAAACACTAAGGTTGAAAAATTAATAAACAGCATCACAAATATAAATATTTAAAGATGTTGGAAAATTGTAGAAGATATCTACAAGATATCTGTAAAAGAGATGAAATTGACACTTTAGGAGTGCAAGACTTGAGAATAAAGAATGGTAGAGGAGTCTATATTTTATTCAAAATATGTCTTTTAGTCCTTTTTGATTTTTAACTATGTGAATGAAATACATTGATAAATGTAGAATTTTTTAAAAGAAAACTATCTTGGTAAATTATGATGTAGAAAGTGGGATCTCAAGAGCCTAGATCAGATCAGTAGCTCAGCCATGTCCGACTCTTTGCAACCCCATGAACCACACCACACCAGGCCTCCCTGTCCATCACCATCTCCCAGAGTTCACTCAGACTCACGTCCATCGAGTCAGTGATGCCATCCAGCCATCTCATCCTCTGTCGTACCCTTCTCCTCCTGCCCCCAATCCCTCCCAGCATCAGAGTCTTTTCCAATGAGTCAACTCTTCGCATGAAGTGGCCAAAGTACTGGAGTTTCAGCTTTAGCATAATTCCTTCCAAAGAAATCCCAGGGCTGATCTCCTTCAGAATGGACTGGTTGGATCTCCTTGCAGTCCAAGGGACTCTCAAGAGCCTGGATAACAGATATCAATACTTTAAAAAAAAGGACAACTAGTTTTTCATGAGAAAAGATAACCAATTTGAAGTTCCCAAGGAAATCCAAGAAAAAAAGAAAGTAAAGCAAAGAGGACAGTAGAGAGAGGTGCAAAGCAGTAGCCAGCAAAAAGGTAACAATCTATTCCACACTATATAATTCTTTCCCATGACACTGAAAAATCACCAGTATCATATTCTAAACTGAGAGGCTAGTGAGTGATCTCTAACCAAAAAAAAAATTTTTTTTAATGAAGAAGGAATTATTCTTTCAAACATAGTTGGCACCAAATGATGAAAGACCCAATAGACTGAGTTAGTCCTTAGAACACAAGGTCATTGAAAATGAACAGATATATTAGAAATACTTTATTTCTAATATAGAAATAAAGAAATACTTTATTTCAAATCTCTAAATCTTGTGGATACAAATCTTGTGGATCAAGGAAATGGAAAATTTAATCTCATGATTCTATGCTGGGGTGAAGGACATGGCAGCAGTATCCATGATCACACTGATTCCTATTGCTTTCTGAAGATGCTGCAGGGAAATTGTGTATACCTGTGGCGGATTCATGTTGATATATGGCAAAACCAATACAATATTGTAAAGTCCAGGTTCAATGCACGATACTGGATGCTTGGGGCTGGTGCACTGGGACGACCCAGAGGGATGGTATGGGGAGGGAGGAGGGAGGAGGGTTCAGGATGGGGAACACATGTATACCTGTGGTGGATTCATTTTGATATTTGGCAAAACTAATACAATTATGTAAAGTTTAAAAATAAAATAAAATTAATTTTTTTTAAAAAAGGATAAAAAAAATAAATAAATAAATAAAGGAGACATTGTTTGCCTGAGCTGACAAGAAATCCAATGAGATGATCAAGAAGTCTGAAAGAATCTTGAGGGAAAACCAGTGTGCCTACATCAACGATTTGATTGGCTTACATCAAGTAGAGAATATTAGCCATACAGAGCCTGCCATGAGCCTTCACTTGTATAGTCCTCCTTTTGACACATGCCATGCCTTTGATCAAAGAACAGGACATAAAAGCAAAGTCACCATGACATTCCATAGCAAATTTGGAATCAGGATTCCATTTACAACTTCAGGATCACTGGAGAACAACTAAGGGGCACCAGGCCCTCTGAGGTTTTTTTAAGGTCCAGTGAATTCCGCCTTGGACAGGAAGGTCTGCTACCACTTGCCTGTCCAGTAATACACTTTACAAGGCCAATATTAGATCTACCATAAGCCAGATGCTAATTATAAGGCATTAAGTAAGCAAATCGGAGAAGGCAATGGCACCCCACTCCAGTACTCTTGCCTGGAAAATCCTATGGATGGAGGAGCCTTGTAGGCTGCAGTCCATGGGGTCGCTAAGAGTCGGACACGACTGAGCGACTTCACTTTCACTTTTCACTTTCCTCTTTCCTGCATTGGAGAAGGAAATGGCAATTCACTCCAGTGTTCTTGCCTGGAGAATCCCAGGAACAGAGGAGCCTGGTAGGCTGCCATCTATGGGGTCGCACAGAGTCAGACACGACTGAAGCGACTTAGCAGCAGCAGCAAGTAAGCAAATAGTGCCCCGAGCTACTAGAGAAGAAAAATCCCACTAAAGATAAAAAGGCTTATGATTTTAAAGATCAAATCAAGCTCCACTCGTTTTACCTGCTAAACCCATCAGAACCATACTAGGAATGTCAGTGATGGTTTTTATAGTTTTTGGAAACACTTTGGTCTCTGGATTGTAATTAGCAATAAAAAAAGGAAGATATCAAACCACTCACCTTGTTACTTGGAAGGCTAAATGTAGACGTCTTCAATATACTTTATATGTTCTTAATATTTGAGGAGAACTTTTTGAATCTGTGCATTTTATTTTACCAATCTTATTTTACAAATTCCTGTTCTATAAATAATAGGGTAGTAGATAGAGATTTGATTTTTCCTAGAACTTGAGAAGCAGCAACGTATCCTGATTTATTGTGGGTTATACACAAAACAATGCATCTGATAAGCTTAGCACAATGCTGCACATTCAGTAGAAGGTAGAGATGATATATAATCTCACACATTCCTCACAACAACCCTTCAAGGTAGGCAGTAACAACTGCACATTTCCTAAGGAGGAAGAAGTTTACAGACACGATTTTCTCAAGATCACACAGACCAGTGCCTTTCAAAGGTCTTTACACACACCAATAGAATCATCAAGTTCATCCTAAGGTAGAACTGAAACCATACACACTGATCAGATCACTAGTGTCTTATCCTCTGTATACTATCTTTATATAGTGTGGCAAAAAGATGAGAAAATATATGCTCTTTCACTTTGGAATCTAAGATACTCTATTCTTAAACAGATTGAACGGGAAAAACTGAGTAGGAGGGGAAATGATTGTGATAATGCAGAGAAATTTTTAAACATGTCCATATTTTACGTAGGAGAGCTGTTTTATTTTTTAAGATATCCTTTTGTGGGAGGCTAACTTCCATCTTTAATCTGTTTTAAGAAGCTCATTGCCCCAATAATGTAATATATTAGATCATGAATGTTATCCTGGATTCTGTTAGGAGTACTAGATCTTCAACTACACAAAGTCTAAAAATAGCATCTAAAATTAATTAATTAAAAATGCTCATTCAATGAATTTATTTAGAAAGATGCTATAAAATTCTATGTGAACATGATTCATCAATGCTATCAATTATCGATAAACAGGTTGAGTAGGTGAAAGTGCTGATAGAATCCTTTAGCTTTCCACCGTCCCAATTTACTACATTTTTATGCTAAATATAGTGTATTTAAAAAGCATTAATTGAAAATATTTTGTCCTATGGCTTAAGAGTACACTCTTTTCTCTTTGATTATTTACCAACCATTCATTTCTGCATGAATGGCTCCATTCATCTCTACAGTGATGTATCTAGAACTTCTCAGAGGATCCATGTCAACAAATCTGTTGGACTCTAAAGCACTAATGCTTCTAAGAACTAACCAGGGAATAAAACTGGGGAAAACAGCAGAGGAGGTGGAAATTGTGATGAACTATAAAATGCATGTCCTTTAAAAGTATTTCTGTCCCAGTCAACAGATTCTTGCCAGTCTTTGTTCTATGGTCTACCAGATGGTAACTTCTTATCAAAAGTGCCCTATATGACACCCTTTTCAAAATCAGAGTGTCGTCATCCTCCACAGTTCCCACTGATGCCTCAAAGGTCATCTACAAGGATACAGAAAACTCTTTCATTCCCTGGAGGTGTGCTAGGTCCCAACTATGTCCCAGGCACTGTACTAGCCACCAGGGGAATAGCAGGGGAACCAACAGACATAGCATCTGGAGTTTAGAGAGAAAAGTAATTATTGGAATGGCTACAAACAAATATATACTCACAAGTTATAGCATACACTGCCTTACAGGGTACTAGGAGAGAATATAAAAGGACTATTGATTTGTCTGAGGCTGTCCTGGTCTTCAAGGTCATATTTCATCTAGTAGGAGACCTGAGCTCATTTAGATCTGTTAGGTGCCATCTCATAAAATCCTCACCCATATAGATTTAAATTCCCCTGTCACCAATATTTGCTTTACCCTCCTATGGTTTGAAGATCATTCTATCTGACAGAGAAGACAAAAGCAAAACAAAAGTTGAGGGTTTCTGCTTCTCTATATTACTCATCAATATTGTAATGTTGGCCCTAATCAACACAGTTACTTATTGATCTTTTTCCTCAAATGCAGCTTTTTAAAAATGCATTCCTGACAGTTTTTGCAAGCTTCTTCTAGTCTCAGATCAATTTGGATTTTAAACAAGCAGCTTAGTTTAGGAAAAAGACAGCTTTGGCTCAGTTGTGAATCCTTAACAAACACTAACAAGTTGTTTTATCAGAATAAATAATTTTCTCTCTCAGCTTCAGCTTCTTCATTTAAAAATGAGAAGAATGATTCAGTTCGGTGGTGAGTATTAAATTAGATCCTGGGAGCAAAACATCTAGTACAATGCTTGGCACCGAGCAGGGAACACCAAACAACTGATGAACCACATGGTACACATCAGGCTTGTCCTCACTGGTCCTGTGGCTTTCTTAGGGACAAAAACCAAGCTTTCCACTTCTTTTCTCTCCCACATAATGTCTAAGGCCAATTAAGAGAGCAGGCAGGTGTGTTGATCATTAATAACCTTGGTGAAAAACATAAAAGGAATTCCACAGTTGAAGATACTTTTAAGTTTACCAAGGAATAATAGCTTTCATCTTGTACATGCTAAATTGCACGCTTCTTTTCTGGTTAAACACACAGTTTATTTACAACTAATTGTCACTTAATGGCTTCTGCTCCAATAAATGTTCATACACTGTGTTTACAGGCTTATGCTTCTACTGTGCCCCTGTTCTAATAGAACATATATACTGCATGATGAGGGCTTATCTCTTCATACCAAACAAGCCTCTGCCTGAATTTTTCACTGAATAAGTCAGTGTTCAGTTATTTTGATTCCTGCTAAGCAAAAGTAAATTTCATCAAACACCATTAGAAATGAGGCACAGAAAAGAAAACCTAGTCCTACATATAACAGACTGTCTATGACAATGAATGCCTAACTCCAGGTAGTTACGCCAAGGAAGAAAGAAAGGAGCCTTCACTATTCCAGTTATTAAAGCACTACTGTAAACATGTTAACTGTTTACAGGCAAGCCTCACTTTACAAAATAGAAAAGCAAACGGTTTCCATTTTATGAACCAGTTGAGTTCTAGCAGTTCAGTCCAGCAAATAATTCACTTGAAGTATCAGAATAAGGCTATGTTCTGAAACTCTGCTCGATGTTACAGTGGCAGCCTGGATGGGAGGGGAGTTTGGGGGAGAATGAATACATGCATATTAAGGTGAGTCCCCTCTCTGTTCACCTGAAATTATCACAACATTGTTAAGCAGTTACACCCCATTACAAAATAAAGGTTTAAAAAAAAAAGAAAGAAACTATGTTCTATTCGTTAACTAAATTAAACCTCTCTAGGTCCCTATCTTGGGCTTCCCAGGTAGCTCAGTGATAAAGAATCCACCTGCAATGCAGGAGTCACAGTAGACACAGATTCAATCCCTGGGTTAGGAAGATCCCCTGGAGGAGGGCAACACAACCCAATATTCTTGCCTGGAAAATCCCATGCACAGAGGAGCCTGGAGGGCTATGGTCTATTGGGTCTCAAAGAGTTGGACATGAGTGAAGCGACTTAGCATGCACACATGCATGCACAAAGGCTTATCTTAATGATACAGATAAGCCTGTTTTCTCTTATACCCTGCCACATGTTTCTGTAATAATAACCAGAGTCCTGCTGCAGTAGATTCTGTGGATGCTCCACCCAGACACCTTCTAGTACCTTCCACAGCTCCCATGTGCCCCAACTAGGACTTCATTGTTCCTTTTCTTGTAGCACCATACAAAGGACTCCTTTTGGAGAACTCTATGTTGCTAGCTTCAGTTCAGTTCAGTTCAGTCGCTCAGTTGTGTCCAACTCTTTGCGACTCCATGCATCGCACCACGCCAGGCCTCCCTGTCCATCACCAACTCCCGGAGTTCACACAGACTCACGTCCATCGAGTCAGTGATGACATCCAGCCATCTCATCCTCTGTCGTCCCCTTCTCCTCCTGCCCCTAATCCCTCCCAGCATCAGAGTCTTTTCCAATGAGTCAACTCTTCGCATGAGGTGGCCAAAGTACTGGAGTTTCAGCTTTAGCATCATTCCTTCCAAAGAAATCCCAGGGCTGATCTCCTTCAGAATGGACTGGTTGGATCTCCATGCAGTCCAAGGGACTCTCAAGAGTCTTCTCCAACACCAGAGTTCAAAAGCATCAATTCTTTGACACTCAGCTTTCTTCACAGTCCAACTCTCACATCCATACATGACCACAGGAAAAACCATAGCCTTGACTAGATGGACCTTTGTTGGCAAATAATGTCTCTGCTTTTGAATGTGCTACCTAGGTTGGTCATAACTTTCCTTCCAAGGAGTAAGCATCTTTTAATTTCATGGCTGCAGTCACCATCTGCAGTGATTTTGGAGCCCAGAAAAATAAAGTCTGACACTGTTTCCACTGTTTTCCCATCTATTTCCCATGAAGTGATGGGACCGGATGCCATGGTCTTCGTTTTCTGAATGTTGAGCTTTAAGCCAACTTTTTCACTCTCCATTTTCATCAAGAGGCTTTTGAGTTCCTCTTCACTTTCTGCCATAAGGGTGGTGTCATCTGCATATCTGAAGTTATTGATATTTCTCCCAGCAATCTTGATTCCAACTTGTGTTTCTTCCAGTCCAGCATTTCTCATGATGTACTCTGCATATAAGTTAAATAAGCAGGGTGACAATATACAGCCTTGACGTACTCCTTTTCCTATTTGGAAAGAGTCTGTTGTTCCATGTCCAGTTCTAACTGTTGCTTCCTGACCTGCATACAAATTTCTCATGAACAGTAAGAAAAGGCAAAATGATAGGATACTGAAAGAGGAACTCCCCAGGTCAGTAGGTGCCCAATATGCTACTGGAGATCAGTGGAGAAATAACTCCAGAAAGAATGAAAGGATGGAGCCAAAGCAAAAACAATGCCCAGCTGTGGATATTACTGGTGATAGAAACAAGGTCCGATGCTGTAAAGAGCAATATTGCATAGGAACCTGGAATATCAGGTCCATGAATCAAGGCAAATTGGAAGTGGTCAAACAAGAGATGGCAAGGGTGAATGTAGACATTCTAGGAATCAGTGAACTCAAATGGACTGGAATGGGTGAATTTAACTCAGATGACCATTATATCTATTACTGCGGGCAGAAATCCCTCAGAACAAATGGAGTAGCTATCATGGTCAACAAAAGAGTCCGAAATACAGTATTTGGATGCAATCTCAAAAACTACAGAATGATCTCTGTTCATTTCCAAGACAAACCATTCAATATCACAGGAATCCAAGTTTATGCCCCAACCAGTAATGCTGAAGAAGCTGAAGTTGAACGGTTCTATGAAGACCTACAAGACCTTTTAGAACTAACACCCCCCCCCAAAAAAAAGAGATGTTGCTAGCTTACCCTGCTACTATTAGACTTAAAATATCTCAGTGCAATTTTAAATGTTATTTCTAAAAAGGGATGAATTTCTATTTTAAAATTAGATTCTAAAAGTGAATTTTTGCATCTATGTTCATCAGTGATATTGGCCTGTAGTTTTCTTTTTTTGTGACATCTTTGTCTGGTTTTGGTGTTAGGGTGATGGTGGCCTCATAGAATGAGTTTGGAAGTTTACCTTCCTCTGCAATTTTCTGGAAGAGTTTTAGTAAGATAGGTGTTAGCTCATCTCTAAATTTTTGGTAGAATTCAGCTGTGAAGCTGTCTGAACCTGGGCTTTTGTTTGCTGGAAGATTTCTGGTTACAGTTTCAATTTCTGTGCTTGTGATGGGTCTGTTAAGATTTTCTATTTCTTCGTGGTCCAGTTTTGGAAAGTTGTACTTTTCTAAGAATTTGTCCATTTCTTCCACGTTGTCCATTTTATTGGCATATAATCGCTGATAGTAGTCTCTTAAGATCCTTTGTATTTCTGTGTTGTCTGTTGTTATCTCTCCATTTTCATTTCTAATTTTATTTTATTTTATTTTTTTTTTTTTGGTTTTAATTTTATTTTATTTTTAAACTTTACATAATTGTATTAGTTTTGCCAAACATCAAAATGAATCCACCACAGGTATACATATTGATTTGATTTTTCTCCCTTTGTTTCTTGATGAGTCTGGCTAATGGTTTGTCAATTTTATTTATCCTTTCAAAGAAGCAGCTTTTGGCTTTGTTGATTTTTGCTATGGTCTCTTTTGTTTCTTTTGCATTTATTTCTGCCCTAATTTTTAAGATTTCTTTCCTTCTACTAACCCTGGGTTTCTTCATTTCTTCCTTTTCTAGTTGCTTTAGGTGTAGGGTTAGGTTATTTATTTGACTTTTTTCTTGTTTCTTGAGGTATGACTGTATTGCACATTAAAAAGATCATACACCATGACCAAGTGGGCTTTATCCCAGGGATGCAAGAATTCTTCAATATCCACAAATCAATCAATGTAACACACCACATTAACAAATTGAAAAATAAAAACCATATGATTATCTCAATAGATGCAGAGAAAGCCTTTGACAAAATTCAACATCCATTTATGATGAAAACTCTCCAGAAAGCAGAAATAGAAGGAATATACCTCAACATAATAAAAGATATATATGACAAACCCACAGCAAACATTGTCCTCAATGGTGAAAAATTGAAAGCATTTCTCCTAAAGTCAGGAACAAGACAAGGGTGCCCACTTTCACCATTACTATTCAACATAGTTTTGGAAGTTTTGGCCACAGTAATCAGAGCAGAAAAAGAAATTAAAGGAATCCAAATTGGAAAAGAAGAAGTAAAACTCTCACTGTTTGCAGATGACATGATCCTCTACATAGAAAACCCTAAAGACTCCACAAGAAAATTACTAGAGCTAATCAATGAATATAGTAAAGTTGCAGGATATAAAATCAACACACAGAAATCCCTTGCATTCTTATACACTAATAATGAGAAAATAGAAAGAGAAATTAAGGAAAAATTCCATTCACCACTGCAACGAAAAGAATAAAATATTTAAGAATATATCTACCTAAAGAAACTAAAGACCTATATATAGAAAACTATAAAACACTGGTGAAAGAAATCAAAGAGGACACTAATAGATGGAGAAATATACCATGTTCATGGATCAGAAGAATCAATATAGTGAAAATGAGTATACTACCCAAAGCAATCTATAGATTCAATGCAATCCCTATCAAGCTACCAAGGGTATTTTTCACAGAGCTAGAACAAATAATTTCACAATTTGTATGGAAATACAAAAAAAACTCAAATAGCCAAAGCTATCTTGAGAAAGAAGAATGGAACTGGAGGAATCAACCTGCCTGACTTCAGGCTCTACTACAAAGCCACAGTTATCAAGACAGTATGGTACTGGCACAAAGACAGAAATATAGATCAATGGAACAAAATAGAAAGCCCAGAGATAAAGCCATGCACCTATGGACACCTTATCTTGACAAAGGAGGCAAGAATATACAATGGAGAAAAGACAATCTCTTTAACAAGTAGTGCTGAGAAAACTGGTCAACCACTTGTAAAAGAATGAAACTAGAACACTTTCTAACACCATACACAAAAATAAACTCGAAATGGATTAAAGATCTAAATGCAAGACCAAAACTAAAAAACTCTTAGAGGAGAACATAAGCAAAACATTCTCCGACATAAATCACAGCAGGATCCTCTATGACCCACCTCCCAGAATATTGGAAATAAAATCAAAAATAAACAAATGGGACCTAATTAAAATTAAAAGCTTCTGCACAACAAGGGAAACTGTAAGCAAGGTGAAAAGACAGCCTTTAGAATGGGAGAAAATAATAGCAAATGAAGCAACTGACCAACAATCAATCTCAAAAATATACAAGCAACTCCTCCTGCTCAATTCCAGAAAAGGAAACGACCCAATCAAAAAATGGGCCAAAGAACTAAATACATATTTCTCCAAAGAAGACATACAGATGGCTAACAAACACATGAAAAGATGCTCAACATCACTCATTATCAGAGAAATGCAAATCAAAACCACTATGAGGTACCATTTCATGCCAGTCAGAATGGCTACAATCCAAAAGCCTACAAGCAATAAATGCTGGAGAGGGTGTGGAGAAAAGGGAACCCTCTTACACTGTTGGTGGGAATGAAAACTAGTACAGCCACTATGGATAACAGTGGAGAAACATTATGGAGATTCCTTTAAAAAACTGGAAAAAGAACTGCCTTATGACCCAGCAATCCCACTGCTGGGCATACACACTGAGGAAACCAGAATTGAAAGAGACACGTGTACCCCAATGTTCATCGCAGCACTGTTTATAATAGCCAGGACATGGAAGCAACCTAGATGTCCATCAGCAGACAACTGGATAAGAAAGTTGTGGTACATATACACAATGGAGTAATTACTCAGCCATTAAAAAGAATACATTTGAATCAGTTCTAATGCGGTGGATGAAACTGGAGCCTATTATACAGAGTGAAGTAAGCCAGAAAGAAAAACACCAATATAGTATACTAACGCATATATATGGAATTTAGAAAGATGGTAATGATAACCCTGTATCAGTTCACTTCAGTTTAGTTCAGTCGCTCAGTCGTGTCCGACTCTATGACCCCATGAATCGCGGCATGCCAGGCCTCCCTGTCCATCACCGTCTCCCGGAGTTCACTCAAACTCACGTCCATCGAGTAGGCAATGCCATCCAGCCATCTCATCCTCTGTCGTCCCCTTCCCCTCCTGCCCCCAATCCCACCCAGCATCGGAGTCTTTTCCAATGAATCAACCCTTCACATGAGGTGGCCAAAGTACTGGAGTTTCAGCTTTAACATCATTCTTTCCAAAGAACACCCAGGGCTGATATCCTTTAGAATGGACTGGTTGAATCTCCTTGCAGTCCAAGGGGCTCTCAAGAGTCTTCTCCAACCCCACAGTTCAAAAGCATCAATTATTCAGCGCTCAGCTTTCTTCACAGTCCAACTCTCCTCAACATTCAGAAAACGAAGATCATGGCATCTGGTCCCATCACTTCATGGGAAATAGATGGGGAAACAGTGGAAACAGTGTCAGACTTTATTTTTTTGGGCTCCAAAATCACTGCAGATGGTGACTGCAGTCATAAAATTAAAAGATGCTTACTCCTTGGAAGAAAAAAACCCTGTATGTGAGACAGCAAAAGAGACGCAGATGTATAGAACAGTCTTTTGGACTCTGTGGGAGAGGGAGAGGGTGGGATGATTTGGGGGATTGGCATGGAAACATGTATAATATCATATAAGAAACAAATCGCCAGTCTGGGTTCGATACAGGATCCTAGGGGCTGGTGCACTGGGATGACCCAGAGGGATGGTACAGGGAGGGAGCTGGGAGGGGGGTTTAGGATGGGGAACATGTGTACGCCCGTGGCGGATTCATGTTGATGTGTGGCAGAACCAATACAATATTGCAAAGTAATTAGCCTCCAATTAAAATAAATAAATTTAAATTTAAAAAAATAAAAGTGCATTTAACTTTATAATGCAAAGACTATCCACACTGGTACCAAAGAGGTTCCCTCACCCACAGAATAACAGTGAAAACAACTCTATCTGTGACCTGAACTACCAGATGTTCCTACACTGTTACCTTTAGGATCAATGCTATGGATTCCTCAGAAGCACCTCAATCTGGAGCTGTAGAAAATATGTACACACAAACATGCACACGGATATTTTAGTACCTCATTCAACTCCAATGCTTAAACAAGTGAATATTTTATAAAAGGCACTCAATGCATGTTTGATAAATTACAGAATAAATGACCAAATGAGTAAACAAATAAAGTAATGGATTTAACAGACCCCTACTGAAGACATTTCATGTACCACATACTGGATTAGGTTCTAGGACAGCACAATCAGCAATACCATTCATAGATTCTACCCTTATGGAGTTTACACTGTGGTGAGGAAGACTGGTTTGTAAGGATAAAAAAAGATCCAACATGGAACCCACAGCAAAGACAACAGTGAAAGAGTAGACAGATCTCCTACCCACTTTGGTACTTCCCCCAGTGGCTCCTGAAGTGATGGACAGCAACTCATATGTATGTATCACTGTGTATGCCAAGGATGGTCAGCATTCTCGGTAAGACATCAAAATATATGTATTTACAAAGAGAATTCTATTTTCAGGAAACTCTTTAGCTCATTATATATCAAATATTCATGCACAGTAAGGAGTCATAGTCTCTCATCAGTTTCACAACCTATCTTTATGGTTCACTCAGAGTAAGATGAATGTAATTAAATAATAATGTAGCAAATTGTTAAGAGCCTAGAATGAAAGGAAGGTTGTAATGAGTTTCAGCAAAGGTTGAGAGAATTTGGCTCCCTCCACAAGATGCACGTTTTCCTCACTCTTCTGAAAGTATGAGTAACCTCACCCTATGGATAACATGCTACTATCAGCCTGAAGATAAATGCTAGCTTATGGAATTATGTTAATTTTTCCTGACAGAATAAAGAATCCAGTTTAATTCTATTAACTGTTAGCTTACTTTAGTAAAAACAGTATTTATTATGTTTCTATGGGAACTTACTGCAACTCCCTGCAGCTGTGCTGGCAAGCCTATAAACAGTTCTACTCATTCTTAGAATATTTCCTAAATTTCAGAGAGTCGCATGACAGCTAAAGTAATGACACCATGAGGGTACTACACAGTGACATCTCTGCTGCTACAGGAGGTGAAGTGATTAAGTAAATTCCTTTGTAAACTTACTGGAAAGGAAAAAAAAAAACAAGGTAGAAGACAACATGATAAATACAGCATGATACATAAATACAACAAGGTAAATACAACATGATAAGGAATGAACTTTACATCCAGAAACTGTATATTGTAGCTACAATATTTTTTTCTCATATTTTAGACCAAAGTTGCTCAGATGCTTTGGTCTTAAAGCATAAAACATTGCCACCAACATGCTGTCAGTCTTCATGGAGGTGCTGAAAAAAATAACCTATTTTTGACGTATCAGAGGTAGAAATTACTTATACATGGGGAAAAAAAGGAAAAGGTAGAAGAAAATCTTTAGCCAACTCTGACATCCTGACTTGAGACTGCCTTGTAGGGTCCTTTACCGTGTCTATCACTCACTGGGTCTTCAATCACACAGGAAGCGTATGTGACAGGGAATGGGATGTGGCACTAATGGCCGTCAAAGTCAGTAAACTCTGGGTTAAACTGGTTTGGCCACATAAGAGGTGTGCCATACTGAGGTCTTCACACTTTGAGTATGACCTTCCTCATCAACAAAAGGAGTAAGAATGTATACTTTATAGACTGTTGTGTGCTTAGTTCCTCAGTCATATCTTACTCTTGCAACACCATAAACTGTAGCCTGCCTGGCTCCTCTGTCCATGGGATTCTCCAGGCAAGAATATTGGAGTGGGTTGCCATTTCCTTCTCCAGTGTATTTTCCTAACCCAGGGACCAAACCCAGGTCTCCTGCATTTCAGTCAGACTCTTTACCAACTGAGCTATGAGGGAAGCCCTTTACAGATTGTTAAGAGGGCTAAATGTGATTATACATGTACAAGTTTTTTCATGGTCACATGGCTGGTATTTAATAAATGTTCAAATAAATATATGGTTGTCATCATCTCACCACTAAGGAATGAAGAGTGAAGATTTGTACAATTACAGTGACTCCTTGGGGTACAATCACTAAATTTTTCCCTCCTTCCTCCTCTAATTCACTTCCAAATTAGAGAACTGTTTGGCATCCTCCTCATCTCTACAGGGATTTTATACTAACGTCCAGTTGTCCAGAGCCTTTCACATGTGACATCCACTCTCCCCTTTTGAACCCCATGCACCTCCAAACAAATACCCATAAAGCTTTACTCTGATCATATCATTTTATTTCTCTTCAACCTCTAGTGACTCCCAAATGCCTGCAGCAAATGTTCAAATTCTAAGCTAGGGTGCTGAAGATCCTCCACTCTCAATATATGCATGTAGACAGAATAAGAATAGAAAAATCTATAATTAAAATGATTATCAAAATCTACTATTAATAATGTAAATTATAAACCACAGTACAACAATCTATATCTAAACAGATTGAGAATCTGTTATACAAACATATAGTGAGTCAATAGCAGATGTCTTTGAATCCTGCTCTCCTAGAACTGCTAGATTGTCTCTAAAATATTATGAGCGTTATGCTCTCTTACAACAGGTAGAGAGGTTATGCTGGGATGAATAGCAAAATGGCATGAATAAAGTATTGACTTGTAGAGACTCAAATAGAAGAATACCAATAATAATAGCAACTATTCAATAATGCCTTTCTCATTGTAATTTCCCTAGAAAGACTAAGTCAAAAGCTTACTACTAACAACTTATTAGAAAGAACAGTTCCAGAGAAGCAGGGGTAAAGGACAAAGGTACTAAGGAGGGAGAGAACATATAAGGAAATACATTACTGAAGTGATCGCAGCTTTGTAGCATGGTCCACTGACTGCCCAGGCTCGAGAGATAGCAGCCTTAGAGAAGCTGTGTTTCCAAACAGTCCACCAAAAAAGAATAAGAAAGAAGTTCCTGGGGCTTACCTGGTGGCTCAGTGGTAAAGAATCCATCTGCCAATTCGGGAGACATGGGTTCGATCCCTGGTCCAAGAAGATCCCACATGCCACCGTGGAGCTACTAAGCCCAGGCACCACAACTATTGAGTCTGTGCTCTAGAGCCCGGGAGTCACAATTACTGAGCCTGTGTGCCACACCTACTGAAACCTGCGTGCCCTAGAGCCCTTGCTCCACAACAAGAGAAGCCACTGCATGAGAAGCCCACGCACATCAACTAGAGAGTAGCCCCTCTCGCCACAACTGTAGAAAGTTTGCGTGCAGCAACAAACATCCAGCACAGCCAAAACTAAATAAATAATAATTTTTAAAAAAGAAGGAACTTTTTCACTGGTTCCTTCCTGACTCCTATTCCTTGAATAGCCAATGTTCACACCATGGGAAATTAATTCCCCACATTTTGGTGGCATCACCTGCTCCTTCAGCAGGTGCTGAGGAGGCCAGATTCTGTGCCCATCACCTTGGTACTTTGAGGCAGGAGCTGGTGCAAGAAGCCAGATCCTTGTTTGAAGTACTGGATGTCACAGGCATCATAGAGTTGGTCATTGAAACAATGGAGTTTTACCACAACAGGTGGCTAAGTGAGGTCCATGTCAAGTCACTCATAGAATCCCTTCTACCTCTGTTCAGAATTAAACGGATTATTGTCTGATACTGCTCATGAAATATAAAGATAATGCAAGAGGAAGCAGATGGAGCAGGAAAACTCTTCAGCCATTCAGCAGATCTGACACCTGCGGAAGGAAAGGAGGAAGGGGGCAGGATTTGGCTGGGTGAGCCTTGTGTCCTGAGGCAGGTCCCATAGGATGCTTTGGAGCAAAGGCACTCAACAGAGGAGCTCCACACTAGGCAGAAATGACCAAGCACGAGTACCCCTACCATGTTCAGTGATGTGCTGAAAGCTACCAAGGAAGATAGTGACCTTGGCCCAATGCCATGGTAGATCCTAAAGGTGCCAGAGTTGGTTGATGCTTGATAACTACATCTCACAGCTTAAAAATAAGTCCCTTCTTGAAGGGAAAAACAATCAGGGCCTCTCTCGGACTCTCACACCCACAGAGACCTTGCCTTAAGAGCAGCAAAGTTAAGAGAATTTAATGAGACTGATCCCCTAATTGTAAAATTCAAGGCATGGTTTTCTTGTTTGAACTTTCTGATTTGGATACTGTTAACCAATCCCTTCTAGCTAATCCTGACTGGTACCCAGCATATATATATTACTGCATAGCAGTAACCTTGGCAGGGAAAAAAAAAAATGGCTGAAATTATTTAGAGGCCATTTCAAAATAAAATCCAGAGATATGCATAGCTAAAGAACCAAAAGTTTTCATTCTCTTTGGACCAGTTCAGCAACACAGAGCAGGTGATAGACAGGAACCTGTTCCAAGATGAGAAATGGTGATGAATGGCAGGACTGACTGATGCGGGTGAAAAAAAAAAAAAAAAAACACCTAATTTGCACAGAAGTTAGTCTTTGTGGTTACTGAGAAAGATCAAATAAGTCTGTAAACACTTGGCATGTAAAATACTAAGGAAGAAAACACGATATGTAGAAATGCAAGAGATATCAGGCAATGTAAATCTTCTAAAAATAAATATTTTTTGTTGAATGGCAAGGAAAAAAACTTGCTGACCTAAAGAAGCTTATGAAATTTTATTTAAAAGTAGACTAGAAAGAAACAGTATACAATTTTGTGCCATTCCATAGGGGAATCAAGTTATTGGATTTTTCCCACTTCTCGTTTATCTCCTTCTGTGTCTATACCACAACTTTCCAGAGACTTTATTAGTGCTCTTGGCAACTCTGGGCACAAATGGATAACTAATGATTTCCCTGTGGAAGGGTCAAATATTCTGGGAGAGAAAGCTGAACTGGAATTTTTCAGGCAACCACCATATTCTCTCCTAATGGGGCAGCTGGTCTGCTGGAGAGAAGTACAGAAAGTTCTGTAGAGTAGTCTGTGTTCTAAAAGCTGAAAAGTGAAAACTCCTGCATTCCAGTTCCCATGGAAAATGTAACCATTAACAATTAACTATCGTAGGGAAGAATCACCTAAATCAAGTCTGCTTAACTCCTACTCTACCCGAAGTGTGGGGTTCCAAAAGGTGGCGCTAGTGGTAAAGGACCTGCCTGCCAACACAGGAGATGCAAGAGAGGTGGGTGTGATCCATGGGAGGATATGGCAACCCACTCCAGTATTCTTGCCTGGAAATTCCATGGACAGAGGAGGCTGGAGGACTATAGTCCAAGGGGCTGCAAAGAGTCAGACACAACTTAAGGACTGAGCACTACCAGAAATGCGGTGATAACTGACCTCCTGTGCACTTGTATCATTCCTAAACACCTGCTTCTATGGGGAAATGAGTTACAAACAAACAGAACATCAAAAAGACAAAACTATCTTGCTACCCAATAAGGGTGGACACTCTCTCAATTCTTAGAGCTGCAGTAGGACAAGTGGAGCAAGGAGAGGTATCCTGTACTATTATAAACACTCAGGGCTGGCTATGTGGGCATACAGTTTACGTAGTCACACAGGGATCTGTTCTTAGAAGAACCCTGTCTTTGATTTAAGGCTCTGCTATCAACGTCCTTTGAAATTTTTAATAGTTTTTGAACAGGGGACCAGTATTTTTATTTTGCACTGGACTCCACAGATTATGCAGCCAGTTATGTTAGCTCTATCTTACAATTAACAAAGTGAATTTCCATATATTACCTGTACCTCAGTTTATTCTTACAAATGCCTGTGAAGAAGGTAAGGTATGCTTTACTGTCTCTGTCTTGCTGTTGTTGTTCAGTTGCCAAGTCATGTCGGACTCTCTGCAACCCCATGGACTGCAGCACTCCAGGCTCCTCTGTCCTTCACTATCTCCCAGAGTTTGCTTAAATTCGTGTCCATTGAGTCGGTGATGCTTTCTAATCATCTCATCCTCTACTGCCCCCTTCTCCTTTTGCCTTCAATCTTTCCCAGCATTGTCTCTGTCTTGTGATTGATTGTTAGTCACTCAGACAAGTCCAACTCTTTGTCATCCCATAGACTGTATCCCACCAGGCTCCTATGTCCATGGAATTATCCAGACAAGAAAACTGGAGTGGGTTGCCATCCCCTTCTCCAGGGAAACTTCCCAACCCAGGGATCAAACCCAGGTCTCCTACACTGCAGGCAGATTCTTTACCATATAAGCCACCAGGAAAGTTCTGTCTTACAGCTATGTAAATGGAGTCTCAAAGGAAATAAGGCATTTGTTTCACAAAGTTAAATACATGATAGAGCTAAGACCTAAACCTGTGAACTCAGACTTCAAGGCAATAGCTCTTTCCATTAGCCAGTACTGCCTCCAGACATCCTGACCTGTGGTTCATCAACAGAACAATATAATATAAGGGCTTGGGCAGGTGAAAATAACCTCCTCTTCTCAGTAGATTTACATCACTGGTATTACTTCATCTCAAACTCTTTCTCTGTAAGTGACAAGATCTTGCTCTTTTTTGACAAGTTCAGGTTCTTTGTATTTCAATTTCTTATAGACCTTGAAATTTGGCTATTCAGTCATCATCTAGATTCCACAGATCGTTGTGTATAAATGGCTTTTCTCTAATAGGCAGGGTTATATCTGGGTTTCGTGTGCTTGTTTGACCCTTGACAGTACACAGAAATGATCTACGGTTTTGCTAGCTGAGTGTGTGGGATTTCTTGTAACTTTTTCTTAGCTTTATATAGTAAGAAGGGGAGTTCTAATTAGGAATCCCATGAGGTATAGCTGAAAGATGTTGAATAGCATGTGATAAAGTGCATCTATCCCTGCTAAAAAATGCCTAGGGCTATCAGATGAGGAAAAGGAGCAGCAATGAAAGATAGCAGGTGATGAGGATTACAGAAATCCCTTGAAGATATACAACGTGGCAGGAATGACCAAGGCTTCAGATCTGAAGACAGGAGATTTCTCAAGACTTCTATTTTTAAGTATAAAAACAGGCTTAAAGCTCCTGATGACAAAAAGGTTACTTTTCTCTCTAAGGTGCTTAAGACAGACAGGATCATATCTAACTCAGAAGGCCTTTGGTCTCGGGAGACAGTAATAGCAATCCTAAAGGAGAATATGAATAAACATCAAGGCTGAAGGCAAGTGAGATATTTAGTATACTATACTATATGAGAGAACAAGAAAAATCATTATAAAAATTATATACCAATAGTACCCCTCAGTTTCAGAAAACTAGTGGGTGTAAAAACAACATTTAGCTTAATATATTCTAAATCTCAGCACCATGTACACAGTACACAGTACAGAGGAAAAAGCCAGCGTTCTTGAGTCATACAGACACAGGATAGATTCCCAGTATACTTATCTCATAGTTCTGTGAGCTAGGACAATTTATTCAACTTCAATGAATTGTTCTGACTTGATAAGAAAAGGGGAGACAATAATATCCACATAAGTTTGTTGGAAATAATAAACCCTATTTCACAGTGCTTGACACAGAGTCTGTGTTCAAAAGGGGGAACTGTTATAATTATTTATTCCACTCCAAGAAAATGGCAGCCCACTCCAGTACTCTTGCCCAGAAAACCCTATGGACAGAGGAGCCTGGTGGGCTACAGTCTATGAGGTCGCAAGAGTCAAACACAACTTAGCAACTAAACCACCACCAACCACCAACCAAGTTTAGTCAGAACACTTGGCTTGCCTGAGAGACATTCTTTTCTATTCTGAGATGATTCTTTGCCTAGTAGCACAGAATCTATCATTGCTAATGGCAAAAGAGATAGGCAGATCCTCCATTTTCAGGTAACAGAATCTTAAAACTAGAGAGGAGGGAAATACAGTCTTCTTCTTATGTTTGCTCAAGTTCTGGCACTCCCACACAAAAAGTAAATTTAAAATTATTCTGCCACATCCTCCTTGTCATCCATCACTGATCCCAGCTGAATACTGGCATGGCCAGATTCCAAGACCAACTTTATTCTCAGAGGATCTGTTATTTAAGACACCACTGTGCATTACAAGAGGGAAAGCATTTTAGTACTCTGATTACATGCTGCTTCCAAAACAGAGTCATTTTGTGTAAGCTGCAATTAAACATTTACAATTCATTTAAGAGCAGTAAAAGAGACATGGTTTTAAAACATAATTGTGATGTTGGCTTTACGGGGTTTTTCTTTATATCTAAATATTTGCAATCATGTAGTGTTGATACACATGTAGAAACTACCTAAGGAAGAAGAAAATACTCCATAATTTTATAAAGAGGCATTCTGAACTTTTTACTATTGCCACATTATAAGCAATATTTAAAACATTTTAATATAGTCTAAGGATTGTATGAGTTTTTCATATTTTGAATTATGATAATTTTTATTTTTATGTGTAAATGGTAACAATCAACATCTTATTTTTCTAAAAGAACTATCATTTTCTAACTATAAACTGATGAAACTGTTTAACAATTGCTTGAGTCACTTTGTGGTTAATTAACTCTTAATTCTCAATAATTATAACTAAAGATTTTTTCCTTACAGTATAAACTTTAATAATTCTATCAAGTTTCGCTAAATCTGTCTAAAGATAAAGTTACCATATGTATGATTTGTGTCCCTTGCTTACATACTTGGCTGTTAATGTACTATACTGTTTTCAATATACAAAAAAAGCCAGCACAGTAGGACATAAGGACATCACACAGTTAGAATGTCCCAACTATGACAGAGGAATGAGTATGGTGTATGGAAAGTCTGTCTTTAAAGAAGTTGAGTTTCAAACAAATATTGTGAATGAATGTAAGAATAAAAATGGTGCTGACACTGATTTGGGTTTGTGATAATGTGTAATATTTTATGCCTTTACTGTTTGTTGCTTTATTACTAACAGAAATAATGTTTTCTTTATTGAAAAAAACCTAAAAAGTTTATCACTTCAAGTTTTTATTCAAAACCAGACCCTGACTTACCTATCCACAGTCAGCTGGATTGGAACATGTCAAAATGCAGACAGTAAGCAAGGTAGGTAACGGAGGATGTGGTTTAAATTTTGGACATTTGATATTTTAGAACCCCCTTTTTCTTTTGGTCTGCTGATTTCCACCAGATGAATTTTTTTGTAATACATAAATAATAGCAACATGAATAATAATTGATAAACTTTCACTATCAATGGTGACTCCACTTTTCATTTCATTATGGTAGCAACTGTGTTTTCTTTCATGCCTGTACTCCCTCCTCTCCCCAGTATTCAGCATAGAACTCTGACCAATAACAATCAAGTAATGAAGAAGATGGCTAGCTGGTTCAAGTGTTAAAGGGCTCTCCAAAGGGTTCACTGGTCTCATATGTGCTCTTGATCTATTAAAGACATTTTAAAAAAAGAAAGACAGACATCACAAAATTCATAGTTTAAAAACATGGGCTCTATTTCCTACTTGCTATAGGCTAAATATTTGTGTTTCCCCTAAATTCTCATGAAGAAATTCTAATGCACGGGGTGATGGCATTGGGATGGGGCTTCAGTGAGGTGATTAAGCTGTGAGGCAGAGTTCTCATGAGTGGAATTAGTGCTCTTATATGAAGGCCCACTTGACAGAAAACAACAAAATCCTGTAAAGCAATTATCCTTCGATTTAAAAAGAAGTAAATTAAAAAAAAAAGAGAAGGCCTGAAACAACTCTCTCATCCGTCCCACCATGTGAGGGTACAAGGAGAAATCTGGAACCCAAAAAATGGTCATCACTAGACCATACTGGCACCTGATCTCAGACGTTCAGCCTTCGGAACTCTGAGAAATAAATCAGTTTCACTTATAAGTCACCCAACCTAGGGTATTTTGCTATAGCAGCCTGAACACATAAGACACTGCTCTTAAGACAATGTGAATATGTGTTTTTTTAATTAATTTTTATTGGCGTACAATTGCTTTACAATGTTGTGTTAGTTTCTACTGTACAGCAAGGTGAATCAGCTCTACATACACATATATCCCCTCTTTTTTGGATTTCCTTCCCACTTAGGCCACCACAGAACACTGAGAATGTGAATATATATATAACATCACTCAATGTCATATATAAAATTTTTAAAATAGTAAATTTTATGTTATGTACATTTTACCACAATAAAAAGAGGAACTCAAAAAAATAAAAAATAAAAAAGAATGGAATGGATACTGCTATTGAGTTTGCCAGTATTTAACTTTAAACTAGTGACTTCACTTTTCTGAGTCACTTTTTCCTTACTTGAATCTTACAATATGGCCAAGATGAACCAAGATGAACTCTTGTGACCCAGCTTTCCAGGCACATTATTCTGATGTAAGAAGGACAGACCCACCCACTGCTTCATCCTCTCACCTGGTCCTGTGGCCATATTGTGAGAAAATATATATATATCCTTCCAGAATGAATGAAAGAAAATCATGAAAGAGACAAATGGGAGAAGACGTATGACTTGAGTTTTTTTCCCCTAATTTTGCATTAGTGAATTGTTAGTTCACATCACAGATCATATGGGCCTTTAAAAGCATCTATATCATATGCCTAAGTTAATACACAGAAACTGTCCAAGCTTGGTGAAGTGGTGGCAAAGTCAGGACTAAGGCTGGGCTTCCATCATCTGTGATAGTTACTGATCTGTAAATGGGTCAGAGTTCTAATGTTAATGTGACAATGGGTGAGATGACTTCAAGAAATTCTGCAAAGTGATATTAAAAGCCACATTGCTCAGTTTTGTGTACTTTCCAGTCATTTCTGTTCCAGTAGCATGCAAAAGTGGGGAAGAAAGAACAGCCTGAATAAAGAGAAGATAAGATGGGTCTCTCACTTTCTTGTGGCCTCCATAGATGCTATAAACCACCTTCTTATCAGTTTTTAGTAGTAACCAGAACATGTGTCAATTAACATGGCTGGGAAAAAACCTGGTCTTTAAAAAGTAACCTCACAGAGACTGGCAGTATATTGAATAACTTGCTTATGGTCACACTTAGGCTTGCCTCCATTTCTTCTCTGTATTTCTCCCTAATTTGCCCTGCATTGTTTCTGAAATATGTATCTGACCTCTAGCACTTGATTTCTCCTTTGTAATTGGGCCTATATTACTCAAGATCTTGCCTAAAGTGCCTCAAAGATTAGAATGGGGTGGTGTTGGCCTGGCAGCCACACATAGGCAGGCACTGGTAGACAAGAAGTGGTTGAGCTTCACCATCTCAAATGATCAGCAAAAAAACCCTAAGACAACCTGGTCCAGTCACACTGAGAAAAGCCAGAACTAAATCAGAGCACGATCACCACATGGCCCCAAGATAAGTGCCTCACTAGTCCTTCAGGGGTTGAGATATCTGAAGGAAATTTTAGCTTTCAAGAGCTCTAAAGGTGCAAGAAAACATTTTCAGAAACAGAAGGTAAAAGATCACAATCCCTCTGGACATTGGCATTTGGTTTCTTTTGGATTCTTATACAACTTGTTTCACAGTGACTGTTGCTTTCCCAGGTTATTTCATATATAAATTGTAATCTGAAGGATTGACTGATTTATTCAACTTAAGTTTTAAAAGCATATTTACCATGCTGCTGCTGCTGCTAAGTCACTTCAATCGTGTCCGACTCTGTGCGACCCCATAGATGGCAGCCCACCAGGCTCCCCCATCCCTGGGATTCTCTAGGCAAGAACACTGGAGTGGGTTGCCATTTCCTTCTCCAATGCATGAAAGAGAAAAGTGAAAGTGAAGTCCTCAGTCATGTCCGACTCTTCGCAACCCCATGGACTGCAGCCTACCAGGATCCTCCGTCCATGGGTTGCAGAAATTTATAGTTCCTCATCAAAATCTGTGTTCCTCTTCTTCCTGGTCTCAATTTCAGTGTGACATCTCTTTTCTAGTGAGAATCTGACTGACACAAATGGTGAAAAGAGGACACCAGTGGTCCTTCAGATGCCCTCTCAGTGCCCCCAGTCAGAAGAGTCAGGCTTTGCAAAGAGACAGGAAGGATGTCAAGGACAAAGACAAACACCTCATCCTCTCTGGGGCAAGGGAGATGGAGAGAATAAAGAGATTAGAAGAGGCCCATGTATAAATATAATATGAACTTTTAAAACAGCAAAGAAATGAAGACTATTAAATAATGAATAGTGTTGGAAGGATGAATCAATATAGAAAATATGCAAGGGATGGGAAATCGAAGGGAAGGTTTCAAGTAGTATTAGGAAAACAAATTGGCTAAGATGACTTTACAATTACTAGTTCACTAATCAGAGATTGTTTAAGTGTGTTTCTTACTTCATGTGGGTGTTCAGTTGTTCAGTCGTGTCTGCCTCTTTGTGACCCTATGGATTTAGCCTGTCAGGCTTCCCTGCTCATGGATTTTCCAGGCAAGAATACTGGAATGGGTTGCCATTTCCTCCTCCAGGGGATATACCCGACCCAGATATGAAATCCACAGCTCCTGCATCTCCTGAATTGGCAGGCAGATTCTTTACCACTGCCCCACATGGGAAGTCTGTTTCTTAGTTTACCTGTAGTCATAAAGAACCCAGGGGCAGAAGTAGCCTTAGATTTTTACTTGACTCTTTAGTCCATTACCTCTAGGATGTGATCTTTCACATATAATTTCCTTTTAAAAAATATTAGTGACTGAAAACCACAAACAAGGCAGGCATGATTCCTGTAAGAGAATGAAAAAGTTACCAAAGGGTTTTCTGAACACAAAAGAATACAAAAAAGCCAACCTTCTGTGTTTAAAAGCAATATAACAGCATTTATTATAAAGCTAAAGATTTCTTTATAAGTGACATTTTATAAATATATGCTTCTGCTAAGTCACTTCAGTCGTGTCCGACTCTGCGTGACCACAGAGACAGCAGCCCACCAGGCTCCCATCCTTGGGATTCTCCAGGCAAGAACACTGGAGTGGGTTGCCATTTCCTTCTCCAATGCATGAAAGTGAAAAGTGAAAGTGAAGTCGCTCAGTCGCGTCTGACTCTTAGCGACCCCATGGACTGCAGCCTACCAGGCTCCTCCATCCATGGGATTTTCCAGGCAATAGTACTGGAGTGGGGTGCCTACAAGGGCACAAATCTAGGTTTCATTTTTTATAATAGGTATAACTCATTAACAAACATCAATTCTAATATCTATTAACTCTCTAGCTAATATCCACAGCCCAAATGTAATTTAATGACCACAAAAGAAGACAATATTTTTGGTTAATTATATACAAAATGAAACATGAAGTATACTCTAATAATATATATAATGCATATAATAATATTGAAGGCAGGACAATTTAGAGCCTCTCTTATTCTTAGGTATTAAATTAATTAGGTTAATCACTTTTTTTTAAGAGCTTAGAAACCTCATCAACTAGTAGACAAGCTGGAATTCTACTGTGAAGTATGTTCATTTTCAAAATTATAGTAACATTTGAAAGCACTTTTTAAAATTTAGCACATATCACTGCTTGATGATTATTACATGAAACATATCACATCCTACTGCTGCTTAGGATGTGCTGGCATTAGACGGATATCTGAGGCCATCGTGATTTTGGTCAACACCCATCCATCATTTTTTAAGATGGTTCCAGTTCACTTCATCAGTGAAAAATAACTATTCTGGTCCTCTGAAACATGGGTGGTGGCAGCTCATGTTGAATTACTATCAGATCAGATCAGATCAGATCAGTCGTTCAGTCGTGTCTGACTCTTTGCGACCCCATGAATCACAGCACGCCAGGCCTCCCTGTCCATCACCAACTCCCGGAGTTCACCCAGACTCACGTCCATCTAGTCAGTGATGCCATCCAGCCATCTCATCCCCTGTCATCCCCTTCTCCTCCTGCCCCCAATTCCCTCCAGAATCAGAGTCTTTTCCAATGAGTCAACTCTTCCCATGAGGTGGCCAAAGTACTGGAGTTTCAGCTTTAGTATCATTCCTTCCAAAGAAATCCCGGGGCTGATCTCCTTCAGAATGGACTGGTGGGATCTCCTTGCAGTCCAAGGGACTCTCAGGAGTCTTCTCCAACACCACAGTTCAAAAGCATCAATTCTTCGGTGCTCAGCCTTCTTCATAGTACAACTCTTATAGCAATAACCAATATGTGCATCCTTGTGCTTGTGAACATGTGTGTATACTTACATGTTTAGGAAAAGTTGTCTTTAAATTGGCAATAAGGGTATTACATTCATAAATGTTTGGCTTCTTCAGAAAAGCTATATCCTAATTCCTAAACTGGAATTAAGACCCTCCAAAAGCATGACTCATACTCTTCCAATTTCATTTCTAAATACTAATCTTCTCCATTCTGTGCTGCTCATCTATTTATCTCTCTGTTGGCCTTTTCTTTCTCCACACTTTTGTTCATGCTGTTCTCATTTGTCTTTTCCTAACCAAATTCTATCCATTATTTATTGCTCAGTTAAAACTCTGCCTCTTCTATAAAATGGTCCTAAAATATTTCAGCCAATATTCATCCTCATCTAGCATTGAGTTCATCTTACTAATTTTAGAATTAATTATTCACTACCATATCATAGATATATTAATATTGAAGCTAGCCTCTTAAGATGGAGAAGGCAACGGCACCTCACTCCAGTTCTCTTGCCTGGAAAATCCCATGGACGGAGGAGCCTGGTAGGCTGCAGTCCATGGGGTCACTAAGAGTTGGACACGACTGAGCGACTTCACTTTCAATTTTCACTTTCCACTTTCATGTATTGGAGAAGGAAGTGGCAACCCACTCCAGTGTTCTTGCCTGGAGAATCCCAGGGATGGGGGAGCCTGGTGGGCTGCCATCTATGGGGTCGCACAGAGTCGGACACGACTGAAGTGACTTAGCAGTAGCAGTAGCAGTAAGTGCTACCAGAAACCTAAAAAAAAAAAAAAAAATCTCTTCTTAGAGAACTGGAAAAACAAAGCAATAAGGAATGATAATTTATTTACAAAATTATAAAGAAATATACATCTTTGCATGATTAAAATGTCCCATTTCATCTCTTTCCTTCCTTTATACACAGATATACAGAGTCACTCAGGAAAGTTCCAGTAATTAAAGACATAGTAAAAACAATAAAACTCTTAAGAGGCTGCTGCTAAGTCACTTCAGTCGTGTCTGACTCTGTGCAACCCCATAGATGGCAGCCCACCAGGCTCCCCCGTCCCTGGGATTCTCCAGGCAAGAACACTGGAGTGGGTTGCCATTTCCTTCTCCAATGCACGAAAGTGAAAAGTGAAAGTGAAGTCGCTCAGTCGTGTCTGACTCTTAGTGACCCCATGGACTGCAGCCCACCAGGTTCCTCTGTCCATGGGATTTTCCAGGCAAGAGTACTGGAGTGGGGTGCCATTGCCTTCTCCAGGTAGCACTTAACACATCAATAAATACCTACTGGGCAATCAACATTAATTTAACAGATCTACAGAACCAGAATACTGATTAATACACTTAAGCCTAGTGTTGGCGCAGGTATCAGGAAAGAAATGAAGTCAAAACCATAACAATAATGAAAACCTATGTTATTTTTGGTTGTCATATCTCTCTGTCTTAAACCCACATCCAGCAATCCCACTGCTGGGCATACACACTGAGGAAACCAGAATTGAAAGAGACACGTGTACCTCAATGTTCATTACAGCACTGTTTATAATAGCCAGGACATGGAAGCAACCTAGATGTCCATCAGCAGATGAATGCATAAGAAAGCCATGGTACATATACACAATGGAGTATTACTCAGCCATTAAAAAGAATACATTTGAATCAGTTCTAATGAGGTGGATGAAACTGGAGCCTATTATACAGAGTGAAGTAAGCCAGAAAGAAAAACACCAATACAGTATACTAACGCATATATATGGAATTTAGAAAGATGGTAACAATAACCCTGTATGCTAGACAGCAAAAGAGACACAGATGTATAGAACAGTCATTTGGACTCTGTGGGAGAGGGAGAGGGTAGGATGATTTGGGAGAATGACATTGAAATATGTATAATATCATATATGAAACGAGTCGCCAGTCCAGGTTTGATGCATGATACTGGATGCTTGGGGCTGGTGCACTGGGACGACCCAGAGAGATGGTATGGGGAGGGAGGAGGGAGGAGGGTTCAGGATAGGGAACACATGTATCCCTGTGGCAGATTCATTTTGATATATGGCAAAACCAATACAATATTGTAAAGTTAAATTAAATAAAATTTTAAAAAAAAGACCCAGAAAAACTTCTTTGGATAGTGAAATAAATACAAACCAAGCAGCCCTTGCAAGCACAATTCCAAAAAGAAGGGAAAGTAACTGACAAACATCAAAACTAAAGTAGGCAAAAAGCTCACAATGTCCCCATGCCTTAAACATATTAGGAGTATTCCCTGAGGTTAGCTCCTTGAAACTCCCCTCAGGTCTGTTTCACCTCCTTCTGGAGGGGCAGCCCTGGTGGTCTGGTCACCTCTTGGCTGGTATCACCCCCTACCTGTGCTCTCCCTATCCAAAGATCATCTCTGGATACTCCAGTGTAAGTAAGAGGCACTGGTAGAAGACTGAATATGCCAGATCAATTACAGCTCCCCTGCAGATCCTCTAGCTCAGACTATAAAGCTTCCCTCTTAATGTGTGTCCTCTGTTTGGAGAGCTATTGCCTTTGCATAAAAATTCTCACTTGAAATGAGGTCATTCTGTTTCTTCCCTGTTTTTTCTTTGTAGTTAAAATTATGCCTGAGCTTCAAGAATAACTTAAAACCTGTTCTGCCCTGGCATTCATTTTTCTCTAAGCTTTAGGCATTTACTTCTCAAACTATGGCTAAATCCTGGCACCCTACACACACACTGTAGAGGATTGGGGGGCAGCAACTTACTTTCCAATTTCTCTCATTAAACTCCATGTGGGAGCAGTCCAATGTTCCTCAGCTAGGTGAAAAACTTTCTTCTTTTGGACTGTTTCATGACAGTGTGAGAGTGTGCACTCAAAATGGACATTGAGAGAGACAAGTAAGACAAAACAGTATCACTGATCATAAGATAAATCCTTTCTAGTCATGTGATAAACATATGAACAATAACTATTTGTTATTTTATAATACTCAAAGCTTTTTCAAATATATTACTTGTGAGTTCTTCATAACTTATATCGTCATCGGGTAATAGAAGAAAAGGGGAGGATTAAGTGGGAA
Source organism: Bos indicus x Bos taurus (assembly GCF_003369695.1). Classification (NCBI taxonomy): domain Eukaryota; kingdom Metazoa; phylum Chordata; class Mammalia; order Artiodactyla; family Bovidae; genus Bos; species Bos indicus x Bos taurus. The sequence continues at coordinate 54,236,820 of NC_040076.1, read as the reverse complement.
TGATTGACTCGGCCAAGACTGCAGAGTAAGAGGAAAGGAAGGTCCTAATCCACTTTCTTTTCACTTGTTCCTTCTCTGCCATGTTGATAACTGGACTTCTGCCTCATTACCAAGAACTAAGCTCCATCTTTTGGCCAAGTTCTGATATCTAAGCTCAACCTCTGTTCTAGTACCATGTTCTTGTAAAATCTTCAGATTCCAAACTCTAGGATCCATAGTTGCCTCCCAAAGATGGGACTCTACCCCCAGATTACAATCTCTGTGGCTGAGCGTCTTACTCAAGGCAGCCCTCCCTGATTGACGTTGCCTACAACTTCCTGGAAGCTGTTCCAAGTCCTTGGGGGCATGTTCATATTCATAAACCTCCCATCCCAGGCTTCATATCACCCAGTACTAACTGCTTGCCTCCTCTGGTATGTGTTGTCTCTCAGAATCTGTGCAGTAACGTGGAGTTTGGGGGCAGGAGCGGGTGTTGTTTTGGTTTTTGCAAGATCAAACAGTCTTGAGTAGCTGCAGACATACATATCCCTCCTCCTGCCCCAGATGAGAACTGCTCCTCCTGTTCCTCAGCCTTCTGATGCTCACTGAGCCATGTCCAGTCTTGTCTGGAAATACTACAATAGTTATATTAAAGGCTTTTCTCTTAAAATTCCAGCTCTGAGGCAAGGGCCATTCCAAGCCACTTCAAAGCAGTAAAAGAGTGAGTCACAGGAGACTTTTTCAGAAGTAAAGATGGTCACCCTATAGTGCAATCCCTTAGGATTTTTTAAAACTCTTTTCATAACATTATTTCTTTCTGAGTAAATTTAGAATTTGCCTGATAATAATGTGGTAGCTGCTGCAGGATCCTACAAATATCAGTGAACAACCTTTAATAAGACATAAAAATTCTCCATATGTGTTGGGACTGGTTTCCCATAAGAACAGATATTTCACAAGAAAAAGGGCAGAGCCGCCAGCTAATCTTTAGATTAGAAGCAGGCACTAGAAGTGTTCCGGCAACTGCACAAAGAGATATCAAAGCCAGCACTTTGTCTTTTGATGAAGTCTTGCCCTTTTCCCCAAGTAATATCTAATTATTAATGCTCTTACCAAGAATAGTAACACCCGTGCCCATGTGCTCATTGTCAGGGGCCTGGAGTACAGAGCAGACACTGGCTAATAATTATAAGGGCTTCTCTATACTGTGCATAAGAAAAAAAGGTTATTAGCAGGGATTTGTTATTAGGACGCCATTTCCAGATGTGCTAAATAAGACTAGCTCTCACCCAAAAGCCACCTTTTCTAATGAACTGACATGAGCAAAAATGAGCAACAGTGTGGGTAGAGAAGAGACAGGAAATCTAAAACTGAAATACGAATCTAACTCCATCACTTATATTATTATTGAAATGAACTTGGTTTAAAAATATCTCTAAGCCTCAGTTTTCTCACCCTTAAAATGAATCCATCAGTACTTCTTAATTTATGGTTATGAGGATCAGATTAGTATATAGCATTTTGAACAATACAAAGCCATATACAAATACAAGTAACTATCGTTCTTATATGCTGGGAGGGATTGGGGGCAGGAGGAGAAGGGGACAACAGAGGATGAGATGGCTGGATGGCATCACTGACTCGATGGACGTGAGTCTGAGTGAACTCCAGGAGTTGGTGTTGGACAGGGAGGCCTGGCATGCTGCGATTCATGGGGTCGCAAAGAGTCGGACACGACTGAGCGAATGATCTGATCTGATCTGATCTGATACTAACACTTTCAGATAGGGCTTACCAAAGAAGGCCAGCTAGACAGGACACTGCTGGCAGAGAATAACAACTATACTCTTCCTGTCAGTCACAAAGAGGAAGGAGATAGATGATGGTTCTAGTAACTTCCTGTCCAAAAATAACATCATCACAGCAGGGATATTTGGGTAGCTGAGATGGTTCACATGTTTAAAGAAATACTTGAAGAGCCCTACAAAGTATCTCCATCCACACTAAAGAGTTTGAAATCTGTTTCAATAAAATTTAAATATGAATGAAATCCATGTACTTCTTTTACTGCATCGGTGTATGTGTCCTAAGTGGCTTCAGGTATGTCCAACTTTTTGGGACCATAGGGTCTGCAGCCCGCTAGGCTCCTCTATTCATGGGATTCTCCAGGCAAGAACACTGGAGTGGGTTGCCATGCCCTCCTCCAGGCGATCCTCCTGACCCAGGGATAAAATCCACATCTCCTGCAGCTCCTGCATTGCAGGCAGATTCTTTACCACTGAGCCACCAGGGAAGCCCATTTCTTTTATTATTACCAAGTAGATGTACCTGTTGGACTACAGTCAGAAATACATACTTTTCTGGCCATAAAAAGAGAGAAATTCTAACTGATTACTTTTCTGTTCCTTCTGTGTAAAACAGTAAAGAAGCACGGTGAGCATCCAGACTGAGCCACACATTTCAAGTGAAGGCATGTCTGTGATGCACAGATTTCTATCCAAAGACATTCAAATCATCTAAGGAAGCAGGTCTGGCTATGAGTTCCTCCCTAGTTTCCAAAGACATCTCAATTCAGTCACCATTGTTCTTATTTGCACCTTTTACCCCAAAAGTTATGAACAGTTCCAGATAACACATTAACTCAAGACTGAAGCTTGCCAATATGAAAATAAACAGTGGAGATTTGATCCCTTGCAAGGCACTTGCTCTACACCAGGCAGAGTGCCAATCACTGAGAAGAGACAGGGGAACAATGCAGTCATGTACCCTGACCTCAGCTAATCTCCCAGTCAACCAATTCACAAGGTTCATCCTCCATCAGTGCCACCATCATGGGTGCCGTAAGGGAGGGAGAATAAATTTATGTATTAAGAACAAACAAAGTATATGTGCATTTAAATTCCTTTGGTTGAAATAAAATCAACAACAGGAAAAAAAAAATAGAAAAGGCATCACAGCCTGCAGCCTGATTTCTGTCCAGTTACATTCTTCCCTTGGGAAGATTTTTAGCTTCTTTGAGTATGCTCTTGTAATAGAATACTCACATATGTAAGACAAGAACCCCACAGATTATGGCTATGATGGTGGAACCCAAGGGTTTCCCAGGTGGCTCCGTGGTAAAGAATCCTCCTGGTGTCTCAGTCAGTAAAGAATCCACCTGCAATGTGAGAAACCTGGGTTCGATCTTTGGGTTGGGAAGATCCCCTGGTGGAGGGCATGGCAACTCACTCCAGTATTCTTGCCTGGAGAATCCCCAAGGACAGAGGAGCCTGGTGGGCTGCAGTCCACCGGGTCAGAAAGAGTCGGACACGACTGAGCAACTAAGCACAGCCAAGGCAGGAGACATGGGTTCGATACCTGGGCTGGAAAGATTCCCTGGAATAGAAAATGGCAACCCACTCCAATATTCTTGCCTGGAAAAATCCCACCAGGCTCCATGGGGTCACAAAGAGCTGGACACAACCAAGCATTCATGCATGGAATACAAAAGTCACCTTTTTTCATGAATTGATTGATATAGCAAAAATGAACAGTATGGACTTTAAAAAAAAAAAGATGGGTCATTTGTAAATTAAAATCTGAACCTAAATTCATTGTTTACTTAATTATTATGTCTATGGAAAAGGTGTGACACTAGGGGACCCCTTTGGGCTTCTGGGCTTTAGTGATTCCCGCTATGGCCCAATCTCCCAGCTCTTCCTAAAACTTACTTTTTCCAGGATGGTGTCTTCTCTGTGTCTTGAAGAATATCTCCAGATATTCCTTTTCCTTTCTTTCTCATATGAAATTATTCACAAATGCAACTGAAAGAGAAAAAAAGAACAGGAAAAGACCTTTCTTGCCTTCTGGAAAAGATGCAGAGGAAGTCAAATTTTGTTCATTTTTCCATTTATTAAAACGAGTTATTGAGCACCTAAAACAGACATCCAAAGACTTAATCAAGTTCCTGGAGACACAAAGATGGAAAACAACACTACCTGCTGGAAAGCAAGTCTCAGTTCAGTGGTGGCGTGCAGACATATAAATAAGCTCAACCCATTAGACAAACATTATAATGAACGTGTGTACAATGGATGTGCATACAGAGAGAGTACTGAGGAGGAAATCTGCTTCTTAAAGCTTTATGGAAGGAAAAGAAAATGCTTTACTACAAGTATATGAAGATGGGAAATTAGAGGCCAACAGGGAGGATACAGCATTTCTAGGACAAAGTGCATGTGAAAAGGGACACAGTCATGAGAGTCCATGGCTCCAACAGGGACTCTGAACACTCCACAGGGCTGTGTGGCAGGGAGGAGCCAGAAAGAGGCTGGCAAGTACAGTGGAGCCATAACCTAAAGGTTTTTGAACAGTAGAATAAGGGGTTTGGAGTTTATTCTCTAAGAAATATTTCAAGCCAGGAAATGACTAGTTCACATCTAAATTTAGACAAGATTCTTCTCTAGGATATGTGGACAGTGAACTGCAAAATGGAAAACAGACTTCAGTTAGGGATTTATCACAGGAATGAAAACAATGAGGAGGTGATAGAATAAAAAGAAACAAGTGCATTTGTAAGACATTTCAGAGGCAAAACCAACAGTACCTCAAGGCAAAGTGAATACGAGGAGTGAGCAGTAGGTGAAAATCAGCAACTCAGAGATTTTTCTTCAAAACAACTGATGAAGGTGCAACACCATTAATTGAAATAAGAAGAAAAACATTTCAAGGGAAGTTGTCAAGATGAAAGATTATGAGTCTGGTTTGAAGTTTAAGTTTCAAGGGCCAAAAGCCATCTCTCTGCTATCTAAAAGCAGTTGGAAGTATAGGTCTGGAGGTCTAGAGATTACTTGGTGAAGGTATTAACTGGAACAGTATTAGCATAAACGCTTCACAGTTGAAGTCACAGGAGTGAATGAAATCATATTTTAAGAGGGCAAGAAGAAAACATTCCAGGGAACCCCAAGTAAGGAGTAGGGAGAAGAAGGAGAAGGAGGAATCTGTTCCACTATGCAGACATGACCTGTGGGTCTCCTGTCTTACACATATGAGTACTCCATGTCACAAGACTGTTCTCAAAGAAGCTAAAAATCTTCCCAATGAAAAATGTAACTGAACAAAAAGCAGGCTGCAGGACCTGATTCCTTTTCAGTTTCTTTCACTGTTGGTCTTTTCAACCAAAAGAATCTTAAATGCACATACATTTTATGTGTGTCTTTAACACATTAATTTATTCTTTAAAACCTTTGTCAAACAGAAAACTCATTGTTTCAAGGTATTGATATACAGCCACCATCTAGTGGTCAAAATTGGTAACCACAGGCTTGCACAGTTGGGGGTGAGGGGAACATTTTTTATCATTGTTTCCAGGGGATTTTAAGGATTATGTTAAGTGAAAAATAGCCATCAGTCAATGATGGAGAGCGTGGAAAAAGCATCTCTCTATTTTTTCCTGAGAATGAATTGTGGAAAACAGGAACAATTCTCATGCTATGACTGTCCTTTCGAGCACTAAAGGGAACTGTGGAATAAGACACACCTTATGCAGGGTTATCTGGCCTCAGGTAAGATGGCAACACCTGATGAGACAAATGAAAACACGGTCAGTAGCCACAACCAGTATTTAAAATCCAAACTCTTTTTATCTTGTTCTCCAGATTCTTACAGGACCTAGCCACTGACCTCTCTCTCTGGCCTCACCTCTTACCACTTTGACCCATGACCATAATGATGCAGCCACAGTGGGCTCCGTGCTATTACATGAACTTCTAAGTTCATTACTATCACAGAGCCTTTGTACTTACTGTTTCATCTCTTCCACCAATCCTTTCTACCATCCTCTCCATCTCATCTTACAACTCTGTTTAAATATTTCCTTTTCAGAGAGACAATCCCAGACAATTCTAACTCTAAACCCCTCTTCCTCCAGTTTATTTTATTCTTGGCCCTTAGCACTATCTGAAATCATATTACTTAGTTACTTGTCCAGAGAAGGCAATGGCACCCCACTCCAGTACTGTTGCCCGGAAAATCCCATGGATGGAGGAGCCTGGTAGGCTGCAGTCCATGGGGTCGCTAAGAGTTGGACACGACAGAAGCGACTTAGTAGTAGTAGTAGTTACTTGTCCAAAGAATATCTCTAATTCTACAGAGCAAATTACATGAGAGAAGGAATTTTAATGTATTGTTTGCTAGCACCTAGAGGAATGCTGTTACAGAAAAGGTGTTCAACAAAGAATTGAGGCTGAATGAACCCCAGGAGAAGTCTGGGTAGTGTCTGAACAAAAGGTGTAGCTGGGCAGAATTCAGTAATGGTGAGACCGAAGCAAAAGATTGATACACAAGCAAGAAGGCCCAGCATGGAATGGACAAATCCTGTTTATGATTCAGAAACCAAGAGGGGCCAAGCAGGGAGAGCAGAGAGCATGAACTTGAGGTTGACACAACAGTTAGAAATCAGGGTTCAAGTAACAAACTGCAAGTGGGGGAGGGGTAGCATAGAGCTTGCCGGGCTTTGTAGAAAACAGATCCTGAACCCCACTAGAAGCAATTTCTCCATCCACTAAAAAGCCCTTAGAAATGTCAGGAAGGATTTGTAAGGTATGTATTTTTCAAATTTCATAATATAGGAGCATCATCTGAGATGGGAAGTAGAAAGGACTAATCAAAAATGGAGATTCCTCTGAGATTCACTGCCATCATGTCTGATTCCATAGGTCAATGAACTCTGAAACTATATTTTTAATCAGTATACAAGATGAGTCTGGTATATTCACCTTGGAGATATATTTTTTGAGATATACCTGGTTCTAGTGATTTACTATTCACAAAACACTTCTACATAATGTCACCTATGATTCTCACCTGTAACTCTGCTGAGAAGTAGGTAGGGCAGATTTTTATTTTCAATTACTACACAGTTTTAAATATTTTATTACAGAATACATTAAACAAATATACACATGGAGACTACCATAACGAACCCTCATATACCAATCACCTAACTTCAATAGCTGTCAGCAAGTCAATTCCACTCCCCTCCACAGACTGTATAAGTTTTAATCAAATCTCAAAAATATTTCAGGTCAATGTGGATCAGAGGAGAGGTTTTACTTTTTATTTTAGTCATAGGACTGTGTGTCTTTCAGGGATGATGACTTGCCCAAGAATATATACCCGGTTCTTATAACTAAGGCCAGAACTTACCTACCTATGAGAGTGCAGATGGGGACAATTACACCCTTCAGTACACAGACTTTGAGGCTATGGCAATTCTCTAGATTTCTGTGTGTGTGTGTGTGTGTGTGTGTGTGTGTGTGTTTTATAAGAGGGTAAGCAGCTATCTCTTTAGAATGTTTTCTGTTCAATTCTGCCTAGGGGCCTTTTCAGGTCTTACTATTCTTGCGCAACTAAATATTTTATCAGCATAAATTCTCACTGTGCTTGGAAACTCTAAGCTATGCAGAAATGACTGTGAAGATGCACTAGAGAGAAGTGATGAGCCAGCCCAGGGCAAGCAAGCTGAGGCTGGCCCGTGGAACCTTACACCACCTGAAGTGTCAGGAAAACAAATGCAATTGAAACACATGCTTCCATCTGAAAATGTGGCTGGCAAAACAGCTCTGCCTTGGGCTGTTGAGACAGTGACAAATGAAATGCTGGTTGATCCCCCATTTATTTCCTTTTTAAAGTGTTTGCCGATATTGGAACAACCCTGGTTGTGTTGGAGTGCCACACCTCCAGCAGCACTGAGGTTCCCTTCACTGTACTCAGGGTCCCTCTGATCTCCATTACACTGTTTTCTACCTTTCCCAGTAATGGCCAAATTAGGAGACTGTCTAAAAGTGATTAGACAAGGATTCAGATTGGCTAAGCTGCAGGCATTACAGTGAATCCATCTGGAAAACGTGGCATGAGAGTTCTTCATTCATGGGCACATGGTCAGACTCTGTCAGGGCTTTTCTGAAGTTCTAGACTTCTCTTTTTTGGTCAGGTCCTCTTCAATATACAGATGTTTTCAGTGGCTGAAGCAAAGTCACATGTACTTCCTGGTTCAAATTTTTCCCTAACACAGCCCACAAAAATCATTGCTATGCCAAGAAGAATGAAAGCACTTAGAAAAATATTTAGCCCTTCTAACACAAAGTATTGTGTGAATCTCTACTTGCCAAACCTGTCTTGAGAGGAGGTCAGTAATTTTCTCATTAGCCTGCTAAGGAAACAAGCATACTCTTGTTCCCAAAGTAACACATGGTCAATCAATATTTGGAATTAGAACACAAACCATTTTATTCCACAAACCACACTGAGCCAAGAACAAATCTGGGTGTAAGAGTACTGTAAGTTTTGGAGGCAATCAATATGATGAGATCACTCCCTGCTGACAGGATACACATATGCATAAAGTCCAGAAAAAAAACAGGAATTCTCATTTGCGTTTAAAGCCAGACATTTGTTCATTTGAACTTTGTAAGTTTCCTAATAATGTATGAGTTGAAGGAAGAAATATGCAGAGGGGGAAAGAGAGTGGAAAACACCATGGTAAAGAAATTTCAAAGTAAAAATGCATTTGGAACATATATGAAATTAGTTTAGTCATTTTTTTAGCTCTTTCACCATTTCAGAAGAAAAGGTAAAGGTTTCAGAACACCTCATTCCAAAAATTCTTAATAAAACAGGATAATGAATGTCATGCCATAAATTTAGTCTCCAAAAAGAATATGTCAAATAAATAAAACCAGGCTATTTCGTTACTCTGACAGAGAAGATTCTCAAGATATTAGGTCAATACAGAGTCATGATAAAAATTCTATTCTTATTTGCCGTTTAGGTTCAGGAAAACATCTCTCCACCAAACACAGACACTCTAAGCCATGGCTTAGAACCATTCTTGACCACTTCACCACACTGTTGCTCATGCTACTCTTGAGTGCATTTTTATTCTTTCCCTGGCTTGTATCTTGTCAGTCTAACGAATTTTGACTGTCATTTCATCTGGCTAAGATCCAGTGAAGTCCTACTTTCCATGAAACTTTTAACACATTATATGCATTTTTTTAAGTACTTGAATACAAAACAAAATCCAAAAAGGGACGTTTGAAAAACAACCATACTCTATTCCTTAAATAGGTGTTTTTTAAAAAATCAAGTGCTCCAAAATCGTTACATACATTAAATATGTACTGCTTTTTATAGTTCAATCATATCTCAATAAAGTGGTTTAAAATGTTTTAATTCTAATAACACAGCTCAAAAATTAAAAACAATAATAAAAGTCAACTGTGATGACCTGGAGGAATGGGAGGGGAGGAAAGCGAGGGAGGGAGGGAGGAAGGGGATAGGTGTATGTTTATGGCTGATTCATGCTGCTGTATGGCAGAAACCAACACAATATTGTAAAAATCAGAAAAAAAAAAATAAGCTCAAAAAAAATCAAATGGCCTCTATCATGTCAGGGGATGGTTATTTTAAGTGACTCCTCTAATAACTTATTGCATTACCCTAAAACAAACTCATATCACCTAATTCATTATTTTTTAAGGACTTATATTCTTTTTAGAAATCACCAAGTTGATTTTTTGCACCAATATCTTTTAATTTATTTGGGGATTAGACTATCTTAATATTTATATTAATATAAAATATTAACATCTTAATATTTCTTGATGTATAATAATTTATCCAAACTTAAAGTGGTATTGATAGGGACAGAGTAAAGGGGCAAAGAAGGTGTTTAAATAGTTAATCTCACCAAGGGATCATAAGTAAAGAAAAAAATATGAGAAACCCCTGTACATTAATGAAAGCAGTCAAGAAAGCAGGTTGGCTTAACCACAAAACCAAGCAGGCTTGCTTAGCAACAAAACTATGCAACAGAAGCAGGAAACATGCCCCAAAACAATAAAACAATGGTGACATGATACCCACACCCTGTCCTGTGAGCTCAGTAAGTTAATGATTCCCAGGACCTGATTCTCTGCCCACACTAAAACCAAAAATATAAGGAAAAAGTGACATTATACTGAAAACTGAGATGATTTATCATATTTCAGTATATGTTACCACCTCTTTGCTCATTTTCAATGCACCATGCCAGCCCCAGTTGGACATGTAAGGACAAGAAAATTCCCCCACCTGATGTGGAGGAGCTGATGATGGAACCTTGACATCTACTCAAGAATGAGGAATAAAGTGGTTTTCTCTCCCTCCACACTTTTCCTTTGATTATAAAACTGTAGCCCACTAAGTGCCTGGGCGGCATCCTCTCACCCGCCCACTTGTAAACCTCACAAGTGTCTTCTAATAAATCACTTCTTTTCTATCCCTGTGCCTTTTGCTGAATTTTTTATGTGCTGAGACATAAAAGACTGAAGACCTCAGAGACACATTTCTGCAGTTTCAGTATCTCTATAACATCTTGTATAATTAACTTAGACCACCACCAATAACAACTCCCCATTTTTAAAAAATCTTGGTTAATGGAATCTCTTTCAGTCTTAATAGTTGAGGTGGAGGGATGTCTCACATCCAGGGAAGATCTGTGAGTGGTGAAAATAAGAAATGAATATTTTTTTCTTTTGAAAACTAAGTAGTATCTCTCCTGAGATCTGCTCTCTGCTCTCTGCTTGCTGGTTCTGTGCACACTGTCATTCTTGAAGATCCCAGAAGACTGTGTGCATGATCCTGGATGCAAATAACAGCTCTGAAGTTGGTTCCTAATCTCAGTAAAGACTGACTCTGAGTCTTCAGTACCAAACACATACAACCCAAAGACTTCAGAGGAATTCTTTTACAAAATGTATATTCTGCAAATAAGGGCCCATCACTGCACTATTTTTTGTAAATACACCCACAGGGGGACTAGATATTGGTCTTCAGTTAGTTTTTTGTTTTTTTTTTTTTTCTTTCTTTCAATATGGTCTGATAAGCTCTTTGATGACAGGGAAATTGCTATGGGAGATCCTGCTATGGGTGTGCCTGGGTATCAATAATGGGTTATAAATTCATGCATCAGAGGCCCAACTGTTTAAAAACATCTATGAAATAAATTGTTTATCTTCAGTTATCCATTTGCTTTAAGTCTACTTAGAGTGAAATCTTTGAAACATGAGGAAATTAGGCAATTCAGAATTTATTCTCCAAAGCAAACATGTCAAATTAATAGAAGCTTACTATTCCTTAACACTGACTTGGAATAGCCCGGTATTTTTTGAAGTCAATACAAAGAGAGACATGAAAAATTCTATTTTAAAAAAAAACTCTATTTTTATTTGTCACTTTGTTTCAGGACAACATATAAGGGGTTAAGCAGTTACTCTGGGGCTGAGCACAAAATAATAAACACAGTTTACCTTATAAAGTGTCTGCCAAGACCTTGGGCCAAGTCACCTTCTCTGAGAGTAACCCCATGAATAAAATGAGGTGAGCCTCTGGCAGCTCTGTTTTACTACATGACCTTAATGTCCCTCACCTCTGCCCATAGCTGTCTGGACCAAAGGTGGACACTGTTTTGAACCACTTAACTTCTCTCCCAGATTCCTAATTCAGCAGCCACTCCCAAATGCAAGCACGCAGAAGCAGAGGAGCTTCTAGGGTGGCCTATTCTGCCATGTAATGGAGAAGCAGAGATGAGCATGAGCACAGACAGGAGCAGTGAAGTCAGAGAAGCAGGCTCTGCACTGACCCTGAAGCTTCCCAGTGTTCTCTGGAGCCCAGCTTCATTCCTGCCCTTAGTGTTCATGCATTGTCTCTGCTTTCTTATAATAAACCTCTTTGTTTCTTAATCTAGCTTAAGTTGGTTTCTGATACTCTTACCTAATACAAAGGAGGCCAGTGGATATTGAAAAGAAAAGGGTCTTCAATATGTGTAATAAGCACGAAATTAACCCAGACACCTTCACTAAGTCACATCTTTTGGGGGTTGCAGATTCTCCCCCATCTTCACCCACAAGCTCTTTTCACTTTCAGACAATCTCCAGTCTCCATTTTATTTTACAAAGGGTAAAACTGGGAAACACATATTAAATTCTCAGTAGTTTTCTGAGCATAGAAGAATAGGGTTGCCCTGTTTTACCCTCCATAATGGAAAAGTAAACACAATGATTTCTATTAGCTAATGACTTGCATCATGTTTATGCTTTCTCTTCCTGTTTATACTATTTTTCTAAGTTCTTAAATGCTCACTGGAACTCCCTCATTGCACATTGATTCTGAAGAGAAGCTTGTTAGAGGAGGCATCACTATTTTTCCTTGCTGCTGCAGCTGCTAAGTCACTTCAGTCATGTCCGACTCTGTGTGACCCCATAAATGGCAGCCCACCAGGCTCCCCCAACCCTGGGATTCTCCAGGCAAGAACACTGGAGTGGGTTGCCATTTCCTTCTCCAATGCATGAAAGTGAAAAGTGAAAGTGAAGTCGCTCAGTCGTATCCGACTCCTAACGACCCCATGGACTGCAGCCTACCAGGCTCCTCTGTCCATGGGATTTTCCAGGCAGGAGTACTGGAGTGGGGTGCCATTGGCTTCTCCAATTTTTCCTTAAGTCTAAACAAACAAACTGACCTTCACAAGAGATTATGAAAACAGTTTCTTTCCTCTGGAACATGGCTGCGTATATGCACCATGCGGGCACTCAGTGTTAAAAACCTTTCACAGATAGTGCACTAAGGAAATTCTCATTAATAAAAAATAAAAAAAAAAAAAAAAAAACCCTAATAGCCATCAACAGCCTACTCAAGAGAAGTGATAAGGAGACAGGCAAAGCTTATGAAGGGTCTGGTCCCTTTCACATCAAGCATCCTAACATCTGGGCCAGTGCCCTAATGCTGTGCTCCAAGCACTCCACTCCACCCTGTCTCACACATCAGGTGTTAAGACTTTAGTTCTTACGTATCTCCCTGCCCTCTCTCCCCATTAACATTTAGTTTCTCAGTCCTAATTCCATTTTCTATGGTTATCCTCCCACCTTGGTCCACCCATGATTTAAGGAGGCTTGTGAAAGTATGTTTTTAAAAGTAGAAAAAAATTAATAATCAGACCCCCCCCCCCAAAAAATGTACTTAATTGTAAGAATGACACCCCTGCAGCAATTTGCCCACAGACTGAGGAAAAAGTGTCCAAATATCTGTCCAAAAATCTCATCAAATTCTTTAAGAGTGGCTACACTAAGCCTTGGATGAAAGAGAAACAAATGGTTGTCTTTTTTAAGCTCTGTGTTATTTTGGGTCTTTATCACTTGAAGCTTAACTTAGCCCTTCCAATCTCAAAGACTGGTCTCTCGCCAGATCCACCTTCTATTCCTCTCCAGCATATTTCTCCAAATCTGAGCCAGCCGATCTATCTAGTAGAATGCCCTGGAACTGACACCAGAGCAGTGCAGTGGATATGGTCTTTCCAAGTCTGGTTCCTTTTGAGTGCAAGCCTTGATTCTTCTATCAAATAGGTAAATGTCAGAAAATACACACACAAACACATGGTCCTTCCACAGAAGTCAGAGTTCAATCTAAATTGAAAACAACATATATGTTTACTGAGTAATTTTTAATGTGACTAACACCACCTAATACATTCTTTTCTTTATTCTTAATATCCATCTTTTGAGAGAGGTACTATTTTATTATTGCTATGGATCATCCCACTGTCCATGATGACTACTAAAATTCCCCAACGTTACAACAATATTCTAACAAGAAGAAAGCAATGAAGAAGAGCATGCCTGTTCCAGGAATACTTCTATGAACTGCACACACAACATCTGCTTACATCCCACTGTCTAGGATTTAATCACGAGTATACTTGCAGCAGGGAAGTCCAGTAAATTATTCTTTATTATACACAGACAGTTCAGTTCAGTTCAGTCGCTCAGTCTGTCCAACTCTTTGCAACCCCATGAATCGCACCACGTCAGGCCTCCCTGTCCATCACCAACTCCTGGAGTTCACCCAGACTCACGTCCATTGAGTCAGTGATGACATCCAGCCAGCTCATCCTCTGTCGTCCCCTTCTCCTCCTGCCCCCAATTCCTACCAGCATCAGAGTCTTTTCCAATGAGTCAACTCTTCGAATGAGGTGGCCAACGTACTGGAGTTTCAGCTTTAGCATCATTCCTTCCAAAGAAATCCCAGGGCTGATCTCCTTCAGAATGGACTGGTTGGATCTCCTTGCAGTCCAAGGGACTCTCAAGAGTCTTTTCCAATGCCACAGTTCAAAAGCATCAATTCTTTGGCACTCAGCCTTCTTCACATTCCAACTCTCACATCCATACATGACCACTGGAAAAACCATAGCCTTGACTAGACAGACATTTGTTGGCAAAGTAATGTCTCTGCTTTTGAATATGCTATCTATGTTGGACATAACTTTCCTCCCAAGGAGTAAGCATCTTTTAATTTCATGGCTGCAGTCACCATCTGCAGTGATTTTGGAGCCCAAAAAAATAAAGTCTGACACTGTTTCCACTGTTTCCCCATCCATTTCCCATGAAGTGATGGGAACAGATGCCATGATCTTCATTTTCTGAATGTTGAGCTTTAAGCCAACTTTTTCACTCTCCTCTTTCACTTTCATCAAGAGGCTTTTGAGTTCCTCTTCACTTTCTGCCATAAGGGTGGTGTCATCTGCATATCTGAGGTTATTGATATTTCTCCCGGCAATCTTGATTCCAGCTTGTGTTTCTTCCAGTCCAGCATTTCTCATGATGTACTCTGCATAGAAGTTAAATAAGCAGGGTGACAATATACAGCCTTGAGGAACTCCTTTTCCTATTTGGAACCAGTCTTTTGTTCCATGTCTAGTTCTAACTGTTGCTTCCTGACCTGCATGCAAATTTCTCAAGAGGCAGATCAGGTGGTCTGGTATTCCCATCTCTTTCAGAATTTTCCACAGTTTATTGTGATCCACACAGTCAAAGGCTTTGGCATAGTCAATAAAGCAGAAATAGATGTTTTTCTGGAACTCTCTTGCTTTTTCCATGATCCAGCAGATGTTGGCAATTTGATCTCTGGTTCCTCTGCCTTTTCTAAAACCAGCTTGAACATCAGGAAGTTCACAGTTCACATTTGCTGAAGCCTGGCTTGGAGAAGTTTGAGTATTACTTTACTAGCGTGTGTGATGAGTGCAATTGTGCAGTAGTTTGAGCATTCTTTGGCATTGCCTTTCTTTGCGATTGGAAAGAAAACTGACCTTTTCCAGTCCTGTGGCCACTGCTGAGTTTTCCAAATTTGCTGGCATATTGAGTGCAGCACTTTCACAGCATCATCTTTCAGAATTTGAAAGAGCTCAACTGGAATTCCAACACCTCCACTAGCTTTGTTCATAGTGATGCTTTCTAAGGCCCACTTGACTTCACATTCCAGGATGTCTGGCTCTAGGTCACCACATAGCTAAAACCCAAAGGCTTTACTACTGAGAAAGGAGAGGAAACAAAGAAGGGACAACCACCAGTCTTTATCATGAGCAGATCAAAATTGATCCCGAGAAAAGCACGATGGTAAGGATGCCTGGATGACTCAGAGGAATAATGAGACTAATTTTCCCTTCAGCTCTATGTACCATAAGATGGTGAACCTGGAAATGAATAAGAGGAGTTTGAAGTTTGGGTTGTATATACATAGGAGGCCAAAATGTACAGAAAATTTAGAAGGAAAAGATGCAAGCCAAAATTTCCACCGCTACTAAACTAATCAGATATTGTTTTCTCTTTCTCTTAAGGAGAAAAAACAGCTTATCTTAGAAAACCAAGTGTTCCAATCACTGAGTCTTAGAACATAAAAACAAACCTCTTGATAGACCTTTATATAGAAGACACTAAAACATGGGACATAAGTCCTTGTGATGCTACAATCAAGTATTAAGTGGAAAGAAATTATCTTAACTGTATTTAGCCAAGGTATAAGTGAAAAGTAACCTGTCCTGATGTATTTAAACTGCCCCATATATTTATATTTTAGAAGACAAACATTCCATTATATCTAAGACAGACTCTTCTCATATACGATGAGACAGAGAACTGTTCGCCTTTCAAATTATATTCCCTATGATTGCACAGCAAGTCATTCAAGTTACTATAATAGAAAGATCAAGAACAGGGACCTCCCCCTCATCTTCTTCTTTCTGCCAACTGAAATGACACCTACCTTTAAAGATCCAGCTCAAGTTTCATCTCCCCCAAAGTCCTATTTGACTTTACTAGCTCTCATTTCTCTTCCTCTTCTTTAAAATTCCCACTACACTTAACAGCCTGTGTCCAACATTTTAAGCATTAATTATATGGTGCCTGTTAATGTTTTATGTGTATTAAGATCCTAGAGGACATGGGTGTATTGAAGTTTCTTTGTAAACACTCACGGGATACTGCATACTAGAGTAATAAGTACTAAATAAATACTTGTCGTATAATTGATTTGCTTTGTTAGAGCTTAGAGCAGACACCCAAGTGCTTCATTCCTGAACTCAAATAGGGTGGGTCCACCTGCCAAGTATCATGGAAAAGGAAGGTGGTATCATGAGCTGGTAGAGACAAAAGTGTATGTGTGTGTGCATGTACATGCATTTACATTTGTGTGTACATCTTTGTTGCTGCTGCTGCTGCTGCTAAGTCACTTCAGTCGTGTCCGACTCTGCGCGACGCCATAGACGGCAGCCCACCAGGCTCCCCCGTCCCTGGGATTCTCCAGGCAAGAACACTGGAGTGGGTTGCCATTTCCTTCTCCAATGCATGAAAGTGAAAAGTGAAAGTGAAGTCATTCATTCGTGTCCAACTCTTGGCGACCCCATGGACTGCAGCCCACCAGGCTCCTCTGTCCATGGGATTTTCCAGGCAAGAGTACTGGAGTGGGGTGCCATTGCCTTCTCTGACATCTTTGTTAATATGAATAAAAAATAGCAAAATACCTAGCTGAAGACTAGTGCTAGCATTGTGTGTGGGCATGTTTGTGTATGCAAACACAATCGGAACATACACATATTGAATGAGTGACCATTTGTGTGCTGTAGTTTGGAAGGCACTTTTTGCCTGCTTTGAAAATACCTTCCCATGCCATTTGGCTTGAAATTTCATTCAAAGAAAATAAGAACACTGTATCCAAAAGTCAGTGAAAAGGCACATTATTTTGAAGCCATCCTTAGCTCTCTCTAGAAGCTGAAAAATCATCAGATTAAATAATAGACACAGGAAAGTAAGGCCAGACTACTTGAAGGGATCAGAAGGAAATGGCTTCAGAGTTTAATCCTGCCTTCTTCAAGACCTATTTTGAAGCAATTCATCAAGGTAAAACAGGACAAAAGGGAAAAGAAAGGCATACTTCTCTGTGCCAACTAGGAATTCTGCATCCTTGCCACTCCCTTACCCTAAAACCAGCCAGCCACCTCTCTGCAGAGTTCCAAGATGGATAGGAGCAGAGTTTGAACACAGTTCTAGTCTAGTCTGTCACTTCACAGCTTAATAACTTACCCGTTCATTAAACAGCTCAGAAGGTAAGTCAGTAGAAACATCACGAATAGAATCCCTGTGCCTCCCAAAAGAGCAGAATCCTGGTCCTTTTATTTAAAGTGGGAAGATTTTTCCACTGTATTCTTGATTCCTAAAACTACAAACAACCTCCCTTACATCCAGCCTGTAAGAGTGCAGAAGCGTGTCTTCAATTTTCCCTTTATTTTTCACTAGGTACCATGGTGAGAGGCAAGACCGTATAGAGATTAACAGGGGAGCAGTAGCTTTGAATCCCAACTGCCAAGGTTCAAATTCCAGCTACCGCATCTCCTAACTATGTGACTTTGTGCAAGCTACTTAAATTCTACAGTTCTTGGGTTTCCAACTTGCAAATAGGAATAATAGGGTTATTAAGAGGATGAAATAAATCCATGCAGAGCTCTTAAAACAATGGACTGGCATTATAGTAAATACTATCTAAGCACTTACTATTACTGTTACCTTTAAACAGAAATATAGGAAAAGATAATTGAACTTGAAAAATCCTGAAACTGATATTCTAGCTTCCCTGGTAGGCAATGTCTAGATGCATGAGTACTTTGTGTGTGTCTTTGTGGGCGTGTGTGTGTGTGTGTGTGTTAGTTATTCGGTCATATCTTTGCCACCCGATGGACTGTAGCCTGCCAGGCTCCTCTATCCATGGAATTCTCCAGGCAAGAATACTGGAATGGGTTGCCATTCTCTTCTCCAGGAGATCTTACAAACCCAGGGATTGAACCCAGGCCTTCCGCATTGTGGGCAGATTCTTTACCATCTGCACCACCAATGAAGCCCAGAGCACTAACTTTTAGGGATTAAGAAGTTGAAGTCTCTTGTCATGACTTTCATTTCAAAGGCATAGCACTAGGAGAAATAAGTGACCAGATATATAAAGAAACATGCCTAATATGCCAAAGTCTTGCTAACTCTGGTCTGTATCCCAATTTGAAAAGTTGATCAATATCACTGGAAAATTTTCAGAAAAGTCTGAAAATGTTTAATACTTTCTGAAGACCTTTAAGCTAAATACTAGAACGCTTATCGGTTACAAAGAAGATGTTTCTTGTTCTATTTTGTGATTTCTGAACAGTGGAAATGGCATTCATAACAATGTCTGGTTCTGTGGTAACCTCAGCGTCAGAGGCTTTCCATATTAAAATCAGTAGAAGTGAAGTGGCACCATCCTTGGTCTCCAGGCAAGAGGAGCAGCAAGTATCCTGAGGGTGGAGAGTTTACTTTCTTCAGTGTGATGGCGGCAGGTGGCACTGGAGAGGAGGCTGGCTAAAATTGCAGGTCAGAAGGGCACCCTCCTAAGGGAGGAACAGTGAGCAAGCAGTGCCCGAGAGGGTTAGCACTCCAGGCACAGAAGTGGCCAATGTTGGGAATGTACTTTAGAGCGGGGGATGAGAGTCATTTTCCAGATGCTGATGCAACCTCTGTATATCTGGATGGCTTAAAGGACCAGGCATATCAATTCCAAAACTTGTCATGACTCTCATTTTTAGTTTTTGTCAAACTTAGAAGCAGTCAAAATGGCATGAATGTCAGGAAATCTTACCGAGATTCTAAATGCTTATAATAAACACATACTCTGTAAAATAAAGCAGGGAGGGGGAGTGTTTTGAGATCTCATCTCTTAAGTCCAAATTAAAAGAGAGTTTTTTAAAAATAATGTTTTAGGAATAAAATAGTCTAAACTTCGGGGCACAGATGATTTCAGCCTCTATAACGTACAAGTCGGCAGAATCAATAACATGAGATTAAAGCTCTAAAGCTATTTTCAGATCTTCCTCCAGGAAACTGAGAGGCACTTCCTGAGCTTCAGATCATAAGTATCTCTCTATTATCGCTGGGCATGACTTCTTCTATTCAGAGTTTGACAGATACATAGGTAGAGAATGGGATGACAATCAAAGAAGACTTCAATTGTTAGTTCTTCACTTACTATATTTAATGACTCATTCATTTATATACTCAAATAAATAGTTTTATGAGATGCTATGCTGCACAGTTGTTAATTGCATGCATTCACCCAATTAATTCAATAAATGTGTTGAACTGTTACCTTGAACCAGGCCATTTTTAGGCACTGGGAATGCAGCAAAAGGAACCAACAAGCATGACCATTGCTTATATAATTGGGGAGATAGAAAAGAAATACATAACATTTCATATAATAAGTATTATGAAGAAGAAAAAACAAACTAATACAAAGATTGGCTGGTCATGGAAGACCCCTCTGAGGAAGTAAATTTTATCCTGAGACCTGAAGGAGAATAATTCAGTTATGTGAAAATCCAGAAGAGCAGACCTACCATGCAAAGACCATGGTATGCTGGAGAGACAAAAAGGAGACAAGAGGGCTGCTGGAGACAACAAAGGCACAGGTCAGGCTGAGGTCATAATATCTCAGGGTCCAGAGAACCCAGTAAGTAATCTGGATTTTACAGGATACCACTCAGACCTTAAGGGCCTCCCAGGTGGCGCTAGTGGTTAAGAACCCACCTGCCAATACAGATGAAAGAGACTCATGCAGGATCCCTGGGTCAGGAAAATCCCCTAGAGGATGGCATGACAACCCACTCCAGTATTCTTGCCTGAACACCATGGACAGAGGAGCCTGGTGGGCTCCAGTCCATAGGGTTGCAGTCAGACACAACTGAAGCAACTTAGCATGCACACATAGACTTTAAAGCAGGAGGATGACAGACATGATGTAACTTATGTTTTTCAAATATCATTTTGCAGCTGTATGGGAGAATATGCCTCATTGTAGTCAGTGGTGTGCCAGTAAATGTTTAACAACTAGCTATCTGTAAAATACATATTTATGAGCCCCAATTTATAACATAATCCAATTTCTGTGTGTAAATATTCCCACTATGGTCAATTTCAAGTTGCCAATGTATCACTAAAGGTGAAATTGGAAAATGACATACACAACTGGCTCTTTGAGAGTCTGAACAAGGCAGTGCCAACACATAACCGCTGACTGTAGGGGGACGGGAGTGGAAACAGGAAAAAGAGTCAAGAGGCTCCAGTTGCTGTCTAGGTAAGAGAGAAGGTGGCTTAGTAGAAGACCGGGTGATTTCAGGTGCAAAGAAATGGACAGATTTGAGAGGGTTAAGAGAAAACTGACAGAACTTAATTATAAAGTAAATGTAAGAGATAACAACAGACCAGTTCCAAATAGGAAAAGGAGTACATCAAGGCTGTATATTGCCACCCTGCTTATTAAATTTATATACAAAGTACATAATGAGAAATGCTAGGCTGGAGGAAGCACAAGTTAGAATCAAGATTGCCAGGAGAAATATCAATAACCTCAGATATGTAGATGACACAACTCTTATGGCAGAAAGTGAAGAAGAACTAAGGAGCCTCTCGATGAAAGTTGAAGAGGAGAGTGAAAAAGTTGGGCTAAAGCTCAACATTCAGAAAACTAAGATCATGGCATCCAGTCCCATCACTTCATGGCAAATAGATGGGGAACCAGTGGCTGACTTTATTTTGGGGGGCTCTAAAATCACTGCAGATAGTGACTACAGCCATGAAATTAAAAGACGCTTACTCCTTGGAAGGAAAGTTATGACCAACCTAGACAGCATATTAAAAAGCAGAGACATTACTTTGTCCACAAAGGTCTGCCTAGTCAAAGCTATGGTTTTTCCAGTAGTCATGTATGGATGTGATTTGGACTATAAAGAAAGCTGAGTGCCGAAGCATTGATGCTTTTGAACTGTGGTGTCAGAGAAGACTCTTGAGAGTCCCTTGGACTGCAAGGAGATCCAACCAGTCCATCCTAAAAGATATCAGTCCTGGATGTTCATTGGAAGAACTGATGTTGAAGCTGAAACATTTTGGCCACCTGATGCAAAGAGTTGACTCATTTGAAAAGACCCTGATGCTGGGAAAGATTGAAGATGGGAGGAGAAGGGGACAACAGAGGATGAGATGGTGGATGGCATCACCAACTCAATGGACATGGGTTTTGGTAGACTCCGGTAGCTGTTGATGGACAGGGAGGCCTGGCGTGCTGTGGTTCATGAGGTTGCAAAGAGTTGGAGTCGACTGAATAACTGAACTGAACGGAAGTGAAGAGATAATCAGAGACACATCAAGGATGAATTTCATGTTTCTAATGGGTAAAATTCCTATCAGCTATTAAATATCTCCCAGCTTGCCTCTCTCTTTCCTACCCAGACCATTTTATTTGTTTAAAAAAAAAAAAAAAAAAAAAACATAATTCGTATCTATTTGCCTCCTCTCTAAAGCAGAGAAAATAAAGAAGTTTCTTCCTCCTGCATGTTTTCTGTTCTATATAGAGATAGCCAAGAGGCACTGGTGAGAGTGAGGATGGGAGCTCTGGATTTAGCACTCATGCTCTTACTCCAGCTGTCTATGTCTGCCGCCCTTGCTCATGTCACACTTAGGTACTTTATCCCTGCCTATGTCAGGGCTTGGAGAAGGAAATGGAAACTCACTTCAGTATTCCTGACTGGAGAATCTCATGGACAGAGGAGCTTGGCGGGCTATAGTCCACAGGGTCACAAAGAGTCAGACACGACTGAAGCAACTTAGTACATATGTTAGGAATGGGATAGGAGAGGCTGGTGACCATCCATTTAGAAGAAAATGATATGATGGTGGTAAGAGAAAGTCATGCTTTTTGCCAACTGATTCCTAAGTCTATTATTTCAGCAATCAATTTGACGGAGAATATTGAGATCCTGTTAATTATTCCCAATTATATGAGGATGAGAGTACCAGATTGCGACCACTCAGGACCAGCCCAGAGGAGCTACACTGCGTCCGAGGTTGAGGGGGCGACCAAGAGGAGATACCCAGCATCCGAGGTCAGGGGTGGCGACAAGAGGACTTACCCCGCATCCGAGGTCAGGGGCGGCGGCTGGGAGGAGATACCCCACGCCCACCTGAGGCCAAGGGCCGCGGCCGGGAGGAGCAACCCAATGTCCAAGGAGCTGTGGCTGCGCGGACGCAGGAGGACCTAGAGGAGCTATCACACGTTGACGGTCAGGAAGGGCGGCGGTGAGGAGATACTACTTGTCCAAGGTAAGGAGCAATGGCTGTGCTTTGCTGGAGCAGCTGTGAAGAGATACCCCATGCCCAAGGTAAGAGAAACCCAAGTAAGACGATAGGTGTTGCAAGAGGGCATCAGAGGGCAGAAACACTGAAATCATACTCACAGAAAACTAGTCAATCTAATCACACTAGGACCACAGCCTTGTCTAACTCAATGAAACTAAGCCATGCCCATGGGGCCACCCAAGACAGGCAGGTCATGGTGGAGAGATCTGACAGAATGTGGTCCACTGGAGAAGGGAATGGCAAACCACTTCAGTATTCTTGCCTTGAGAACCCCATGAACAGCATGAAAAGGCAAAATGATAGGATACTGAAAGAGGAACTCCCCAGGTCAGTAGGTGCCCAATATGCTACTGGAGATCAGTGGAGAAATAACCCCAGAAAGAATGAAGGGATGGAGCCAAAGTAAAAAGAATACCCAGATGTGCATGTGACTGGTGATAGAAGCAAGGTCTGATGCTGTAAAGAGCAATATAGCATAGGAACCTGGAATGTCAGGTCCATGAATCAAGGCAAATTGGAAGTGGTCAAACAAGAGATGGCAAGAGTGAATCTGAAATTCTAGGAATCAGTGAACTGAAATGGACTGGAATGGGTGAATTTAACTCAGATGACAATTATATCTACTACTGTGGGCAGGAATCCCTCAGAAGAAATGGAGTGGCCATCATGGTCAACAAAAGAATCTGAAATGCAGTACTTGGATGCAGTCTCAAAAATGACAGAATGATCTCTGTTTGTTTCCAAGGCAAACCATTCAGTATCACAGTAATCCAAGTCTATGCCCCAACCAGTAACACTGAAGAAGCTGAAGCTGAATGGTTCTATGAAGATCTACAAGACCTTTTAGAACTAACACCCAAAAAAGATGTCCTCTTCATTATAGGGGACTGGAATGCAAAAGTAGGAAGTCAAGAAATACCTGGAGTAACAGGCAAATTTGACCTTGGAATATGGAATGAAGCAGGGCAAAGACTAATAGAGTTTTGCCAAGAAAATGCACTGGTAATAAAAAACACCCTCTTCCAACAACACAAGAAAAGACTCTGTACATGGACATCACCAGATGGTCAACACCGAAATCAGATTGATTATATTCTTTGCAGCCAAAGATGGAGAAGCTCTATACAGTCAGCAAAAATAAGACCAGGAGCTGACTGTGGCTCAGATCATGAACTCCTTATTGCCAAATTCAGACTGAAACGGAAGAAAGTAGGGAAAACCGCTAGACCATTCAGGTACGACCAATATCAAATCCCTTATGATTATACAGTGGAAGTGAGAAATAGATTTAAGGGCCTAGATCTGATAGATAGAGTGCATGATGAACTATGGAATGAGGTTCGTGACATTGTACAGGAGACAGGGATCAAGACCATTCCCATGGAAAAGAAATGCAAAAAAGCAAAATGGCTGTC
The DNA here is from genome assembly GCF_003369695.1 of Bos indicus x Bos taurus. NCBI lineage: Eukaryota > Metazoa > Chordata > Mammalia > Artiodactyla > Bovidae > Bos > Bos indicus x Bos taurus. The sequence goes on along the minus strand of NC_040076.1, from coordinate 54,212,873 downwards.
TGGGGAGGCCTTACAAATAGCTGTGAAAAGAAGAGAAGAAACAAGCAAAGAAGAAAAGGAAAGATATAAGCATCTGAATTCAGAGTTCCAAAGAATAGCAAGAAGAGATAAGAAAGCCTTCTTCAGCAATCAATGCAAAGAAATAGAGGAAAACAACAGAATGCGAAAGACTAGGGATCTCTTCAAGAAAATCAGAGATACCAAAGGAACATTTCATGCAAAGATGAGCTCGATAAAGGACAGAAATGGTAGGGACCTAACAGAAGCAGAAGATATTAAGAAGAGATGGCAAGAATACAAAGAAGAACTATACAAAAAAGATCTTCACGACCCAGATAATCACGATGGTGTGATCACTGACCTAGAGCCAGATATCCTGGAATGTGAAGTCAAGTGGACCTTAGAAAGCATCACTACAAACAAAGCTAGTGGAGGTGATGGAATTCCAGTTGAACTATTCCAAATCCTGAAAGATGATGCTGTGAAAGTGCTGCACTCAATATGCCAGCAAATTTGGAAAGCTCAGCAGTGGCCACAGGACTGGAAAAGGTCATTTTTCATTCCAATCCCAAAGAAAGGCAATGCCAAAGAATGCTCAAACTACCACACAATTGCACTCATCTCACACTCTAGTAAAGTAATGCTCAAACTTCTCCAAGCCAGGCTTCAGCAATATGTGAACCATGAACTTCCTGATGTTCAAGCTGGTTTTAGAAAAGGCAGAGGAACCAGAGATCAAATTGCCAACATCTGCTGCATCATGGAAAAAGCAAGAGAGTTCCAGAAAAGCATCTATTTCTGCTTTCTTGACTATGCCAAAGCCTTTGACTGTGTGGATCACAATAAACTGTGGAAAATTCTGAAAGAGATGAGAATACCAGACCACCTGATCTGCCTCTTGAGAAATTTGTATGCAGGTCAGGAAGAAACAGTTAGAACTAGACATGGAACAAAAGACTGGTTCCAAATAGGAAAAGGAGTTCCTCAAGGCTGTATATTGTCACCCTGTTTATTTAACTTCTATGCAGAGTACATCATGAGAAATGCTGGACTGGAAGAAACACAAGCTGGAATCAAGATTGCCAGGAGAAATATCAGTAACCTCATATATGCAGATGACACCACCCTTATGGCAGAAAGTGAAGAGGAACTCAAAAGCCTCTTGATGAAAGTGAAAGTGGAGAGTGAAAAAGTTGGCTTAAAGCTCAACATTCAGAAAATGAAGATCCGGTCCCATCACTTCATGGGAAATAGATGAGGAAACAGTGGAAGCAGTGTCATACTTTATTTTTCTGGGCTCCAAAATCACTACAAATGGTGACTGCAGCCATGAAATTAGAAGACGCTTACTCCTTGGAAGGAAAGTTATGACCAACCTAGATAGCATATTCAAAAGCAGAGACATTCATTTGCCAACAAAGGTTCATCTAGTCCAGTCTATGGTTTTTCCTCTGGTCATGTATGGATGTGAGAGTTGGACTGTGAAGAAGGCTGAGCGCCGAAGAATTGATGCTTTTGAACTGTGGTGTTGGAAAAGACTCTTGAGAGTCCCTTGGACTGCAAGGAAATCCAACCAGTCCATTCTGAAGGAGATCAGCCCTGGGATTTCTTTGGAAGGAATGATGCTAAAGCTGAAACTCCAGTACTTTGGCCACCTCATGCGAAGAGTTGACTCATTGGAAAAGATTCTGATGCTGGGAGGGATTGAGGGCAAGAGGAGAAGGGGATGACAGAGGATGAGATGGCTGGATGGCATCACAGACTCCATGGACGTGAGTCTGAGTGAACTCCGGGAGTTGGTGATGGACAGGGAGGCCTGGCGTGCTGCGATTCATGGGGTCGCAAAGAGTCAGACACGACTGAGCAACTGATCTGATCTGATATGAGGATGCATATGACCATTTGATAAAAATCCATTTCTAACTGAGAAATACTCCATGGTGATTAAAATCTGTTTTCTGTGAAAGTCTTTTAAACACTGTCTATGATCAGTTTTTGTGTTACATCTCTCAAGTTTCAGCCACCTATCTCCAGAGAACCAAACTGTGAGTTTTCAAATTACTTTAATAAGTACGTTATACTGGCTTAACCTTATTAAGGGACTCCTTCTCCCTTAATCTGACTGACTTAATGACACTGAAGTTCAGCAATCCAAAAACTAGCAGAGCCTTCTATGGACAATATAGTCTATTTGTCATCACAGCTTCTAATAGAAACAATAGGATGGATTGAATTGCTGATGAGTTAAACATCAGAAAAGGTGAATGCTATATATATTGCAACTAAAACAAATATTTAAACTCCAGGTATTTTTTCCATCAAACCATGTTTCCTTTACTCTCCTGTTGTCCTATATTTAAGAGACAAGTCAAGTAAAGAATACTTTATCTGTTTCTGCCTTTCAGTAATCTAAATGCTGAATTTGTTATCATGATTTATTTGTCCCAATCATAACCGAAGATTGCAATACCAATATAGTTTCTTAGATGATGTTCAAATTCATCACTTGCAGAGCAAAGGAGGAGAAAAGGTCATTGAGCTACAAGCAGAAGATTTGGATTTCAGGTCTTTTATTGACTGTTGGAGATGGGCTGATCCTCCATTACTCTACCCATCTATATAATAAAGCACTTAAAAACAATCAGTTTTAAAATCCTCTTAGGTCTTAAGATGGTTCAAACATTTTCTTTGTTTCAGAGAAACTTTCATCTAGCCTATATAGATTGTGCACAATATCAAATCATGGCATGCTACCTCTTCTAACTTCTGCATCACTCATCATAAGTGCAATTAAGCTATTAATGGATCACTGCCTATATGTTATAACTCAACACAAACTAGCTCGTGAAAAAAAGGAGAGGGAGCGGGAAAGGTACTGGCTTATATAACTGGGAAGGTCAGTATGAGTCCAAGGACCTAAATGATGCTCTCTGATCCTTCACTCTCTCATCCTGCTGCTCTCTGAGTTCTGACTATTTCGTCCTGCGTCAGATGGCTTCCAACATGAGAACAGATGGGTGGGGTATGCCCAGAAGTAACTCCAACATTATATCTAGATTATATATAATTTTCTAGATTATAATGCAGAGGAAAAGACTTGTCTTTCACCCAACTTTTACATATAAAATCCCAGGAAGATTCTAACTGGCTCAGAAAGATTTCTAACTAGTTCAGTCACTGTGATCAGAGAAAAAATAGGGTCAAATTCACTCTCCGATGATTCTGAGGGTGGTTAGAAAGGGTGAACTCACTATGTAGCAGTTTCACTTTAAATCTAATATATGGAGAAATGTGAGTTCCTCAGAAAAGGGTGTTCTCTTTCCAGAGAACAGAAAAGGATACTACACTGAGGAAAAAATAGGTATAAATACCAGAGTCTGATTCTTGGCTTGCCCTCACAACCAGTTACAGGATTGTTTTCATCTGAGCTCTAGTATGGGACTTTATTCTTTTTGTGGATATATTGCAGGGTGTTAGAAGCCAAACTGGATTGTCTCATCATCTAAAAAAAGGAGAGTACAATTTCATTATTTGCAACCCATGCACATTATTCAAGTGGCTACTCAAAAAATACCTGGTGATAATAAAAAGTTGCAATTGTTATTAGCCAGTTTCGCTTTACCTTTAACCTCTTTATATTATCTACCATGGCTAACTATTTTTGGCTCAAGTTACTGTGGAAGAGTGTACTGTTCCTAGATACTTAATCTGTGTCAGCTTTAGCAGAGCTCTTTCATTCATTAGGCAGTGCCTGATCTCTTCTGACAGCTTCAATCCTATAATACTCTTCCCCAAAGGCTGTACTGAAAGTCTAGATATCTCTATACATCATAAAGGTCCAAGTTCATGACTTCACTTCTTTTAGACTCTTATTGAAATTCAAAGGATCCTGGATATTTATTATATAGGATTCATCCACAGGAGTTATTATTAAAGGCTTTGCAGTTCTTGGCCAGAATTTTACACCTATGAGGGAACAAAATGTGTTTGGAATCTGAATGATGATGTTCCTTTTTGCCACTGATCCTCAGGAATGAGATATCATATGCATAAATCATATTTCTTTACTTTGTGATTTATAAATAAGATGAAAATTTTTCATTATTGGGGAGTAAGCGCTACACTAAACAAAAATGATGATTGTTTCTTTGATAACTGCCCTTCATTTAAGTGGATCATATTTGCCATGTTTAGCTTATGATGGCAATAGAAAAAAATATATATTTCCATATATCAAGTATGTGTTGTTCTATTTCTCTATCACATAAAAATATATACATGTAATAATCAAAAGGCAGTTTATAGATCAATATGTGTATCTTCAAGATACTTTATATGAAAATTAATATGAGAGGAGTGACCAATAAGAGGAGTAGGAAGACCCTGAGCTCACTGCCTCCCATGAGCACAACAAAATTACAACTGTTTACAGAGCAACTATCTACAAAAACAACATGAAAACTAGCAGAAAAGACTTTCCACGACTAAAGACATAAAGAAGAAGCCACAACAAAACCAGGAGAAGGACACAGTATAGTCAAGACTCTCACCAGTGGGCATAAGCAATCCAAAAATGGGAGGATAGGCACAACTATAGAGGTTCTCTCCAAGAAGCAACAGGTCTGAGCTCCACTTTGGACTCCCAGCCCAAAGATCCTGCACCAGGAATACTGTCCCCAGATGTGTGACTTTGAAGGCCAGTAGGGTTTGCTTGCTGGAGAGCTTGGAGGGCTGTAGGAAACAGATGTTTTTCTCTTAAAATGAAAGTGAAAATTGCTCAGCCATGCCCAATTCTTTGCCACCCCATGGACTGTATCCTCTTTGTCACCCCATGGACAGAATACTGGAATGAGTAGCCTTTCCCTTCTCCAGGGGATCTTCCCAACCCAGGGATTGAACCCAGGTCTTCCACATTGTAGGCAGATTCTTTACCAACTGAGCCACAAGGGAAGCCCAAGAAAACTGGAGTGGGTAGCCTAACCATTCTCCAACAGAGCTTCCTGACCCAGGAATCAACCGGGGTCTCCTGCATTACAGGTGGATTCTTTACCAACTGAGCTATGGAGGAAGCCTTGCTCTTAAAGGGAGCATGCAAAATCAGAGATTGGAATCCCAGCACAAAGGTTCAGTCATGTCTGACATTTTGTGACCCCATGGACTACAGCCAGTCAGACATAAATACTGGTGGCAACCACTTTGGGGAGCTCCCTCTTCCAAGAGGTCACAGGAGCACTATTCTGGAGTCCTCCTTCTAGTCTATTAGCTCAGGGACCCAATGCCACTCACCAGCAGACCTGTTTCCTCAGGCAAGGGCAACAAAAGCAAAAATATACAAATGCTGCTGCTGCTGCTAAATCACTTCAGTTGTGTCCGACTCTGTGCGACCCCATAGACGACAATGGGACTACATCAAATCAAAAAGTTTCTGAAGCAAGATGGAAACCATCAAGAAAACAAAAAGCAGCCTACTGCATGGGAGTAGATATTTGCAACAATATATCAGATAAGGGGTTAATATACAAAATATACAAAAAAAAAAAAAACCCTCACAGAACTTAGCAACAAAAAAACAAACAACCCAACTGAATGATGAGCAGAGGTCCCAAACAGACATTTTTTCCAAAGACATACAGATAGCCAACAGACACAGAAAAACATGCTCAACATCACTCACCATCACTCACCATCATGGAAATGCAAATCAAAAGCGCAATGAGATACCACCTCATCTCTGTCAGAATAACCATCATCAAAAAGATAACAAATAACAAGTATTGGCGAGGATATAGAGAAAAGGGAACCCTCAAGTACAATATCATGTTAGTGAGACTATAAATTGGTACAGCCAGTACAGAAAACTGTATGGAAGTTCCTCAAAATAATCAAAATCAAACTGCCATATGATCTTGGAATTTCACTTCTTGGTACTTAACCAAAGGAAAAAAAAATAATTTGAAGGATATATTCATCCCTATGTCTACTGCACCATTATTTATAATAATTAAGATATGGAATCAAGATATCATATCAAAATATTCATCAGTAGACAAATGTATAAAGAAGGTGTGGCACATATATTCACAATGGAATATTACTCAGACATAAAAAAGAAACCTTGCCATTTGAAGTAACATGGGTGGTTGGGTGGATGAAATCAGTAAAGGGAAATAACAGGTACAAATCTCAAGTTATACAATAAATAAGTTACAGGGATATGCTATACAGCATAACAATATTGTCAGTAATATTATAATAAATTTGTATTGGAAGAGATGGTAACTAGACTCACCATGATGATTAATTCATACTATTTGTAATTATCAAATCATTATGCAGTATACAATGAAACTAACCTGATATTGTATATTAACTATTCTTCAATTTGAAAAAGGAAAGTTACTACTTAACAATACATTTACTAGAAACCTGGGCTGCAGTTAAAGATGAAGCCAGACACCCCATCTGAACTGGTAGTACATTTAATTCCAAGAGCAGGAAAGAAAGTAAGCGAGAACTGTGCTTTACCTGGCATTAAAAAGAAAAGGCAGGCTATATGACACACAGAGGTCAGTCTCACATGGACCAACATAGGGAAGAAGTGAGGGTCTAAGAAGATGTGTAGAAAAATGGAGGGGTCTGAAGCAGAGGTACCACACTGTTTCTCAGGTTTGGGTTCCCACTGGAAGACAAGAGTGTAGCAAGACTGGCCATGAAGATGCATTCTGTTTCATTTTCTATCTTAAATTTTATAATGCTCTCATCGAGTTTTTACACTCTCATGTTTTTTTTTTCCCCAAAGCCATGACTTTCTCATTGATCACACTGTTAATACCCTAGGTTCTACATCTGACGTTCAAAGTCCTCTAGTATCTTTACAGGGAGAAGGCAGTGGCACCCCACTCCAGTACTCTTGCCTGGAAAATCCCATGGATGGAGGAGCCTTGTGGGCTGCAGTCCATGCAGTCGTGAAGAGTCGGACATGACTGAGAGACTTCACTTTCACTTTTCACTTTCATGCATTGGAGAAGGAAATGGCAACCCACTCCAGTGTTCTCGCCTGGAGAATCCCAAGGATGGGGGAACCTGGTGGGCTGCTATCTCTGGGGTTGCACAGAGTCGGACATGACTGAAGCGACTTAGCAGCAGCAGTATCTTTACAGACAATATTCTAGAGCAAAGCACAACCACTTGCTCTTCACCTACTGTGTTTCCCTCCCTTCTTGTCATTGTTCATATATTTCCTATAAACTGGATACTCTTTCCCTCCCCTTACACCCACATTCAATTTCTAGGCATAAAAATTCCACACATTTTTCAAAAGTTTCATCCTGATATCATCAGAAGGAACTCTTCTATAAACTCTTCAAGGATGCATTTTATCTGTATTCTCTTTAAATGGCACTCAGCACTATACTGCATTTTAATTGTTGTATACATATATTTCCTTCTAGACATGAATTTATTGAGAACAGGTCTCATGTCTTAAAGGCCTACTTAGATCAACATCACTGTCTTAGGCAAAGAAACTTCCATATAAATGAAGAGTTGGATATTGTAACTTAAATTTACTAGTACTGGAACAAAACATTATCAGCATATAGCTATTTAAACTTTTCATATTTACTATATTCTGCTGACCCATCTTCCATTTACTGTCTTTTATCCAATATTTTTGTAGTAGTTCACGATGTGGCTGAGTAAAATAATAACAACAGCAGAACAGAACAGAGAAGGGGAGGTTGACACTTGGAGCCAAATTTTCAACTTTTCATTGAGTGCCTCATTGAACCTGAAAAATATCAGCCAAGCAGGAACAGCATGATACTGAAAAAAGCAAGTAGTATTTAAAACAGTGTGAGTTTATATTTAAGTAGCCACATATCTATAACATTTCAACCTTGAAGTCCTAATAATACAGTGTTCAGAAGTAATTCATCATGGCTTTTCATTCTTCTGCATATCATACAAGCAGAGGACATGACTTCCTATTGGGATAATTTTTCAGATATGTTTCTATAATGAACAGCCTTGGAAGAGAAAGTCTCCCTCCAGAGCAGAGGCAAGTTCGTTTACTGCCTATTATACAAGCTTCAGGTTCCCTACAATAAGGTAACTCAGCTATAGCATACAACCACTCTGTCTGCAGCATCTACTGAGGGATCTACATGCTGCACGTGTGGGATTTGGGAGGCAAGGTGAACTGACACAGGTATGACATTGATGGTGCTTCTTCGTCATGAGTATTAAAGTCATTTGTTTCTGATTCAGAAGGTTCGTGATCTTTTGTTCCAAGTAAAAGACACTAACTCTAGTAAAGAAAGAAGTTGGGGAGGAGGCTGCTTACTAGAATTACAGTGGGGAGATCACAGAATTTTTAAAAAGCTGAGTAGCCAAATCTCAAGAAAGATGATTCTAGGGATCTCTACAGCATGCACCTTTGAAGAGTCACTCTCTGATTCTGACGTGGAATTAATTAGCATGTTGGATGAGCCATTCATATTCTGTATATTTTAAAATCAAATTCCTGAAAGAAATTAATTATATGGTTAGTTTGGTCACATGCCCCACAGTCTATGGTAAGAAGAAGACCACACAATTGACATTCTTACCAATCAGCCTGAGTAAGAGAAGCAATAAAAAAACAATCAGACCAATAGATAAAACAAATAAAGAAACAAAAAAACAGAGATGCCCACTCCTTCTTCCTTAAGCATAAGTCTTTTTCCTATGAAGAAATTGTGATTTTCTCTTGGAAGAACAGTGATATCCCTGTAACTTATTACATTTTTCCATTTGTTTTGACTATCAGATAACCAAAAATTTAACTTAATGTTATTAACCTTACAATACCAAATACCTTACACATTGGCCCTTGTTCTTCTATCCTGACATTTTTTGAAGTAATTTTTAAGACTTTTTTATATACTTTATAAGGGGTTTCCCATAAACAATTACCATATACAGACCCCCAAACAAACGGGCTCCATGATTCCACTCTCCTATGACTTCGTATATGCTGTTCCTTTTATGTAAAATCTCTTCTCCACGTTTTCTGCCAAACAAGTCTCTACTTGTTGGGGAAGGTAGTCATGTACCTCATCATCCCTGGCTGATCATCCCTGGCACAGCAGTACAGAGCAGCCTTGGACCTGGAACGTGTCCTTACAAAGAGATAAGCAGCAGCCTTCACAGCCTGTGCTGGACACATCTCTTTGCTAGGAAATATCTTTCCCCATTCCAGGCTTGATGTGTACCTCTGCTTAAGTGTGTGTGTCATAAGGGAACTGGCAAACCCCACTACTCCATCTGTTCCCAACAGGTGGAATAAAATGGGGTCAGAGGTGTGTGTGCAGACCATCCCCATGTTGGGGGAGACCCACTAGCCTTGGGGAATGGATCAGTTGAAGGCGATCTTGCTCCACCTCTTCTCTTTGTGAGTAGCATTGTTCCATGTAGTGCCTGTGTGAGTTGTCTTTCTTACCCCAACACCTGCAAACCATGCAGTGAGTTGATGTCTGGGGACTTGCTACTCTTGGTGGCAAGAACTGTTAAGCTCTTCACTGTCCTTCACGCAGTGGAAGATGTCTCTTGCTCAACACTATTCATGGTTTAGATCTAGGCAAAGTTATTCACTGTCATTTCTGTTCCTTACATACCTTTAGAATCCAACCTGTCTTAACCTTATCTTCATTTCTTTGTTTAAACATATATATCTGCTATTAAATCAACATTTCTTTGTACAAGTCTGTATTTTTTGTTAGATCAACATATCTTTGTACAGGTCTATATCTTTTATGGAAACAGTGACAGACTTTATTCTCTTGGGCTCCAAAATCACTGCAGATGGTGACTGCAGCCATGAAATTAAAAGACACTTGCTCCTTGGAAGAAAAGCAATGACAAACCTAGACAGCATATTAAAAAGTAGTCATGTATGGATATGAGAGTTGGACCATAAAGAAAGCTGAGTGCTGAAGAATTAATGCTTTTGAACTGTGGTGTTGGAGAAGACTCTTGAGAGTCCCTTGGACAGCAGGGAGATCAAACCAGTTGATCCTAAAGGAAATCAGTCCTGAATAATAATTGGAAGGATTGATGCTGAAGCTGAAACTCCAATATTTTGGCCACCTGATGTAAAGAACTGACTCATTGGAAAAGACCCTGATGCTCAGAATGATTGAAGGCAGGAGGAGAAGTGGACGACAGAGGATGAGATGGTTGGATGGCATCACTGACTTGATGGACATGAGTTTGAGCAAGCCCCAGAAGTTGGTGATGAACAGGGAGGCCTGGCATGCTGCAGTCCATGGGGTCACAAAGAGTCAGACATGACTGAACAATTGAACTGAACTGAAATCTTTTATATTATGGCATCAACACCTACTCTGCTTCCTGACACTTATGAAGAGTTACCTGAAGGCTTATTTATTAAATTAGTAAATAAATACATGAACTAGAGCTTGCAGAGAAGCAAGGAAATCTGGATACTTCTCCTTGGAAGGTAGTTCTACAGTCTCCTTGGAAGGTAGTTCTACAGTCTCCATTTTCAAATCTTTTCCTTTTTCCTTTTATCTATTTCCCTACTACTCTCAAGAACACTGATTCTTTACTTTTTCTCATGATTTAATTATAAGTTTAATACTCAACTCTTCTTGAGACACTATATATTGTAAGATTTTCATTTTAAAAGCTAATTTATCCCCTTTTCTAATTTTAAGGTGTCCATCATGCTGCTTCCATGGTTCTATAAAATTTGGTTCATAACTTTGAGAATGTATAGTCATCATTGTAGTCAAGGCACACAGCTTACCTAATCGGTTAGTGACTAGGCTAAAACTTTCATTCAACCCACCATGATACTATCTTAAAACTTTATTTTTTCATTGTACTAAATACTATTCAATAAGCTGAAAGAAATAATACCTCTTGCAAAACTGCATAAGTTCAGACAAAACTGGAGTTATCTGCTTCATTATATACATCACAGGAAATGCCTAATATTTCCCCTGAGATTTTAATAAGCAAAACAGGGAGGTATGGAAGTTTAAAACATATAAGAACATTAATACCCACAGAAAATTGTACTCCTCATTAACGCCCTTTGAGAATTCTGCTCTGCAGCTTTGTTTCAAATAACTTTGTCAATGTTAAATAATGTTGTTTTCTTGCTTTAGTTGCTTTCTTTGTAAAACCCAAAGAAAAAAAAATTATATGCTACAATGTCACCTCTCTTTCAGAACTCATAAACAGGAAATGTTTTCTTCCTTGTTTGCCTTTTATTTTTTTTAACGATTGAAACACACTCTCTCTCTTGCTAATTGAGCCCATTCACCTGTGACAAATGCAAGCTGTGCTACAGTTAGGACAGCACAAGTGTATCAGCAGGGTCACTCACAGAATGCTCTTTGCCAGGGCAAAACTGCTGATGTCCTACCATATTCCTAGCTGTTAAATTCTAGCAGGTGAGCATAAACAAATAGCTCCATTTAGTCACAAAAGGGGAAAAGTTGAGAGGGGAGTGGAGATGTGACAATTGCTACTTCCATCCTCTTACAAAGTCAACCAGATTCTGTACAGCATAACAAATCCATTATACATGATACAGCTCCTCCACAGCAGAGACAGACTGACTTAAAGCTTCTTACTCATTTTTTAACTTAGTTTTCTATGCTGCTCCTTTTCCTGGGCTCATCTAGAACAAGGAAGTAAGAAGGAAAAAAAATCAAACAAAAATATAATCCACCGTGGCTATTCACTATAATGATGTTCTCTTTCAAAAATTCATTCTTCTGTTCTTTGTGTACCTTTTCACAGCTCAACGTGAAGTGAACTTTGAAAGCTCTTATAATTTGTGCTGCTTATTTGTTCATTATTTCAACTCTGTCTTCAACATGTATTATGATTCCTAATACATTAGAAGCAATTCTGAATTCTGAGAAAATGGATGAAGAAATGAATGAATGAAAGTTATTTTTTTCTCCCTAACTAGTCAACAAATTCTTTGATGTTAGTTTCCAGATGTTAATGTTTCCTTTTATATCTTTATAACTTGAGTAACTTTCCTGGTGACTCAGATGGTAAAGAATTTGCCTACAAGTAGGGAGATCCAGGTTCGATCCTTGGGTTGGGAAGTTATTTAGCAAACATAACTCCTTATCTTTCATTTATTAGCCATAGTTTTTAAAACAATGTAGGTTTAAATAAAAATTTATTGGTTGTACTATTTTCTAAATGGTTTTATGATTTATAAAGTCCTATTGGTTCACTGCATAGTCAGTTGAAGAGTTTTTGTAACATATTTCAGGGCTTCCCGGGTGGCTCAATAGTAAAGAATCCACCTGCTGACACATGAGACTCCGGTTCGATCCTTGGGTTGGGAAGATCCCCTGGAGTCGGAAATGACAACTCCCTCCAGTATTCTTGCCTGGAAAATTCTATGGACAGAGGAGCCTGGAGGGCTCCAGTCCATGGGGTCACAAAGAGTCAGACACAACATGACTGAGTGCACACCCACACAAACATATTTCAACTCCATCTGAGAAGCCAGTGATGCATCATTTTGTCCCTCAGGACAGAAAATGAAAAAGGTGAAATTAAACAAGAGGAACTCAAATTGACTGCATTCCTCTGACCAACAGATAGCTGGCAATTCCAGGAAAGAGCTCTTATTAATTAGACTGCATTAATTAGATACACAGAGGAAGCCCTCCTGGGGAGGAGTATGGTGGTCTGCAATGCTGCTCTCACTCCTTATCCCCAGCCACCCCACTCCCAAGGTGCCCTGACCTCAACTTGTCAGTGCTGAAACTCCCCAAGACCTAGACCATGAACTTGCTCCCAGGGGAAATGATGAGGATTATGTTGGGGGCAAATGGTTAGAGCCTGGAATAGTATTAATTATTCCTCGAGCTGGAGTATTCCTATAATCAACACTGGAAATAGGGAGCACATTTTTTAAGCTGTTCTTGTTAAAGACATAAGTCATGAGACTTCCTGAAGACTAACTGATGTGTTCCCAGAAGCTGGACGTAGAACTAGCAGTATGAAAGTACGACCATTAAAGAAAAGGGGAAAAAAAAAAAAGGGAACTTTTGTCCATGAAGTTGATCCTAGGTGAAATCAGATTTCTGTACTAATCTTGGCATGTGAACATCAAATATTGTTGGGTGATGTGTTGAGAACAGACTCACGTCCCTTTGTGTTTATACATGATTGGAAATGGTAACCCACTCCAGTTTTCTTGCCTGGGAAATTCCAAAGTCAGGGGAGTCTGGTGGGCTGCAGTTCACAGGGTCAAAAAGTGTTGTACACAACTTAGCAACTAAATAATGGCAACGATAATGGTAAACATTCCTTATCAGATCTTGTCTCCACTCCTCTTCAAACTGCTGCCATATTAATTTGTCTTTTGGATGTTTTACTCTTATCTTTCAAAGAAAGTTTGTCTGTATCTGTAGTTGGTTGCAAAACAGAATATTGTCCATGCTAGACATCCTCTATTAATACCCAGTTACTAGTGCTGTGACAAATTTAATGAAAGTCAAAAAGAATAACTTTAAGCTTCCAGAGTTTGAAAGATATGAAACAAGAATAGATTAGCACTTATACATTTCTAAGAATTGGACTGTCTAGGAAAAAATCAAATTTTCTAAGAAAAACCAAGACACTGTTTACTATATTTTAGTTGAAAGAAGTAAATCAAATGTTGGGAAGTATATATTCACTGTTTATCATAATATACCAGAAAATTTTAGTGCAAGTAAAATTAAGGCTCCTAACCCATGTATGTTGTAGAGACAATCAGGGTCCTGGCATGGGCATAGATAACTTCACTATGTAACTGTTGTTTCAAGACAGAGGAATTCATTTATGTATTCAGAAAGTAGAACTTCTTAATGTCAAGAAAATAAACTGAGGGGTTTTGTTGTTGTTGTTGTTGTTGTTTTGAGAAGGTACCATAACTTTTTAAAAAATTAATTTTTATTGGGGTATAGTTGATTTCCCCTTCATGGATCACTGCCTTGTCATGGCGAAGGTGCTTGAGCCATATGGTGTAGGGCCACCCAAGACGGACAGGTCACAGAGAAGAGTTCTGACAAAACTTAATCCACTGGAGACCGGAGCGGAGCAGAGAGGATAGTCACTCCGTCATGTTCAACTCTTTGTGACCCCATGGACTGTAGCCTATCAGGCTTCTCCATCCATGGGATTCTCCAGGCAAGAATACTGGAGTGGGTTACCATTTCCTTCTCCAGGGGATCTTCCCGACCCAGGGATCGAATTCGGGTCTCCTGCATTGAAGGCAGATGCTTTAACCTCTGAGCCACAGGGAAGCCCCACTGGAGAAGAGAATGGCAAACCACAGCAGTATACGTGCCATGAGAACCCCGTGAACTGTATAAAAAACAAAAAGATATGACATGGAAAAATGAATTCCCCAGGCCAGAAGGTGTCCAATATGCTACCAGGGGAAACCAGAGGACAACTACTATTAGTTGTTGCTCCAGAAAGAATGAAGTGGCTGGGCCAAAGTGGAAACGATACTCAGTTGTAGATGTGTCTGGTAATGAAAGTAAAATCCGATGCTGCAAAGAACAGTACTGCAGTAGGAACTGCAGTAGGAACAGTAGGAACCTGGAATGTTAGATCCATGATTCAAGGTAAATTGGACGTGGTCAGAGCTTCCCTGTTGGCTCAGCATTAAAGCTTCTACCTGAAATGCAGGAATCGCTGGTTCAATTACTGGGTCAGGAAGATTCCCTAGAGAAAGAAATGGCAACCCACTCCAGTATTCTTGCCTGGAAAATCCCAATGGACAGAGGAATCAGGAAGTCTATAATCCATGGGGTCACAAGAGTCAGACATGACTTAGGACTAAACCACCACCAACAAGCAGGAGATGGCAAGAGTAAACATCAAATTTTAGGAATCAATAAACTAAAATGGATGGGAATGTGTGAATTTCATTCAGATAGCCATTGTATTTTCTCCTGGGGGCCAGAATCCCATAGAAGAAATGGAGTAGCCCACATAATCAATAAATGAGTCTGAAATGCAGTACTTGGGTGCAACCTCAAAAATGACAGAATGATCTTGGTTCATTTCCAAGGCAAACCATTCAAAATCACAGTAATCCAAGTCTATGCCTCAACCACTAATGCTGAAGAAGCTGAAGTTGATCTGTTCTATGAAGGCCTATAAGACCTCCTAGAACTAATGCCAAAAAAAAAAAAAAAGATGTTCTATTCATCATTGGGGATTGGAATGCAAAAGTAGGAAATCAAGAGATACCTGGAGTAACAGGCACATTTGGCCTTGGAGTACAAAATGAAGCAGGGAAAAGGCTAACAGAATTCTGCCAAGAGAATGCATTAGTCATAGCAAATACCTTTTTTCAACAACACAAGAGATGGTTTTACACAGCGACATCACTAAATAGTCAATGCCAAAATCAGATTGAATTCATTTTTTGTAGCCAAAGATGGAGAAGCTATATACAATCAGCAAAAATCAAGACCAGGACCTGAATGTGGCTCTGATCATCAGCTTCTTATAGCAAAATCCAGGCTTAAACTAAAGAAAGCAGGGGAAAACAGTAGGCCAGCCAGGTATGACTTAAATCAAGTCCCCTATGAATATACAATGGAGGTGTTGAGTACATTCAAGAGATCAAAGCTAATAAACACTGTGCGTGAAGAACTATGAACAGAGGTCCATAATATTGTATAGGAGCAGTGTACAAATCCATCCCAAAGAAAAAGAAAAGCAATAAGGCAAAGTGGTTATCTGAGGAGGCTTTACAAATAGCTGAGGAAAGAAGAGAAGCAAAAATCAAAGGAGAAAGGGAAGGGTACACCCAACTAAAGGCAGAGTTCCAGAAAATAACAGAGAGATAAGAAGGCCTTCTTCAATGAACAATGCAAAGCAATAGAGGAAAACAACAGAAGGGGAAAGACTAGGGACATCTTCAAGAAAATTGGAAATATCAAAAGAACATTTCTTCCAAAGATGGGCACAATAAAGGACAGAAACAGTAGACCTTATAGAAGCAGAAGAGATCAAGAGATGGAAAAAATACATAGAAGAACTATACAAAAAAGACTTTAATGACCCAGATAGCCACAATGGTGTGGTCATTCACCCAGAGCCAGACATTCTGGAGTGTAAAGTCAAGTGGGCCTTAGAAAGCACTGCTATCAGTAAAGCTAGTGCAGGTGATGAAATTCCAGCTGAGCTATTTAAAATTCTAAAAACAGATGCTATCAAAGTGCTCCACTTAATATATCAGCAAATCTGGAAAATGCAGCAGTGGCAACAGGACAAGAAAAAGTCAATCTTTATCCCAATTTCCAAGAAGGGTAGTACTAAAGAATGTGCTAACCACCAAACAATTGCACTTATCTCCCATGCTAGTAAGGTCATGCTCAAAAACCTGCATGCTAGGCTTCAGCATTACCTGAACCGAGAACTTTCAGATGTCCAAGCTGGGTTTAGAAAAGGCAGAGGAACCAGGGATGAAATTGCCAACATTTGCTGGATCATAAAGAAATCAAGATAATTCCAGAAAAACATCTACCTCTGTTTCACTGACTATGCTAAAGCCTTTGACTGTGTGGATCACAACAAACTGTGGAAAATTCTTTAAAGACATGGGAATACCAGACCATCTTACCCATCTCCTGAAAAACCTGTACATGGTTAAAGAAGCAACAGTTAGAACCTTGTATGGAACAACTGACTTTCAGGATTAAGAAAGGAGCAGGACAAGGCTGCTTATTGTAACCCTGTTTATTTAACTTATACACCAAGCATGAGAAATGCCAGGCTGGATGAGTTACAAGTGGAATCAAGATAGGCGGGGAAACATCAACAACCTCAGATATGTGGATGATACCACTCTAATGGCAGAAAGTAGAGAGGACCTAAAGAACCTCTTGATAAGGGTGAAGGAGAAGAGTAAAAGAGCCAGCTTAAAACTAAATATTAAAAAAAAAAAAACTAATATCATGGCATCCAGCTCCATCACTTTATGGCAAATAGGAGGCAAAATGGTGAAGGCAGTGACAGATTTCCTCTTCTTGGGCTTTAAAATCACTGCGAATGGTGACTGCAGCCATGAGATTAGAAGACGACTGCTTCTTAGCAAGAAAGCTATGACAAACCTGGACTGTGTGTTAAAAAGCAAATACATTACTTTGCTGGTTCGTGTAGTCAAGGCTATGGTCTTTCTGGTAGTCATGTACAATTATGAGAGCTGGACCAAGAAGGCAGAGCACCAAAGAATTGATGCTTTTGAACTGTGGTGCTGGAAAAGACTCTTGAGGGTCCCTTGGACAGCAAGGAAATCAAATCAGTCAATCTTAAAGGAAATTAACCCTGAATACACATTGGAAGGACTAATGCTGAAGCTGAAGCTCCAATGCTTTGGTCATCTCATGTGAATAGCTGAGTCACTGGAAAAGACCCTGATGCTAAGAAAGACTGAAGGGAGAAGGAGAAGAGGGCAATAGAGGATGAGATGGCTGGATGGCATCACCAATGCAATGGATATGTACTTGAGCAAACTCCAGGAGATGGTGACGGGCAGGGAGGCCTGGCATGCTGCAGTCCACGGGGTCATGAAGAGTCAGACATGACTGGGAACTGAACAGCAACAACATAGATTATTTACAATGTTGTGTTGGTTTCTATTGTACAGCAAAATTAATCAGTTATATATATATGTGTGTGTGTGTCTATATGTGTATATATATATACGTGTGCATATATATGTGTGTGTACACACACTGGGCATGACTGGGCAACTGAACAACAACAACATAGTTTATTTATAATGTGTTTGTTTCTACTGTACAGCAAAATTAATCAGTTTCATATATAAATATATATATGTGTGTGTGTGTGCTGCTGCTGCTGCTGCTGCTAAGTCGCTTTAGTCATGTCCGACTCTGCAACCCCATAGACAGCAGCCCACCAGGCTCCCGTGTCCCTGGGATTCTCCAGGCAAGAACACTGGAGTGGGTTGCCATTTCCCTGTGTGTGTGTACACACATGTATATATGTGTGTGTGTATACACACATACACACACACTCACATGTTCACTGTTTTTTTTTCTATTCTCATGTACATCATTAAAGATTACTGAGTAGAGTTCCCTGTGTTATACAGTAGGTCCTTCTTAGTTTTCTGCTTTACATATAGAAGTGTATATGTGTCACACCCCAATCTCCCAATTTATCCCTCACCCCTTCCCCTTGGTAACAATAAGTTTGTTTTCTACATCTGTGAAACTATTTGTTTTGTAACTAAGTCCCTTTGTACCATTTTCTTAGATTCCACAAAGATTTTATATTTTTATAAAAGTTAATGAGAAGATCCAACAGTGTATGAAACAGAGATAATTATATGTTATTCAATTTCTTACTGTTGATTTTAGCATCATTATTTCTTATCTTGACCTTATAAAAAATAAAACAGTTCTGTGCTTTTGTAAGTAAGTACTTACAAAAAAGTGCTTTTTTTGTAAGTACACACACATACACACATGAAAAGAAAGTGAAAGTGAAGTTCCTCAGTTGTGTCTGACTCTTTGTGACCCCATAGTCTGTAGCCTATAAGGTTCCTCCATCCAAGGAATTTTTCAGGCAAGAGTACTGGAGTGCGTTGCCATTTCCTTCGCCAGGGGATCTTCTCAACCCAGGGATCGAATCTGGGTCTCCCGCATTGCAAACAGATGCTTTTACCATCTGAGCCACCAAGGAAGCTCATATATATATACATCAGTTCAGTTCAGTTCAGTCGCTCAGTCGTGTCCAACTCTTTGTGGCCCCATGAATTGCAGAAAGTAGGGAAAACCACTAGACCATTCAGGTATGACCTAAATCAAATCCCTTATGATTATATAGTGGAAATGAGAAATATATATACATAAACATATATATATATAGACTCAGGGTACAGTCCAACCTACATACTTTAACCTTCCAGTTTCAGAGCCATGGACAGCTTTCCTATTGTACATTTAATTCCTAATAATTACATATACAAATATATTAATAGTCTACTTGTTTTAACTATGTTAGTGGTAGAACTTGCCTCTTGTCTTTTTTTAACATTAGCACTAATGAAATCTTATCCTCAAGAATGAAAAAATTATATTTGTCATATCACCACTTGTATATTACTTCCTTTTTTGTCATTCACTTAGGCAATCAAATACCTTTGTTGAATATTTCTTTGCTTCTGTTTGCATCACCTTTATGTCTGTTCACGTCACTTCTACTTCTTCCCCTTTGCCTGCTTTTTGTTTAGCTATCATATAGTATCACAGATGCATTAGACTACACGAGAAGACATCTAAGCCAGAATTTATATCTGCTTAGTCATGAGGCTTATTTCCTCCCTGCAACTGTTTACTACCTGCAAAATGAGGAGGTTAAAACATATCAAAGTTGAACATAAAATTCTGTGTGTATGAGCATTTTTCTTAAGAAAAAGTCATTATTTATCAGCTTTTTGGAGTATTTTTTAAACCATAGCTGGTGTACCACTCAGACTAGCCAATCAACATTCACTTTTCCTTTTATTTTCTAAAATAACCCAGACAATAAGAAGAGTCATTTTCTACAATTCAGCTTCAAAAAATGTTCATATATTTCCAAAGAAGGAAAATTTCCAATGGTGTGTGTACTTAGTTAGCTTGAAACCTAATGCTGTCAGGTACAGAAATTCAGTAAGTATAACAACAAAACCCATTAGAAACCATGTTTAAATAAACAGAATATGGGTAATTTTAGAGTGCCATTAATACACTTAAAACAAAGGATGCAATATACAAATATATTTAAAAATAAAAAGAAATACAGTGTGTTGAGGTGATAGAATACTATATAATAATGATTTTTAATCCAATTATTGATGACTTAATCTATATTACTATTAATGTTTGGAAAAATATGATGGTTGTACATGTTATTTATGTCAACATTTCAGACAATACATTTATTAAAAGCTAACATGAGTTTGCAGATGGACATATCTCCACCTCCAAAAAAAAAAAAAAATATATATATATATATACACACACACACACATATATATATATATATATATATATATATATATATATATGGTGAAATGTGGCTTTTTCTCATAGTCTCATGGACAGAAGAGAATTATGTCGCCTGACCACCATGTAGCTTTATATGGTTAAGAAGGCCTGCCCTAAGGGACTATGTCCAGAAAGCTGTTTACTGGAATTTCACAGGGTAGGATACAAGAAATGGAATACTTCCAGTCATATCAGTAAACAAGAATTTGATAGTAATCAGCTATTCCAGATCTCCAAATGTAAATTCCTGAGCCCAAAGGGCACTCAGAAAGAATATCTATGTGATCGGGCAGCCACCAAGCTTCAGCCACTCCCTACAGTGAGCATAGAGGAACTCAGAATGTGAAAAACGCAGGATACTGTCCCCAGATAACTGAGATCATATGAAAAGAATGACTTCAGTGAGTCCAGACTCTTGCATCTTACCATACATACAAAAGCACTAAATTCCTTAACTTGGGATATCTGGTTTTCTTTAATTCACAAAATACTTTTGATGTTCAGACTACCTACCCTTTGGTGTAAACCTCTATATAATCTGATTCCTCCCCCCACTTCCTTGGAGCAGTTCTCCCAGGGTTACTTGAGATGCTATCTCCCAGGACTGAAGTCCTAAAAATTACCACAAAATAAAACATAACTCTCAACCTTAAGGTTGCAACTATTTTTTAAGTTGACAATATGATGCTAAAGAGCCTCATGATGAAAGTGAAAGAGGAGAGTGAAAAAGTTGGCTTAAAACTCAACATTCAGAAAACTAAGATCATGGCATCTGGTCCCATCACTTCATAGCAAATAGATGGAGAAACAATGGAAACAGTGACAATTTTTTTCTGGGGGAGGGGGGGGGGCTCCAGAATCACTGTACATGGTGACTGCAGTCATGAAATTAAAAGACGCTGCTTCTTGGAAGAAAGTTATGACCAACCTAGACAGCATATTAAACAGCAGGGACATTACTTTGCCAACAAAGGTCCATCTAGTCAAAGTTATTGTTTTTCCAGTAGTCATGTGTGGATGTGAGAGTTGGACTGTAAAGAAAGCTGAGTGCCGAAGCATTGATGCTTTTGAACTGTGGTATTGGAGGAGACTCTTGAGAGTCCCTTGGACTGTAAGGAGATCCAACCAGTCTATCTTAAAGGAAATCAGTCCTGAATATTCATTGGAAGGACTGATGCTGAAGCTGAAACTCCAATACTGTGGCCACCTGATGCAAAGAACTGATTCATTGGAAAAGACCCTGATGCCAGGAAAGACTGAAGGCAGGAGGAGAAGGGGACAACAGAGAATGAGATATTTGGATGGCATCACCGACTCAATGGACATTAATTTAAGCAAACTCTGGGAGTTGGTGATGGACAGGAAGGCCAAGCATGCTGCAGTCCATGGTGTCACAAAGAGTCATACAGAACTGAGCAACTGAACTGAACTGATGATGCTGCATGGATTGGAATTCTATTTTTCCAACCCTGACTCTAAGCAGGAACTGGCTGGTCATTCCAAGAGAAGTTTAAATCCCCTATGGCCACACTACACTGAATACCAATCTCTGCAGAGAAAATGTGTATACAGCCTGTTCACATTAGATAAACATAGGCACTGTACTAATTCACAGCATTAACTAATATTTTGCAGAGTATATTTCATGGAAATAAAGAACCAGTAAGCTCTACCTGGCAAATCCTAAAGAAACAACTGTTAGGATTTCATAGAGAGATTAGCAAATGATTCATACAGAAGGCAACAACTTTCTTTTATACCAACAACAACCACCAGAGTGTAATGGAGGGAAAATAGCACATTGATGACAGCAACAAAACCCTTTTCATAAAACACTTAGGGTTAGCCAAATAAGAAATATGCAAATCCTATATTTAAGAAAAGAGACAGAAAAAATTTTTTTAAATGTTTTCAAGGAGAGAAGGATGATTTGAAATTATCTCTATGTAATGTAGGAAGGAATACTGCAAAGGTGTCTTCCTCAAATTAACCTATAAATGGAAGTAAATCCAGTAAAATATAAAGTTTATTTTCAATGTTACAAGTCAATTCTAAAGTGTATGTAAAAGAATAAATAAATGAAATGTATGCAGATCACATGAAATCAAATATGACACCTCTTTCACTCTTTACCCTATATTCAGTTCAGTTCAGTTCAGTTCAGTCTCTCAGTCATGTACGACTCTTTGTGACCCTATGGAATGCAGCACACCAGGCCTCCCTGTCCATTACCAACTCCCGGAATCTACCCAAACTCATGTCCATCGAGTTGGTGATGCTATCCAACCATCTCATCCTCTGTCATCCCCTTCTCCTCCCACCCTAAATCTTTCCCAGCACCAGGGTCTTTTCAAATGAGTCAGCTCTTTGCATCAGATGGCCAAAGTATTCGAGTTTTAGCTTCAACATCAATCCTTCCAATGAACATTCAGGACTGATTTCCTTTAGGATAGACTGGTTGGATCTTGTTGCAGTCCAAGGGACTCTCAAAAGTCTTCTCCAACACCACAGTTCAAAAGCATCAATATTTCAGTGCTCAACTTTCTTTATAGTCCAACTCTCACATCCATATATGACCACTAGAAAAACCATAGCCTTGACTGAGTACAGGGTACTACTGGTGTGTGTGTGTATATACATGCACATGTGCACTCAGCTGTGTCTGACGTTTTTTGCAACCTCATGGACTGTAACCCGCCAGGCTCCTCTGTTCATGGAATTTGCCAGGGAAGAACACTAGGGTGGGTTGCCATTTCCTCCTCCAGGGGATCTTTCCAACCCAGGGATCTTATCAACTGTGCCACCTGGGAAGCCCACTCAATGTTATTAGAAGCACACAACTAATTGAATCAATGAATGAATATAGTCCAAGTAATTAATCTGTAATCTGTGGCAAATAGGTAACAAGAACCTACATATTCCTGAAAAAAAAAAAAAAATAGCATATCACATATAAGAATATTCCATGAGGTTACCCACCACCTGTTATGACAAAGCAGCATATTCTAGACTAGTATGGGCACCATGAATAAGTACAAAAGCAGAAAAATATGTGTTTAGACACCGTACAAAAGATAGTGACATGCCACAATCTTTGAAAGGAGGTAAAATCCCAGTTATGCTTGATTCTCTTCCCGGGAACAATTTTCCGACAATGGCATAGAAAGGAGGAGACCAAGCCAAATGTGGCAGTCTTTTAACAGAAACCACATAAAGACTTTACAGAAGAAAACAATTACACATCAGTATATTTCACTAATATAAATATAAAAATCCTCAACAAAATATTAACAAACCAAATCCAGAGATATAGTGAAAGTCGCTCAGTTGTGTCCAGTTCTTTGAGACTCCAAGGACTGTACAGTCCATGGAATTCTCCAAGCCAGAATACTGGAGTCAGTAGCTGTTCCCTTCTCCAGGGAATCTTCCCAACCCAGGGATAAGAGCCTTGTAAGAAAGAGACATTCCATCATCAAGCAGAACAATGACAAATACTCTAAAGAAAGTCCAAACAGAACTAGCTCATGTGATGTGGAGGGAATAATGGTTATTTAAACAACAAAACCTGCAAACTAGGATCAAGACAAATTCTGTGTAAATGTATAGAGAAAACAATACATAATTTTCTTTACAGAGCATGACTAAATCCCTTCAACTGAAACACCTCTCTGGCTACTGCTAGTACACTGAGACCCAGTAGACCATTAGTAGCCAATAGTGTGCTTAGATGGGCAAAAAAATTATCACATGGTCCCTTTACAGAATTCAGTGTTAATGAGCTTTAACTCTAATGTGTTAAGATTTCATAGGTTAAAATGTATGTGATTTGTAAGGAATAATTAAGGTTAAGGCAACAGAGAGAATGAGATGGTTGGATGGCATACCAAATCAATGGACATGAATTTGAGCAAACTCCAGGAGATAGTAAAGGACAGGGAAGCCTGACGTGCTGCAGTCTATGGGGTTATAAAGAGTTAGACATGATTGAGTGACTGAACAGCAACAAAGGTTAATCTGCAGCATTCGTTTCCAGATAAACAGCATTTGTTCTTCAATGAACCAACTTAGTTGTAAATTTTGCTTTTACTTCATCATACTTCCAGCACTTACATTCCCCAACCCCATGAGATCCAGAAATCAAGATCACTAATACAAAGCTGGTTTTCCAGGTAATAAATCTTTCGGAAAAATGAAAAGAGCCTTACTGTGTCAGAGATAACAGACCTGGAGAAATAGCCCTCACAACCAATTTACTGTCTTGGAAACTTGGAAGGATAAGAATTGCTTAAGAAAGGAGAGAATATCTATTTCAGTCTCTGAACTACCTTTCCTTTGCTTCATCTCAAATTTAAGGCATTTAGTCTAAGACTGATAGTGTTTTCATCCTGGCTATAATGTCATTCCTGGGCTTTGCCCTCCGGAGCATTCTTTGTCCTTTCTAGTCTCCACAATACATGGAGAGGGGACTGGTTAGGACAGGATGCATTGTATTAGTTTACTGATTAAAATCAGCTGGTTGTGGCTCAGCTATGCTATTCCAAAGCACAGGGGAATCTAGAAGGCCAGCAGAAAGAAAAGTCAGGGTATTTCTCCCTCCCCTTCCCACTCAAACTCAGGCAATGTCTCTGGCATTCACTGCATCTCCTATGTGGCTTCAGCTCTCACCAGACAGGTAACTGGGTGACTCCAACCCCTTGATCCCTTTAACCATGCTGTCTCCCCTTACTGCTCTAATCTAGTACTGGTGATGGTGGCTTCCTGCTGCTGCTAAACTGAACTGCCTCACCATCCCATTTGTTTTCTACCCATTTAGTTGATGCCCTGAATATATTATTTCTAATTTAAATACTTGAAAAGGTTTCTATTTTCCTAGATAGACTCTGACAATCACTCTTCATAGGAAGACACACATCAAAATAAAATTCTAAGAGTTTCCTGCTAAGAAAAAGACTAATTGTTCGTCAGCACATAGTAAGAATACGTCCCTTTAGATGGCATTTGTGGGGTTTGTTCGTAGTAGTTTTTACTTCTTTTGCTACTGGCTCTGCACTTGCTAAGAGGACACTGTGATTTCTCTTACTTTTGTTCTTGCCTGCAGGCTCGAACTGAGAGATCTACAAGTGTTGTCCCAGAACTTACTAGACCTTTTGATTTCAATACTAACTTACTTTTGTAGATGCTTTATAGCTACTTCTACAATCCTTACTGATTCCTACAAATAGTGGACATCAGCTGTGTTTGGCTGATCAAAATTCTTTCCCTTTTAGTCTGGTAAATAAAGATAGGTTTTCTAGAGTGAATTGATTCCATTAAAGGAATAAGAGAACACTCCTCCTCTCCTGACCACAATAGTGGTCATATTACCTGAGCTGGGCCAATGGGAAAAGCCTGTACTCTGACCACAGTGACTGGGTAAGTGATTTGCAAGTTTAACAAGAGGCCAGTAAGAGCCCATACTCCCACCCCATGCTGGACTATTATGACCACCATAGCCTCTTCCAATTGGATCTGATATGGCAGACCTGAAGATGCACTGCTCAGATCCTTCTACGAGGAAAACATTCATACAAGGGCTGAATCTAAAGTTATTAGTGCTTTCAGGATCTTACCTAAGTTTCTAAACTCATCTCCACCTGAGATTATGCACTTCCCAGACAGGCTGCCTCCAGCAACTGAGCAAGGTGAGGTAAAAAGGGCTCATTCTTAGGAAACTGACAAGCTAATTTTTCCAGTTCTCAGTAGGGTTGAGGCTTTGTTGGACATGAATCCCAGTTAAACTAAGAACAGCATGGCAACCCAGGACCCAGACCCCTTGGACAGAACGTCTAGGTCATGACTATAGGCAGGACATTAAAGTGAGCAAAGATGATAGTTAAGATTAAGAAAAATTTAGGATGAATACTAGAGGGGGAGAAAAAGTACCAGTTATGACCCCCACACACACACTCCCAAGACAAACTTCAGTGACAGGTGCTGTGGTTCTTCCCACTAAACGCTCTTCCAAATATAGCTTTAAGTAGAGCTGAGCAGCACAACAGGTAAAATGTAGCAAACATGAAGATCCCCTCTGAGGGTATAGCTTTCTGCCCAAGTGGACAAAGTGCAGTCAGCAGACAGTCTCCAACCATTGGCTCCTTCAGGGCCTGATGCAGTTCTGTAGTCGCTGAGATCCAACCTTGCTGCAGGTCACACACTTCCCAGGGTGGCATGCTTCTAGTAACTGAATAAGGCAGGGGTATGAAGGCCCAGCTATTGGGGCCTGTGCTGTGGGTGCTTACTTGCTCAGTCGTGTCTGACTCTTTGTGACCCCAGGGTCTGTAGCCCGCAAGGCTTCACCGTCCATGGGAATTCTCCAGGCAAGAATACTGGAGTGGGTTGCCATTCCCTTCTCCAGAGGATCTTCCCAATCAAGGGATCGAACCAGGTCTCTGGCATTGCAGGCAAATTCTTTACCATCTGAGCCACAAGAGAAGCCTGATGTGAGATAATTCTAAAAGGCCACTCATTCCAAATTTCCTTATCACACTGCTTGAAGATTTGCTGAAACTAAATTTCAACTTGACAACTCCCTCTGCCCAATCCTGTTTCCCCTCTTCTTCCTCTCACAGGTGTCGATTCCTAATAAATAGCATGGACCACAAACTCCATCTTTGTATCTGCTTTCGAAGAATGAAACCTTTGACCACTGCTAAGCACATGAGATTATTGGACCCCTGGTCATCATCTGACCAGCACTTCCAAGTGAAATTGACACTGATGACACCATCTGAGATCCATGTTGTGCTTCAATCCATGCCTAAAGCCAAACAGAATCCTGGACTTTGCACTTTTGTAAGTCAGTAAATTTAAATTATTATTATTGATACTACCTGTATATGTATCAGTTCAGTTCAGTTTAGTCTCTCAGTCGTGTCCAACTCTTTGTGACCCCATGAATCGCAACACGCCAGGCCTCCCTGCCCATCACCAACTCCCAGAGTCTACCCAAACACATGTCCATTGAGTTGATGATTCCATCCAACCATCTCATCCTCTGTCATCCCCTTCTCCTCCTGCCCTTAATCCCTCCCTGCATCAGGGTCTTTTCAAATGAGTCAGCTCTTTGCATCAGGTGGCCAAAGTATTGGAGTTTCAGCTTCAACATCAGTCCTTCCAATGAACACCCAGGACTGATCTCCTTTAGGATGGACTGGTTGGATCTGCTTGCAGTTCAAGGGACTCTCAAGAGTCTCCTCCAACACCACAGTTCAAAAGCATAAATTCTTTGGTTCTCAGCTTTCTTTATAGTCCAACTCTCACATCCATACATGACCACTGGAAAAACCATAGCCTTGATATGTATAGGGGATTTCAAATATACTTCTATCATGTATAAGTATACAGTCTTGATTAACAAAATACAAAGACCACCAAATTTATTTTTAAAATGAAAATGAAGACAGACTATGAATGTTTATGAAAGAAACAGAATTTCGTTCCACCATGTCTTGTCCTAAAAAAAGACACACTGATTCTGGGCTTAGTCTCTTCTATTCCTAACTCAGTTAACAGAAAATATGAATCTTTATCACCATTTACCTCTACAAGGTACTTGGTTTTCGACCATTTCCCAGGAAACATCTGCCCAGCTTTTAAAATGCTGTTTTAAAAAACATTACAGGCATAATAGACGGCTTCTTATCATGTGTAAAGCCCAGTAGAAAAGCAAGAGTAGTAAAAGAAATAAATTATATAGATGGATTAACATGCCTCTGCAACTGACAAGCAGGTGAGTCTACTTTCAACATACTTTATAGTCCATAGTTTATAAGCAGCCTTGAGGGATGGATTTCTTGCCACTTTATTATCTAAATACATGGATTAACCATATGAATAAAGAAAATACCTGTGGGAGAAATCTTGAAAATATTCATAAATATTACTTAAAGTTTCTATTTGAAATGCCAATTTTCAAAAACAGAAGAATGGAAAATAAAGTGTAATACTAAAATTCAACAACTACAACACACAATCTGCAATCCTAGTAGATCATTACTATTATCCTGTATTCTTAAGTGACAACTGTGTGTAGCATAGGTGAAGCAAGTTGCTCAGAGTAACGATGAATAAATCATGAACCTGAAAATTGTTGTCAGTTTCTCTATCACTGGGGTCAAGAGTAATGGCACCAGGCTAGTCTCACTGCACTGCTTTTTGGGGGAATAGACACATAAACTGTGAAGGGTCATACAATGGAGTACCACATAGCAATAAAAGGAAATGAATGAACAGACAAAGCTGATGATAACAGAAACCGGAATCATTAGACCATGAACACATTGACTGATGTGACACCCCATAGAGTAGCACAGAGAAATTCTAGGGTTATATATACCTAAATATGCCACCATCCTGACACTCTACTTAAACTTATTCATCCAATTTTGAATTGCTGATTTCAGTTTCAGTAACAGAGTTTCTCAGATTTGTCTGTGTTCTGAGATTTTGCACTATAATCAGAAACATGTATTTATAAGCAAACCAGAAAAATCATTTATGTGCTCATTAGTAATCATATCAGCTAGTAACTACATAGGTTCATGTCACCTTATGGAACAAACAGATTATTTTAAAGTGAGGTAAAAAATCAATTTTTATAAATGAAAGTCAATTTGAATTCTACTTTCAAAATTTATTTTTGCTCACTTCTCCATTCAAATCAACCCCAAAATTAATTATCTGAAATTACATAAATGTTATGCTTCCTAAATATATTCCTTTAATAAAACTTGCTATCTGCTGTATGAGTTTCTCCCTTTTCTTCTTTTTGCTCAAAGCTATTCCACTGATGGACAGAAGAAAGTTCTGCTTTCTTTTGTTTTGTTTTACTTATTAGGGTATTTGATAGAGAGTAACTAGAAGAACAAAAAGACCAAGTAGAAATCATTCAGAGTCAGGCCCCCTTCTCTGAGCCAGACATCATTTATGAGGCTTGCTAATCCAAGGCTTTACTAGAAAACCTTGATTATTAGAGGTTTAGGACTCTGAAAGTCTTGTTAACAACCTCCCTAAGCAGACTGAGAACTTGGGAAAATTGCAATCTCTTTCTAGACTGCATTTTAAACAAATTTCTCCCTGACTGTTTTTCAGAGCTAACATATTTCTGTGCTTGGAAAATTGAACAAACAACTGGATTCTGGCCTTGCAAAGGTCTCTTCTTTGTTCAGGATGGTGGCATTTCAGCTACCACAAGTCATCCACATTTTGAGTCTCAGAATTTCCCAGGCCACCCTTGAAAACAAGGTCAGACATATTTCTGTGAAGAGAAATGATGTTCCCCATGCTAAATTAAAACAACTCTGATGGCCAACAGGCACCTGAAAAGATGCCCAATATCACTGATTACTAGACAAAGGCAAATCAAAACTACAAAGAGGTATCACCTCACACCAATCAGAATAGCAAACATTAAAATGTCCACGAATAATAAACGTTGGAGAGGATGTGGACAAAAAGGAACCCTCCTACATTGTTGATGTGAATGTAGATTGGTACAGCCACTCTACAGAACAGTATGGAGGTTCCTTTAAAAAAATATATATATATATAGTTATCATATGATCCAGCAATACCACTCCTGGACACATATCTCAAGAAAACTCTAATTTGAAAATATATATGTGTCCCAATGTTCACAGCAATACTATCTACAGTAGCCAAAATGTGGAAGCAACTTAAATGTTCACTGACAAAGGAATGACTAAAGAAGGTGTGCATAAAGGCAAGGAACTAGTACGCAGCCATAAAATAAATGAAACAATGCCAGTTGCAGCAGCATGGATGGACCTAAAACTTATCATAGTAAGTGAAGTAAGTCAGACAAACATTATATGAGATCACTTATATATGGAATCTAAAAAAAAAAAAAAAAACCATATCCAAAACGGAAAGAGATTCACGGACACAGATAACAAACTTATGGTTACCAAAGGGTCGGGAGCTGGAGATGAGGAGGTAAATTAGAGGTTGGGATTAATATATACACATTACATTTCAAATAGGTAAACAACAAGGACCTACCATACAGCACAGGGAATCATATTCAATATCTTATAATAACCTATAATAGAAAGAATCTGAAAAATAGCATATATATATGTGTGTATAACTGAATCACTTTGCTGTACATCTGAAACTAATATCACACTGTAAATTAACTGTACTTCAATTTTTAAAAATCCATTTAAAAATTCATGATGACCTCATATGCATTAAAACTTCACTCAGAGCAATATAATTTTGACTCCCTGTTAAGAGAAGGAACTGAATCTTTCATGTACTTTATTCTGTGTGAGAGCTAAAAAAAAATAGTATTACTTATTAACAGTGAACATAATTATGTAATTATTACAATGCTTCCCTGGTGGCTCAGCTGGTAAGGAATCCGCATGCAATGAGGGAGACCTGGGTTCAGTCCCTGGGTTGGGAAGATCCCCTAGAGAAGGGAAAGGCTACCCACTCCAGTACTCTGGCCTGGAGAATTCCATGGACTGTATAGTCCATGAGATCACAAAGAGTCAGACACAACTGAGCAACCTTCTCTAGGCACTATTACTATGCTAGACACATCATAAGTGTCCAATACATTCTCATTGATTGACTGACATGTAAATGAACTGTGTGATTCTTTATGATATTTTATAGATTTGATAGTTCAGAAAAACACATTATTCATTCAACAAATAAGCAAAAGTCTAGCACCTAAATGTCCAGCTCAATTGTTCTGTCCATCCTTTGGTGTGGGTGAGAGGCTATTTAACCTAGATTCAACTGATCAGAGTTATGTACACTTGACCTTCCATAACACAAATAAAGCAGAATTAAGATAGGTACAAAAGAGAAATGACAAGTCAACATCCAACTCCCAAAATCTACACAAAGAAGCATTTTTAGTACTGAACTACCTGATGTTCAAGTATCTGCAGAAAGGAAAAAAGGGACCTGGTTCTGGCCCTATAGGACTTTACAGTACACAAAATTCTAATCTCCAGAATCAAAACTATTAAAAGATAAGGTAATTGTGATATACAAAGTTTAAAGGTGAAAGTGCTTTCAGTTGAAGCTGATTGAACACATGATTGAAATGGATGGGAGGAGAGAAGTCAGGGAACTTGTTCACTTACCCTGACACAGGGAAGAAGTTGTTGGGTTTTTCTTTTTTTTTTTTTTTTAACTGACATGCCGCCAGACCGCCGCGCGTCCCGTCGGCCCCGCGCCGCCCCCGCGCCGCCCCCGCGCCGCCCCCGCGCCGCCCCGCGCCGCGCCGCCCCGCGCCGCCCCGCGCCCCTCCTGCGGCCTGTTGGGTTTTCCTAAGTGTTGTTTCAGTTTTATTTTGTTTTTGCCCTTTGGTGGTGGTTTAATTGCGTCCAATTCTTATGACCCCATGGACCGTAGCCTGCCAGGCTCCTCTGTCTATAGGATTTCTCAGGCCAAAATACTGGAGTGGGTTACCATTTCCGTCTTCAGGGATCTTCCCAAGCCAGGGATTGAACCTGCATTGCAGGGTCTCCTGCATTGCAGGCGGACTCTTTCCTTACAGGTGGATTCTTTACTGAGTAAGCTATAAGGGAAGCATTTGCCCTTTAGTCTTTGTTTAATCCTCATACTCTGTTTTCAAGAAAGAATCTTTTTCCTAGAAAAAAAGCTCACCAATTCAATATTGCTAATTTATCTGTACTTGAAATGCCATCTGCAGGATATTAGATAATTATCCTTTTTAATGCCAAATTTACATAGGCTGGCCAATTTCTTGGTTACTTAAATAATACTGCTACCCTTGGATAAAGACTCGCCTACATGAAAAACAGTTTTACTTTTGGTCACACTGGTCAGCCCAAGTTGGAAAAGGTATAGAGAAATACTCTAAACACTGACTTCCTGACATTGAGTAAATTTCATGAAATCCTAAGTGGTTATTCTAATATTTGAATAGGAAGCTATACAGACATTTCTGATAGACTCACTGGCACTACTCTTGATCAGTACTGAATGAGTTGTTCACTGGCAAAACAGAAGCCACCCTATGAATCATGGATGTAAAGGGTTTTATAAAGAATTAAGGGCTTATACTTTTCTTAGAAGAAATGGGAGAGCAGAGATCAGGGAAGCTTCCACCAAAAGTTAAGAGAGCTGCCTCTAAAAATTAGAGGGCTTGTCTCAGCCCCAAACACTAAAGCTACTGATAAAAGATTTTGTCTAAAAGATGCTGCAATTCTATAGTATCTCTGGAAAGATCCAATGAACTGACTTTAAGTGAGTCCACTTAGCTGTGGTTCTCAAGGGCTCAACTTTTGAGAATATGTCCTTTCATGGGAAAGCTCAAATCTGGGACTCCACAAGAAAGAGGATTCTGGGAAATATAGTTCCCAGCTTCTTAAGCTCAGATGCAACTTTAGACAAGAGTGTCAGGTCCCCACTGGACTGCAAATGGTGCAATACAAGTCCCCCTCAAAATATGCTTCACTTTCTAAAATACTGTTCCTGATAAGATATTACTACCTTAAAAGATATTACTTTAAGACACTACCTTAAGATATTCCTACCTTATTACTACCTTTATGTTCCATTTAAAAGAGAAGAGGAATCTGAGGAGAAAAAAGTGTGAGAAACACACCATATTT
Source organism: Bos indicus x Bos taurus (assembly GCF_003369695.1). Classification (NCBI taxonomy): domain Eukaryota; kingdom Metazoa; phylum Chordata; class Mammalia; order Artiodactyla; family Bovidae; genus Bos; species Bos indicus x Bos taurus. Next base: position 54,180,103 of record NC_040076.1, on the reverse strand, counting down.
TAACACTGGTTTGGAAATTAATAATGAACAATAGCATAGAAAAGTACTAAAAAGCTGAGAAGAAAAAGTAAGTCTGACTTCATTTAACCCGACACTTCATACTTATTGGATCAAAGAGTTCTTTTTCTTTTCATGGAACACTTCTTAATAAAGTTCCACAGTGAGCCATTATATAAGCCCTCATTCTAACGGATGTTTTCAGCATCCTTGAAGATTATTAATCAAACTGTGGTTAAATGAAGCATACGAATGAATGAATTTATCTCTTCTCCCTTCTGACACTCTACTGAAATCATAGTATTGGTATTTTTAAGGCATAAGCCCCCAAAACCAAAAGAACTAGAAAGAAAAACATCAAAGATGACAGATTTCGACAGTTTTGAAAGATAGATAATAAATGCAAAATTAGTGACTAGGGAATGTGATTTAAGATATTTAACAATCAGCATGACCTGTGTAACAGCCAATCAGAAGGGAAACCAGGAAAATTTAGAGCTAAGTCTTGGTAGCTCCCTGCTGGGCTAGATAGTAACACTTTCACTGATGGATAGTGGAGAGCTGAAAGCCCCAGGGAGATAATTTGGGGCTATGGGAGGTAGGGAATACTCAGTAGGTTACGGTTTGAAACTATTTATGAATTGATGCAGAAGTATTTCAGGAATTTAACAGTTGGTAAACCATTCCAGGAAGAAGGCATTCAGGTCAGAGTGGTGAAAGCCTTAAACTTTGTATGTATAAAATACAGTCTGAGCCTGTATCACAGTGACTGTGACCGTAATAGAAGAAGTTCTATTGGCATGCATGCCAGTGCTTTATAAGCTATAATATGCTATCCACACATACTATTTGTTAAATATCATTACTATGTTAATATTTCTCCTTTATAAGCTAAAAAACACTAAATGCATACTATTTATTATGTTAAATATTGTTAATATATGATAATATTTCTCCTACAACTGCCAGCATGGTGCTTGCTTCTTAAAATTAGGAAATTACTAGAAAATTCCATACCCTTTTTTGCATTTCCATTTTGTTTCATGTTCACAAATAAGAACAAAAAAGTATATTTACAGCAAGAATATATGCTCTAAGTGATTCCTCAAATGTATTCTCAGTAAACAAAGCTAATCTCTCTTAAACTGGCCCAACAATCCTAATACCACTAGGATTCCTATCAGAATAAACTCTTACCTTCTGGAATCACCTTTCCTCAAATATGAGTAGCTGCTCCTCCACTGTCACCACCTTTCCCACATGTACACACACAAATCATGTACCTGCCTGCCATCTCTGCCTCTCCTGACTCTCAATAAATGTGTGTTGGCTCTTTCTTCAACAAACACATGCCCCAGCAACTTTAAAGGGCTGCCCACAAACTAAGAGAAGGCAATGGCAACCCACTCCAGTACTCTTGCTTGGAAAATCCCATGGATGGAGGAGCCTGGTAGGCTACAGTCCATGGGGTTGCAAAGAGTCGGACACGACTTAGTGACTTCACTTTCACTTTCACAAACTAAAGACTACTTTGAAAGGTATGGAGGGAAATCTTTGTTTTTGTTGCTTCACTCCTAAGCTTTCATTATTATTATTATTTTTTTAATAGAACCTACTGTATCCAGGATTCTTGACTTTACTCTGAAAAATTACAGGAAAAAATTAACATTACTATTTAGCTAAAGATTGTTAAGGCTGAATACTTGACATATTCTCAAAATTAAGTAACAATAATTTGTAGACATCATTAGACATTTCTAGCTACTTGTAGAAGGACAACTCAGGTAAAAGTTTAAGTGGGCTGCTGGTTGAAATGGAAATCTGTTTTATTGTCCTTTGGATTCACACGTTAATTTAACCTCAATAACTCTGTTAAACACTAAACAGAATTCTTTCTCTCCTTTTTTTCTTTTTTGATCTTTTAAAATTTTATGATTATACTTTGGCCATACTGACCTCTCACAATCCTGCCATCTCACCTCTCATGATCCTGCCATCTCATCCTGCTGAAAACACAAGATGCCACTGAACTATTTATTGTCTAAGCTTTCATATTCATGGACCAATTGCCCCAAGAGATTTTTTTTAAAACTTTATTACAAGGAATTGGCTAGTACAATTGTAAGGGCTGTACATAGTACATAGGACAGGCCATCAGGAAGGGAAAATGACACACAGGCTGGAATCCCATGAGAATGGACTGAAGCTCTCTGTCGACAGGCAGCAGTCAGGAAAGAAGATCTAGAAGAAAGGGAGCAATTACCGAGCCGGAAGCTGTGTGGAGCCCTGGCTTTAAAGAAATCTTAAATCTTCTTTTAAAGGCTTTCACTCAGATTAAGTTAGGCCCACCCCACTTTCTCTTTATTAAAGTCTAGTGATTAAGGGACCTTAACCACATCTGTAAAATCCCTTCACAGCAGCACCTGGCTTAGGGTTTTCATTAAATACAAGAAATATGCATATGCTACAAAATGACCACTGTCTTCCTAATCCCATGAGAGGATATCCTTTAAAACCTACCCTACACATATACATATGCAATAGAGAAGTCTGAGGACTGTAGTTCACTGAAGCCAAATTACCATCAAAAAGCCATAACACTGAACATATGATATGTAGGACATAGATGACACAATTGCTGCTCTTAAAGAAAGAATAAAGGCTTATGTAAATAAAATAATTTTCTATCTCCCCCAATGCCTGGCTCTGTGCTATATACATAACAGATACATAATAATTACTTAAAGAAATAATTGGTGGTCTCAGCTAATTTCTACCCAATTTAACTATGACTGATTTGAGCACTGAACATGAAGTACTGTTTAATGAGTACACTGATTGGTCTGCATAAGATGATATCATAGGAAGCAAGATTTGAGTTAATGGCAATATTGTTTTTCTCAGTTCTTTTTCTATTAAATACATACTAAATGGGTCTTTCTGAAAACAAAAATGCTCTTATTGTGTTTAATGTATTATATTTAATGGAAAAAGGGTATTTCAAACTCATAGAACAAGCAATCATTAAGAATTATCAAAATACGTGAAGAAATAGCAATAACTCATCCTTTGAGGTCAATGATATAATTTACTCATTCATTCAATAAACATTTATCAAGTGTGTTTTGTATGTTATCACATGTGATGGAGATACAGCCAAGGACAAAACAAAATTCCTGCAAATATAGAGGATATGTTTTGCATAATGTGACAGAAAATAAATATGTGAATAGTTTAATATACAAAAGCATCAATTTATCCAGGCAGATTCAATAACTTCGGACCTGAAATTTTTCATGGCTCTCATTAAAAAAAAAAAAAATACACAAAATCAATGAATACAAAATCAAATACATATTGCTTGTGCACACTATCAATGGTGACCTGGGTTAGAAATTTCAAATATTTCATATAGCATACCATGGAGGGTGCTTCTTAACATTAACAGGGCAAAGAAAAGTGTCCACAGACTTGCCCTAAAATAATTCCCCAATTTTCCATAATAGTGAGAGTATATGTGTTTAGTAGAAATCTACGCCTTTCAAAGTTAATATACATTATAAGTACACAAAATTCCCTATCATCTTTAAAATGGAACTTTCTTATGATTTAATATTAATAACAGAAAAAAAGGAGGTATTTTAAATTTCACGATAAAGAGTTAGAACTGTACATGGAACAAGAGATTGGTTTCAAGTAGGAAAAGGAGCACATCAAGGTTGTATATTGTCACCCTGATTATTTAACTTATATGAGAGTACATCATAAGAATTCTGGGATGGATGAAGCACAAGCTGGAATCAAAATTGCTGGGAGAAATATCAATAACCTCAGATATGCAGGTGACACCACCCTTATGGCAGAAAGTGAAGAAGAACTAAAGAGCCTCTTGATGAAAGTGAAAGATGATGTGGAAAAGTTGGCTTAAAACTCAACATTCAGAAAACAAAGATCATGGCATCTGGTCCCATCACTTCATGGCAAATAGACAGGGAAACAGTGGAAACAGTGGCTGACTTTATTTTTCTGGGTTCCAAAATCACTGCAGATGGTGACCACAGCCAGGAAATTAAAAGACACTTACTCCTTGGAAGGAAAGTTATGACCAACCTAGACAGCATATTAAAAAGCAGAGACATTACTTTGTCAACAAGTCAAGGCTATGGTTTTTACAGTGGTCATGTATGGATGTGAGAGTTGGACTACAAAGAAAGCTGAATGCTGAAGAATTGATGCTTTTGAACTGTAGCGTTGGAGAAGACTCTTGGGAGTCCCTTGGACTACAAGGAGATGCAACCAGTCCATCCTAAAGGAGATCAGTCCTGGGTGTTCATTGGAAGGACTGATATTGAAGCTGAAACTCCAGTACTTTGGCCACCTGATGTGAAGAGCTGACTCATTGGAAAAGACCCTGATGGTGGGAAAGATTGAGGGCAGGAGAAGAAGGGGACAACAGAGGATGAGATGGTTGGATGGCATCACCAACTCAATGGACATGGGTTTGGGTGGACTCGGAGTTGGTGATGGATAGGGAGGCCTGGCGTGCTGCAGTTCAAGGGGTCGCAAAGAGTCAGACATGATTGAGCAACTGAACTGAACTGAACTCTGCATATATGTTAAATAAGCAGGGTGAAATATACAGCCTTGATGTACTCCTTTCCGATTTGGAACCAGTCTGTTGTTCCATGTCCAGTTCTAACTGTTGCTTCTTGACCTGCAAACAGATTTCTCAGGAGGCAGGTTAGGTGATCTGGTATTCCCATCTCTTGAAGAATTTTCCACAATTTATTGTGATCCATACAGTCAAAGGCTTTGGCAGGGTCAATAAACAAAAGTAGATGTTTTTCTGGAATGTTCCTGCTTTTTCAATGATCCATCGGATGTTGGCAATTTGATCTCTGCTTCCTCTGCCTTTTCTAAATCCAGCTTGAATATCTGAAAGTTCACGGTTCACATACTGCTGAAGCCTGGCTTGAAGGATTTTGAGCTTTACTTTGCTAGCATGTGAGAGGAGTGCATTTGTGTGGTAGTTTGAGCATTCTTTGGCATTGCCTTTCTTTGGGATTGGAATGAAAACTGACCTTTTCTAATCCTGTGGCTACTGCTGAGTTTTCCAAATTTCCTGGCATATATGGCACTTTCACAGCATAACCTTTTAGGATTTAAAATAGTTCAACTGGAATTCCATCACTTCCACTAGCTTTATTCATAGTGATGCTTCCTAAAGTCCACTTGACTTTACATTCCAGGATGTCTGGCTCTAGGTGAGTGATCACACCATCAGGATTAACTGGGCTGTGAGGATCTTTTTTGTATAGTTCTTCTGTGTATTTTTGCCACCTTTTTCTTAATATCTTCTGTCCTTTAGTGCTCATCTTTGCATCAAAAGTTCCCCTGGTATCTCTAATTTTCTTGAAGAGATCTCTAGTCTTTCCCATTCTATTGTTTTCCTCTGTTTCTTTGCACTGATCGCTGAGGAAGTCTTTCTAATCTCTCCCTGCTATTCTTTGGAACTGTTCATTCACATGGGTATATCTTTCCTTTTCTCCTTTGCCTTTCATTTCTCTTCTTTTCTTGGCTATTTGTAAGGCCTTGTCAGACAACCATTTTGTCTTTTGCATTTATCTTTGGGATGGTCCTGATCACTGCCTCCTGTACAATGTCATGAACCTCTGTCCATAGTTCTTCAGGCACTCTATCACATGTAATCCCTTGAATCTATTTCTCACTTCCACTGTATAATTGTAAGGGATTTGATTCAGGTCATACCTGAATGGTCTTATGGTTTTCCCTAACTTTCTTCAATTTAAGTCTGAATTTGACAATAAGGAGTTTATGATCTGAGCCACAGTCAGCTCCCTGGCTTGCTTTTGCTTCCTATAAGAGCTTCTCTATCTTTGGCTGCAAAGAATATAATCAATCTGATTTCGGTATTGACCATCTGGTGATGTCCATGTGTAGAGTCTTCTCTTGTGTTGTTAGAAAACAGTATTTGATTTCCCTAGTGGCTCAGACATAAAGCATCTGCCTACAATGTGGGAGACCCGGGTACAACCCCTGGGTCGGGAGGTTCCTCTGGAGAAGGACATGGCACCCCACTCCAGAACTCTTGCCTGGAAAATCCCATGGATGGAGGTGCCTGGTAGGCTACAGTCCTTGGGGTTGCAAAGAGTCAGACACAACTGAGGGACTAAACTTTCACTTCACTTTCACACAATGAATAATACTTCTTAATTAGAATAAAGCAAAACTTCATACTATTATAAACAAAAATATTACATACTCATCTTACTTACTTAGAATGAGAAAAAAAATGTAAATCTTACAAAGCTGACAGTCAAAAAATCACAAAATTCAGCAAATGCCATAATTTTTTTGTTAACATCCTGATACATTTTATAATTCATTCTTTACTATATTTTTTGATTATATACTCTAACAACTATGAAAATTATCTTGTATTATTTGGTAATATTTTCTATATGAAAAAAGTTCCAATTCAGGTTTTCCTCTGACATGGTTTGTCAAAATTTATGGATTTCTTTTTCATGATTATTGGTGATTTAGAAATGTATCTTTCAACTTCACAACTCATTACAGGTAATGTCATGTAAATTTTTGTAGTACACTGCAAATTTTTGTGCTATAACACAGATAACAAAATAATACTATTTTACATAACTCCCATCAAAAAAGAAGACAGACTTTTCATTATGTAACTGTTATATGCTGTATTATCAAGTATATTCCTGATAAGACAGCATTTCTATTTCAATTAGGCATCAACAGGAATTCCATCCTCCATTTATAATTGTATAGTTCAGTTCAGTTCAGTTCATTTCAGTTGCTCAGTCACATCCAACTCTTTGCAACCCCATGGAGTGCAGCACATGAGGCCTCCCTGTACATAAACAACTCCCAGAGTTTACTCAAACTCATGTCCATTGAGTTAGTGATGCCATCCAACCATCTCATCCTCTGTCTTCCCCTTCTCCTCCTACCTTCAATCTTTTTCAGCATCAGGGTCTTTTCAAATAAGTCAGTTCTTCACATCAGGTGGCCAGGGTATTGGAGTTTCAGCTTCAGCATCAGTCCTTCCAATGAATATTCAGAACTGATTTCCTTTAGGATTGACTGGTTGGATCTCCTTGCAATCCAAGGGACTCTCAAGAGTCTTCTCCAATACCACAGTTCAAAAGCATCAATTCTTCGGCTTCTTCTTTACAATTGTATAATCTGATGATTAAAATAGTTTTCCATAGATTAGGTCCTGGTGCTTAATAATTCAAACATTTTTTCTTATCCACAACCCTCATAATTCCTGTTTCAAGCCCCAGAGGGACATACTCAAATTAACCCTGCTCCTCCATTCCATAAACATCAACTGTATCCCTACCTCACTTCCTATTAACAAGATCCCAACAATGCCTGTAGCCACTCTAATGCCATTTGCCAGAGAGGAAAATGCAATATATGAGTATGGCTTTAAAAAAATAAACTTACTTTCATAATTTTTACAAAAACATAAGGCTAAATGAGAAGTCCAGGCTCCTCTGTGGCTCAGCAGTAAAGAATGCGCCTGCAATGCAGGAGACATAAGAGATGCAGGTTTGATACCTGGGTTGCAAAGATCCCCTGGAGGAGTGCATGACAACCCACTCCAGCATTCTTGCCTGGAGAATCCCATGGACAGAGGATCCTGGTTGGCTACAGTCCATGGGGTTGCAAAGAGTCAGATAGGCCTGAAGCAACTTAGCAAGCAAACAAATGAGGGGCCCAGAGTAATGAGGGCTAAGATTAGAAGGACAATTTAGCAGAGAATTTACACAGGTTTTTTGTTTGTGTTGTTGATTTATGCTACCATATCCCCAGTTTGTTTCCTAATTGCGATGGTTTTGTTGATCTTCATCTACGATAGTATCACTAACAGTGTAGAGCTGGTTCTTGCACTGCTACAGACTTTACATACTGTGGGACGTGAACTGGGTCAAATCAGTCTCAAATTCAAGACCTTCATCTCATTTGTACCTCTAAGTAGAATAATATATTTGAAATAGTAAGTCATTTTTTTCTACTCTTTTAATCCCCCAATCCATCTTCTCCTAAAATGACTGAGTAGAACTGCTGTGTTGTATAAGCATTATGGCTGCTGCTGCTGCTGCTAAATCGCTTCTGTCGTGTCCGACTCTGTGCGACCCCATAGACGGCAGCCCACCAGGCCCCGCTGTCCCTGGGATTCTCCAGGCAAGAACACTGGAGTGGGTTGCCATTTCCTTCTCCAATTGATGAAAGCAAAAAGTGAAGTCACTCAGTCTTGTCCGACTCTTAGCGACCCCATGGACTGCAGCCTACCAGGCTCCTCCGTCCATGGGATTTTCCAGGCAAGAGCACTGGAGTGGGTTGCCATTGCAGGATTAAGCAAAAAAAAAAAAAAGTCTCTCCCCAGCTTTGCTTTCCAAAAGCCTAAGATCCTCATGGGAGTTGGTGAATTAAGAAGACTATGAAGAAGAGGTGAAGAATACACAGAAGAACTGTACAAAAAATATTTTCATGACCCAGATAATCATGATAGTGTGATCATTCACCTAGAGCCAGAAGTCAAGTGGGTCTTAGGAAGCATCACTACAAACAAAGCTAGTGGAGGTGAGGAAATTCCAGTTGAACTATTTCAAATCCTAAAACATGATGCTGTGAAAGTGCTGCCCTTAATATGCCAGCAAATTTGGAAACCTCAGCAGTGGCCACAGGACAGGAAAAGGTCAGTTTTCATTCCAATCCCAAAGAAAGACAATGCCAAAGAATGCTCAAACTACTGCACAGTTGCTGTCATCTCACATGCTAGTAAAGTAACGCTCAAAATCCTCCAAGCCAGGCTTCAACAGTACGTGAACCATGAAGTTCCACATGTTCAAGCTGGTTTTAGAAAAGGCAGAGAACCAGAGATCAAATTGCCAACATCCACTGGATCATCGAAAAAGCAAGAGAGTTCCAGAAAAACATCTATTTCTGCTTTATTGACTTTGCCAAAGCCTTTGACTGTATGGATCACAACAAACTGTTGAAAATTCTGAAAGAGATGGGAAAACCAGACCACCTGACCTGCCTCCTGAGAAATCTGTGTGCAGGTCAAGAAGCAACAGTTAGAACTGGACATAGAAAAACAGACTGGTTCCAAATCAGGAAAGGGGTACATCAAGGCTGTATATTGTCACCCTGATTATTTAATTTATATACAGAGTACATCATGCGAAATGCCAGGCTGGATGAGGCAGAAGCTGGAATCAAGATTGCTGGGAGAAATAGCAATAACCTCAGATATGCAGATGACACCACCCTTATGGCAGAAAGCAAAGAAGAGCTAAAGAACCTCTTAATGAAAGTGAAAGAGGAGAGTGAAAAAGTTGGCTTAAAATTCAACATTCAGAAAACTAAGATCACAGCATCTGGTCCCATCACTTCATTCCTAATAGATGGGGAAAGAATGGAAACAGTGAGAGACTTTATTTTCTTGGGCTCCAAAAGCACTGCAGATGGTGAAAGCAGCCATGAAATTAAAAGAGGCTTGCTCCTTGGAAGAAAAGTTGTGACCAATCTAAACAGCATATTATAAAGCAGAGACATTACTTTGACAACAAAGGTCCATCTAGTCAAAGTTATGGTTTTTCCATTTGTCATGTATGGATGTGAACGCTGAAGTATAAAGAAAGCTGAGCACTGAAGAACTGATGCTTTTGAACTGTGGTGTTGGAGAAAACTCTTGACAGTCCCTTGGACTGCAAGGAGATCCAATGAGTTAATCCTAAAGAAAATCAGTCCTGAATATTCATTGGAAGGACTGATGCTGAGGCTGAAACTCCAATACTTTGGCCACCTGATGCAAAGAGCTGATTCATTTGAAAAGACCCTGATGCTGGGAAAGATTGAAAGTGGGAGGAGAAGGAGATGACAGAGAATGAGATGGTTGGATAACATCACTGACTCAATGGACATGAGTTTGAGTAAACTCTGGGAGTTGGTGATGGACAGGGAGCCCTGGTGTGTTGCAGTCCATGGGGTTGCAAAGATTTGGACGTGACTGAACTGAACTAAACTCCTAATTTCAAAAATCAGAAAAACAATAATATGAGAATTCAGATTCTGGTCCCTAGACAGAAAAAGATTCCTCCATTAAAGAAAAAAAAAAGAGAGAGAGAGTGAGCTGAAAGAGATGTGATGAGAATATAGGGATTGGAGAAGGAAGCTTAAGGGTAAGGAAGGGTGACATGAGCCCTGATTTCTGGGCCCTGTGTCCTGTTCAAGACAAATCTCTGGACTCAAAATCCCAGAGAGAAGAAGATGCATAGTGAATCTGGGAAGAATGTGTCAGCATGATGGTGAGTTCAGTACCTTAACACAGCATGGCATCCCACACTTGTACACGGACCACCGAAGGGGCCAACCAGACAGGAAAGAGAGACGTGTCAGACACGACTATGTGGACTAAGGACTAGGTGGGAAAATGGACATCGATGCAGATATTTGTGAGGACAAGTGACATGAAGGGTTTACTCTCCTCAGATGGAGTAAAGGGGATGATTTTTTATTCTTCCAGTTTTACTGAGATACAACAGACATACAATGCTATACAACTTTAAGGTAAACAGCATAATGATTTTTTTTTTCAGCATAATGATTTGACTGACATACATCATGAAATGATTATCACAAAAAGTTTAGTGAACATCCATTACCTCATATAGATACAAAATAAAAGAAAAAGGAAAAAAATGTCCTTGTGATGAGAACTCTTAGGGTTACTCTCTTAACTTTCATATACGAGAAGGCAATGGCAACCCACTTCAGTACTTTTGCCTGGAAAAATCCCATGGACAGAGGAGCCTGGTGGGCTGCAGTCCATGGGGTCGAGAAGAGTCAGACATGACTGAGCGACTTCACTTTCAGTTTTCACTTTCATGCATTGGAGAAGGAAATGGCAACCACTCCAGTGTTCTTGCCTGGAGAATCCCAGGAACAGGGAAGCCTGGTGGGCTGCCGTCTATGGGGTCGCACAGAGTCGGACACGACTGAAGTGACTTAGCAGCAGCACGATATATAGCAGTGCTAATTATCTTAACCATGTGGTACATTACAGCCCTAGTACCTATTTGACTTACAACTGGAAGTCTGTACCTTTTGATCACTTTATCCAATTACCTCTCCCCCGACCCGCTCCTTCTGGGCTATGAGTTTGTTTCTTTAGATTTTTTTTTTCATATAATTGACCTACAAACATAATGTTAATTCTTGGTGTGCAACATATTGAGTGGATATTTCTATGGATTATAAAATGATCACCACAATAAGTCATCTGTCATCATACAAAGATATTGCATTACTATTGACTATACTATCCAGGCTGTACATTTGATCCCCAGGACTCATTTATTTTGTAACTGGAAGTCTGTACCTCTTAATCTCCCACACCTATTTCTCTAATTTCTTCCACCCTGCCAGACTGGCAGACTACAAATAGATATCAAATCAGGATATAAAATATATAAGAGTTATAAATAGAATTATAAAAGAATTATAGATATAATTAAGAATTAAAATAACAAAAACAAAAAATTATACATGTGTACACACACACACAAAATAGATTTTGCCTACCTGAACTGAACCCTGAAGATCAAGCATATCTTCTACACCTGGTTATCAGGGGCCACGCCATTCCATTATAAGCATTCAAAAATGGCTTTTCCTAAGAAAAATCAAAGATTTTATAAGTGGGGGGAAAAAAAAAAAATCTCAAAATTCTCAAGGGAATTCTAGGAAACAGTAATTCAGACAAGTTTCTTTCATGAATAAAGACATCAATATTAATGCATTCTAGATCTAAGTATTTCACACTCTAAGTGGAAAAAAAGGTGTGTTTAATTATAAATCTATTACTATAAAAGTTACATCATTACAACGTCTTGGCTTAAAATCGTCATTAATGAGCTCTTTTTTAATTACAAACATAATGAGAACCTTGATATTAATCTTAAATATATTGGTTATATTCTAGATGAAATGACTTTTTATGAGGCTCATATTATTCTTAGTCCTTAGACTTGCATAAATTTCATAGAACATTAGAACATCAATTTTAAATTGGCAAATATGCTAGGTCACTAGCTGTATGTGTCTAATTTGGCTGATAATCAAAGGCATATATAGTTCATTTTTTACAGAATTGCATTCAATTAGCTGAAATTACAATTTCAAGCTAGATGAATGCACCAGCCATACTCTTATTACCCTCTAATAAATGGTCTCCACACAGCCTCACTTAGAGGAGAGAGATGCTGAGAGGAATTCATACATATAGAAAATAAATTCAGTCAAGAGATCTATTTCACCTGTGCCTTCCTGCTAAGTCGCTTCAGCCAGGTCTAACTTTTTGCGACCTTATGGACTGCAGCCTGCCAAGTTCCTCTGTCCATTGGTTCTTCAGGCAAGAATACTGGTGAGGGTTGCCATGCCCTCCTCTAGGGAATCTTCCCAACCCAAGGATCAAACCCCTTTCTCCTGCGGCTCCTGCATTGGCAGGTGGGTTCTTTAACAACAGAGCATCTGGTAAGCCCATATTTCACCTTGGGCTTCATTAAAGGTCCTCTCAAAAAGTTACCAGGAGGGACTTTCCTGGTGGTCCACTGATTGACTCCGGCTCCCAAAGCAGCAAGCACAATTGAATCCCTGGTTAGGAAAGAGCCCACACGCCACATAATACGGCCAAAAAGAAGTTGCCTGGAGACTTGACAGAAGCTGGACAGACCCCTGGTTCGGTGTAGCACAAACACAAGGGCACCCAGTTCCCTGAAGCCAGGAGGACTGCGCAGGGCATTGACAAGCTGCTTGGCCAAGTTTACAACATGAAAAGAACCTGAAGAAGCAGCTGCATACGTGCAAGAAACTTGCAAGAAGCCTCAAGCACAGGAAGACCAGGTGTCATGTGGCTATATGGTTTCACATGGACTATGAGGTCTCACATGGACTATAAAGGTGGTAAGCCTGAATCTATGCTCACTGCGCTGGCAAATGCGCAGAGAGCAAGCACAGCACCTAGTCAATGACCAGCAGTGAACGCGTGGGGGCCACTCCTCCCCAAATGTGGGTACACGCCCCACCCAGCCAGCAGGGTACCGCACTTGCACCCTCAGAGCAGAGTCTTAAAGGGGGATGTCTCTCCCACTACCCTGGTCTACCCTCCATCTTTGCGCCTTCTGGCAGAATTGTAATTTAAAATAACATTACCATTTAAAATGGTAATTTAAAAATACACTCACACTTTTGTGGTAACTAGTCCCAATTGGCAGTATCAAATTTCTATATGGCCAACATTTTAAAACATAAGTACCTAAGGTGTTAATGTTTATGGTGCGTGCTGTTCAGTTGCTTGAGTCGTGTCTGATTCTTTGCAATCCCATGGACGGTCACCTGCCAGGCTTTTCTCTGTCTATGGGATTATCCAGACAAGGATACTGGAGGGAATTGTCACGCCTCCTGAGGGGAATTGTTCATGGTTCAGTTCAGTTCAGTTCAGTGGCTCAGTTGTGTCGACTCTGTGACACCATGGACTCCAGCAGGGCCAGGCTTACCTGTCCATCACCAACTCCTAGAGCTTGCTCAAATTTATGTCCATCGTGTTGGTGCTGCCATTCAACCATGTCATCCTCTGTCCTCCCCATCTCCTCCTGCATTCAATCTTTACCTGCCTCAGGGTCTTTTCCAATGAGTCAGCTCTTCCCATCAGGCGGCCAAAGTATTGGAGTTTCAGCTTCAACATCAGTCCTTCCAATGAATATTCAGGACTGATTTCCTTTAGGATAGACTGGTTGGATCTTGTTGCAGTCCAAGGGACTCTCAAGAGTCTTCTCCAACACCACAGTTCAAAAGCATCAATTTTTCTATGCTCAGCTTTCTTTATGGTCCAACTGTCACATCCATACATGACTACTGGAAAAACCATAGCTTGATTAGACGGACCTTTGTCAGCAATGTCTCTGCTTTTCAATATGCTGTCTAGGTTGGTCATAGTTTTTCTTCCAAGGAGCGAGCCTCTTTTAATTTCATGGCTGCAATCACCATCTGCAGTGATTTTGGAGCCTGAGAAAATAAAGTCTGTCACTGTTTCCAATGTTTCCTCATCTATATGCCATGGAGTGATGGGACTGGATGTCATGATCTTCATTTTTTGAATGTAGAGCTTTAAGCCAACTTTTTCACTCTCCTCTTTCACTTTTAGCAAAAGGCTCTTTAGCTCCTCTTCAATTTCTGCCATAAGGGTGGTGTCATCTGCATATCTGAGGTTACTAATATTTCTCCTAGCAATCTTGATTCCAGCCTGTGCTTCCTCCAGCCCAGCATTTCTCATGATGTACTCTACATATAAGTTAAATAAGCAGGGTGATAATGTACAGCCTTGGTGTACTCCTTTCTCAATTTGGAACCAGTCTGTTGTTCCATGTCCCATTGTAAGTGTTGCTTCTTGACCTGCATACAGGTTTATCAGGAGATAGGGATGTTGGTCTGGTATTCACATCTCTTGAAGAATTTTTCACAGGTTGTTGTGATCCACACAGTCAAAGGCTTTAGCGTAGTCAATTAAACATAAGTAGATGTTTTTCTGGAATTCTTTTGCTTTTTTGATGATCCAATAGATGTTGACAATTTGATCCCTGGTTCCTCTGCCTTTTCTAAAACCAGTTTGAATATCTGGAAGTTCACAGTTCACATACTTCCAGAAAAAGCCTGGCTTGGTGAATTTTGAGCATTACTTTACTAGCGTGTGAGATGAGTGCAATTGTGCAATAGTTTGAGCATTCTTTGGCATTGCCTTTCTTTGGAATTGGAGTGAAAACCGACCTTTTCCATCCTGTGGTCACTGCTTAGTTTTCCAGATTTGCTGGCATATTGAGTGCAACACTTTCATAGCATCATCTTTTAGGATTTGAAATAGCTCAGCTGAAATTCCATCACCCCCACTAGCTTTTATTGTAATGAGGCCCACTTGACTTCAGATTCCAGGATGTCTGGCTGTAGGTGAGATCATACCATCGTGGTTATCTGGATCATGAAGTTCTTTTTTGTGTAGTTCTGTATATTCTTGCCACCTCTTCTTAACATCTTCTGCTTCTGTTAGGTCCATACCATTTCTGTCCTTTATTGTGCTCATCTTTGCGTGAAATGTTCCCTTGGTATCCCTAGTTTTCTTGAAGAGATCCCTAGTCTTTCCCTTCTGTTGTTTTCCTCTATTTCTTTCCATTGGTCACTGAGTAAGACTTTCTTATCTTTCCTTGCTATTCTTTGGAACTCCACATGGTATATCCAACTAAATTTGTTACATTTAAATTTGAACAACAAAGGATATGGTAACAACAACAACAAAAAAGTCACCAGTTTGGGAAAGTTCCCAATTTCAGTTTGAGTCACCTAAAACTCTAAAGTCATTTTAAATACAGCTGGAGGATTAGAATTGGTAATGCGAAAGAATGCTTACCAAGTAAAATTTTCATGGGCCTTTTCTTCTTTATTCTCCTGTAGCCACCTGGAGTACTTCAGAGCTTCCTCTTTTTTGAATTATGACAGAGAAATGTTCACTTGCCGGCAGCTGACCACGCAGATAGATGCTTGGAGAAGGATCTGGGCCATTTGCCCCTAGCAAATAAGGTTTTGTAAGAATCCAAATTTGAGTCAGGACTGGGAGAGGGAGTAAGGATGCAGTAGTGGGCTTGAGGATTGGGGTTGAAGATGTATGCAAGCTGTAAATCTCATTATCATTTTCAGGGTGATAAAGGACAAAAAGACAATGTGAATTACATCTCTAAATTCCCCCAGGGAGTCAAGTGTGACAATTCTGCAAATTTTCCATTATGTAAAATTTCATTTTAACATATAAAAACAAGAAAATATGCAAAACAATATACTTATTTCCTTTTAACACAACACTGATTAAAATAAACTACCTGGTAGGCTATAATCCAAAAAGGGCACAAAGCAACCGACTAGTCACACATATATAACACTCAGTCATTCAACAAACAAATATCTGAAAACTGGATACAATGATAAACAGGAAACATACTGTTTCTAATTTTCATGATATTTATAGTCCAGTAATACGTGTGTCTGTGTTTGGGGGGTAGAGTAGGGCTTAATCAATTTCCTCATTCATTGAACTAATACTTATCAAACAATAACAATACACTAGACCTATTTTTGTTGTTATTGCTGTTCAGTTGATAAGTCACATCTGACTCTTTGCAACCTCGTGAACTGCAGCATGCCAAGCTCCCTGTCTTTCACTATCTTTCAGAGTTTGTTCAAATTCACATCCTCTGAGTCAGTGATGCTAGCCAACCATCTCATCCTCTGACACCTCCTTCTCCTCCTGCCCTCAATCTTTCCCAACATCAAGGTCTTTTCTAGGCAATACAGCTCTTCACTTCAGGTGGCCAAAATATTGGAGTTTCAGCTTCAGCATCAGTCCTTCCAATGAATTTTCAGGGTGGATTTCCTTTAAGATGGACTGGTTTGATCTCCTTGTAGTCCAAGGGACTTGTAAGAGTCTTCTCCAGCACAACAATTTGAAAGCATTGATTCTTTGGTGCTCAGCCTTCTCTATGGTCCAACTCTCACATCTGTACATGACTACTGGAAAAGTCATAACTTTTACTATACAGATCTTTATCAGCAAAGTGAAAAGGCTTCTTTTACATGCTAGCAATGAACACATCTCCTTTTCTTGGGATGACTCACATTCTAATGAGATAAACAATAAATAAGCAAATAACATTTACGGTATTTGTAATTCCTATTAGGAAAATAAAAACCAAGAGAATGATAAGACTGTGTGATTTCTGCATGAGCTCATACTATTTAAGATTTTACGATTTGGTGGTTTAGGGCAGGTCCTTTTTGGAAGTGATGTTTCAGCAGAAATCTTAATACAATTAGGAAATGAGTCATTGGAATATATAAGGAAGAAACATTTGGAGCAGAGACCATGAGTTGGAAATACACATACATGTTTAATATTATGAATTACAAATTTATTGAGTATGCAACTTATTGAACTCTAACTATATGCCAGGAAACAAAGATGCAATATAAGTAAACTAAAAATAAATGAAGTCCTAACTCTCAAGAGGTATGTTATCCCTCAAGGATTACAACAGAAACAGATAATAATGTAAAGCTCTGTCACCCTAATCAACTCCAGGTAGTTGGGAAAATTGTCTTAAAAATATCTGATAAAGTGAATATGTGGAATTAATACCATTAAGCCGAACAAGAAACTGGAATCTGCAAAGTTAAACCAGCTCTAAAGAAAGATATGAACATTAGGAACAAGAGTATTAAAATGTCATAGGTAGGAGGATGGGTTTAATTCAGTTCAGTTCAGTCACTCAGTTGTGTCCAACTGTGTGACCCCATGAACCAGAACATGCCAAGCCTCCCTGTCCATCATCAACTCCCAAAGATTACCCATCTAATGTCCACTGAGTCGGTGATGCCATCCAACCATCTGATCCTCTATCGTCCCCTTGTCCTGTCCTCAATCTTTCCCAGAATCAGGGTCTTTTCAAATGAGTCAGCTCTTCGCATCAGGTGGCCAAAGTATTCGAATTTCAGCTTCAACATCAGTCCTTCCAATGAACACCCAGGACTGATCTCCTTTAGGATGGACTGGTTGGATCTCCTTGCAGTCCAAGGGACTCTCAAGAGTCTTCTCCAACACCACAGTTCAAAAGAATCAATTCTTTGGCACTCAGCTTTCTTTATAGTCCAACTCTCACATCCGTACATGACCACTGGAAAAACCATAGCCTTGACTAGATGGACATTTGTTGGCAAAGTAGTAATGTCTCTGCTTTTTAATATGCTATCTAGATTGGTCATAACTTTCCTTCCAAGGAGTAAGCGTCTTTTAATTTCATGGCTGCAATCACCATCTGCAGTGATTTTGGAGCCCAGAAAAATAAAGTCTGACACTGTTTCCACTGTTTCCCCATCTATTTCCCATGAAGTGATGGGACCGGATGCCATGATCTTCATTTTCTGAATGTTGAGCTTTAAGCCAACTTTTTCACTCTCCACTTTCACTTTCATCAAGAGGCTCTTTAGTTCTTCACTTCCTGCCATAAGGGTGGTGTCATCTGATATCTGAGGTCACTGATATTTCTCCCAGAAATCTTGATTCCAACTTGTGCTTCTTCCAGCCCAGTGTTTCTCATGATGTACTCTACATATAAGTTAAATAAGCAGGGTGACAATATACAGCCTTGACGTACTCCTTTTCCTATTTGGAACCAGTCTGTTGTTCCATGTCCAGTTCTAACTGTTGCTTTCTGACCTGCATACAGGTTTCTCAGGAGGCAGTTCAGGTGGTCTGGTATTCCCCATCTCTTTCAGAATTTTCCACAGTTTATTGTGATCCACACAGTCCAAGGCTTTGGCATAGTCAGTAAAGCAGAAACAGATGTTTTTCTGCAACACTCGTGCTTTTTTGATGATCTAGCAGATGTTGACAATTTGATCTCTGGTTCCTCTACCTTTTCTAAAACCAGCTTGAACATCTGGAAGTTCATGGTTCACATATTGCTGAAGCCTGGCTTGGAGAATTTTGAGCATTACTTTACTAGTGTGTGAGATGAGGGCAATTGTGCAGTAGTTTGAATGTTCTTTGACATTGCCTTTCTTTGGGATTGGAATGAAAACTGACCTTTTCCAGTCCTGTGACCACTGCTGAGTATTCCAAATTTCCTGGCATATTGAGTGCAGCACTTTCACAGCATCATCTTTCAGAATTTGAAATAGCTCAACTGGAATTCCGTCACTTCCACTAGCTTTGTTCGTAGTGATGCTTCTTAAGGCCCACTTGACTTCACATCCAGGATGTCTGACTCTAGGTGAGTGTGAGTGATCACACTATCATGATTATCTGGGTCATGAAGATCTTTTTTGTACAGTTCTTCTGTGTATTCTTGCCACCTCTTCTTTCTTCTTAATATCTTCTCTTCTGTTAGGTCTATACCATTTCTGCCCTTTATGGAGCCCACCTTTGCATGAAATATTCTTTTGGTATCTCTAATTTTCTTGAAGAGATCTCTAGTCTTTCCCATTCTGTTGTTTTCCTCTATTTCTTTGCATTGATCGCTGAGGAAGGCTTTCTTATCTCTCCTTGCTATTCTTTGGAACTCTGTATTCAAACGGGTGTATCTTTCCTTTTCTCCTTTGCTTTTCACTTTCTTTTCACAGCTATTTGTAAGGCCTCCTCATACAGCCATTTTGCTTTTTTGCATTTCTTTTTCTTGGGGATGGTCTTGATTCCTGTCTCCTGTTCAATGTCACAGACCTCCATCCATAGTTCATCAGGCACTCTGTCTATCAAATCTAGTCCCTTAACTCTATTTCTCACTTCCACTGTATAATTGTAAGG
Organism: Bos indicus x Bos taurus; assembly: GCF_003369695.1. Classification (NCBI taxonomy): domain Eukaryota; kingdom Metazoa; phylum Chordata; class Mammalia; order Artiodactyla; family Bovidae; genus Bos; species Bos indicus x Bos taurus. The sequence continues at coordinate 54,160,641 of NC_040076.1, read as the reverse complement.
GATTTGATTTAGGTCATACCTGAATGGTCTAGTGGTTTTCCCTATTTTCTTCAATTTAAGTCTGAATTTGGCAATAAGGAGTTCATGATCTGAGTCACAGTCAGCTCCCAGTCTTGTTTTTGCTGACTGTATAGAACTTCTCCATCTTTGCTGCAAAGAATATAATCAATCTGATTTTGGTGTCGACCATCTGATGATGTCTATGTGTAAAGTCTTCTCTTGTGTTTTTGGAAGAGGGTGTTTTCTATGACCAGTGTGTTCTCTTGGCAGATCTCTATCTCTATTAGCCCTGCTTCATTCTGTACTCCAAGGCCAAATTTGCCTGTTATGCCAGGTGTTTCTTGACTTCCTACTTTTGCTTTCCAGTCCCCTATAATGAAAAGGACATCTTTTTTGGGTGTTAGTACTAGAAGGTTTTGTAGGTCTTCATAGAACCTTTCAACTTCAACTTCTTCAGCATTACTGGTTGGGGCATAGACTTGGATTACCGTGATATTTAATGGTTTGCCTTGGAAACAAACAGAGAGTATTCTGTCGTTTTTGAGATTGCATCCGAGAACTGCATTTCAGACTCTTTTGTTGACTATAATGACTACTCCATTTCTTCTAAGGGATTCCTGCCCATGGTAATAGATATAATGGTCATCCGAGTTAAATTCACCCATTCCAGTCCATCTTAATTCACTAATCCTAGAATGTCGACATTCACTCTTGCCATCTCCTGTTTGACCAATTCCAATTTGCCTTGATTCATGGACATAACATTCCAGGTTCCTATGTAATATTGCTCTTTTCAGCATCCGACCTTGCTTCTATCACCAGTCATATCCACAACTGGGTGTTGTTTTGCTTTGGCTCCATCCCTTCATTCTTTCTGAAGTAATTTCTCCACTAATCTCCAGTAGCACATTGGGCACCTACCAACCTGGGGAGTTCATCTTTCAGTGTCCTATCTTTTTGCCTTTTCATACTGTTCATGGGGTTCTCAAGGCAAAAATACTGAAGTGGTTTCTTTCCCTTCTCCAGTGGACATGTGACCATTAGGAACAAGAGTATTAAAATGTCATCAGTAGGAAGATGGGTACAGGAGAAAACATAGATTTTTTTGAAAAGGCATGATGAGCAAAAAAAAAGTACTATTAGAAGCAAAGTTGGTTACAGTGGTGTCATGTAAATACTAGGCATCATTGATTTAAAAATTACACAAATTATTTATATGTCTCTATACATACCCTATCAATGACTGATGTCTTCAATGTGCAGTTAGTAGGACTGTTAAGACAATTAAGAACTTTTAAAATAATAGATTCCTAAGTTTTCCGTTATTAACAATCTAAATCATACAACTTTATGGGAAAAGTAAACCAATTCAGGCATTCCAAATAGTTTTATTAGAAATTCTTCTATTTCTGGTTTCACTAAGTAATCTTATCACCTTCTGAGAAAATAGAAGGGTTTTGAAGGTCATCATAAATAATCTATTCCCTTATCAAAAGGAATATTTTTGCCACATGCATGTACAAACATAAGTTCAGACTTGTCAAAAAGACGTGATATAATGGGGCTGAAATTGCTGAGGTTACTTGTCTCTTTTATTTCTAGAATATCTCAAAGAACTCAGCCAAACTTTTGTGCAGAGGCAACAGAAATAAGGAGAGTGGATTAAAAATTGATTTCAGATATTCTGTGAGAATTATTTCATTAGTTTTAAAAATTAAACTACCAATCACTTAAAACATTCTTAGATTTTTTTTTTCTTTGTTAGCTTGGTCAGATTAGAGTTCAACTGGGATTAAAAGTTAGTGTATTCTGAGTCATTTCTAAAGAAAAGTCAACACCTTTTAAGAACTGCAGCTACCAGAAGAGAGACAACCAGCCAGATAGGTTAAGAATTTAATTAAACTATAACAAAGCCAAGGGCAAGAATTGCATTCCATGCTTTCTGAACTTCAGAAATTTACACCAATCTACCCTTTTAAATTAATGCTGGTTTACTGTACCAATGCGTAAGAAATTCACCCACTCTCTAGGCACTTGTTTGTAAACTTAAGCCATGGCAGGACAGATCAAAATCAAATATTCAAGTGCCTGCTGTATGCCAAATCCTGGGTGAGATACTCCAGGGGCTTTCCACACTTTAAATGCTTTTAATAAAATAACCTCAAAAATGATTTTTGACAAACTCATTCTTCACCTGCTGTTCTAACTCAAGCTGCTCTCAGAAATAATATCCAAGAAAAGAGAGTACATCTGAAACACCATGACCCTAATCATCTACTCTCATACCTTGCAATTATGAGTAAATAGCCTGTTAGGGGCAAATCCAATTTTTCCTTTACTGCCAACAGCCCTCCAACCACACCTGGAACTTCTTTAGACACATTTTTATAGGGAGTCAAGTTCACAAAGTATGAATGACTATGAAAGATCTTGCTATTTTTAACTGATATTCCTGTGTATAAATGCACCTAACCTACTCTCACATATACACATGTGCTCATACCATTAATGTTATTCATTCAGAATATTTAATCATAGAATTTCCTCTCCACCTAAAATATTTTGTTAAACAAAGAAAAAAACCTATGTGATTGAACGATGGCAAGAAAACCCATGTCAGTCACACTGTGAGATGATCATATGCACAATATGAAATTAGGAGACTCCTGGGGATCTTTGCAAGATTTCACTGAAGAAGTACACAGCTTTTAGTGGATTCGTAACCATTAATCTTCTCTTTTATTTGAATAATTATATATCTATCAACTGAAAGTGAATTATAGAATGTCATTTGATCATAGTCAGTCATTGTGATGGAGTCAACCAAGAGGCCAGGTGTTCCTGCCATAAAACTAATCAGTCAAAAATTTTTGAGAACACTGAAGAATATGAATTCAACTGTTTCACTATGGAAGTGTACTTCCTATGCACATAAAGTAAATGCTTATAAGTCAAATATTACTTTTGCTTTAAATAATAAAATTGATGCTATATTTCTAAGAAAGTATAAATAAAACAGAACATATGTTAAATCTTTAAAATCTCTCATTTTTTTTTACATTGTCCTTTAAAACTTTTAATTCCTTTAAAGCAATTATTCTATTTCTGAGAGCTGACTCTAACAAAATAATTAGAATTCTACTTAAATTAGAACTTTTTGTGAGTATTATTTAGAAGAACAAAATTATATAAACAGCCTAAGTATCATTCATTAAAAGATGAATTTGTAAATTATGGCAAATTCATCTAACAGAGTATCATATCATTCATTCTTTAAATAATATGTTTTCAAATAATTTTTGATACCTTAGGAAATGTTCATGGTGTTAAAAAAACAAAAGTAAAATAAAAGTATATACATTATTTAACATTTTATATACATAAATGTACTGAAAAGAGGACTTGAAGAGAATAAATTAAAATGGCATCTGTGCAACTCTATGAATAGTAAGATTATATAATTTTCTTTTTATACTATTATGTACTGTACACATTTCCTGTGGTAAGCTTATAATACTTTTTATTCAGCATAACATTATTTCTTTTTTAAGAGGACAGGCAAAAGGAAACACTTGGAGGTAATGGATGTGTTTATGGCATAGGCTATGTTGACTGAAAAAAAAATGTACAACTTTAAAGGTGAAAGGACTTCCCTTGGAAGTCCAGTGATTAAGACTCCACACTTCCAATTCAGGTAGCATGGGTTCAATCCCTAGTCAGGGAACTAAGATCTCATATGCTGTGTGACAAAAGTAAAAAAAAAAAAAAAAAATAGTTGAGAGTTAATGTTTTATTCGGTGGACAAAACTGAGGACTTAAATCTGAAAAGTGACTTCACAGATAGCTCTGATGAACTGCTCCAAAGAGGCAAGGCAGGGAGCCCGGATATACAGGACTTTTTGCATTGAAGACTAGGTATTTGGAACATCAAAAAATTACTGTTAATAAAAGAAAACCAGATATCTTAAAGAATTTAGTGCTTTTCTATAAATGGAAGATGCAAGAGTTTGGGCTCACTGAATTCATTCCTTTGATATGTACCTCAGCTCCCTGGGGCCCTATCTTGTGCTTTTTCAGCCTGAGTTTCCTCAGGGTGCACCGTCAGGGGTGGAGGCGGGGTGCCTGCAGTGGCTGATGATGCAATGGCAGGCATTATGTTTCCATCCTGAGTTCCACCAGGGCTCCCCGCAGAATGGCTATAGGACCGATGGCTGCAAGATTCTTTGTTTGCTGTTATGACAGGCAGCATTTTTAGTTCACAGGTGTGATGATAATTTCACACCTGTTTTCTCCAAACTCATCAAATTGTTTACATCATTTCTGTATATCTTTTTGTATGTCAATCATATATACCTTGACAGAACATTCTTTTAAGAGATACTTTCATTGCTAATTTTGTTTAAATATTTCTAATACTCAAAATTTCATTAATGATAAGAACTAAATGTTTGCAAAAACATCTTGGAACACTTCACAATATTTCATCCGTCCAAAAAATGTTATGTGCTAGATGCTACAAATCAATGATTTTTTTTTTTAATAATTGCTGCTTTGTTTTTAAATTTAAGTACTTAGTACTTTAACAAGTTTTGTTTACTGTTATTTTTGTTTCATTATATTTTTCTTAGTTTTTTTCTTGTCTGAAAGTCTATTTTTTTCTTCCACTAAGTAATCAATAACCATGAATAGTTATTTGATTAATATATTTACTTAAGATGCAGTTGCCACTCAATTATGAAATAAATGTTCCACAGCAACATCTTCTAAAATGCTATCAGAAGTTTGCCCCATTATCAAATAAGTTTGGAAAACACTACTTAATATCTCCCACCACTTTCCAACTTAGAAAGTTAGAATTTAAACATGTGTATTTCTTGAGAAATGGCAACCCACTCCAGTATTCTTGCCTGGAGAATCCCATGGACAGAGGATCCTGGCAGGCTACAGTCCATGGGATTGCAAGAGTCGGACACATCTTAGCGACTAAAGAGAGAGAGACAGTTGTATAAGAACCTGTATGACTATACTTAGCCAACTCTCCCCCAAACTTGTTTTTTATAGAATCTTTTCCTAGATATATTTATTTTAATAATCTGAGAAACTAGTGTTTGGGAGTAGTGCTTAGCAAGATTTAATCCGTAAAATAGTCACCTGGGGAAAATGTTGAACTTGTTAATCTAAACTAGCAGGTCAAGGATGAGGTCTGAGAGTCTGCATTTCTGACAATCTGCCTGGCAATGTCTGCACTGCATATCTACTGACTACACTTTGAGTCCCCATATGAGAGAGAACAGACTTTAGGAAATGGCCAAAAGCCTGAGAAATACCCTACCACCACCCACACCCTCATTTTTTTAATTCCAACTCATATTTTTTTATTCCAACAGATTTTAAGTATCAAAGATTATAACTGTACATTATTGAGAAGTATAGAACAAAATACAATGATTGCAGGACAACTGCTCTGAAATATTGTGTTGACCTCTGCAACTCATTAACATAAATCAGCCACAGGTATACATATGTCCCCTCCCTCCTGACCCCTCTCCCCTCTCCCATCCCATCCCACCCCTCTAGGTTGTCACAGAGCACTGGATTGAACTCCCTGTCTTACACATCAAATTCTCATTTGCTATCTACTTTATATATGGTAATGTGTATGTTTCCATTCTATTCTCCCAATTCACCTCACTCTCTCCTTTCCTCACTGTCTACAAGTATATCCTCTACGTCTGCATCTCCATTGTTTCCCTGCGAATAGGTTCGTCAGTACCATCTTTCTAGATTCCATATGCATTCACTAATATCCACATTTTTTAAATTCAAACAAGCATTCTTTCATTAGATATTTATTGCCTACACAGAGTAAGGCATTGTGTCAGGTGAGTACTACACATTATGTTTAAAAATTAGTATCTGAAAAGGCAATTGCTTTGGCTCAGAGGAATGTCTTATGTTGCCGTGTCACAAGGGTTAATTCATAGTCCAAACAACCTGGTTTAATTTGCTACTGAATGGGCACTTATCATTAAATGCATGAAGTCTAAGTTGGACTCTCAGCAGCAATAAACTCAGACGGAAGCTTATTTGCATGGAACACCTTAATTTGTATCAGCATTTCTTTTTGAGGAGTCCATAAGTGCTTTGTTATGTAAACTTTGAGACCAAGAGGAAACATCTGCTAATTTTCTAAAGTCATGTAAATTATTCTTAAAAAAAAAAAAGAACACAAGACTCTACACATGGACATCATGAGATAGTCATACTGAAATCAAATAGATTATATTCTTTGCAGCCAAACACGGAGAAGCTGTACAGTCAGCAAAAACAAGACCAGGAGATGACTGTGGCTCAGATCATGAACTTCTTATTGCCAAATTCAGACTTAAATTGAAGAAAGTAGGGAAAACCACTAGACCATTCAGGTATGACTTAAATCAAATACCTGACAATTATACAGTGAAAGTGATAAATAGATTCAAAGGATTAGATCTGACAGAGTGCCTGAAGAACTATGGTGGAGGTTCATGACATTGTACACAAGGCAGTGATCAAGACCATCTCCAAAAAAGAAATGCAAATGGGTTGTCTGACGAGGCCTTACAAATAGCTGAGAAGAGGAGAAAAGGAAAGATATACCCATGTGAATGCAAAGTTCCAAAGAATAGCAAGAAGAGATAAGAAAGCCTTCCTCAGCGATCAATGCAAAGAAATAGAGGAAAACAATAGAATGGGAAAGACTAGAGATCTCTTCAAGAAAATTAGAGATACCAAGGGAACATTTCATGCAAAGATGAGCACAATAAAGGACAGAAATGGTATGGACCTAACAGAAGCAGAAGATGTTAAGAAGAGGTGACAAGAATACACAGAAGAACTGTACAAAAAAGATCTTCATGACCAAGATAATCACAATGGTGTGATCACTCACCTAGAGCCAGACATCCTGGAATGTGAAGTCAAGTGGGTCATAGAAAGCATCACTATGAAAAAGCTAGTAGAGGTGATGGAATTCCACTTGAGCTATTTCAAATCCTGAAAGATGATGCTGTGAAAGTGCTGCACTCAATATGCCAACAAATTTGGAAAACTCAGCAGTGGCCACGGGACTGGAAAAGGGCAGTTTTCATCCAATCCCAAAGAAAGGCAATGCCAAAGAATGCTCAAAGTAGCACACAATTGCACTCATCTCACATGCTAGTAAAGTGATGCTCAAACTTCTCCAAGCCAGGCTTCAGCAATATGTGAACTGTGAACTTCCAGATGTTCAAGCTAGTTTTAGAAAAGGCAGAGGAACCAGAAATCAAATTGTCAACATCCGCTGGATCATGGAAAAAGCAAGAGAGTTCCAGAAAAACATCTATTTCTGCTTTATTGACTACGCCAAAGCCTTTCACTGTATGTATCACAATAAACTGTGGAAAATTCTGAAAGAGACGGGAATACCAGACCACCTGACTTACCTCTTGAGAAACCTGTATGCATGTCAAAAAGCAACAGATAGAACTGGATATGTAACAACAGACTGGTTCCAAATAGGAAAAGGAGTACATCAAGGCTGTATATTATCACCCAGCTTATTTAACTTCTATGCAGAGTACATCATGAGAAACGCTGGGCTGTAGGAAGCACAAGCTGGGATCAAGATTGCCTGAAGAAATATCAATAACCTCAGATATGCAGATGATACCAGCCTTATGGCAGAAAGTGAAAAAGAACTAAAGAGTCTCTTGATGAAAGTGAAAGAGGAGAGTGAAAAAATTGGCTTAAAGCTCAACATTCAGAAAATGAAGATCATGGCATCTGGTCCCATCACTTCATGGCAAATAGATGGGGAAACAGTGTCAGACTTTATTTTTGTGGGCTCCAAAATCACTGCAGATGGTGATTGCAGCCATGAAATTAAAAGATGCTTACTCCTTGGAAGGAAAGTTATGACCAACCTAGATAGCATATTCAAAAGCAGAGACATTACTTTGCCAACAAAGGTCCATCTAGTCAAGGCTATGGTTTTTCGAGTGGTCATGTATGGATGTGATAGTTGGACGGTGAAGAAAGCTGAGCACCAAAGAATTGATGCTTTTGAACAGTGGTGTTGGAGAAGACTCTTGAGAGTCCCTTGGACTGCAAGGAGGTCCCACCAGTCCATCCTAAAGGAGATCAGTGCTGGTTGTTCATTGGAAGGACTAATACTAAAGCTAAAACTCCAGTACTTTGGCCACCTCATGCGAAGAGTTGACTCACTGGAAAAGACTCTGATGCTGGGAGGGATTGGGGGCAGGAGGAGAAGGGGACGGCAGAGGATTAGATGGCTGGGTGGCATCACCAACTCGATGAACATGAGTCTGAGTGAACTCCGGGAGTTGGTGATGGACAGGGAGGCCTGGAGTGCTGTGATTAATGGGGTCGCAAAGAGTCGGACATGACTGAGTGAATGAACTGAACTGAACTGAACTGATGACCTTAAATTCATGGGAATCCCAGGCTACACCTTGATATCCATTCCTGTAGACATAAAGACCATAAATTAGTGCCACAAGTCCACTGAGTTCCATACCAATCACTCTCTCTAAGGGTTAATAATAGACATAGTTCATTAAGCACCCAGTCTTGTCTCCTAATTACCAGGATTACCATTTTCAGTATGATTTAACCCCAGTACTCTTGCCTGGAAAATCCCATGGATGGAGGAATCTACTAGGCTGCAGTCCATGGGGTCGCTAAGAGTTGGGCATGACTGAGCAACTTCACTTTCACTTTTCTCTTTCATGAATTGGAGAAGAAAATGGCAACCCACTCCAGTATTCTTGGTCTGGAGAATCCCAGGGACGGTGAGCCTGATGGGCTGCCGTCTATGGGGTCGCACAGAGTCAGACACTACTGAAGCAACTTAGCAGCAGCAGCAGCAGCAGCAGCAACATAGAGGAGCTTTTAACCTTAAATGACCACAGGCTGGTGTTAACCATGTAGATCTACCCCATATTGTGGAAGTTTTCCTTTTAACAGAGGAGAGGTTAATTGTTTTATTGAGACATAGCTCATCAATCCAATTGAGTTGAATGATCCCAAGAGAAAACTGATTTCAGTGTTGATCATCTGGTGATGTCTATGGGTAGAGTCGCCTCTTGTGTTGTTGGAAGAGGGTGTTTGCTATGACTAGTGCATTCTCTTGGTAAAACTCCATTAGCCTTTGCCCTTCTTCATTCTGTACTCCAAGGCCATACACATAGACATCACCAGATGGTCAACACTGAAATCAGATTGATTATATTCTTTGCAGCCAAAGATGGAGAAGCTCTATACAGTCAACAAAAACAAGACCAGGAGCTGACTGTGGCTCAGATCATGAACGTCTTATTACCAAATTCAGACTTAAACTGAAGAAAGTAGGGAAAACCACTGAACCATTTGTATAGCCTAAATCAAATCCTTTATGATTATACAGTGGAAGTGAGAAATAGATTTAAGGGACTAGATCTGATAGAGTGCCTGATGAATTATGGATGGAGGTTCGTGACATTGTATAGGAGACAGGGATCAAGACCATCCCCATGGAAAAGAAATGCAAAAAAGAAAAATGGCTGTCTGAGGAGCCCTTACAATAGCAGTGAAAAGAAGAGAAGTGAAAAGCAAAGGAGAAAAGGGAAGATATAAGCATCTGAATGCAGAGTTCCAAAGAATAGCAAGGGAAGATAAGAAAGCCTTCCTCAGCGATCAATGCAAAGAAATAGAGGAAAACAACAGAATGGGAAAGACTAGAGATCTCTTCAAGAAAATTAGAGCTACCAAGGAACATTTCATGCAAAGATGGGCTCAATAAAGGACAGAAGCAGAAGATATTAAGAAGAGGTGGCAAGAATACATGGGAGAACTACACGAAACAGAGCTCCATGACCCAGATAATCATGATGGTGTGATCACTGACCTAGAGCCAGACATCCTGGAATGTGAAGTCAAGTGGGCCTTAGAAAGCATCACTACGAACAAAGCTAGTGGAGATGATGGAATTCCAGTTGAGCTATTTCAAACCTGGAAGATGATGCTGTGAAAGTGCTGCACTCAATATACCAGCAAATTTGGAAAACTCAGCAGTGGCCACAGGACTGGAAAAGGTCAGTTTTTATTCCAATCCCAAAGAAAGGCAATGCCAAAGAATGCTCAAACTACCGCACAATTGCACTCATCTCACACGCTAGTAAAGTAATGCTCAAACTTCTCCAAGGCAGGCTTCAGCAATACGTGAACCGTGAACTTCCTGATGTTCAAGCTGGTTTTAGAAAAGGCAGAGGAACCAGAGATCAAATTGCCAACATCTGCTGTATCATGAAAAAGTAAGAAAGTTCTAGAAAAACATCTACTTCTGCTTTATTGACTATGCCAAAGCCTTTGACTGTGTGGATCACAATAAACTGTGGAAAATTCTGAAAGACATGGGAATACCAGACCACCTGACCTGCTTCTTGAGAAACCTGTATGCAGGTCAGAAAGCAACAGTTAGAACTGGACATGGAACAACAGACTGGTTCCAAATAGGAAAAGGAGTACGTCAAGGCTGTATATTGTCACCCTGCTTATTTAACTTCTATGCAAAGTACATCATGAGAAACGCTGGGCTAGAAGAAGCACAAGCTGGAATCAAGATTGCTGGGAGAAATATCATTAAGCTCAGATATGCAGATGACACCACCCTTATGGCAGAAACTGAAGAGGAAATAAAAAGCCTCCTGATGACAGTGAAAGAGGAGAGTGAAAAAGTTGGCTTAAAGCTCAACGTACAGAAAACGAAGATCATGGCATCTGGTCCCATCACTTCATGGCAAATAGATAGGGAAACAGTGGAAATAGTGGCTGACTTTATTTTGGGGGGCTCCAAAATCACTGCAGATGGTGACTGCAGCCATGAAATTAAAAGACGTTTACTCCTTGGAAGGAAAGTTATGACCAACCTAGATAGCATATTCAAAAGCAGAGACATTACTTTGCCAACAAAGGTCCGTCTAGTCAAGGCTATGTTTTTTTTAGTGGTCATGTATGGATGCAAGTGTTGGACTGTGAAGAAAGCTGAGCACTGTAGAATGATGCTTTTGAACTGTGGTGTTGGAAAAGACTCTTGAGAGTCCCTTGGACTGCAAGGAGATCCAACCAGTCCATTCTAAAGGAGATCAGCCCTGGGTGTTCTTTGGAAGGAATGATACTAAAGCTGAAACTCCAGTACTTCGGCCACCTCATGAAAAGAGTTGACTCATTGGAAAAGACTCTGATGCTGGGAGGGATTGGGGGCAGGAGAAGAAAGGGATGACAGAGGATGAGATGGCTGGATGGCATCAGCGACTGGATGGACATGAGTTTGAGTGAACTCCGGAAAATGATGATGGACAGGGAAGCCTGGCGTGCTGCGATTCATGGGGTCACAAAGAGTCGGACACAACTGAGCAACTGAACTGAACTGAAAACAAGATTTACAACTTGAGAGTTGCGAGTTAAGTTTTATTTGGGGCAAAGTGAGGACTGCAGCCCAGGAGGCAGCATCTCAGATAGCTCTGAGAGACTGCTGCAAAGTGGCATTGGGGAAAGTCAATATATAAGGTTTTGGTGAAAGGGGAGTTCAATACCATGAAGCACTCATTTTACAAACATTTTTTGTTAGTCATGAGGATATGATGTCACCATGAAGGGATTTTGTGTTTCTCTAGATCTGAGGAGATGCTAGGATTGAGATCATAAAGTGAAAGTGAAAGTGAAAGTCAAGTCGTGTACGACTCTTTGCAACCACATGGACTGTAGCCCACCAGGCTACTCTGTCCATGGGATTCTCCAGGCAAGAATACTGCAGTGGGTTGCCACTTCCTTCTCCAGGGAATCTTCCAGACCCAGGGATCAAACCCAGGTCTCCCGCATTGCAGGCGGACGCTTTAACCTCTGAGCCACAAGGGAAGCCTGAGATCATAAAATCAGTTCTTAAAAACATTCACTATCTAAAGGCCTATCCCACCAGATCCCCTGGAGCATAGAGTGCCTCACTCCACCCTGAACTTCCCCAGGGGTTGTTGAAGGTCAACAGCTATAGCAGCATGGAGTTCAACGTCATAGAGGCAGATGGCAAATGCCTTTGTTGTTCAGTCCTTGGCAATGCTCTTGGTAAATGCCAATTTGTAGTTGATAGAATGTCCCAACTTTGTTTTCTAATGGTAAATGAATTCTAAAGTTCATCTGGAAAAATAAGCATGCACAAAAATAAATTCAAATGATTTAAAGACTTAAACATAAGGCTTGAAACCATAAAACTCCTACAAGAAAACCTAAGCGATGTGCTCTTTGACTTCAGTCTTAGCAATTTTTTTTTTTTTTTTTTTTGGATCTCTGTCCTCAGGCAAGGTAAACAAAAGCAAAAATAAATAAACAAATTGGATTACATAAAACTAAAAGGTTTTTGCAGAGCAAAGGAAATTATCAACAAAATGAAAGGCCATCTACTGAGAGAGAAGGTATTTGCCAATGATATATCTGATAAGGGGTTAATATCCAAAATATACAAAGAACTCATACAACTCAACATCAAAAAATAAACAACCCAACAAAAAAAAAACATGGTCAAGAGATCTGAATAAACATTTTTCCAAAAAAAATATTTAAATGGCCAACAGACACATGAGAAGATGTTTAACATCACTAATAATCAGGAAATGAAAATGAAAACCACAACTCACACCTCAGACATCAACTCACACCTCTCAAAATGGTTAATGTCAGACAACAAATAACAAATATTGGTAAGGATGCGGAGTAAGAAAACCCTCATGCACGGTTGTTGGGAATGTAAATTAGTGTACCCACTATGGAAAATAGTATAGTTTCCTCAAAAAAGTAAAAGTATTATAGAACAACCAATGGTCCAGCAATTTCATTCATCAGTATTTATCCAAAAAAAAAAAAGAACACTAATTCAAAAAGATATATGTACCCCTATGTTTTTTTAATATAAATTTATTTTAATTGGAGTCTAATTACTTTACAATATTGTATTGGTTTTGCTATACATCAACAGAAATCCACCATGGGTGTACATGTGTTCCCCATCCTGAACTCCCCTCCCTCCTCCCTCCCCATACCATCCCTCTGTATCAACCCAGTGCACCAGCCCTGAGCATCCTGTATCCTGCATCAAACCTGGACTGGCAATTCATTTCACAAATGATATTATACATGTTTCAATGCCATTCTCCCAAATCATCCCACCCTTGCCCTCTCCCACAGAGTCCAAAAGACTGTTCTATACATCTGTGTCTCTTTTGCTGTCTTGCATACAGGGTTATCGTTACCATCTTTCTAAATCCATATATATGCATTAGTATACTGTATTGGTGTTTTTCTTTCTGGCTTACTTCACTCTGTATAATAGGCTCCGGTTTCATCCACCTCATTAGAACTGATTCAAATGTATTCTTTTTAATGGCTGAGTAATACTCCATTGTGTATATGTACCACAGCTTTCTTATCCATTCGTCTGCTGATGGACATCTAGGTATGTACCCTTATGTTAAATTCAAGATTATTTACTATAGCCAAGATATGAAAGCTACCTAAGTGTTCCTCAATAGTTAAGTGAATAAAGGAATTCTGTATGTGTGTATATATGTGTGTGTGTGTGTAATGGAATACTACTCATCCATAAAAAGAAAGAAATCTTGCCTTTTGGAACAACATAGATGGACCTAGAGGACATTATGCTAAGTGAAATAAGTCAAAGAAAAACAAATACTGTATGATTTCACTTATATGTCAGATCTTAGAAAACAAAACAAAAAAAATGAAGAAACAAAATATAAACAGAGCTTTAGATGCAAAGAACAAACAGGTGTTTGCCAAAAGGGATGGGAGTAGGGGGGAGAGAAAAATAGAGGAGGTAGATTAAGACGTACAAACTTCCAGTTGCAAAATAAATGAGACGTGGATTATGAAAGGTACAGTGTGGGGAATATAGTCAATAACAATAACTATGTAATATCTTTGTATGGTGACAGAACATAACTAGCTTTATCATGGTTATCAGTTTAAAACATATAGAAATATTGAATTACTCTGTTGTGTGATTCACTAACAGAGTGTTATATGTCAATTATACTTTAAAAACAAACAAACATTAAAAAACAAATAAGATTTATGATTATCAGAAGTGGGGGCAGGGTGTGGGGAAGAACTGGATGAAGGCTTCAAAAAGTACAAACTTCCAGCTGTAAGATAAATGAGTACCAGAGATATAATATTCAACATGTTAAATGTAATTATTAATAACACTGCTGTATGTTATGTGTTAGGTCTTTGGGGAGAGTATGTTCTGGAAGTTCTTGTCACAAGAAAAAAATTATTTTTCTATGTCTTTTTAATTTTGTACCTGTGTGAAATGGTGACTGGATTTGTGATAATCACTTCATGATGTATGTGGTTCAAATCATTATGCTGTACACCTTGAACTTGTACAGTACTGTATGTTAATTATGTCTCAATAAAACTGAAAGGAAAATACAATGGCATAAATCTCTATGTACTGGTAAGGAATGATGTTCAAGTCTTAAAAGTTTAAAAAGCAAGATGTTAGTATTGTTACAATAGGATCCCATTTGTGGAATAATATAGATATCTGTGTACATGTATTTATGTGTACATATTTGTATACACATATATGTATAGATATATTTATTTATCCATATATATTTGTATTATGCATATAAAATCTGGAAGGTAAACTTAACTGCACAAGGGACTTCTATGAGTGGTATGATATGACAATTTTATAATTAAAATTATTTTTACAATTAAAAATAAATACCTTGTGCTGGGTATAGTAGAGTTTCCATTCTTGAAATGAACTCAGTAAATGAGATCTTTATTGAAGAGTGTGGAATGAAAAAATAAAGGTACATTTCAGGAATATGGCCAGCTCTACATTTGAAAGTACAAAATGTTCTAGTTGGCTTATATTTGGGCAAGTCACATTTCTTCAATTTATTCTCCTTATTGGTAATATATGGGGAACTGGACTAGAGGAGGACTAAGGTCTCTCACAAAGTGACTAAGGTTCCTTATAAATTATGAGCCAGAGCAACTAGAAGACCAAAATGCATGGCAAAGGATAAAGATGGTGTACTAGAGACATAAATTGTCAATGTGATGTGTTTCTCCATGAAATATCAGCTCTTGGAGTCTGTAGCCAGGCCTTGAATACTGTGAAGAGACTTCTCAAGACAGTTGCCCTCAATTCCACTTAATAGTAAACAACTTCTGTTTTGCTTCAAAGTAAGATGTAAACAATTTCAATTTATTTAATTTTCAAGTTCTTCAAATAAATGTCCTTATCATTTTCCCATTTCAAACATCTTTTTTCATTTCCACTCTTTGGAATACAACCCATTTTTTTTTTTTTAATATGAATTCATCAGCATAAAACAGACCAAAAAAGCAAATCACAAGCACACATATTCATCTCACATTTCAGCTTTCTCCAACCTGCTGATGCTGCTAATATTGTTGACTCAATAAATAAACATCTTGCATGTGGCATAGAATATATTTCACAAGCTTTAAATTTGTAGGTAAAAATATTATCACAATTCAAGTATTTTTTTCTCTAGTGTCAAAGTAGGCAGTTCTCAAGTGTCTCAAGGGCTGTGTCCCAGAATTTGTTTTTTAATCTCCTAATATAGAAGTAGAAATATATTCTCCTACAGAAACAGTATTATAAATGCTTCATGTGTTCTCAGTCTAAACCACAATGACCTACTTAATCCATAATGTACCCAAATTAGGGTATTTTTGATTGACTGTGGAACCTAACAAAGAAAGAAAACCCTTTGGAGTCTGAACCAGATTCTGTCACTTCCCAACTGAGAAAGTCACTTAAAGCCAATGAGCTTCAGCTTATTCCTATGTAAAACAGTGATCATAATATTTATTTCCCAGAGTTTCCCTAAGGATTATCTGAGATTAGGTAAGTGGTCACTTCTTTATCCCTGCTTCCCCTTCTAGCTTCCTCTTTATGTTAAGTTTTTGCTATTCATTTGAAATCAGAGGTGGTCTTTTACTTTATTTGCTCTGCACCATAATTATGGTATTAATATTAACTAAACTAGAGGAGCTATCCCATGTTGAAGGTCAGGAAGGGTGGCGGTGAGGAGATACCCCTCGGCTTCACTTTGCTGGAGCAGCTGTGAAGAGATACCCCACGTCCAAGGTAAGAGAAACCCAAGTAAGATGGCAGATGTTGCAAGAGGGCATGAGAAGGCAGACACACTGAAACCATACTCACAGAAAACTAGTCAATCTAATCACACCAGGACCACAGCCTTGTCTAACTCAATTAAACTAAGCCATGCCTGTGGGGCAACCCAAGACGGGCGGGTCATGGTGGAGAGATCTGATAGAATGTGGTCCACTGGAGAAGGAAATGGCAAACCACTTCAGTATTCTTGCCTTGAGAACCCCATGAACAGTATGAAAACGCAAAATGATAAGATACTGAAAGAGGAACTCCCCAGGTCAATAGGTGCCCAATATGCTACTAGAGATCACTGGAGAAATAACTCCAGAAAGAATGAAGGGATGGAGCCAAAGCAAAAACAATACCCAGCTGTGCATGTGACTGGTGATAGTAGCAAGGTCCAATGTTGTAAAGAGCAATATTGCATAAGAACCTGGAATGTCAGGTCCATGAATCAAGGCAAATTGGAAGTGGTCAAACAAGAGATGGCATGAGTGAATGTCGACATTCTAGGAATCAGTGAACTAAAATGGACTGGAATGGGTGAATTTAACTCAGATGACCAGGAATCCCTCAGAAGAAATGGAGTAGCCATCATGGACAACAAAAGAGTCTGAAATGCAGTACTTAGATGCAATCTCAAAAATGACAGAATGATCTCTGTTCGTTTCCAAGGCAAACTATTCAATATCACAGTAATCCAAGTCTATTCCCCAACCAGTAATGCTGAAGAAGCTGAAGTTGAACGGTTCTATGAAGACCTACAAGACCTTTTAGAACTAACACCCAAAAAAGATGTCCTTTTCATTATAGGGGACTGGAATGCAAAAGTAGGAAGTAAAGAAACACCTGGAGTAACAGGCAAATTTGACCTTGGAATATGGAATGAAGCAGGGCACAGACTAATAGAGTTTTGCCAAGAAAATGCAGTGGTCATAGCAAACACCCTCTTCCAACAACATAAGAGAACACTTTATACATGGACATCACCAGATGGTCAACACCAAAATCAGATTGATTATATTCTTTGCAGCCAAAGATGGAGAAGCTCTATACAGTCAACAAAAACAAGACCAGGAGTTGACTGTGACTCAGATCATGAACTCCTTATTGCCAAATTCAGACTTAAATTGAAGAAAGTAGGGAAAACCACTAGACCATTCAGGTATGACCTAAATCAAATCCCTTATGATTATACAGTGGAAGTGAGAAATAGATTTAAAGGACTAGATCTGATAGATAGAGTGCCTGATGAACTATGGATGGAGGTTCGTGACATTGTACAGGAGACAGGGATCAAGACCATCCTCATGGAAAATAAATGCAAAAAAGCAAAATGGCTGTCTGGGGAGGCCTTACAAATAGCTGTTAAAAGAAGAGAAGTGAAAAGGAAAGATATAAGCATCTGAATGCAGAGGTCCAAAGAATAGCAAGAAGAGATAAGAAAGCCTTCCTCAGCGATCAATGCAAAGAAATAGAGGGAAACAAGAGAATGGGAAAGACTAGAGATCTCTTCAAGAAAATTAGAACTACCAAGGGAACATTTCATGCAAAGATGGGCTCAATAAAGGACAGAAATGGTATGGACCTAACAGAAGCAGAAGATATTAAGAAGAGGTGGCAAGAATACACGGAAGAACTGTACAAAAAAGATCTTCACGACCCAGATAATCACGATGGTGTGATCACTGACCTACAGACAGACATCCTGGAATGTGAAATCAAGTCGGCCTTAGAAAGCATCACTATGAACAAAGGTAGTGGAGGTGATGGAATTCCAGTTGAGCTATTTCAAATCCTGAAAGTTGATGCTGTGAAAGTGCTACACTCTATATGCCAGCAAATTTGGAAAACTGAGCAGTGGCCACAGGACTGGAAAAGGTCATTTTTCATTCCAATCCCAAAGAAAGACAATGCCAAAGAATGTTCAAACTACCTCACAATTGCACTCATCTCACACACTAGTAAAGTAATGCTCAAAATTCTCCAAGCCAGGCTTCAGCAATACGTGAACCGTGAACTTCCTGATGTTCAAGCTGCTTTTAGAAAAGGTAGAGGAACCAGAGATCAAATTGCCAACATCTGCTGGATCATGGAAAAAGCAAGAGAGTTTCAGAAAAGCATCTATTTCTGCTTTATTGACTATGCCAAAGCCTTTGACTGTGTGGATCACAATCAACTGTGGAAAATTCTGAAAGAGATGGGAATACCAGACCACCTGATCTGCATCTTGAGGAATTTGTATGCAAGTCAGGAAGCAACAGTTAGAACTGGACACAGAACAACAGACTGGTTCCAAATAGGAAAAGGAGTACATCAAGGCTGTATATTGTCACCCTGCTTATTTAACTTCTGTGCTGAGTACATCATGAGAAACACTGGACTGGAAGAAGCACAAGCTGGAATCAAGATTGCCAGGAGAAATATCAATAACCTCAGATATGCAGATGACACCACCCTTAAGGCAGAAAGTGAAGAGGAACTAAAAAGCCTCTTGATGAAAGTGAAAGTGGAGAGTGAAAAAGTTGGCTTAAAACTCAACATTCAGAAAATGAAGATCATGGCATCTGGTCCCATCACTTCATGGGAAATAGATGGGGAAACAGTGGAAACAATGTCAGACTTTATTTTTGTGGGCTCCAAAATCACTGCAGATGGTGACTTCAGCCATGAAATTAAAAGGCGCTTACTCCTTGGAAGGAAAGTTATGACCAACCTAGATAGCATATTCAAAAGCAGAGACATTACTTTGCCAACAAAGGTTCGTCTAGTCAAGGCTACGGTTTTTCCTGTGGTCATGTATGGATGTGAGAGTTGGACTGTGAAGAAGGCTGAGCGCTGAAGAATTGATGCTTTTGAACAGTGGTGTTGGAGAAGACTCTTGAGAGTCCCTTGGACTGCAAGGAGATCCAACCAGTCCATTCTGAAGGAGATCAGCCCTGGGATTTCTTTGGAAGGAATGATGCTAAAGCTGAAACTCCAGTACTTTGGCCACCTCATGTGAAGAGTTGACTCATTGGAAAAGACTCTGATGCTTGGAGGGATTGGGGGCAGGAGGAGAAGGGGACGACAGAGGATGAGATGGCTGGATGGCATCACTGACTCGATGGACGTGAATCTGGGTGAACTCCGGGATTTGGTGATGGACAGGAAGGCCTGGCGTGCTGCAATTCATGGGATCGCAAAGAGTCGGACACGACTCAGTGACTGAAGTGAACTGAACTGAAACTATGAAAATGGGGTGGCCTAATTTTATTCACAGCCTCAAGCAGCATCTGAAGGATGGGTATGTCTCTAACTCTGGAGGAGCCAGACAACAGAGCCTTGGAGTTCCTGTCATGCTTGGGCAGTGATGGCTTCTATAACACAGTGGTACTTACACTCATCAGTTATTAACATGACAGGCTCTGGAGTCAAGTTAAAATCAAGTTAAAATCTGGATCAAGTTTAAAATCCTGGATTAACCATTTACCAGGTATGTGAATTTGACAAATTTAACTTCTGTGCCTCAATTCATGAAGCCAGAATAATAATACCTCCTACCTAAGAAGATCTGTTTGAAGATTAAAAGAAGAAATGCATTTAAAATATTTACAATAATACCTTTATGATAAGATTTTTCTATAGTTTAAACTTACTAATTATGGTTTCAGTATTTTCCAACCAACAGAAAAGTCAAAAAAAAAAAAAAAAGAAAGAAAGAAAACATGTATATACTGCTGAATACAGATGTGTAAAATGTTACAATTAATTTTCCAACAGCTTCTCTTTGTTTATTTAAGGGATATTTGTTTCTTCTTATTGATAATACTTTACTGCTGGACTTCCCTAGCGGTCCAGTGGTTAAGACTCTGCATTTCCACTGCAGGAGGTATAGGTTCAATCCCTGATTGGGGAACTAAAATTGCATGTGCCATGAATGCAGCCAAATTTTTGTTTAATATTTCATTGTTAAAAAATTATAACCATCATCTGAAACTTCAGCGAGTTGCTTTTTTTTTTTTTTTTTTTTGCTGGTGGAGGGTATGCTTTGATGTTGATGGCTGCTGACTGCTAGGGATGGTGGTTGCTACAGTTTGGGGTAACCTTGACAATTTCATAAGATATGACAGCAATGAAACTTGCTGGGTCAACTGACTCTTCCTTTCATGAATAATTTCTTTGGAGCTTGCAATACTATTTGAAAAGATTTTATCCACAAAAGAACTTCTTTCAAAATTGGATTCAATCCTCTCTAACCTTGATGATGCTTTATCAATTAAATTTATATAACATTTTATACCTTTTCTTGTCATTTCAGCAATCTTTCCAGTATCTTCATCGCAAGTACATTCTATCTCAAGAAACCACTTTTTTTGCTTAGCCATAAAAAGCAACTCCTCATCTATTCAAGTTTATCATGAGGTTGCAGCAATTCAGTCAAATCTTCAGGCTCCACTTCTAACTCTCTTGCTATTTCCACCACACCCAGAGTTACTTCCTCCACTGAGATCTTGAGCCCCTTAAAGTCACCCATGAAAACTGCAATCAACTTTTAAACTCCTGTTAATGGTAACATTTTGACCTCTTCTCATGAATCATAAATGTTCTTAATGGCCTCTAGGATACTGAATCCTTTCCAAAAGGTTTTCAATTTATTGTGCTCAGATCCATGAGAGGAATCACTTATCTACATCAGCTATAGCCTCACAAAATTTATTTCTTAAATAATAAGACTTAAAAGTCAAAATTACACCTTCACCCATGAGCTGCAGAATGAATGTTGTGTTGGCACACATAAAATCTCATTGTATATCTCCCTTGGAGCTCCTGGGTGCATTGTCCATGAGCAGTAATATTTTTAAAGAAATTAAAGGACACCTTTCTTATTTATGAAATCAAAATTCAATGCTTTATGTCTTCTCAGGGCACGCTGATGAATCAGAGCAAAAGGATGACTCTTAGTTCACAAGTCAGGTGTGAAAATTCTATTTCATTTTCTATCAGTCAGTCAGTTCAGTCAGTTCAGTCGCTCAGTCGTATCTGACTCTTTGCAACCCCATGAACTGCAGCACGCCAGGCCTCCCTGTCCATCACCAACTCCTGGAGTCCACCCAAACCCATGTCCATCGAGTCAGTGATGCCATCCAACCATCTCATCCTCTGTCATCCCCTTCTCCTCCTGCCCTCAATCTTTCCCAGAATCAGGGTCTTTACCAATGAGTCAGCTGTTCGAATCAGGTGGCCAAAGTATTCGAGCTTCAGCTTCAACATCAGTCCCTCCAATGAACACCCAGGACTGATCTTCTTTAGGATGGACTCATTGGATCTTCTTTCAGTCCAAGGGGCTCTCCAGAGTCTTCTCCAACACCACAGTTCAAAAGCATCAATTCTTCGGCACTCAGCTTTCTTCACAGTCCAACTCTCACACCCATACATGATCACTGGAAAAACCATAGCCTTGACTAGATGGACATTTGTTGGCAAAGTAATTTCTCTGCTTTTTAATGTGCTGTCTATATTGGTCATAACTTTCCTTCCAAGGAGTAAGCATCTTTTAATTTCATGGGTGCAATCACCATCTGCAGTGATTTTGAAGCCCACAAAAATAAAGTCAGACACTGTGTCCACTGTTTCCCCATCTATTTCCCATGAAGTGATGGGACTGGATGCCATGATCTTCGTTTTCTGAATGTTGAGCTTTAAGCCAACTTTTTCACTCTCCACTTTCACTTTCATCAAAAGGCTCTTTAGTTCTTCTTCACTTTCTGCCATAAAGGTGGTGTCATTGGATATCTGAGGTTATTGATATTTCTCCTGGCAATCTTGATTCCAGCTTGTGCTTCTTCCAGCCCAGCGTTTCTCATGATGTACTCTGCATATAACTTAAATAAGCAGGGTGACAATATACAGCCTTGATGTACTCCTTTTCCTATTTGGAACCAGGCTATTGTTCCATGTCCAGTTCTAACTGTTGTTTCCTGACCTGCACACAGGTTTCTCAAGAGGCAGGTCAGGTGGTCTGGTATTCCCATCTCTTTCAGAATTTCCCACAGTTTATTATTACATTTTAATTTTGTGTATAGTCCTCTTTCTGCCATCATGACAGCAACTTGATCCCTGTATTTTGAGTTCTCTAGGAAAAGCATCCAGTTTATTAGAGGCTTCATACAGTCCCCAGACATCAGGCTGAGGCATCTTGTGCTTGCTGTCATCTGGCCACATAGGCGTCTGCTGAAACATCTGGTTGGGTTCTCAGTCATCATTTGTCAAGGGCTGCCCCCAAAACAGTCCCCATCTCAGTCTACTGGCCTCTTCAAAACACTTCTATGCCTCACCTGAATCCCTCTGCCCCGTTCCTATCATGCTGGGGCTCCCTAATTGCTACCTGTCTGTCTAAAATCCTAGACACACCAAGCAGCCTCTCCTTTGGTCAGGGACCAGATCAGAGAGAGTTGGGTCTGGGACCTACTTCCTCACTTCATTCTCTTCCATCTCTATCCTTCAATGATGTTTTAAATCATGAGAAAGACCTCCAAGTGATGCTAACCAAAATGTATGAAAAATTCTTGAGGGCACTTGAGAGCGAGGGTAATGATTTCTCCACATGAGAATGAAAAGAGGAGGGTGTCTGTGTGGTGGTATAAGGAAGAGAGCAGTGGAAAAGAAAAGTAGCAGATATTTGCATGCTCAGGTCATTTCTAAGCTGTGTCTGTAATAAACTGCTTTTTCTCTTATTCCATTCCTTGATTTTCCCTTTTCTAATTCTGTTTTTCAGTTGGTGCTGTGCTACATAATCTTTTGTTAGTATCTTTTGGAGACCTTTCTGGGTCTCCTTGCTTTGATTTTATTTATTTATATCCCACCTTGTTCCAGAGCTTTCTTAGCAAGACTATGCATACTGACACCCTTTATAACATCATTAATCTCTGCCTTCATCCTCTTAATGATCCTAGGTTCTTTTTCCTGGTTCTTTATCTTATCTTTCCCATCAGGAGCCTCTCGGGGTCCTTTTATATTATGTCTCTATTTTTACTAACATTGTTAAGCTAGTTTTTAGTTCATGTGGCTCTGTTATTTTCCAGGTCAATTTGATTTATATTTACAGCATTGTGAGAAACAATATCAAATGCTTTCTCCCATTTTGACATTCAAAGGAATCTTATCATATTTCCCTGAAAGACCAAGGACAACTTGAAGATATTTCTCAATTTTTGCCGTCTTTTTCTGAGGCAGTGCTATACTGTCACTACTGAATTTCAATGTGAATAGCTTGGAGCCTCATCTTTTGAAACTCTTTGGAAATAAGTGCATTAGGTTATCTTGTTCCTGGCCACAGGGGACATTTTAGAAAATAAAAGCTCCAAATCCTAAATGACAGCCATTTCCATTTCTAATGAATGGTATTTTCTCTATGAAGTCTTACTTAAATAATATATTATTATTGGTATATTTATAGAGATATGGAATGTAACAGTTATGTTTTGCTTTTCATTCAAAAGCAACTACATAGACTAGAATAGGTTCCTGTGGACAGAGCCTGAAAGAAATAAATTCAAAAAAATTTTTTAAAGGCTCTGACACAGATTACTTATAATAAAACAAGACAAGAATATCATATTTCCTCAAGCCATCAATACTCAGCACTTTAGGTTAATGACTGCCCTCCATTTTGGTGCTCTACCAGTTTATGCATTCTGTCCTTTGAAGGACAGATTGTGTTGTTTTTTCTACAAACCATGTCAAAGATAAATAAGGCTCCAGTTTGGGTTTAGGTTTAGAAACTAGCAGAAGTATTTTTAAAGCCACTGAATAGAGACAAAAAGAGGAAGCTGTCATTTCAATTATCAGTATTTATGCTGACTTTTCATAGAGTTTGATATAAAAGACACACCCAGATGAAGCGGGACAGGTGACAGGGAAAGCAAAAAAAAAAAAAAAAAAATCACTATGCTTATTATATAATCATTTACAATAAAATTGATTAACAACCAATAAAACATATAAATTGACAGCCATCTTCCAAGTGTTCCCTGCAGTTTTCCCTGGTTTGTGACTTATTTCATGAAATATGAAGTACATGCAAACACAGAGGTTGGGATTTATATTTTTATGAAAAGAAAAAGACAGGCTGATTATTTGAGAAATCTCTCTTCTCATCAGACCTTTGGTGTGAACAAACACAACAGAGTGTGATGCTTCATAAGAAAGAGAATAGTAATCTGCCTATTGACCTACAACCTTTCCTGTTAACCCAATTAATCCTGTTCCAGATATGGTAAACACAGAGAGGCAATTCCCTGGACTGCCCTGGATAAACAGTAAGTCTAATCAATTACTTTATAATTTTCCCATAATTAAATGCTAAACCTCTTCTGAAAGGAAGATGCAGAGTGGTTTCATATTCTAATCTCAAAGAGGGAGCTCAAAGTATTTTGCTGCCACACTGGAAATACCCACCTACCCTCTCCATTTGGTCTCTTGGGGACCACAGCAGAGTCAGGCCTTCTGGAGGGCCAGAGAGGGAGGTGGGCCTGGATCTGGGTGAGGCTAACAGACCCTGACAGATCTAAAATCCTTGGTTGGGGAACTAAAATCCTGCAAGCTGCACAGTGCAGCCAAGAGAAAAAAAAAAAAAAAGGAAAGGAATTTATTAACTTGTCTATAAATACTGGATCAAGGAACTGGGGGTTCCAATGAAGTCAATGAATAGAAATGCAGTGAGACTTGTAGCTGAAACAGCTAATAGTATCCACCAAACCCATCCTACTTTTCTTCCTTTCAGAAATAGCACATCCCAATTTTTGGCTGTACACAAGAAGCTTAGCTAGGAACTACATTTCCCTATGTTCCTTTTAGTTAGGTGCTACAGACTGAATGCTTATGCTGTATCAGAATTTTTATGTTCAAACCTAATCTCCAATGTGAAGGCATTAGGAGTTGAAGCTCTTGGGAGGTACTTAGGTCATGAGAGTAGAACCTTCACAAATTGTGTTAGTACGCTTATAAAAGAGACCCTAGAGAGCTCCCCGGCTTCTACCATGTGAAAGCACAACAACAACAAAAAAAAACAGCCATCTGTAAATCAGGAAGCGTGCTCTCAACAGACACAAAATCTACCAGTGCCTTGATCTTAAATTTCCCAACCTCCAAAACTAAGAGCAATAAATTTCTGTCATTCAGAAGCCACACAATCTATGGTATTTTGTTACTGGAGCCTGTATGGACTAAGATACCAGGTATGACCATGTAACCAAGCATTAGCCAATGGGATATGGGTATAAGAAACATGTACAACTTTGGGGTCACATCTTTTAATGAGAAAGCTGCTAGTCCTTTATTTCTTTTTTCCAATTTCTGGAAAATATATATGATAGTAGTAAGCCAGTTTCAAATATGTGAACAAAAACAGGCCCCTCAAGGGTAGCAGAACTATAAGATAGAAGGAACTTGAGTCCCTTGATGACCTTATAGAATGGAGCCCTTTGCCATCCTTGACCACCTATTTCTGACCTGTTACATGAGATGAGGAAGAGCCCTTGGATTTGAGTCTGTCCATTTCAACAGTTTATTATTGTTCAGTCACTCAGTCATGTCTGACTCTGTGACCCCATGGACTGCAGCACACCAGGCTTCCCTGTCCTTCACTGTCTCCCAGAGTTTGCTCAAAATCATGTCCACTGAATCAATGATGCCATCCAACCATCTCATCCTCCATCACCCCTTTCTCCTCCTGTCCTCAATCAACAGCTTATTACCCTGTAGCTAATTTAGGTGGAATAAAGATGTGCAACCTGAAAGAATAGGATTATAAACAGAGATTAAGATAGTAGATTTTGTGACTTCATATATGGTGTAGTTTTGGGGAACAAATGTTCAAAATGGGATCATGGGAATTGTCTGCTGAAAGCAAGTGAAGACAGAGTAAAAGATGGAAATAAAATTTGAATCTAGCAAATAGGGTTAACAATCTGTATGGTTATAAATTCACCTGGATGAAAACAGGAATGGGGATGGCAAGACAAAAACAATAAACCATATGACAAAATGATCAATAGATGTAGGAAAACCTTGAACATCATAAATAAGAGGGACATGGAAGAAAGGAGATTGCTACAGTTGATTGATATGAGGCTCAAGGTCCTAGGGATATTTTCCCCAGAGTGGAGGAATAATATTATAGAAGTAGTAATACCAGTTACTCGTGATTCTAGTCCAGATATTATCATTAACTAACTTAGCAATTAATTTTACATCTCTTGGTCAAAAAACTCTCACTTGTGAAAGGAGAAAAATGGGTTAGATTATATCTAGCTTCTTTACAGCTCTAACATTTCATGATTTTAACTTAGAATTGAATCCAAATTTCCTAATTCTAATAACAAGCTAATCTTCCACTGGCTTTAAAACCATGTCACTATACCTTTAATGGGATATAAACCCAGGGCCAGTGCCTCTTGGGGAGAGTGATGAAATGGTACATAAACAAGTCACTTCCCCTCTCTCTCCAGCAGAGATGCTCAACTTTAAATTCGTTCTCTTTGTATCTGTGAGCTGTGGTTCACATCTGTGTGAGCTGATTCCCTATTACCTATTGTGATTTGCAGAAAAATCTAAGCTCAGAATGTAATGGGGCCTATGGGAGAATCTAGGCCCAGGCAGGTCAGGCGGTGTCTTGGGTGACCTCTCTCTGACCTGTGCAATTTTATTACCCAGCTGCTGGTGGAGAGTGGTTGCTTACAAGATAGCATTTCCCTTTTCTTCAGCTATTTGGATGTTTCCTCTTTGCTTTGCTTTTTTTCTTTCTTTTGGTTTCTATCATTTCTCTTTCAAATTGCTTATTTCAAATCATATGTATATTGTGTGTATAAATTTCACATACATATATACAACATATATGTATTACTACATACATAGTATTACTAATTTCCCAAACTTTCAAATAATCTAAGCACTGTTTTGATAATTGAGTGCTAAAAGTAAGATGCTCTAGTACTCTGCTAATGAGTCCCAAGCTTTTCATTTTGGCTTCCTTTACATTTGGCAACGCTACTTTGCCTCTTCCTAAGCCTCTGAGTTTCTAATACTTCCCTTCTTGTGCTTGACCCAGCCAACTTGGGTGTAGGGCTCTTGCTGCACCTGGTCCACCATCTGTCTTTTTTTTCCTTTTCCAATAGGACAAACAGCAGCACAGGACAGAGCTAGAATTGATTATTAGACAAAGATAGATGTTCTATTGAATTGAGCTTGTCTTTTAACCATGGAATAGGACTATTTCAGATCTATTTTCTTTTCCATTCTTTTCTACTTCTGACTCTCATATGGGGGAATCACTGTTTCTTAGGGGTTATGATGTAAACATTGAAGTGAGATTCCCCTCACACTAAAAATCTTCCTGATTCTTTCATTGGTTCCCATGCCTACATAAAGGTCTACAAGGTGAACTTCAATGCTTTAATTGGGAGGGGAAAAAAAAAAAAAAACTGGTTAGTTGGGAAGGAGATGTTGATTATTATTTACTTGTTCTATACCTAATGCTATCTACTTTGTTTTGTGTTGATTTTCTATGAAAGAGGGAAATGTTAGTTGTGAAGCTAAGGCTAACAGAGTTTAACATCCTCTAACCCATGAGATTAGACTAAGTCTGTCATTGCTGTTTTTTTCTCAGCATCAGCATAGACCATTGTAGTGCTTATTACAGTGGTAAGTTAGTCATTTGAGTTCATTTATTGAAAGTAGGACCTGCTAGCTTGCAATCTCCTTCAAGGCTAGAACATAATATTTTTATTTTTCAACACTCTATCATGACTTGCAGTTTCTAGATATTCAAAATATTGAGGGACTTCCCTGGTGGTCCAGTGGCTAAGAAGCTACACTCCCAATACAGGGAGTCCAGATTCAATTTCTGGTCCAGGAATTAGATCCCACATGCAACTAAAAAAAAAAAAAATCCGATACTGCAGCCAAGACCAGGCTCAGCCAAATAAACATTTTTAAAAATTTGAGTGAACGAATGTAAGTAACATTATACTGAGTAATGTTTCTCAGAGTTTTTTAAGTGTTCATGCCTTTCAGGCACTTAGTTTCCAGAAGTTCCTGCCTAAGTGTTAAACCCTGAAAATAATAATAGGTAAGATTTGAATGAGAATTTTACAGCACTCATGACTGCATTGGTAATGTTCACAGTATTAGGAAAGAACCTACAGCACAAAGAATATACATTCAGAATATAATATTTTCTTTTTCTTTCTTTTCTTTTTTGTTTAAACTCAGCAGGCACTCCAGGGTCACTTCTGTTAACATCAATTATCTCTACATTCTAAATATGTGGAAGTGCAGCTAGGAAATTCACAGTTAACATCTTGCCATGTAAACCAGGCTTTACCAGAAAATCTAATATTAAAGTGTCCCTAAACATAATCAGTCATCTGTCCCTCACACATCCCACTATGCATTAGCAATCACTAAGTATTTATTATTACTTTTTTCCTTTTAATTAATTGTATTGATAACAGGTCAGAAGTGCTAAATTAATAGGTATAATTCAGAGTGCACCTTAAGTCAGTCATATTCATTTTTTCTAAACTATGGCATAAATACCAAAATTTCTTATTACATATGCTTATTGTCATTAAAATCTCTCATGTAGATATGAAATAGTACAATTTCTGTGTGTTTCAAATAAAATCAGATGAAGGACTACAGGAATCTCATAGGACACCTACTAAGTATCCAAACCATAGATGAATGCGTGAGTAAGTAGACAAAACTTTAGCCTATGCCTATATCATTCAGAGAACAGATCTCCAGAAGAAGGTCAGTGACTATTTTTTGATAATTTTTAGTAGATAAGTTTTATTTTCTACTTCTTTTTAAATTTTTATTTTATATTGCAGTATAGTTGATTAACAATGTGCTAGTTTCAGGTATACAGCAAAGTGATTCAGTTGTACATACACATGTGTCTATTCTTTCTCAAATTCTTTTCCCGTTTAGGTTATTGCAAAACACTGAGCAGCATTCCCTGTGCTATATAGTAGGTCCTTGTTGATTATCTATTTAACTTTTTAAATTTTTTTGGCCTCTCTACACAGATGCAGGATCTTAGTTCCCCAACCAGGGATCCAACCTGTGCCCCCTGCAATAGGATTGCATAGTCTTAACCACTGGACCATCCAGGAAATCCCTACACTGCCTTTAAACTACATTTTCCAATTTAGATACGTATTTTGATTGTTGTTATTGTTTAGTCACTAAGTCATGTCTGACTCTTTTGTGACTCTAGGGACTATGGCCCACCTGGCTCTTCTGTCCATAGGATTTCCCAGGCAAGAATACTGGAGTGGGTTGCCATTTCCTTCTCCAGGGGATCTTCCTGACCCAGGAGTCCAACCCGCGTCTCCTGCTTTGCAGGTGGATTCTTTACCACTGAACCATGTGGGAAGCCCTTATATATATTAGTTTTAGATATTTTTCCATTATAGGTTATTGTAAAATATTGAGTATGCTTTCCTATGCTATACAACAGTAACATGTCTTGTCTTCCTCAACTGTATTGCAAAGGGAGGAATCAATCTCAGGCTTATATTCTTCTATTGTTTTCAATTCTGTTTGAATATATGCTGCTGCTTCTTCTGCTAAGTCACTTCAGTCATGTCCAACTCTGGGGGGCTAGAAAATAAATGCTTATAAATGTGGATATACCATGATATATTTTTTCTGTTTATGTTTAATAAATATTCTCTTTTTTTCTTGATTCATTCTTCCTTCTGCTGCTACCATCACCCCACTGCCCCAAACATCCATATGTTTCATTTGAATCAGAAGGTTTTTATTTCTCTCTGAGCTCCTCTGCCATCCTCTTCTGCAAATTATCATATATTCTGTATAGATGTTAAACCTTCATATTTTTTAACTTAATTTATAGCAATTCGCCGGTCAAATGTATCATCTTCATCCATATCACCTAAAGTAATTACATAGAAAACACTGCTGCTGTTTGCCACGTTCAGCTTGGACATAAATGAAGATGACTCTATCCTGATATTACTGGATTGGCTCTTGGATAAGTAGGAACATATGTGGTATGTCCAAAGTAAATGGATGACTTACTCTCCCAGATAACTTGATTTGGCAAAAATAAAACAAGGTTTCCTGGCTCTTTTTCCCGTTGTCCAATAAAAATAAACCTTTGAGACAGCTTTTCTCCCATTGACACTCCATTAACTGCCAATATTGCTGGAGCAACACTGTTATAAATATGCAAAGTGTAATATAATCAGGCCTATTTTGCATGCCATGCCTGTGTCCCCAGCTGCCTGCTATTTTTGTTTAAGTCCAACATGTTTTGATGTGCTTATTTTGTTGTTTTGCTTTGAATTCTGTGATACTGAATGATTAAAAACAGTTTCTAAAGAATCACCAGATATCCAAATGTTGCTGAAATACATCCAAAATCTAACCTTCTGTTTGGATATGAATTTCGATGTTAACATGACAGTAACACAGAAATGTGTGTTTCATAAAATTCTTCATACAGGATTTAAGTGATACCTAAATCACATGAATGATGTGCATATAAACTCAAAAATGTCAGTGTGTATGACTGGGCCATGTAATGCCAGAGCAGAATGGAAATTCAGAGATATTTGGATTCAACCTTTTCATTTATGAAGAACTTGAAGCCAAGGTATATTAGGGTATTTATTCATGGCTACACAGTCAACTTACTGACAAACTACACCGAGCCACACTACTAGTGACTCTTGGTTCTGAGTTCTTTTCCTATACAAAAATCAGATGTAGTAGTTGTGTCATCCAGAAGAGGACAGGGTGGCCTTTATCCCAGAGTGCCTTATTTTCCATGTGCTGGGATGAGCTGCCCTGCTGAGATACGTCAGCCTTGCTCTTTCAAAATGCCCAGGTATAAATAAGTCCCTAGAGCCAGAATCTCACTCCATGAAAGCTATTTAACACTGAGATAGTCACAAGAATGAAATTTTATAATTAACATTGAGAAATAAATAGCAAATTTTATAAACTGTAAGATTAAAGAAAGCATTACATAACAGCCAAAGCTAGATATACATCACTTTATTCATTAGCCATGAGGAATTACCACAGGTGTCAATTCATTCTTAAATCACCAGAGAATTTCCCTCTAGGTTCAGAAGGTACAAACTCAAAAACCTATAGGGACTGGCAGTTAAGTTGCTGAAACAGCTGTGTGTAATACTACAGGGAATGGTAACTAGTCTGGTAAAATAGAATATAAATATCCTATTTAAAGGGAGCAGCTGCTCCTCGTCTCTAGACAGTACCTATCAACTAAAAATTTGAACTTATTATAAAAACTTTCTATTTTTGGAGAGGAAGCAAAATCAATTAAAAAATACATCCCCACATTTCTCTAAAGAAGGCATACACATATACAACAGGCACATGAAACGATGCTCAGTATTGCTAATTGTTAGAGAAATTCAAATTGAAACTGCTACATACAATGCAGTATCACTTCATACCAGCTGAATGGCCATCATTACAAAGTTTACAAATAACAAATGGTGGAGGGGGTGTGGAGAAAACGGAATCTTCCTATACTGTTGGTGGGAATGTAAATTCATACAACCACTATGGAGAACAGTATGAAAATATCTTTAAAAACTAAAAATAGAGTTACCATATGATCCAGCAATTCCACTCCTAGGCATGGATCAGAAAGGATGAAAATTCTAATTCGGAAAAATACATTTGCTCAATTTTCATAGCAGCACCATTTACATTAGCCAGGATATGGAAGCAACTTAGGTCCATCAACAACAGATGGATAAAGAATACGTGGTATATATATGTATATATATATACAGTGGAATATTACTCTGCCGTTAAAAAGAATGAAATCATGCCATTTATAGCAACATGCTGCTGCTACTGCTGTTAAGTCGCTTCAGTCGTGTCCAACTCTGTGCGATCCCAGAGACGGCAGCCCACCAGGCTCCCCTGTCCCTAGGATTCTCCAGGCAAGAACACTGGAGTGGTTGCCATTTCCTTCTCCAATGCATGAAAGTGAAAAGTGAAAGTGAAGTCGCTCAGTCATGTCCAACTCTTCACGACCCCATGGTCTGCAGCCTACCAGGCTCTGTCCATGGGATTTTCCAGGCAAGAGTACTGGAGTGGGGTGCCATTGCCTTCTCCTTATAGCAACATAGATGGACCTAAAGGTTTTCATACTAAATGAAGTAAATCAGACAGAAAAAGACAAATATCATATGATATCACTTATATGTGGAATCCAAAAAAGATATAAATGAATTTATTTATAAAACAGAAATATACTCACAGACATAGAAAACAAACTTATGATTACCAAAGGGAATAGCAGGCATAGGAGGGTGTAAAGGTTGGGGAGATAAATTAGGAGTTTGGGATTAACATAAATGCACTACTATGTATAAAACAGATAAACTACAAGGACTTACTTTATAGCACAGGGAATTATATTCAATATCTTGCAATAACCTATAATGGAAAATAATCTGAAAAAGAATATATACATGTGCATATGTGTATATATATATAATATATATATAACTTAATCACTTTGCTGTACACCTGAAGTCAACATAACATTGTAACTTAACTATACTGCAATAAAAATAGTTTTTAAAAAAACTTTCCCATTTTTATATGCTCACAACTATTTATGAATCTTTATTTTTATTACACGAGACAAAAAGTTTTGGTCTAGCAAAAGACACACAGATGTATAGAACAGTCTTTTGGACTCTGCGGGAGAAGGCGAGGGTGGGATGATTTGAGAGAATAGCATTGAAACATGTATATTATCATATGATAAACAGATCGCCAGTCCAGGTTCGATGCATGAGACAGGGTGCTCAGGGCTGGTGCACTGGAATGACCCTGAGGGATGGGATGGGGAGGGAGGGGAGAGGGGGGTTCAGAATAGAGAACACATGTACACTCATGGCTGACTCATGTCAATGTATGGCAAAAACCACTACAATACTGTAAAGTAGTTAGCCTCTAATTAAAATAAATAAATTAAAATTTTAAAAAAGTTTTGGTCTAAATTCACCTCTGGGTCTTCACTTTAGATTTTCTATGCAGAATTACATAGGAAATCAAGTCATAACCAGATGTTTGCTTACCTATAATAGGGTCAGAACAAGAAGAGTTATGATCATTTACTGTCTCCAGTCTAATAAAGTCCCATATAGAGTATCCATTAGGGATAATATTACCAATGAGGAACAGAAATACTATAAACTCACTTTCTCCATTCCTTGCACCTATGTCCAAACCAAGGATGGACTTGTCCTTGACCCAGATACATTCTTGCTCTAATAGCTGAGAATCATTTTTCTCTTGTATTGTATATATGGCTATATTCAACTTTACCTCAACAATTTTCTCCACTTTTTCTGTGTTTCTGAATGGCCAACCCTCTTCTGATTAAAATAAAATTCTATCAGTTCAGTTCAGTTCAGTCACTCAGTCATGTCTAATTCTTTGTGACCCCATGGACTGCAGCACTCCAGGCCTCCCTGTCCATCACCAACTCCCAGAGTTCACTCAAGTTCATGTCCATTTAGTCGGTGATGTTATCCAACCATCTCATCCTCCGTCATCCCCTTTTACTCCCACCTTCAATCTTTCCCAGCATCAGAGTGTTTTCAAATGAATCATTTCTTCTCATCAGGTGGCCAAAGTACTGGAGTTTCAGCTTCATTATCAAACCTTCCATGAATACTCAGGACTGATTTTCTTTAGGATGGACTGGTTGGATCTCCTTGCAGTCCAAGGGACTCTCAAGAGTCTTCTCCAACACCACAGTTCAAAAGCATCAATTCTCTGGTGCTCAGCTTTCTTTATACTCCAACTCTCACACCCATACTACTGGAAAAACCATAGCCTTGACTAGATGGACCTTTGTTGGCAAAGTAATGTCTCTGCTTTTTAATGTGCTATCTAGGTTGGTCATAACTTCTTTTTCCAAAGAGTAAGCATCTTTTAATTTCATGGCTGTAGTCAGTCACCATCTGCAGTGATTTTGGAGCCCCCCAAAAAATAAAGTCAGCCACTGTGTCCACTGTTTCCCCATCTATTTGCCATGAAGTGATGGGACCAGACGCCATGATCTTTGTTTTCTGAATGTTGAGCTTTAAACCAACTTTTTCACTTTCTTCTTTCACTTTCATCAAGAGGCTCTTTAGTTCCTCTTCACTTTCTGCCATAAGGGTGCTGCCATCTGCATATCTGAGGTTATTGATATTTCTCCCGGCAATCTTGATTCCAGCTTGTACTTCATCCAGCCCAGCGTTTCTCATGATGTATTCTGCATATAAGTTAAATAAGCAGGGTGACAATATACAGTCCTGACGTACTCCTTTCCCTATTCGGAACCAGATTGCTGTTCCATGTCCAGTTCTAACTGTTGCTTCTTTACCTGCATGCAGACTTCTCAAGAGGCAGGTTATGTGGTCTGGTATTCCCATCCTTGAAGAATTTTCCACAGTTTGTTGTAATCCAAACAGCCAAAGGATTTGGTGTATTCAATAAAGGAGAAGTGGATATTTTTATTGAATGCTCTTGCTTTTTTGATGATCCAACAGATGTTGGCAATTTGATCTCTGGTTCCTCTGCCTTTTCTAAATCCAGCTTGAACATCTGGAAGTTCACAATTCACATACTGTTGAAACCTGGCTTGGAGAATTTTAAGCATTATGTTACTAGTGTATGTGATGAGTGCAATTGTACAGTAGTTTGAGCATTCTTTGGCGTTGCCTTTCTTTGGGATTGGAATGAAAACCGACCTTTTCCAGTCCTGTGGCCACTGTTGATTTTCCAAATTTGCTGGCGTATTCAGTGCAGCACTTTGACAGCATCATCTTTTAGGATCTGATATAGCTCAACTGGAATTCTAACACCTCCACTAACTTTGTTTGTAGTGATACTTCCTAAGGCCCACTTGACTTTGCATTCCAGGATGTCTGGCTCTAGGTGAGTGATCACACCATCGTGATTATCTGGGTCATGAAGATCTTTTTTGTATAGTTCTTCTGTGTATTCTTATCACCTCTTCTTAATATCTTCTGCTTCTCTTAGGTCCATACTATTTCTGTCCTTTACTGTGCCCATCTTTGCATGAAATGTTCCCTTGGTGTCTCTAATTTTCTTGAAGAAATCTCTAGACTTTCCCATTCTATTGTTTTCCTCTATTTCTTTGCATTGATGACCTATTGCCTCCTATATGATGTCACGAACCTCTGTGCATAGTTCTTCAGGCACTCTGTCTATCAGATGTAATCCCTTGAATCTATTTCTCACTTCCACTGTATAAACGTAAGGGATTTGATTTAGGTCATACCTGAATGGTCTAGTGGTTTTCCCTACTTTCTTCAATTTAAGTCTGAATTTGACAATAAGAAGTTCATGTTCTGTGCCACAGTCAGCTCCCGGTCTTGTTTTTGCTGACTGTATAGAGCTTCTCCATCTTTGCTGCAAAGAATATAATCTATCTGACTTTGGTATTGACCATCTGATGATGCCCATGTATAGAGTCTTCTCTTGTGTTGTTTTAAGAGGGTGTTTGCTATGATCAGCACATTCTCTTGGCAAAACTCTATTAGCCTTTTGGGGGATTTAGTTCTAGAAGGTCTTGTAGGTCTTCATAGAACTGTTCAACTTCAGCTTCTTCAGCATTACTATTTGGGCAGACTTGGATTACTGTGATATTGAATGGCTTGCCTTGGAAATTAACAGAAGTCATTCTGTAGTTTTTGAGACTGCATCCAAGTACTGCATTTCTGACCCCTTTGTTGACTATGATGGCTACTCCATGTCTTCTAAGGGACTATTGCCCACAGTAGTAGATATAACGATCATCTGAGTTAAATTCATCCATTCCGGTCCATCTTAGTTTGCTGATTTCTAAAATGTCGATATTCACTCTTGCCATCTCCTGTTTGACCACTTCCAATTTGCCTTGATTCATGGACCTAAAATTCCAGGTTCATATGCAATGTTGTTCTTTATAGCATTGGACTTTACTTCCATCACTAGTCACATTGATCACATTGATCTGGCACCCAAATTACTGCCTCAATTTTTCCTCATTCTTGACACACAAAACATGCATATAACAGAGGGAACAAATCATTTGATTTTCAAACAGGAGAAACTATATTCCCTATGAGATGCTGAACTGGTAGAGTCATGAGCTAGTAGTTCATGGTTGTGACAATGCTATTCCCTTCTCTTTGCTTAAGCACCAAGAAGTATGTCATGGGCACCACTTGCCAGACAGCAGCAGCTCCATGTTTCCTACCAGTGCCTCCAGAGATGAGAGTCAGATAGGCAGGAGGTATCTCAGTTGCCTTTAATAAAGCTCCAAAAATCTTTTACCTATAATCAGCTTATATAAGCTCCAATTATTCTGTCCCATTAATTAAGAACTATATAGCCTTCCCCCACTTTGCACTTAACCTTGAAAACTATACTTAGACACAGTATAATGATATGGATTCCAAAATAAAACTGTCTTCACAGTTTGTTCTGACACCTAAAAGTCCTGTGCCTTAGTTTCTTCATTTCTCAAAAATGTATTAACATAGGATATATGTCATAGAGGGTTTTTAATTATTACATGAGTTAATGTCTGATATTTAGGATAGTATTTGGCATATGATAAGTACTATAGTCATTTTATTTAACTATTTTTAGTTATCACCTACCTTACCATCTCTGCAGCTGTGTCTTTGTAATTGTTTCCTGATGATTCTATCCCATTGCCTTCATAATTTCATACATATTTGTCAAGCAGATGTCCGAATTTCTGGTTCAGAAAATATGCTCATCATAACTAAAGAATATGTATTTCTAAAATAGTACTGCCGTTCAGTTTTCCTTTCCTTAAATGCCAGCTGCAGAGGCCCCCAGCAGGAAATATCTCTTGATGTCTTAGTCCCTAGTACTCTGTCCCTCTTCTGTGTTTTGGCCCATAAAGAGGTAATTTCTTTAGACACTTTTGCTCCAAATCAACTCTCAAATGCCAAACAATGAGTACATTTTTTTTTAAGTCACAAAAGGATATTCAGTAAGTTGATCCAAGTTCCTTTGATTCTAGATTGTGTACTTATTCCAAATTAATGAGGCATTTTAAATTCCACTGTCATTTTCATTTTTTCTCTCTTCA
This sequence comes from Bos indicus x Bos taurus, assembly GCF_003369695.1. NCBI lineage: Eukaryota > Metazoa > Chordata > Mammalia > Artiodactyla > Bovidae > Bos > Bos indicus x Bos taurus. The sequence continues at coordinate 54,123,193 of NC_040076.1, read as the reverse complement.
GTATAACTAGACTTCTGGTCATTAAAAATAATTTTCAGAAAAACTCCATTGTATCAGAGATCATTGTTACTTTAATAAGCTAGTCTATCCAGTAAGTTACATGGGCTTTATTACTTTTCACATATTGCTTTCATATTTTTCAAAATATATAAAGAAGATATAATGTTACCTCTTGTTATAGAGGTAACATTTTCAGCTATCCATTGCTGTGTAATTAATCACCTCAAAATTTAGTGGCTTATGATAATAGCCATATTACTATCTCTCATGTTTCCTTAAGCATCAGTTGGATAGTCCTTCTCTGCTATAGGATATTGGCTGGGTCTATAGTTGTCTAGGGGCTCAATTGCACTGAGACAGACAAGATGTCTGACTCTCAGGCTGGCAGTTGCTACTGGATGTCCACCAGAAACATACCTTGGGCTGTGGATCAAGGCACCTCTGGTCTCATGGGGCTTATGGCATGACAGCTGGAGTTTTTGAAGGAATATCACAAGAGTGAGTGTTCCAAGAGGAAAGGAAGAGAAGCTATTAGTCCTTTTAAGACCTGAACTCAGAAGATCCAGGACATTCTATTGGTCAAAACTGTCACAGTGTAGCCCAGATTCAAAGGGACGGAATATAGTCTTTTCCTGTGAGGAATAAGGGAGGGACTGCCAAAGGCCATCTTTGGAGACTGGCTACCATGGTAACCAAAACTGTCCTCTTCCCCACAGATTTCTTCTGTCTGTTGTTAGACAACAAATGGAATAAGAATTGAGAAAGTAGTTCAATAGATCATTGTTGCTTATTTTATATAAAGTAGTGCATCTGTTAATCCAAAACTCCTCATTTACTCTACTGTATAGCACAGGGAACTATATTCAGTATCTTGTAATAACCTATAATGGAACAGAATTTGAAAAAGAATAAATATGTATGTATAACTGAATCACTTCTTTGTTGCACACCTGAAACAAATACATTGTAGGTCAACTATACTTCAGTTTTTTTAAAAATTAAACAGATTGTAGCTCAAAATACAAAATAAGTTAAAAATAATGTCTTTAAATTTCACTGAGAGGGGAGGAGCTAAGATGGTGGAGGAATAGGTCGGGGAGACCACTTTCTCCCCCACAAATTCATCAAAAGAACATTTAAAAGCCAAGTAAATTCCACAAAACAACTTCTGAATGCCGGCAGAGGACATCAGGCACCCAGAAAAGCAACCCATTGTCTTCGAAAGGAGGTAGGAAAAAATATAAAAGACAAAAAAAGAGACAAAAGAGGGAGAGACGGAGCTCCGTCCCAGGAAGGGAGTCTTAAAAAGAGAGAAGTTTCCAAACAGCAGGAAACACTCTCACTGCCGAGTCTGTGCCAAGCCTTGGAAGCACAGAGGGCAACATAACAGGGAGGAAAAATAAATAAACAAATAAAACCCACAGATTGCGAGCCCAACGGTAACTCCCCCAGCGGAGAGGAAGCGCAGAAACCTGCAAGTGGGGGCTGGGCAGGGAGGCGTGGGCTGCATTGCTTGTAGTAGGCATCTGGCCTGAATGCCCTGAGCGCTATCTGGGCGAACTAATTTGGGCTAGCAAACCAGACTGTGGGATGACTACCGCACGAAGAGCCAGCCCTAACCTAGGACACCGCCAGGCCCGTGAACAGAGATAGCCGGCTGCAGACCATCCCCCTCCGGTGACAGGCAGCCAGAGCCAGAAGAGGGCAATCAGAGCCCCAGAGAGACATTATGTACAAAACTGTAAGCAGGCTTCTTTGTTAACTAAGACTTCTTGGGGTTCTGGACGGTCAACATCCGCCTGAGAAGGTGTGCCAGTTGTACACCCAGAAGACTGAGCAGCAGGGAGGCGATAAGTCGCAGCAACTGCGCTCCCCAAACACGTCATCACCTGAGCTGCTCGGACCTGGGAAGGGCACAAAACACAGGCCCAACCGAGTCTGAGTCTGTGCCTCTGAGGACTACCCGAGTGTCTGAACCTGAGCGGCTTAGACCTGGGAGGTGCAAGCAGCCCAGGGCCAGCCTCAGATGGTTCCCAGCAGAGCAACCAAGAGCCTGAGCAGTGTGGGCAGGGAAGCTACACACGCCGTGAGTGGGGACAGGCCCAGTGTGGCTGAGGCACTGCGAGCACACACCAGTGTTATTTGTTTGCAGCGTCCCTCCCTCCCCACAGCGCGACTGAACAAGTGAGTCTAGGCGGAAATCAGACACTGCAGAGACCAGCAAACAGAAGAAGCTATAACAGAGGGAACTGCCTTGGAAGCGACAGGCAATAGATTAAAACCCCGTTGTTAGTACTGACTGAATAGGAAGGGGCCTATAGATCTTGAGAAATATAAGCCGGACCAAGGAACTAGCCGAAAATGAACTGACCCCACAATACCCACAACAACACCAGAGAAAGTCCTAGATATATTTTTACTATTTTTACAATCATTCTTTTTTTTTTTAATTTTTAAAAAAATTTTAAGTCCTCTATTACTCCTTTAATTTTCACTTTTATAACCTACTATTACTTTCCAAAAAAAAAAAGACCCTATTTTTTTTAAAGCAAACTTCATATATATATTTTTTATAATTTTTGTGATCTTGTTTTTTTTTTCTTTTTCTCTTTCTTCTTTTTTTTTTTCTTCTTTTCTTTAACATTGTATTTTTGAAATTCCAAACTATACTCTAGATTTTTAATTTTAGCTTTTTGGTATTTGCTATCAATTTTGTACCTATATATTTTTTTTGATAATTTTTCTGACTTTTTTTTCTCTCTTTCTTTCTCTTCTTCTTTTCTTTAACATTGTATTTCTTAAATTCCAAACTCTACCCTAGATTTTTAGTTTATGCTTTTTGGTATTTGTTATCAATTTTGTACCTATATTTTCTTTATAATTTTTGTGACTTTGATTTTTTTTTCCTCTTTCTTTTCCTTCTTATTTTCTTTAACATTGTATTTTTGAAATTCCAAACTCTACTCTAGATTTTTAACTTTTGCTTTTTGGTATTTGTTATCAATTTTGTACCTATATTTTCTTTATAATTTTTGTGACTTTGTTTTTTGTTTTTCTCTCTTTCTTTTCCTTCTTCTTTTCTTTAACATTGTATTTTTGAAATTTCAAACACTAGATTTTTAATTTTTTCTTTTAGGTATTTGTTACCAATTTTGTACCTTTAAGAACCCAATCTTCAGTACCCATTTTTTACTTGGGAGCAAGATTACTGACTTGACTGCTCTCTCCCGCTTTGGACTCTCCTTTTTCTCCATGAAGTTGCCTGTGTCTTCTCCCTAAACCCTCTCTACTCTACCCAACTCTGGCGAATTTATGTGTGTTCCAGATGGTGGAGAACACTTAGGGAACTGATTACTGGCTGGATCTGTCTCTCTCCTTTTCATCCCCCCCTTTTATCCTCCTGGCCACCTCTGTCTGCTTCCTCCCTCTTCTCTTCTCTGTATAACTCCATGAACATCTCTGAGCAGTCCTGTCTTGGAGTGCACATAAGGAAGTGATTACTAGTTAGCCCACTCTCTCCTCTATCGATTCCACCTCATCTCATTTGGGTCACCTCTAACTCCATCCTCCCTCTTCTCTTTTCCATGTAATGCTGTGAACCTCTCTGGGTGACCCTTACGGTGGAGAAACTTTTCATCTTTAACGTAGATGTTTTATCAATGGTGCTGTAAAGAAGGAGAAGTTTTGAAACTACTGTAAAAATAAGACTGATAACTGGAAGCAGGAGGCTTAAGTCCAAACCCTGACTCCAGGGAGCTCCTGACTCCAGGGAACAGTAATTGACAGGAGCTCATCAAACGTCTCCATACCTACACTGAAACCAAGCACCACACAAGGGCCAACAAGTTCCATGGCAAGACATATCAAGCAAATTCTCCAGCAACACAGGAACACAGCCCTGAGCTCCAAGATACAGGCTGCCCAAAGTCACCCCAAAACCATAGACATCTCATAACTCATTACTGGACACTTCATTGCACTCCAGAGAGAAGAAATACAGCTCCACCCACCAGCACACTGACACAAGCTTCCCTAACCAAGAAACCTTGACAAGCCACCTATACAAACCCACACACAGCAAGGAAACTCCACAATAAAGAGAACTCCACAAACTGCCAGAATACAGAAAGGACACCCCAAACTCAGCAATTTAAACAAGATGAAGAGACAGAGGAATACCCAGCAGGTAAAGGAACAGGATAAATGCCCACCAAACCAAACAAAAGAGGAACAGATAGGGAATATACCTGATGAAGAATTCCGAATAATGACAGTGAAATTGATCCAAAATCTTAAAATCAAAATGGAATCACAGATAAATAGCCTGGAGACAAGGACTGAGAAGATGCAAGAAAGGTTTAACAAGGACCTAGAAGAAATAAAAAAGAGTCAATATATAATGAATAATGCAATAAATGAGATCAAAAACACTCTGGAGGCAACAAATAGTAGAATAACAGAGGCAGAAGATAGGATTAGTGAATTAGAAGATAGAATGGTAGAAATAAATGAATCAGAGAGGAAAAAAGAAAAACGAATTAAAAGAAATGAGGACAATCTCAGAGACCTCCAGGACAATATTAAACGCTACAACATTCGAATCATAGGGGTCCCAGAAGAAGAAGACAAAAAGAAAGACCATGAGAAAATACTTGAGGAGATAATAGTTGAAAACTTCCCTAAAATGGGGAAGGAAATAATCACTCAAGTCCAAGAAACCCAGAGAGTCCCAAACAGGATAAACCCAAGGCAAAACACCCCAAGACACATATTAATCAAATTAATGAAGATCAAACACAAAGAACAAATATTAAAAGCAGCAAGGGAAAAACAACAAATACCACACAAGGGAATTCCCATTAGGATAACAGCTGATCTTTCAATAGAAACTCTTCAAGCCAGGAGGGAATGGAAAGACATACTCAAAGTGATGAAAGAAAATAACCTACAGCCCAGATTATTGTACCCAGCAAGGATCTCATTCAAATATGAAGGAGAAATCAAAAGCTTTACAGACAAGCAAAAGCTGAGAGAATTCAGCACCACCAAACCAGCTCTCCAACAAATACTAAAGGCTATTCTCAAGACAGGAAACACAAAAACGGTGTATAAATTCGAACCCAAAACAATAAAGTAAATGGCAATGGGATCATATTTATCAATAATTACCTTAAACGTAAATGGGTTGAATGCCCCAACCAAAAGACAAAGACTGGCTGAATGGATACAAAAACAAGACCCCTACATATGCTGTCTACAAGAGACCCACCTCAAAACAGGGGACACATACAGACTGAAAGTGAAGGGCTGGAAAAAGAGTTTCCATGCAAATAGGGACCAAAAAAAAGCAGGAGTAGCAATACTCATATCAGAAAAATAGACTTTAAAACAAAGGCTGTGAAAAGAGACAAAGAAGGTCACTACATAATGATCAAAGGATCAATCCAAGAAGAAGATATAACAATTATAAATATATGTGCACCCAACACGGGAGCACCACAATACATAAGACAAATGCTAACAAGTATGAAAGGAGAAATTAACAATAACACAATAATAGTGGGAGACTTTAATACCCCACTCACACCTATGGATAGATCAACTAAACAGAAAATTAACAAGGAAACACAAACTTTGAACGATACAATAGACCATAGACCTAATTGATATCTATAGGACATTTCATCCCAAAACAATGAATTTCACCTTTTTCTCAAGTGCACATGGAAGCTTCTCCGGGATAGATCACATCCTGGGCCATAAATCTAGCCTTGGTAAATTCAGAAAAATTGAAATCATTCCAAGCATCTTTTCTGACCACAATGCAGTAAGATTAGATCTCAATTACAGGAGAAAAACGATTAAAAATTCCAACATATGGAGGCTGAACAACACGCTGCTGAATAACCAACAAATCACAGAAGAAATCAAAAAAGAAATCAAAATTTGCATAGAAACTAATGAAAATGAAAACACAACAACCCAAAACCTGTGGGACACTGTAAAAGCAGTCCTAAGGGGAAAGTTCATAACAATACAGGCATACCTCAAGAAACAAGAAAAAAGTCAAATAAATAACCTAACTCTACACCTAAAGCAACTAGAAAAGGAAGAAATGAAGAACCCCAGGGTTAATAGAAGGAAAGAAATCTTAAAAATTAAAGCAGAAATAAATGCAAAAGAAACAAAAGAGACCATAGCAAAAATCAACAAAGCCAAAAGCTTGTTCTTTGAAGGGATAAATAAAATTGACAAACCATTAGCCAGACTCATCAGGAAACAAAGGGAGAAAAATCAAATCAATAAAATTAGAAATGAAAATGGAGAGACCACAAAAGACAACACAGAAATACAAAGGATCGTAAGAGACTACGATCAGCAATTATATGCCAATAAAATGGACAATGTGGAAGAAATGGACAAATTCTTAGAAAAGTACAACTTTCCAAAACTGGACCAGGAAGAAATAGAAAATATAACAGACCCATCACAAGCACGGAAATTGAAACTGTAATCAGAAATCTTCCAGCAAACAAAAGCCCAGGTCCAGACAGCTTCACAGCTGAATTCTACCAAAAATTTAGAGAAGAGCTAACACCTATCCTGCTCAAACTCTTCCAGAAAATTGCAGAGGAAGGTAAACTTCCAAACTCATTCTATGAGGCCACCATCACCCTAACACCAAAATCAGAAAGAGATGCCACAAAAAAAGAAAACTACAGGCCAATATCACTGATGAACATAGATGCAAAAATCCTTAACAAAATTCTAGCAATCAGAATCCAAAAACACATTAAAAAGATCATACATCATGACCAAGTGGGTTTTATCCCAGGGATGCAAGGATTCTTCAATATCCACAAATCAATCAATGTAATACACCACATTAACAAATTGAAGAATAAAAACCATATGATTATCTCAATAGATGCAGAGAAAGCCTTTGACAAAATTCAACACCCATTTATGATAAAAACTCTCCAGAAAGCAGAAGTAGAAGGAACATACCTCAACATAATAAAAGCTACATATGACAAACCCACAGCAAACATTATCCTCAATGGTGAAAAATTGAAAGCATTTCCTCTAAAGTCAGGAACAAGACAAGGGTGCCCACTTTCACCATTACTATTCAACATAGTTTTGGGAGTTTGGGCCATAGCAATCAGAGCAGAAGAAGAAATAAAAGGAATCCAAATTGGAAAAGAAGTACAACTCTCACTGTTTGCAGATGACATGATCCTCTACATAGAAAACCCTAAAGACTCCACCAGGAAATTACTAGAACTAATCAATGAATATAGTAAAGTTGAAGGATATAAAATTAACACACAGAAATCCCTTGCATTCCTATACACTAATAATGAGCAAATAGAGAAATTAAGGAAACAATTTCATTCACCATTGCAACGGAAAGAATAAAATACTTAGGAATATATCTACCTAAATAAACTAAAGACCTATATATAGAAAACTATAAAACACTGGTGAAATAAATCAAAGAGGACACTAATAGATGGAGAAATATACCATGTTCATGGATTGGAAGAATCAATATAGTGAAAATGAGTATACTACCCAAAGCAATCTATAGATTCAATGCAATCCCTATCAAGCTACCAACGGTATTCTTCACAGAGCTAGAACAAATAATTTCACAATTTGTATGGAAATACAAAAAACCTCGAATAACCAAAGCAATCTTGAGAAAGAAGAATGGAACTGGAGGAATCAACCTGCCTGATTTCAGGCTCTACTACAAAGCCACAGTTATCAAGACAGTATGGTACTGGCACAAAGACAGAAATATAGATCAATGGAACAAAATAGAAAGCCCAGAGATAAATCCACGCACATATGGACACCTTATCTTTGACAAAGGAGGCAAGAATATACAATGGATTAAAGACAATCTCTTTAACAAGTGGTGCTGGGAAAACTGGTCAACCACTTGTAAAAGAATGAAACTAGAACACTTTCTAACACTATACACAAAAATAAACTCAAAATGGATTAAAGATCTAAATATAAGACCAGAAACTATAAACTCCTAGAGGAGAACATAGGCAAAACACTCTCTGACATACATCACAGCAGGATCCTCTATGACCCACCTCCCAGAATATTGGAAATAAAAGCAAAAATAAACAAATGGGACCTAATTAAACTTAAAAGCTTCTGCACAACAAAGGAAACTATTAGCAAGGTGAAAAGACAGCCTTTAGAATGGGAGAAAATAATAGCAAATGAAGCAACTGACAAACAACTAATCTCAAAAATATACAAGCAACTCCTACAGCTCAATTCCAGAAAAGTAAATGACCCAATCAAAAAATGGGCCAAAGAACTAAATAGACATTTCTCCAAAGAAGACATACAGATGGCTAACAAACACATGAAAAGATGCTCAACATCACTCATTATCAGAGAAATGCAAATCAAAACCACAATGAGGTACCATTTCACCCCAGTCAGAATGGCTGCGATCCAAAAGTCTACAAGCAATAAATGCTGGAGAGGGTGTGGAGAAAAGGGAACCCTCTTACACTGTTGGTGGGAATGCAAACTAGTACAGCCACTATGGAGAACAGTGTGGAGATTCCTTAAAAAACTAGAAATAGAACTGCCTTATGATCCAGCAATCCCACTGCTGGGCATACACACTGAGGAAACCAAAAGGGAAAGAGACACGTGTACCCCAATGTTCACCACAGCACTGTTTATAATAGCCAGGACATGGAAGCAACCTAGATGCCCATCAGCAGATGAATGGATAAGAAAGCTGTGGTACATATACACAATGGAGTATTACTCTGCCATTAAAAAGAATACATTTGAATCAGTTCTAATGAGGTGGATGAAACTGGAGCCTATTATACACAGTGAAGTAAGCCAGAAAGAAAAACACCAATACAGTACACTAACGCATATATATGGAATTTAGAAAGATGGTAACGATAACCCTGTATACGAGACAGCAAAAGAGACACTGATGTATAGAACAGTCTTTTGGACTCTGTGGGAGAGGGAGAGGGTGGGATGACTTGGGAGAATGGCATTGAAACATGTGTAATATCATATATGAAACAAGTCGCCAGTCCAGGTTTGATGCACGATACTGGATGCTTGGGGCTGGTGCACTGGGACGACCCAGAGGGATGATATGGGGAGGGAGGCAGGAGGAGGGTTCAGGATGGGAAACACATGTATACCTGTGGCGGATTCATGTTGATATATGGCAAAACCAATACAATATTGTAAAGTTAAAAAATAAAAATAAATTAAAAAACAACAACAAAAAAATAAATTTCATTGAAATTAAATAGAAAGAAATATGGTCTTGGAATCAGAATACTGGGGTTTGAGTCCAGTCTCTATAATTTGTAAGCTAAATGTGACCTCAACAATTCATCTAAACTGAATATTTTAGATTATTCTCCTACACAAACAGATGGAAAGAAAATGGGTAAGAAACTGATCCTGGGAAGGAAAGGAAAATAACTGATAAATGGCCAACATGTAAATTTCAAAAGATAATCAGACTTTGGGAGACAAACTCAGTGTCTCAGCATAGTCTCCGGGTACTGTCAGGCTCCTCTGATCATTGTCATAAACACAAAACATAAAAGCCACATGGATGGGACAGATCCCAAGGAAGGTCAAAGACAAAAGGCAAGAACTTACCAGAATGGACCAAGGAACAGGGGTGCAGGCACAGGTCAGACAACAGGCAGAGATACAAAGATTAGCACAGCCCTGGTCTCTCTGCATTTCTATCCAGATATTCTGAATTAATAAGCAATTCTAAATTTAAAAATTTCAACTCTAGTTCTACACCAGAACTCTCTGTGAAACTTAAAAAAGCCTAAGTCTACATTGTGTACACTATTTCTCCACCTGGAGTATACTTTTCTCCTGGTTAATTACACCACTTTTTTTTAGTCGCACTCAGTAGTCCCGTCTCCCAAAGGGCTCCCCAGAGACCCCTTCAGTGCAGGTTAGAGTCTGTATATTCCCTTGTTTTCCCAAAGATTATAGAATTTAGCATGTCTTGTTTTCTTGTTTCTCTTCTTTAGCATACTATGCAGCTAGTGAATTTATAAGGCACCACTAGACCATTCAGGTATGACCCAAATCAAATCCCTTATGATTATACAGTGGAAGTGAGAAATAGATTTAAGGGACTAGATCTGATAGATAGAGTGCCTGATGAACTATGGACTAAGGTTCATGACATTGTACAAGAGACAGGGATCAAGACCATCCCCAAAGAAAAGAATGCAAAAAAGCAAAATGGCTGTCTGGGGAGGCCTTACAAATAGCTGTGAAAAGAAGAGAAGTGAAAAGCAAAGGAGAAAAGGAAAAATATAAGCATCTGAATGCAGAGTTCCAAAGAATAGCAAGAAGAGATAAGAAAGCCTTCCTCAGCGGTCAATGCAAAGAAATAGAGGAAAACAACAGAATGGGAAAGACTAGAGATCTCTTCAAGAAAATTAGAGATACCAAGGGAACATTTCATGCAAAGAGGGGCTCGATAAAGGACAGAAATGGTATGGACCTAACAGAAGCAGAAGATATTAAGAAGAAGTGGCAAGAATACACAGAAGAACTGTACAAAAGAGATCTTCATGACCCAGATAATCACGATGGTGTGATCACTGACCTAGAGCCAGATATCCTGGAATGCGAAGTCAAGTGGGCCTTAGAAAGCATCACTACAAACAAAGCTAGTGGAGGTGATGGAATTCCAGTTGAGCTATTTCAAATCCTGAAAGATGATGCTGTGAAAGTGCTGCATTCTATATGCCAGCAAATTTGGAAAACTGAGCAGTGGCCACAGGACTGGAAAAGTTTTCATTCCAATCCCAAAGGAAGGCAATGCCAAAGAATGTTCGAACCACTGCACAATTGCACTCATCTCACACGCTAGTAAAGTAATGCTCAAAATTCTCCAAGGCAGGCTTCAGCAATATGTGAACTGTGAACTTCCAGATGTTCAAGTTGGTTTTAGAAAAGGCAGAAGAACCAGAGATCAAATTGCCAACATCTGCTGGATCATGGAAAAAAGCCAAGTGAGTTCCAGAAAAGCATCTATTTCTGCTTTATTGACTATGCCAAAGCCTTTGACTGTGTGGATCACAATCAACTGTGGAAAATTCTGAAAGAGATGGGAATACCAGACCACCTGATCTGTCTCTTGAGAAATTTGTATGCAGGTCAGGAAGCAACAGTTAGAACTGGACATGGAACAACAGACTGGATCCAAATAGGAAAAGGAGTACTCCAAGGCTGTGTATTGTCACCCTGCTTATTTAACTTATATGCAGAGTACATCATGAGCAATGCTGGGCTGAAAGAAGTACAAGCTGGAATCAAGATTGCTGGGAGAAATATCAATAACCTCAGATATGCAGATGACACCACCCTTATGGCTGAAAGTGAAGAGGAACTCAAAAGCCTCTTGATGAAGGTGAAAGAGGAGAGTGAAAAAGTTGGCTTAAAACATTCAGAAAACGAAGATCATGGCATCTGGCCCCATTACTTCATGGGAAATAGATGGGGAAACAGTGGAAACAGTGTCAGACTTTATTTTTGGGGGCTCCAAAATCACTGCAGATGGTGACTGTAGCCATGAAATTAAAAGACGCTTACTCCTTGGAAGAAAAGTTATGACCAGCCTAGACAGCATACTGAGTGAACTCTGGGAGTTGGTGATGGACAGGGAGGCTTGGGATGCTGCCATTCATGGGGTCGCAAAGAGTAGGACACGACTGAGGAACTGAACTGTACTGAACTGAACTGAACACAATGCCACTACCTTCTACCTCCAAGACAGATGATAGCTAGATAATGTGAGAGAGTCAATTCCTAGGCAGATTGATAAGAAGTCCAGTGTCCCCAAGGAGGAGAAAGGGGTCTGGGGCTCTCAAAGTGGAGACGAGAGTCTGGAATTCTCAAGGAGAAGAAAAGGACAAACTTTTTTTCCCTCTACATTCCTTAGTCTTAGTAAATTACACAACTCAGTTTAAACTCTGTACTAGGGATTATACAACAATGTATCCTGCCGGAGGACAGTTTCTCCTTTCTGAAAACCTTCTGACCAATCCTGATATCTTAGCATGTATATTATGGGAGTGGATATGGTAGGGTCTTTCTATTGTTAAATTCTAATCTTGTTATCCTAAAATGTAAATTGTGGGAGTGGGTCTGATAAAATTTTCACAAACTTGAGACATTCTTTTGATTCATTGTAATAACTAATTAAAAGGTATATAACTCCATTGCTAACACTCACAAGGGGTTACTCTTTCTGCCCTCTTCTAATGTCTATGTCAGAAGCTTTCTCTATCCCTTTTATACTTTAATAAATCTCTATTGCACAAAAGCCCTGAGCGATCAATCCTCATCTCTGGCCCCGGATTGAATTCTTCTCCTCCAGAGGCCAGGAATGCCGGCATCTTTCATGGTTCAGCAACAACCTTTCAAATGGATGGAAGAAATGAAGGAAGAAAGGGAGGAAGGAGGAAAAGATGGAAGGAGGAGAGGGGAGTAAAACCAGGAAGGAAAGGAGAGAGGAAGATCACATGCCCAGTTCTTTTCTACCATTTCCAATAAACATATGAATGCACATTTATATCTTGGCCACTTGCCAAGAGATTCTAAATCATACATATTTTTATAGGTTTTATTCCTGATGTATAGTCAGGGTTGATATTTGTTGCTTTATGTCTGATATGCAAAAAGTCAGCTTTTACTGGCATATTGATCCAAATGTTAAGATCTGACATATATACAGTATTGATACTATGTGAAAAAAAACAGATAACTAATGAGACATTACTGTATAGCACAGAAAATTCTACTCAATGCTCTGTAGTGACCTAAATGGGAAGGAAATCCAAAAGAGAGGGGAATCTATGTATATAGCAGATCAGATCAGCTGCTCAGTCGTGTCTGACTCTTTGCGACCCCATGAATCGCAGCACTCCAGGCCTCCCTGTCCATCACCAACTCCCAGAGTTCACTCAGACTCACGTCCATTGAGTCAGTGATGCCATCAAGCCATTTCATCCTCTGTCGTCCCCTTCTCCTCCTGCCCCCAATCCCTCCCAGCATCACAGTCTTTTCCAATGAGTCAACTCTTCCCATGACCTGGCCAAAGTACTGGAGTTTCAGCTTTAGCATCATTCCTTCCAAAGAAATCCCAGGGCTGATCTCCTTCAGAATGGACTGGTTGGATCTCCTTGCAGTCCAAGGGACTCTCAAGAGTCTTCTCCAACACCACTCTTCAAAAGCATCAATTCTTTGGCACTCAGCCTTCTTCACAGTCCAATACTCACATCCATACATGACCACAGGAAAAACCATAGCCTTGACTAGACGAACCTTTGCTGGCAAAGTAATGTCTCTGCTTTTGAATATGCTATCTAGGTTGGGCATAACTATCCTTCCAAGGAGTAAGCGTCTTTTAATTTCATGGCTGAAGTCACCATCTGCAGTGATTTTGGAGCCCAGAAAAAAAAGTCTGACACTGTTTCCACTGTTTCCCCATCTATTTCCCACGAAGTGGTGGGACCAGATGCCATGATCTTTGTTTTCTGAATGTTGAGCTTTAAGCCAACTTTTTCACTCTCCACTTTCACTTTCATCAAGAGGCTTTTTAGTTCCTCTTCACTTTCAGCCATAAGGGTGGTGTCATCTGCATATCTGAGGTTATTGATATTTCTCCCGGCAATCTTGATTCCAGCTTGTGTTTCTTCCAGTCCAGCATTTCTCATGATGTACTCTGCATATAAGTTAAATAAACAGGGTGACAATACACAGCCTTGACGAACTCCTTTTCCTAGTTGGAACCAGTCTGTTTTTCCATGTCCAGTTCTAACTGTTGCTTCCTGACCTGCATACAAATTTCTCAAGAGGCAGATCAGGTGGTCTGGTATTCCCATCTCTTTCAGAATTTTCCACAGTTGATTGTGATCCACACAGTCAAAGGCTTTGGCATAGTCAATAAAGCAGAAATAGATGCTTTTCTGGAACTCTCTTGCTTTTTCCATGATCCAGCAGATTTTGGCAATTTGATCTCTGGTTCCTCTGCCTTTTCTAAAACCAGCTTGAATACATGATTCACTTTGCTGTACAGCAGAAACTAACACAACTTTGTGAAGCAGATATACTGCAATAAAAAGATTTTTTTTATTAAATTAAAATTTTTTTTAATGTTGGGCATGAAATCCAAGGGTAGGAATACCATATGTTTCTCCTGGTCCAGATATGAAAACCAAGGAAACCAGCTAATGTGTTTTTTGTTTGTTTGTTTTGTTTTGTTTTTTGCATTCATTACCTGTCTAGCAGTGTCCCAACGTCCTCAATATACTTTATTCTCACTGTAATGACAACGATAGTATCTTACTGTCTCCATTTTTACTGATAAAGAAGTTGAGGAATGATACAGAAAGAATAAGTAATTTGGCAAGGAGCAGATAGAGCCTAGTACACAAAAAACAACCACAGCAGCTTAGGGACTGTGTCCCATTAGATTCTTTGTATACTTCTATACACAAAACTGTGCACAGACTGATGTTGAATACATATTTATCGATAAATAATGATAAATGGGGTTTACTTTGTCTCCTTTCATAGTCAGAAAACATACTAGTGCATATAAAGTGATTAAACCACAAAAACAAGTAACAAGGTAATAAGTATATATTCAGCTACAGTGCTACCTCTGGGTGTAGCAAGATGGCAAAAGATGGAACATGAAGCAATACAGCAGAAAAAGTAATGATTGAATTGAGTAAAAAGTTTTCTAAGTAACAGGTGAGACCCTTTCAAGGGACATTCAGATGTGTGCTCTTTCCTTCTCACAAAATCCAATACCAGGGCCAACTTACAGGGCACAACTTGTGCAGTCGCACAGGACCCATGGTTAGAAGACAAAGTCTTCTGCTGTCACTATCCTGAAAGTTTTAATAAATTTTGAACAATCCACCCATTTTCAATTTACACTTAGCCCCATCAACTTTGTAGTCAGTCCTGTCGAGGATAAGGGGGCAGCAGATGATGAGATGGTTAGAGAGCATCACTGACTCAGTGGACATGAATCTGAGCAAACTCCAGGAGATGGTCAGGGACAGGGAAGCCAGGCATGCTGCAATCCATGGGGTTACAGAGTCACAACTTAGCAACTGAACCACAGCAACCTATCCATGAAATCCTACAAAGCCCCTCACTACACAGCAATATGTAAAGGAGGCATTTTGTAATAGGTGGCTACCATCAACATGTTTATAAAAATGGCAGAAATTGGGCAAATATCTGTCATAATAAACAAGAAAAGAATTGTTAGACTAATAGAAACACAGAGTCTTAAAAATCCTGTAATCAGCATATCAACCTTAAATCAAAGAAGTGACAAGGCTGACATGAACCAGATTAGATCAGCAGGTATCAGCCCAGCATGGACTACAGAAATGGATCAATGGACAACAACAAGCAAGGACAGTGAAAAAACAGACATGGATGAAAATTAGAAGGACAATATCCTTAGCAGTACTGGCAGAGTGTTTTTTAAAAACCGCTTGAAAAATAAATTGGTAATAAATGTGGGGGAGAGCAGTCATTTATCTGGATACCATTTTCAACTGTGTTATGCTTAAGTGAACTGCTTAGTAATCTGTATATAATTTAATTTCATGATGTGAATTCAGTCATTTCAATTAATCATTTTTGATGTCTTTGTAAACCACTGAATTATAAGAACCTCTTCCAGAATTATTAATCACAGGAAAATAACTGGATATTTGTGCTGACATTCTAATTACTCAGAAGGAACAAATGAAGGAAGAACGTAGTGGCGCTCATGGTAAAGAATCTGCCTGCCAATACAGGAGATGAAAGAAACGCAAGTTCTATCCCTGGGTCAGGAAGATCCCCTGGAGAAGGAAATGGCAACCCCCTCCAATATTCTTGCCTGGAAAATTTCATGGGCTGAGGAGCCTGGTGGATACAGTCCATAGGGTTGCAAGAGTTGGTCATGACTGAACAGAGCAGACACATGAAAACTCAAGACTTTCTGTTTAAGTAAGTTAGTTCCTTAGAACATTCACTGGGAGGGAACAGGTACTCATAAAAATGTCCAATATTTGAGGATTTTTTGTGGCTTATTCTTTTAACCCCTTTATAAACACTCTATGAAGTAGATACTATTTTGATCTCCATATTTTTTCATTCATTTTATTTCATTTTATTTATTTATTTTATATAAGTATAGTTGATTTATAATGTTTCAAGTGTAGAGCAAAGTGACTCAGTTATATATATATAATAAATAATGTATATAATTTTCAGATTCTTTTCCATTATGTGTATGCATATGTGTGTTTAGTCGCTCAGTTAGGTCTGACTCTGCACCTCCATGGACTGTAGCCTACCAGGTTCCACTGTCCATGGGATTCTCCAGGCAGTAATACTGGAGTGGGTTGCTATTTCCTCTTCAAGTGAAAAAGTTGGCTTAAAGCTCAACATTCAGAAAACAAAGATCATGGCATCCGGTCCCACCACTTCGTGGGAAATAGATGGGGAAACAGTGGAAACAGTGTCAGACTTTATTTTTGTGGGCTCCAAAATCACTGCAGATGGTGACTTCAGCCATGAAATTAAAAGACGCTTACTCCTTGGAAGGAAAGTTATGACCAACCTAGATAGCATATTCAAAATCAGAGACATTACTTTGCCAGCAAAGGTTCGTCTAGTCAAGGCTATGGTTTTTCCTGTGGTCATGTATGGATGTGAGAGTTGGACTGTGAAGAATGCTGAGTGCCAAAGAATTGATACTTTTGAACTGTGGTGTTGGAGAAGAGTCTTGAGAGTCCCTTGGACTGCAAGGAGATCCAACCAGTCCATTCTGAAGGAGATCAGCCCTGGGATTTCTTTGGAAGGAATGATGCTAAAGCTGAAACTCCAGTACTTTGGCCAGGTCATGGGAAGAGTTGACTCATTGGAAAAGACTGTGATGCTGGGAGGGATTGGGGGCAGGAGGAGAAGGGGACGACAGAGGATGAGATGGCTCGATGGCATCACTGACTCGATGGACATGAGTCTGAGTGAACTCTGGGAGTTGGTGATGGACAGAGCGGCCTGGAGAGCTTCGATTCATGGGGTCACAAAGAGTCAGACACGACTGAGCGACTGATCTGATCTGATCTGATACTGTATTGGTATTTTTCTTTCTGACGTACTTCACTCAGTATAATAGGCTCTAGTTTCATCCACCTCATTAGAACTGATTCAAATGCATTCTTTTTAATGGCTGAGCAATATTCCATTGTGTATATGTACCACTGCTTTCTTATCCATTTGTCTGCTGATGGACATCTAGGTTGCTTCCATGTCCTGGCTATTATAGACAGTGCTGTGATGAACATTGGAGTACACATGTCTCTTTCAATTCTGGTTTCCTCAGTGTGTATGCCCAGCAGTGGGGTTGCTGGGTCATATGGCAGTTCTATTTCCAGTTTTTTAAGGAATCTCCACACTGTTCTCCATAGTGGCTGTACTAGTTTGCATTCCCACCAACAGTGTAAGAGGGTTCCCTTTTCTCCACACCCTCTCCAGCATTTATTGCTTGTAGACTTTTGAGTCACAGCCATTCTGACGGGTGAAATGGTACCTCATTGTGGTTTTGATTTGCATTTCTCTGATAATCAGAGTGATGTTGAGCATCTTTTCATGTGTTTGTTAGCCCTCTGTATGTCTTCTTTGGAGAAATGTCTATTTAGTTCTTTGGCCCATATTTTGATTGGGTCGTTTATTTTTCTGGAATTGAGCTGCAGGAGCTGCTTGTATATTTTTGAGATTGCTTCTTTGTCAGTTGCTTTGTTTGCTATTATTTTCTCCCATTCTGAAGTCTGTCTTTTCACCTTGCTTATAGTTTCCTTAGTTGGTAACACATCTTTATCTATCTTTCTATGGATACTTACATTGCTTCCATGTCTTGGCTATTATAAATAGTACTGCTTTGAACATTTGGTGCATGCATCTTTTTGAATTGGAGTTTTTATCCTATTTGGATATATGTTGAGTAATGGGGTTTCTGGGGTCTTATGGTAACCCTTTTTAGTTTTTTAAGGAACCTCCATACTGTTCTCTATAATAGCTATACCAATTTACATTCTAATCAAGAGTGTAGGAGTGTTAGCTTTTCTTTACACTTTCTCTAGCATCTGTTTGTAGACTTTTTGATGATAGCTATTCTGACCAGTGTGAAGTCTTTTCTTTAGTGAAATGTCAGGTCTAATATTTTGCCCATTATTTTTTGATGATCTGTTTATCTTCTAATTATTGAGCTTAAGAGTTCTTTACATATAAAAAAATGTGAAGGTAAAACTTTACCTTATATCATACACAAAAATAAGCTCAAAATGTGTAATGACTTAAATGTAACATCTAAAACAATGGAAACAGTGTCAGACTTTATTTTTTGGGGCTCCAAAATCACTGCAGATGGTGACTGCAGCCATGAAACTAAAAGACGCTTACTCCTTGGAAGGAAGGTTATGACCAACCTAGATAGCATATTTAAAAGCAGAGACATTATTTTGCCAACAAAGGTCCGTCTAGTCAAGGCTATGGTTTTTCCTGTGGTCATGTATGGATGTGAGAGTTGGACTGTGAAGAAGGCTGAGCGCTGAAGAATTGATGCTTTTGAAGAGTGGTGCTGGAGAAGACTCTTGAGAGTCCCTTGGACTGCAAGGAGACCCAACCAGTCCATTCTGAAAGAGATCAGCCCTGGGATTTCTTTGGAAAGAATGATGCTAAAGCTGAAAGTCCAGTACTTTGGCCACCTCATGTGAAGAGTTGACTCATTGGAAAAGACTCTGATGCTGGGAGGGATTGGGGGCAGGAGGAGAAGGGGACGACAGAGGATGAGATGGCTCGATGGCATCACTGACTCAATGGACGTGAGTCTGAGTGAACTCCGGGAGTTGGTGATGGACAGGGAGGCCTGGCGTGCTGCGATTCATGGGGTCGCAAAGAGTCGGACATGACTGAGCAACTGAACTGAACTGAACTGAAAACTATGAAACTTCTAGGAAAAAAAAAAAAACTGGGTAGGCCCTTGGATTAGACAAAGATTTCTTAAAGAAGAAAAATGTCTTAAATAGCTCAACCTCTAAAAGAAAGAAATTTTATAAACTGAATTTTATCAAAATTAAAATATCTTACTCTTTAAAAGACATTGATAAAAAAATGAAAATACAAGCCACAATCTAGGAGAAACTATAAATATGTATATTTTAAAGGGCTTGGGGTCTACAGTATATAAAGAACTCTTAAGCTCAATAATTAGAAGATAACAGATCATCAAAAAATAATGGGCAAAATATTAGAACTGACACTTCACAAAAGAAAAGATATAAATGGTATGTGAGCACATGAAGGATGATCAATATAATTAGCACCTGGCAGATAGAAATTAAAACTTAAATGAAAAACCACTAGACCCTCACTAGAATGGTTAAGACTGGCCAATATCAAGTTTTGATGAGGATGTAGAGCAACTGGAATTCTTATATATTGCCAATGGAAAAGCAAAATAGACATTTTTACTTTTAATCATTTTAGAAAACAGTTTAGCAGTTGCTTGGTTGCATTAAGCATATACTTATTATACGACTCAGCAATTCTACTTCTAGAAATATACCCAAGAGAAACAAAAATGTGTGTACACACAAAGACTAATTCATAACAGATTTATTTATAATTGCCAAAAACTGGAAAGAACTGAAATATCCATCTTGTGAATGCATAAATAAATCATGGTACATCCATACAAAGGAGTATTACTCAGCAATAAAACTAAACTACTAATACAGACACAAGCATAGCTTAATCTCAAAAGCCTTATTAAATGAAAGAAGCCATATACAGAAGACTTTATACTCCTATTTACATAAAATGTCTTAAGAAGCAGACTGTAGATATGGAAAGTAGACGAGTGATGGCCAGAGGCTGAAGGAAAGGGTTGACTGAAATGGATCTTAAAAGTATTCTTTGGGACAATGGGAATGTTCTACATTATGACTGTGGCAACTACACACTGAATATATTTGCTAAAAATCATTAAATTGTACACTTAAATGTTAATTTATGCAAATTATGCCTCAATAAAACTGACCAAAAAAAGCTTTTTTAGTCAATCATAACATAGCAGATCTGTTAAACACTTAAGCCATTCAAAGCTGTGAACATAAATAAAATTATATTTGCATTGTCTTCACTTATCTATAATTTTGACAGGGTAATTTCTTGTCCATTTATTGTTTCCAGTTCCACTGAAACCAATGCAATACTGTAAAGCAATTATCCTTCAAGTAAAAAGTAAATGAATTTTAAACATTAAAAAGAAAAAAACACAAATTACATAACAAGTGTTTTCTGATTAAACACTTTTGCTTTGAAACATTGTTTAGTCGCTAAGTCATCTCAGGCTCTTTTGCAACACCATAGACTGTAGCCCACCAGGCCCCTCTGTCTGTGGGATTTTCCAGGCAAGAATACTGGAGTGCATGGCCATTTCATTCTCCAGGGGATCTTCCCAACCCAGGGATTAAATTTGCATCTCTTGCAAAGCAGATTCTTTATCACTGAATCACCAGGGAAGCCCTTGAAACAAATATCTCATTAAATCAGAGATACTAGATTTTATAAAGATGAAATGTTGTTTTTGCACTGCCAGCATTGAATCAGTTTATTGAGTCCAGGAGCTTATTTATTTCTGTGTATAAGATATTGAAGTCATTCCATCCTTTCAGGACCTCCACTTGTGGTGATTGTTTATCCAAGTGGCTGCTGCCCAGATGAATTTTGTAAAATCTTAAATATTTTAGCAAAATCTTAAATGCTTATGATTCATCTTGAATCTTTCTTTAATGTTTATGAATAAAATTTTGCCTGTTAAATTCATTTCTTCCAAACACACATTTCAGATGAGGGAAGGTCTGAAAGCCCAGATACTTGTTTCCTGCTTCTTGTTTCCTATTTCCTCATCCAGGCCCACACATATGTAGATGTCAACAGAAGTCCGAACCTCCAGACTATCTTAAAAACGGACTTTCAGAGAACTGATTGAACCCCAAACTTAAACAAAACAGCTCTCATTACCTTTTCCAAATGTAGCTGTTTAAAGTAATGTAGATAAAATAAAAAATGTTTCAAAGTTCAGCATAGAAAATAATAAATGTAAGAAAATTTTAAAATTTGTGTTGTGTTCTCTGCTTTGTTGTTGTTGCTCAGTGACTAAGTCATGTCCAACTCTTTGAGATCCCATGGACTGCAGCACACCAGGCTTCTCTGTCCATCACCGTCTCCCCAGGTTTGCTCAAACTCATGTCTATCAAGTCAGTGATACCACCCAACCATCTCAACCTCTGTTGCCCCCTTCTCCTCTTGCCCCCAATCTTTCCCAGCATCAGAGTCTTTTCCAATGAATCAGCTCTTTGCATCAGGTGACCAAAGTATTGGAGCTTCAGCTTCAGCATCAGTCCTGCCAATGAAGATTAATTTCCTTTAGGATTGACTGGGTTTGATCTCCTTGCTGTCCAAGGGACTCTCAAGAGTCTCCTCCATCTTAAAAATGTCTTTTTCTGCATTATCTCAAATCAAACCAAAGCTTCAGTGGATCAGCCATGATTTAACATTAACTGCTCAGAAATATTTTTTCTTTGAATGCAGAACATTTCTAGAAAGTTTCCTAACACCAGACTACCCTGAAAGAGCTCAGTACAATACACTTTTCACTGGATGACACACATCCTTCATTTATAAGCTGTGCATACCACTTTCAGAGGCTTCCCTGGTGGCTCAGATGGTAATGGATCTTCCTGCAATGTGGGAGACCTGGTTCAATCCCGAGGTCAGGAAGATCCCCTGGAGAAGGAAAGGGTAACCCATTCCATATTCTCGTCTGGAGAATTCCATGGAGCCTGGCGGGCTACAGTCCATGGAGTCACAAAGGGTCAGATACAACTGAGCAACTAACACATATACCACTTCCATACATGAACTGCAAGGAAAAGGACCAGACCTCTGTGGTTGTTAGTGAGAATACACTTAAAAGGGAGTAAAAATCAATTAAACTCATGTAATTTCCTAATACAACCAAGTTCCTACTGTTCCCAAACAGCTAATATCTCAAAGTGAAACATATTTGGCACAGCTAAACCTAGAGTACACTTTCAGGCTCCACTCCCTGGATTTCTTCCAGGAAGAAAGTCGATTTGCCTGACTAAAAGTGATGAGATGCCACTGGGCACACAGGCTTTGGAAAAAGTCAGCCTAGGATCAATGATGAAGCAGGAAATGTTCCCATTGAGGGCGCCTAAGTGGAGATCTTGGTCTGTACTTCAAGACCTTGAAAATAAGGTGAATTTTAAATAATTAAATGAATATAATTCACATTTTCATATACAGCAGTAAAGCAAAAGATTATCAGCTATAGATGAAGAATTTAGACAAATTAGAACTCTAATCATGGTAATCTATTTATTTTATTCTTTTTTCCTCCTTAAAAAAGAATTTAAGGGAGCACACAGAAATATATACAATATAATAAGAGGGTAATAAATAAATATAAATGTTGATACCTCTAGGTATTAGAATGGAGACTTGAGCACACAAATCTACTTTTGCTTTCTTCTCAAACCCCCCTCCCAAAAATAATAGAATAGAGACTTTAAAGCCTAAGAACAAAAGATGGAAGAAAAGGAGGTAAGAGCGGCAAAATTCTGAAAGAGATGGGCTAGTTGTAATAACATAAACTACATGAGAAACTGAATCCTAAAGCAGTAGGGGAGGAAAAAGCCAAAAATAAATCTTATTTATTCAACAGAATCCTCAAAAGACTCAAAAGCTGATAGCACCATTTCACTGTGGAAATGATGATAAAGAGAATCCTAAAATGAGAAGGATGACTTGAAGGAGCAGCTCTTCAGATCCTCTCTCCTAAGTCAGCAAATCACTGAGATTTTATGTATTAGAGAAGTTTAAAAAAAAACAAACACAAAAAAGACCTTCTGGATTTAAGAGGGGGTGATTCAGGTGAAAGTAGGGAAAACCACTAGACCATTCAGGTTTGACCTAAATCAATTCCCTTATGATTATACATCATATACAGTGGAAGTGAGAAATAGATTTAAGGGACTAGATCTGATAGATGGAGTGCCTGATGAACTATGAACTGAGGTTCGTGACATTGTACAGGAGACAGGGGTCAAGACCATCCCCATGGAAAAGAAATTCAAAAAAGCAAAATGGCTGTCTGCGGAGGCCTTACAAATAGCTGTTAAAAGAAGAGAAGTGAAAAGCAAAGGAGAAAAGGGAAGATATAAGCATCTGAATGCAAGTTCCAAAGAATAGCAAGAAGAGATAAGAAAGCCTTCCTCAGCGATCAATGCAAAGAAATAGAGGAAAACAACAGAATGGGAAAGACTAGAGATCTCTTCAAGAAAATTAGAGATACCAAGGGAACATTTCATGCAAAGAGGGGCTCGATAAAGGACAGAAATGGTATGGACCTAACAGAAGCAGAAGATATTAAGAAGAGGTGGTAAGAATACACAGAAGAACTGTACAAAAAAGATCTTCATGACCCAGATAATCACCATGTGTGATCACTGACCTAGAGCCAGACATCCTGGAATGTGAAGTCAAGTGGGCCTTAGAAAGAATCACTATGAACAAAGGTAGTGGAGGTGATGGAATTCCAGTTGAGCTATTTCAAATCCTGAAAGATGATGCTGTGAGAGTGCTGCACTCCATATGTCAGCAAATTTGGAAAACTGAGCAGTGGCCACAGGACTGGAAAAGTTTTCATTCCAATCCCAAAGAAAGGAAATGCCAAAGAATGTTCAAACTACCACACAATTGCACTCATCTCACACGCTAGTAAAGTAATGCTCAAAATTCTCCAAGGCAGGCTTCAGCAATATGTGAACCGTGAACTTCCAGATGTTCAAGCTGGTTTAAGAAAAGGCAGAGGAACCAGAGACCAAATTGCCAACATCCGCTGGATCATGGAAAAGGCAAGAGAGTTCCAGAAAAACATCTATTTCTGCTTTATTGACTATGCCGAAGCCTTTGACTGTGTGGATCACAATAAACTGTGGAAAATTCTGAAAGAGATGGGAATACCAGACTGCCTGATCTGCCTCTTGAGAAATTTGTATGCAGGTCAGGAAGCAACAGTTAGAACTGGACATGGAACAACAGACTGGATCCAAATAGGAAAAGGAGTACGTCAAGGCTGTATATTGTCACCCTGCTTATTTAACTTATATGCAGAGTACATCATGAGCAATGCTGGGCTGAAAGAAGCACAAGCTGGAATCAAAATTGCCGGGAGAAATATCAATAACCTCAGATATGCAGATGACACCATCCTTATGGCAGAAAGTGAAGAGGAACTCAAAAGCCTCTTGATGAAGGTGAAAGAGGAGAGTGAAAAAGTTGGCTTAAAACTCAACATTCAGAAAATGAAGATCATGGCATCTGGTCCCATCACTTCATGGGAAATAGATGGGGAAACAGTGGAAACAGCGTCAGACTTTATTTTTTGGGCTCCAAAATCACTGCAGATGGTGATTGCAGCCATGAAATTGAAAGACACTTACCCCTTGGAAGAAAAGTTATGACAAACCTAGATAGCATATTCAAAAGCAGAGACATTACTTTGCCAACAAAGGTCCGTCTAGTCAAGGCTATGGTTTTTCCAGTGGTCATGTATGGATGTGAGAGTTGGACTGTGAAGAAGGCTGAACGCCAAAGAATTGATGCTTTTGAACAGTGGTGTTGAAGAAGACTCTTGAGAGTCCCTTGGACTGCAAGGAGATCCAACCAGTCCATTCTGAAGGAGATCAGCCTGGGATTTCTTTGAGGGGAATGATGCTGAAGTTGAAACTCCAGTACTTTGGCCACCTCATGCGAAGAGTTGACTCATTGGAAAAGACTCTGATGCTGGGAGGGATTGGGGGCAGTAGGAGAAGGGGATGACAGAGCATGAGATGACTGGATGGCATTACTGACTCAATGGACATGAGTCTGAGTGATCTCTGGGAGTTGGTGATGGACAGGGAGGCCTGGTGTGCTGCGATTCATGGGGTCGCAAAGAGTCAGACAGGACTGAGCGACTGAACTGAACTCATCTGAACTGATACAGGTGAGAGTAGAAATATGACACCAAATCCAGAGAGATGAAGTATCACATCTTCATGGATTCTTAGACCCCAGTCTACTTTCCCTACTCAGATCTCAGAATGCCGGCAGCTGATGGACCTTTACATCCAGTAGATATACGAGTCTTCTTCAGAGGCCCTTACTAGTTAAGAAGAAAGACCTAAAAGATACCAAAATTAGAAGTTGACCCAAAAATGGCCTAGCCATATCATCCTATAGTAAAACTCATGGTATACCAGCCCTACCTTCACCCTTGAAATGGCTTTTCAGACGTCTACTATTAAATGGGAGCAGCAAACAAAAATTACCAACATCTGAATAAAGCCTCTGATGAAAAAAATGACAATTTGGAGGAAACAAGGACTATACAAAGAGAAGAAAAGTCATTAATATACTCAAAGAGATAAGATAAACTGTTGCACAGAGACAGAAACAGTGCTGTTAGGAGCATTCCAAAAACAAGCTTCCCAAAAGAGCTCTGTGGAATCAAACATATGATCATAGAAGTGAAAAACTCAAAGTACTGAAAGATAAAATTCATTAAATTTCTCAGAAAGAAGAACAGAAATATTAAGAGAAGCAATATTAGAGAAATGACAAAAGTAACTAGTTCAGGAGATCCAGTCTCTGAAAAAATTACAGAGAAAAAAATAACATAGAAAATAAAGAGAAAAAATAATTAATAAAGTTTTCAAGAAAATGTCCCAAACTACAGGATTTGCTTTTTCAGATTGAAACACCCAGAACAGTACACGAAGGTATTTTATCACAAAAATTTCAGCTCCCTAGTGACAAAGAGAATAGTAAAAATCAGATCACACCCAAACAATATCAACACACTTCAAGAGCCACAATTAGAACCTTAAATATATACAGCAGTATATATTTACCCAGCCAGGCTCAAAATTAAGACAGGAAATAAAAACCATTTTGAATAAGTAGGATTTTTGAAGTTTACCCCCCAACTCCATCTCTTTTCTACAAGAGTATGCTCTTCATTAAAATAAAGGAGTAAGCCAAGAAAGTGGAAAACAAGAAACCAAGAAAGAGGAAAACAAGAAACTAAGGGAAAAGTACATACACACTAGAGTCAAAAGGAATTCTCAAGTGATGGTAAAGGAAGTTTTATTCTCAAGTGATGGTAAAGGAAGCTGTCCCCCAACCAAGAAGGAAAACAATCCAGATTGGAATACAGCAGAAAGCTGAACACTTGACATAGTTCAACATCTTAAGAGGCTATTCAGACAATATGACTGTGAGAGAATACATAAAGTTGTGCAAGGAAAGCAAAATTATCAAGATTCACTACATGGTCAATTGTCAACTGTATTTATCAAAAGGACATGGGCTGGGAAGTGGCATCTGTGCTGTGGAGACCAGGAGTGGTTAAAAAGAGCAAAGCTGCAGATTCCCTAGTTGGAAGTCGGTAAGTCATGCCTAAAATTAACAAACCAAGAAGTGTCAATAAAGTGTGATATTGAGTGACATAGAAATATATCATGAAATAATCCACATATAGCAAGGCAAAGTACACTACTGGTTTTCATAACAAACCTTGTAAGAACTAATGGTCTCTTTAAACTTTGTGTATATATAACTTTGACAGAAATTAAAGCTAAAAGCAACATAGCAAGTGATTACTCATGGAGATTATGAATGTACACCAACAGAACATATAAGAGCACCAACTTCCTAGTGTGATGCGAGTTAACTATAGCAGAGGATGAATTTTCACTGACATCATATATAGAGTTAGCTATATATATAATTATATATATTATATATAATATATAAAATTAGCAAGTGTGTATCTCACAAAATTTAGACAGAACTGAAGAAGATGTTGTCAAATCACCAGCAGCCCAACACTTAAAATGAACTCTGTTACACTCCACTCCTTTGACATAATAACATGGAAACTGATCAGAGGTAAGCCTTTTTCAAAATACTTGTATTTATAATAGAATTACACTACACAACAACAAAAAAATCAGTTTTAAAACTACCCAGTCATATCCTGGCTACTGTTAAGAAGTGCTGCAATGAACACTGGGGTGCATGTATCCTTTTCAATTATAGTTTTCTCCAAGTATATGCCCTGTAGTGAGATTGTTGGGTCAACTCTTATTTTCAGTTTTTTAAGGGATAGCCACAGTGTTCTTCATAGTGGCTGTTTCAATTCGCATTCTCACCAATAGTGCAGCAAGGTCTCCTTTTCTCCACATCCTCTCTAGCATTTATTTTTTTGTAGATTTTTTCTATAATGGTCATTTTGACTGGTGATACCTCATTGTAGTTTTGATTTGCATTTCTCTAGTAATTAGTGATGTTAACCATCTTTTCATGTGTTTTTTAACCATGTGTATGTCTTCTGTATTTTCTTCCAGTAGTTGTGTATGGATGTGAGAGTTGGACCATAAAGAAGGCTGAGCACCAAAGGATTGATGCTTTTGAACTGTGCTGTTGGAGAAGACGCTTGAGAGTCCCTTGGACTGCAAGGAGATCAAACCAGTCAATCCTAAAGGAAATCAACCCTGAATATTCATTGGAAGGACTGATGCTAAAGCTAAAACTCCAATACTTTGGCCACCTGATGCAAAGAGTTGATTCATTGGAAAAGACCCTGATGCTGGGAAAGACTGAAGGCAGGAGGAGAAAGGAACAACAGAGGATGAGATAGTTGGATGGCATCACTGACTGAATGGACATGACTTTGAGCAAATTCCTGGAGATGGTGATGGACAGAGAAGCCTCGCTTGCTGCAGTTCATGGCATTGCAAAGAGTCAGACATGACTTAGTCATTGAACAACATCTTCTTTGGAGAAAAGTCTATTTAGATCTTCTGCTTATTTTTTGATTGGGTTGTTTAGTGTTTGTTTTTTTGTTTTTTGTTACATTGAGCTGTTTGCATATTTTGGAGATTAATCCCTTGTCAGGTGCTTCATTTGCAAATAACTTCTCCCATTCTGAGGATTTCCTTTCATTTTGTTTATGGTTTTCTTCACTGTGCAAAAGCTTTTGAGTTTAATTAGATCCAATTTGTTTATTTTTGCTATTTTCATTACTGTAGGATGTAGACCAGGGTTTGCCTCATAGCTCAGTCAGTAAAGAAACTGCCTGCAATGCAGGAGATCTGGGTTCGATTCCTGGGTCAGGAAGACCCCATGGACAAGGAAATGGCAACCCACTCCATGATTTTTGCCTGGAGAATCCCATGAACAGAGGAACCTGGCAGGCTACAGTCCATGGGGTCACAAGAATCAGACACAACTTAGCGACTAAAGGATGTGGATCGAACAGAGGAATGTAAAACAAGATGTGGCACATTTATACAATGGAATATTACTCAGCCATAAAAAAGAACAAACTAATGCCATTTGCAGCAACATGGACAAACCTAGAGATTGTCATACTGAGTGCAATAAGTCAGATTCAGAAAGAAAATATATGCTATTGCTTATATGTGGAATCTAAAAAAGGTACAAATTAATGTATTTACAAAACAGAAGTAGAGTCACAGATTTAGAAAACAAACTTATGGTTATAAGCAGATAAATGGGAAAGAGATATATTGGGATTGACATATACAAAGCACTATATATAAAATAGATAATTAATAAGAACCTTCTGTATAGCATGGACAGCTCTACTCAATTCTCAGTAATGGCCTAAAAAGGAAAATAATCTAAAAAAAATAATGGAAGACTGGATTATGTATATGTACAACTGATTCACTTTGCTGTATACTTGAAACGAACACAATATTGTAAATCAATTATATTCCAATAAAATTTTTAAAAACTACCCAATCAATCTAAAGTAAACTTTCCTACTAATGAACTCACTACAATCACACATATTTCTTTAAGTAAGAGTGTAAGGCCACACAGGTGGGTATCTGTGATGAACCATTGTGGGAATAAATGATTTTGGTTTTCTAAGGGGTTGCTAGTGATGCTTGTGCATTGTGTCTGGTATAAAAGTTCTCCAAAGATTATTCCAGAGGCTCTGAATAGATTCTCAACCCCTAGATATCAGGAGAATGAAGAAAGAGCATATGTATCTTCCATAAGGACAACCACTGACACTGAGCTTCAAAGCTCAGGATGCTTATACTTAGTGAACTTTCTTTTGTATGATGGTCATAAATATTATTTCTGCGTATTTCATCTCTTCCACCCTCACCAACCTGTCTTTCATGTTCTTATAAATTAAGAGATTGTTACGTTGATCCTGACAAGATGAGGCACGAAGTACTGCCAGATCTATAGGTTGAAAAAAATACTGTGCTGTGATTAGAAGTGGATTAGGGTCATAATTTATACTTACATTCTATGGACATTTTCTGGAAAACTGTCTTTTGATTATAAAGATATTGATGGCAAAGATTCATGTGAATACTTTGAACTAAATTTCTTCTTAAAACATGTCGAATCTAAAAAATAAAACAACTGAAGAAACGAAAAGCTTTATTAGAATACATTGATATTTCTAAATTAATAAACTATATATTTCTTTATATATGTAAACAGAAACAAATGAATTACTTATACATTTGAAAAAAAAAAAGAATGTCTGGAAAAATAAAGGAAGCCAGGGACACCCACATGCAATTCATCAGACTCTTTAAGATCACTGCTGGTCCTCCTCAAGGAAACTTTATGGGTTTCTAAGAACAACAACTTTATATGAAACTCCTACAACAAATACAACAGTGAATTTCAATGAGTTATTTGATAGCAAATACCAAAGGACAGATTAGTACAGGTAATACTATGAAGAGCCAAAGTGACTTGTGCCTATTCACCATTCTTTGATGGTCTTTCATAAGAGGAAGAATGTGTGGTGAAAAATGCTTAAGAATAAGATTTTTTAAATCCAGATTTTCATCCCAGATCTGCCATTTATAAAGCACATGATTCCTGGGCATTTATCCAGAAAAGAAGAAAACTTTAACTTGAAAAGATACATGCACCCTAATTTGTTTTTTTTTTTAATTTTGGCCATGCTAATTCTTCATTGTGGCATGTGGGCTTCTCTAGCTGGGCATGCTTTTGTTGCAGAGCATGGGCTCTGGAGCACATGAGCTCAACAGCTGTGGCTCATGGACTTCTCTAGTTATGGGATGTGGGCTTAGTTGCCCAGAAGCACATGGGGTCTTAGTCTTCTGATCATGGATGGAACCTGTGTCCTTTACACCAGAAGGTGGATTCTCAATCACTGGACCACCAAGGAAGTCCCCATGCACCCTAATGTAGCACCATTTACAATAGCCAAGACATGGAAACAATCTATATGTCCATTAATAGATGAATGAATAAAGATGTGGTATATTTATACAATGGAATATCACTCAACCACAAAAACAAGAATGAAATAATATCATCTGCAGCAACATGAGGAGAAGGCAATGGCACCCCACTCCAGTACTCTTGCCTGGAAAATCCCATGGACGGAAGAGCCTGGTAGGCTGCAGTCCATGGAGTCGCACAGAGTCAGACACGACTGAGAAACTTCACTTTCACTTTTTACTTTCCTGCATTGGAGAAGGAAATGGCAACCCACTCCAGTGTTCTTGCCTGGAGAATCCCCAGGACGGGGGAGGCTGTTGGGCTGCAGTCTATGGGGTCGCGCAGAGTCGGACACGACTGAAGCGACTTAGCAGCAGCAGCAGCAGCAACATGAATGGGTCACAGAAACTAGCCTTTACCTCTAAACCTTTCAGCTCTTCTATAGGACACATCATGGGAGAGGTCTTTTTTTTTTTTTTTTTTTTTTCTTTTTACCAGCCCCAAAAGCTGGCTCTGGGGATCCTCCAGGGCTATTCATGAAGAGAAATTGTGCAGGAGATCAAAATGACATAATGCTGTGCTCATCCTTAGGCCCACAGATTTAGGACACCTCTCACCTATTTATGCTGTACGACAAATATCATCCCTTAATTTTCAACAAAAACTCTTCAGAAATTCTATTGCTTTGGATTCTAACTTAGTAAAAGAGTTGAAATATGCACTTCTACTGATGACAGTAAAGACATTAGCTAAATTATACAGTAAAAAAAAATATGTACCACACACTTTGACACCTATGCATTTAAAGCATTTGCTGAATTTCAAGGTACCAAGATATTTCCCTTGGAAAAGTTTGCCACTTTCTGCTATCCTGTGATATTCATATCAGTTAAAATGGAATGGTTATAACACCTTAAAATTACCAGTAACCATTTTTTTCTGGAAAAAAAATGTATGGGAGTATAGCTTTTCTAATTAAAGCAATCTGTCACTAACATTTTAAATCATAAAATGTATAAAAACCAACATTGAATAAAATACATCTCTGACACATGTAAAATGTTGTGATTGGTTTTTCAAAGTGATTGTTAATCTGTGGCAGCATAATTAGACATGGGCACAGTTGATGATCCTTGTAGGTGAATTGTCTGACTTTTAATTAATATTTTTGTGCCCAATACTTTTACTACTAAATTGTTCATTTTTTAAGAGTAACATGTATCTTCTGTCTCTGTTTTACACAATCTATGTCTGACTTCAGAGAGTTTTCCATTGCAAGGTATTTACACAGTGATTTACAGATGCAACAAACGGAACAATCTGGGTCCAGCAGCCACCGTATTTCACTGCCACATTACACAGTTGTTTTTATACCTCAGAAAATATTCAGCAGAAACTCAATGAGCTTTCTAACCTATGGCCAAATGCAAGTGACTGGATTCATCTGTCAAATATATTCCTGATTCTCTCTGTCCCAATTTTTACTCTCATTGGTCAATTTGGGTATACATTAACCTGTTCTTAAGTTATGGCAACACCTTCTTCTTTAATATTAAATTTTATGTTTATTTTATTTGGCTGCACTGGGTCTTCGTTGCGGCATGTGGGATCTAGTTCCCTCAAAGCGAAAGCATTAGTCACTCAGTCGTGTCTGACTCTTTGCGACCCCATGGACTGTAGCCCGCCAGGCTTCTCTGTCCATGGAATTCTCCAGGCAAAAATACTGGAATGGGTTGCCATTCCCTTCTCCAGGGGATCTTCCAGACCCAGGAATCAAACTCGGGTCTCCCGCACTGTAGGCAGTTTCTTTACCATCTGAGTCACTAGGGCCAGGAATCCAACCTGGGGCTCCTACATTAGAAGTGCAGAATCTTAGCCACTGGATCACCAGGGAAGTCCTAGTACTACTCTGTCTTATATCCAATAGTACATTAATCCTGCTATAGCACTGCCGTCACCCTGCTACTCCCTACCCTCTACTACTTTGTTTTCTCAAAAACACAATTTCAAAATAGAGCACAGACTCTATAATCTATATTAAAGGCCTTCTATTAGGGACTGCATGTTTGTGTTCCCTTTTAAAAATTCAAATGTTGAAGCCTAAGTTCCATTATATAGTATGGATGAGGAATCTGCAAGGTAATTAGGTCTTGAGGGTGGA
The DNA here is from genome assembly GCF_003369695.1 of Bos indicus x Bos taurus. Taxonomy (NCBI): domain Eukaryota; kingdom Metazoa; phylum Chordata; class Mammalia; order Artiodactyla; family Bovidae; genus Bos; species Bos indicus x Bos taurus. The sequence continues at coordinate 54,090,507 of NC_040076.1, read as the reverse complement.
TCCCTTATAAATTGGATTAGTGACTCTATAAGAAAAGACCCAAGAGAAGTTCCTTCTCTCTGTGTTCTGTGCCATGTGAGGATACAATGAAAAAACAGCTCTCTGCAAGCCAGAAAGCAGGCTCTAACCAGATCTCAGACATGCCAGCTGTTGCTGGATTTCCCAGGCTCCAGAACTACACGAAAAGAACATCTGGTGTTTAACCACTCAGTGTATGGTATATTGCTGCAGAATCCTGAACAGACTAAGACACTCCAAAAATTGTGTCATCATTCCAATCCAGTTTTTCAGTTGCCCAACCCAAACTCTAATTTCATATCTATTTCTACATTGATCCCTGCATGTATGGTATTCATAAATCCATGTTTCTCCTCAATTTCCTACCAACCTAGAAAATTCTCTTATCCTTATTACCTAGCAGCCAAATTAGTCCTTGGATGACAGTACTGGAAGCTGAAAAAGACAAAAGTGAAAGTGTTAGTCGTGTCCAACTCTACGATCCCGGGGACTATAGCCCACCAGGCTCCTCTGTCCATGGGATTCTCTAGGCAAAAATACTGGAATAGGTAGGTATTCCCTTCTCCAGGGGATCTTCCTGACCCAGGGATCAAACCTGGGACTCCCACATTGCAGGCAGGTTCTTTACCACCAGGGAAGCCCCACTGGAAGCTGGGGGACCTGAAATATAAAACTAGAATCTGGGGGATATGAATTATAAACAGGGCTCTTTGGTGAAAGTTTTACCTTTAGTACTAAAAATGTGTCATCCCTGGGTATCTATTCCTGCATGTCCCAGTTCTTCTTCAGTTCAAGCTCTTTATCTTTGTCATCTCTATTATTTTCCTTCCTCCTCCCAACACCCCAACGTTTGTGCCTCAAACTCAGTTCAAAGACTTTGAGATATTCTTGGCCCATATTTCTTTTGTCCCCTAGAATCAGGCTTCAGATTCTGTCAATTTAAAAGTGTTTCTTTCAATTTAAAATTGCTTCCTGGAAAGGAAACTATTAATACTATCCTTGTCTGTGAGCTTGTGCCATTCTACTTAGATTCTGACAGCAGTTTCCGAAGTCAAATGAAGAACCGTATGCTAAGCACATCCCACAATAACCAGAACATAGCAGATATTTAATAAATGTCATTCCCTTCCTTTCTCACCTCTAACTGGTCTCCTTGATTTCAACAGGCTCTCAGAAATGGATCCCAAACATTTAACACATTTTATTTCTCATATATCAATCTCTGCTTTCAATCTTTCGAACTGCCCTCTATCAGAATGGATACATGCATATGTATGGCTGAGCCCCTTGGCTGTTCACCTAAAACTATCACAAGACTGTTAATTGGCTATACTCTAATGTAAAATAAAGTTTAAAAACTTGCCCTCTATCTATCTCTCCCAATCTGTGATACATTAAACATCTAAAGACACACTACACTTAATCCTACCAAGTTTGCCGTTTGGGGTTTTTTTTTTTTTTTTTTTTTTGCTGTCATGTCCAACCCTTTGCAACCCCATGGACTGCAACCCACCAGGCTCCTCTGTCCACAGAATTCTCCAGGCAAGAATATTGGAGTGGGTTGCCATTCCCTTCTCCAGGGGATCTTCCCAATGCAGGGAACAAACCTGTGTCTCCTGCACTGCAGACAGATTCTTTACCATCTGAGCCACCATTCCCCAAATGTTCATTCACATTTTTAATCTCTCATTTCCTGTTCATTCCATTTTCCTGATGTCTACCTATATGTCTCTTCCATTAAAGTTTATCTAAGACCCGTATTCTCCAACTGGTTCAGTCTTTGGTATTTTTTTCTGGATTATTTTGACATTTGTAATCCTTACAATCAGGTTCTGAAAGGCTGTTTGAAATCCCTACTATTTATGAGGCCAAACTGAGAAATAAGAGGCCATCAACACCATCTGCTGTTGGCATCCTGGGCTAGCATTCTTTTACTCTGGCCAATAGTATAGTTCTTATCAACGATGTTTCCTACTTTGAAAGTTTATAAGAGGAGGTGTTTCTGTAACATAAGCTTCACTCAATATATTTAGTGTATATTCTGCATTATTATTTAGCTTTTAGTGAGTAAGTCTTCTGTGTTCCATCCAGCATATAATTGAGAGGTTTATCCAGCCTTAAACATCTTTGCTTCTTACTTCCCTAGCATAATAAAACGCCAAACAATATTTGTTGATGAAAATATAAAGAATATTAAAATATTTTCCCATTTACATCACAGGAATATTGTTGTGAAAATATAGTATCTTTAAAGCAATACAAATTCCTCTGAGACACATAACTTACAGTAGAGGGGAAAAAATGTTTATTTTTTTAAACTCTTTATGCAGTATTAGATTTTGAGGAGAAAGTATAGCAATATGAAGCTGCCATTGTCTCAAAGGCAAAATTTGAGGGTCTTTAAAACTTGTTAACTCGGTATAATTTGTATAATTATTTGGAGAAGACAAATCATATTCATTAGCTAAAAAAACTGAGAAATACCAGGACCATGTAGGTTTTACAAGTGGAGTTGAAATACTGATGACTCTGCATATAGCATAAACAACAGTATCTGCTTCTAGTTCAAAGCAAACAGTACATCGTCAATTAAGCTGGCATGTGACACTCTCTAGGAGCAAGGTAAATGAGAGATTTACAACATTCAAACAGAAATGCTGAAATGAGATACTCAGAGTCTAAGAGAGAATTGCTACACTGAATTTCATACTATGTGAATCTATGTTTCTTGTAAACCCCAAGATGCATTCATGCTAGACAAAATACTAAATTCAAGATTCAGATGAGTAAGACATTTAGATAAGGAAAAGCATTTTTCAAGTGATTTAAATAATAAGAAATCAAAATGGAAAGCACATATATAAGATGTTATCAGATTACTAACATGTAAAGGATAGGAACATATATAATCAGAGATGCATATTTTAAATTTTATATAGACTGAAAGAAGAGTTTAAGCCAGAGACTATAGTTTAGAAGCAGTTTGGTCATCTTTTACTATGTCATCTTCTCCAAGCAACTCAGTCTCTTCTATAAAATGTTGGTACAAAACTTTCTTTCTTCTGATACACTGTTAAAAAGGAAAAATCAAATTAATTTTTTTTTTATTTTAAGTTTTTGAATGTAGTTTGATCTCTTTGAAAAATCTGCACATGTAAGTACAACACATTCCACTAGGCACATGAAAAGATGTTCAATATGCTAATTATTCAAGAAACACAAATCAAAGCTACAATGAGGTACCACCTCATGCCAGTAACAACAGCCATTATTAAAAAGTCTACAAATACCAAATGCTAGAGAGTGTGGAGAAAAGGAAACCCTTCTATATTGTTGGTGGGAATGTAAGTTGGTACAGCCACTATGGAAAACAGTGTGGAGGTTCCTCAGAACTAAAAATAGAATTACTATATGATCCAGCAATCTCATTCCTGGGCATATATCCAGACAGAACTATAATTCAAAACGATGCATGCACCCCTGTGTTCATAACAGCACTATTCACAATAGTCAAGTCATGGTAACAACCTAAATGTCCACAGACAGATGAACGGATAAAGAAGATGTGGTACGTATACACAACAGAACACTACTCAGCCATTAAAAGAACAAAATAATGCTATTTGCAGCAACGTGGATGCAACTAGATATTATTATACTAAGTGAAGTAAGTCAGAAAGAGAAGGACAAAAATCATATGATACCATTTATATGCGGAATTAAAATATGACACAAATGAACCTATCTATGAAATAGAAATAGAATCAGGGACAGAGAATAGACTGGTGGTGCCAAGGGGGAGGTGAGGGAAATGGATTGGGAGTTTGGGGTTAGCAGATGCAAACTGGTATGTTAGAACAGATAAACAACAAGGCCCTACTGTATTACAGAGAAAACTATATCCAATATCCTGTGATAAACATAATGGAAAAGAATATGAAAAAGAATATATATATATATATATATATATATATATAAACCGAGTCACTTTGCTGTACAGAAGTAAATAAAACATTGTAAATCAACTACACTTCAATAAAAACAAAATTTTTAATTAAAATATACAAGGTATTCAATGATATGTGGTTGCGAATTTATTTCACGTTTCCTCAAGCAGTTCTCCTGGGTTCCCTTACCCTACTGCTCTCCATCCGGGTGCCCTTTCCCAATAAAATCTCTTGCTTTGTCAGCACTTGTGTGTCCTCGGACAATTCATTTCCAAGTGTTAGACAAGTGCCCAGTTTCGGGCCCTGGAAGGGGTCCTCCTTCCTGCAACAAATGGCGACTCTGGTGGGGACTCTTCTTCGCTGAGACTGACATCCTGACCACTCGGGGTACTCAGGGCCAGCCTGTCTGCCAATGGACCAGACCCAGTGGCTGCAACTGGGACCCTTTTGTCCCTGGTCTCCTCCTGACGCGGACAACTGGCCAGAGTGCCCCAACCGGGTAAGGAACAAGAGACTTTATTGACCTATCTCCCCTTCCCTCTCTCTTTCCTCTCCTTAACCCTTCCTATCCTTCCCCGTTTTTCTAGTCCCCCGGTCCTGGACGCAGGAATCTGGTTGAAGGGCCCTCAACCTGAGCTGAGAATTGGAGACTGATCACCTCCTCTTGGCAGAGGACTCGAATTCTGGTTCTGGTCTGCTCTGATTTCTGGTAGGGCCGAGTTCCAGTCCTCCCTTCTCTGGAAGCCCAGGGAAAAGTCCCATAATGCCTGGGTTATCTGTAGGTGGCAGGAGACGTCTGTAAGACCACCCCTTTAGCTCCCCTCTCCCACCTCCTCCCCCTTCTTCTTTCAACCTGGCTTCCTTTCCTCCCTTTGAAATCTTTGATGTTAGTACTTGGATCTGAAGTTCTGTGTCTCTATAGGAGGTTTTCTGAGAGACTGTATTCTTGTATTTAAGGGCTTTCCTGGTGGCACAGAGGTTAAAGCGTCTGCCTGCAACGTGGGAGACCTGGATTCTACCCCTGGGTCGGGAAGATCCCCTGGAGAAGGAAATGGCAACCCACTCCAGTATTCTTGCCTGGAGAATCCCATGGATGGAGGGGCTTGGTGGCCTACAGTCCACGGGTCGCAAGGAGCTGGACACGACTGAGTGACTTCACTTGCCCTCAAGCTACTAATAGTTTAAAAACAGCTAAGCAAAGCTGTTCAGTTAGGAAACAGATGACTTTTCTGCTTTATTTATCTGTTTCTGATCTGAATTGAATCAAGAAGTTATGTTCCTGTTGTTAATGGCACATTTTAACAGACTTTATTTAACTAACTAAATCAAAAGCCCATTAATTCCCAATTTTACTTGAAAATAACTTCTGGAACAGGGATCTTGGAGAGTTTGGACACCACCTGAGCATCTGCACTAGTTTGAGTAAAAAATAACTAAGTTACTGAATGAAACAAACATATCCAATTTGTACAGCTAAATCATCACAAAGTCCATTTTCTATTATCAGTGTGGAAGTATCAGAACGTCTTAGCTGAATTTAAACTGGACTTCTTTTTGCGCAGTGTCACCTGCAAATGTCTATTTGTGTCTGGATATGAGGGAGGGGTTATAACTTTTTGATTGAAGGAGAAAGGGGGAGATTTCATTGTTGTTTATGGTGATGGTGCTAGGAAGACACAGATCCATGGAGGAAGTCTTGATAAGCACCGTGAAAGTATAGACATTGTGTTCTCCCCTTACCTGAACTGATTAAACAGCTCCAAATCTCTGTATAAGGCTTAAAAGTAGAAACTTACAGTTAAGTTCATAAGTGATTTTATAAGACTCAGCTTATTCAGTGCTGTTTTGAGGTCCAATTGAGAATTAAAGGAGGAAATAGCAAAGTATTTGTACGTAGAAGACTTCAATATATGGGAGTAGCCTGAGGCCCCACAAAATGGTTTAGATATTAGAACGATTAAGATTTAAATGTTAACTTGGATGGTATTGTATCTCTTCTCCCAGGATAGTTAAACCAGTTACATATACCCAACTATTTACATACACAAACTGCATCTATTCCAATCTTCTCTTATTTATCCAGCATGTGTGTGTGTGCTTAGTCGTTCAGTCCTGTTGACTCTTTGGGACCCCATGGACTGCAGCCTGCCATGCTCCTCCGTCCATCAGATTTTTCAGGCAAGAATATTGGAGTGGGTTGTCATTTCCTCCTCCAGGGGATCTCCCCAACCAAGGGATTGAATCTTTGTCTCCTGAATTGCAGGCAGAGTCTTTACCATGGAGCCATCAGGGAAGCCCTATTTATTCAGCAACAAACCAATAATCTATTTCAATGATAAACTACACATCCCCAACCATATGTATAATCTAAATCTCTTTAGCTGAAGTGAAATTCTTTTTATATCACATCAGACCTCACTCAGATCATCTGAGTATTGAACTTTATGCAAACATAGTGATTACTCCGAAACTTATTTTAAATAAACAGGTCATCTTTATAAATATCAAAGCAATATTAACCACTTTGAGACTGGGGACAAGATAAGAAAAGATGATTGCTGTTAAAGTGTTTGACTTGTTGGAGACCCTGCTGTAGTAGTATTTGCAGTCCCTTATGAATATTCAGCAAATAAAGCCCTTCCTGTGTTAAGGGAATTCCCTCATCATAGAAGTTGAAAATGCTCACCATTTGCCATCCTGCATCTTTGTAATGGGGCTTCCCTGGTGGCTCAGATGGTAAAAAGTCCACCTGCAATGCAGGAGACCTGGGTTTAATCCCTGGTTTGGGAAAATCCACTGGAGAAGGGAATATCTTTATAATGAAGACCAGAGCATACCACCTAGACTTCACTAATCAGATTTGGTGGTTCTGTATTTCCACTAGTGAGATGATATGAAGAAGTAGAGACCAGAACATGTTCTCTGCTGGCTAAGACAGCTGCTGCAACAGCTCAGATCCCCTATTCAACATGGTTAGGAGTTCTAGCTGTTTGGGTTCTAGTTCTTACTGACAACACTTTTTCATCTGATCTGTCTATACAAGTCTGCACTAAATTTTCCATCCCTCTTTAAGCATCTGTAAATTATCCAATTTGCTTTAACTAAATTAAATTTTTGTCACTTGCAACAAGGAACTCCAATTAGTAAACTTGGGAGTGAAGAAGCCTCACTGAAATTGTTCAAAAAATGTTAAACTATTATTTATTGTTTATTAAGCTGTACATGCCCTTCCACCAGACATCAATGTAACTCTCTTAGTCTCTTTATTAAAATATCTGCCAAGAGTCACCATATCAGACTTTTCTAAAAAGTATTTCCATCAATTCCACCCCTTCAAGCCCTGCTGAATTTTTCTTGATATCCCTTATCTCTGACCCCACATTATATTGTTTATTGTCATATTCCCCCACCAGTATATAAGATCCATGAGAATGTAGGTTTGATATGAGTTCTCTGTCTATCCTTTACTGCAGCCCTTTTTTTTAAATTTTATTTTATTTAACTTTACAATATTGTATTGGTTTTGCCATATATCAAAATGAATCTGCCACAGGTATACATGTGTTCCCCATCCTGAACCAGTCCTTTTTTTATACTTTAAAATTAGAGCTTGGAAGAAAGGCAATTACATCCTAATATACTATATGGTGATGCACTTGTATAAGCCACTCAAGTAGCTGTTGTAATTCGTAATTTCATTAAAAACCAACATCAGATGTAGTATGGGAAATTAAGCATTATGGAAGCAATTTGACATAATCAAAAATCAGAAAATTTAATGATGATGTACTGCTGGAATCTGAATGTTTATATATAGACTTAATTCTTGTTTCTTTAGAAAAGTGAAAGTGAAGTCGCTCAGTTGTGTCTGACTCTTTGCAACCCATGGACACCAGCCTCCTCCATCCATGGCATTTTCTAGGCAAGAGTACTGGAGTGGGTTGCCATTTCCTTCTCCAGGAAATCTTCCCGGCCCAGGGATGGAACCCAGGTCTCCCTCATTGTAGACAGACGCTTTACCGACTGAGCCACCAGGGAAGTCCAAATGACAATATAAATGCTTGCCTTTACCCTCCATTATTTTGGAATCATTTGTAATATATGTACATAATTTAAAGTATAAGCTGAATTACTAAAGCAAAAACACTACTGTTGGCATCTTACGTCAAAGTGTTTAATTTTACACATTAAAGGATATTAGTAGCAGCTCAATAGTTTTAGTGAAGAGACATTTCTATCCAGTGTAAAGTCAGGCTAGTATGTTGCAATCCTACATGCTCATTATTAGATCAGCTTCTTTTTTTTTTTAATAGGAGCATGGACTTACTTGAAGAAAATAAATTTTCCCCCATGAAGTAGCTTTTCTGGTCATTTAAGAAAGCAGAATTGATGGGAAAGTGACATGGAAACAAAACAAAACAATTCTTTTGTTGTGTGATGCATCATCCTTCGTGTTTTAACTTCTTGCTCTCTGTCTCGGTTTGAAAAAGTTTCTTGATAACTGGGCTGAGTAATACTTCGCTGGTTCTCTAAATCGCATCCTTTCAGGGTTGAAGAATATGGCCCTGAGCCACCACGTTGATGGTGTGTGAAAAATGAATGGGTGATGAAAAGAGAGATGAACCCACTGGGTGTCAGGAATCTCATCACCTCCATTGCCTTGACAGCCTGAAGCTCTTTTTTTTTTTTTTTTTTTGTTAGTTATTTTTAAATGAAGGGCAATTGCTTTACAATGTTTTGTTGGTTTCTGCCATAGAACAACGTGAGTCAGCCATAAGTATACATATATTCCCTTCCTCTTAAGCATCCTAGATCTGCTTCTTATGTAACTGTACCAACCTCATATTTTTCTGAAGAGCTCAGATATTTTACCAAAAAAAAAAAAAATTCTTAATTGCAAAATTTTAATGTAAAAAAGGCAAACCCCTGCCCCCAAACACAGGAAAGGTGTTACAGCATCATCTCATTCCCTGAGCAAAGCTCCTCATAAGTCAGTCACTCAGCCTGTGGTCACTGTCAGTAAGTGCTCTGAAGCAGTATAGGCAGCGCGGGTGGGGTGGTTCTTAAAGGGGTGGTGACAGTGGTGGAAAAAGTGCTTGGTGGGGGTTAGGAGACCTGAGTGTGAACTCTGGCTCCCCCACTAACCAGCTGCATGATTCTGGGCCTCAGTTTTCTCACCCCAAAAATAGAAAAGCCGAATTTCTTCTTCTTCTGAAATTCTACGAGTTTTTCAGAGTCTAGAGAAAAGATCAGATGTCTGCTTTCAGAATAATACTAAAGTTAATTCCTGGACAGTAAATTAAATCTAGTTGTACAGAAGATCCTTTTCTAGGTTTAGCAGTTCAGGAGCACTTGAACTTCAGACACTGGATGCAGTCACTGTGGTCAAACACAGAGCTCTTCTAGGGAGCCAGACAGGAGTGTGCCATCGTGTTTGCTCATCCTTGTCAGTCACCCGACTGTCTCTTGAATAAAAGATAACAGCACTGTAGACAAAATGGAGAGAGAGGACACTATTGACCTGGCAAAATCTGGAATAATTCTAGAGCACTTGAGATACGAAGTATTCTCCATGATTCACCTAGCTTCCTTTCCAAGGACACTCAGTATCTGTGGCGGCTTGTAGCCCATGCTTTCTTGTCACTTATCATTCAGTTCTCCAGGGTGAGGAGGCATAATACCTCTTGTTCATTGACCTGAATTGAGGATGGCAGGTGAAAAATCAAGTATTTGTCTTGCTCATATAAAATTAGTAAGTGCAAAAGCTTTCCTGCCCTCAGGCTAAGAACTAAATTGTGCATCAACAGGGTGATAGATAGATATAAATACAGAAACTTAGAAAGCTTTTATAGGCCTCAGACGTACAAGTCTGCAGGCAGCTTCCAGCATCAAATATCCAAGTGGTGGCTGGGGCTGGGATCACAAATAATTTTTTTTTTAAAGTAACATAATGGTTCTCAGAGCTATCAACTAGGTATCCAAATAAACTGATGCCTACCTTTTAACTTTAGGCCTTACCTTACTTGGGCATCATTGAAATAAACACTTCTGCCATAGGTTGTGGTTCATTGAAAAGCTGTTGTAAAGAAACATGTACTAAGGAAGGAAAAGGAGCTGATTTTGGCTTTCCCTTCCCACAGAGCAGTGGTATACAAATATCAATACACACTGGAATCACCTGAAGAATTATTTTTAAAACCCCCAATACCAGACTTCCTTGGTGGCCCAGTGGCTGAGAATCTGCTTGCAATTCAGGAGACACAAGTTCAATCCCTGGTCTGGGAAGATCCCACATGCTGTGGAGCAACTAAGCCTGTGTGCCACAACTACTGAGCCTGTGCTCTGGAGCCTGCGAACTGCAACTACTGAGCCCATGCACCCTACAGCCTGTGTTCCAAACCAAGAGAAGCCCCTGCAAAGAGAAGCCCACGTACTGCAACTAGAGAGTAGCCCCCATTTTCCACAACTAGAGAAATCCCAAGAACAGCAATGGAAGACCCAGAACAGCCAAAAAAAAAAAAAAAAAAATGCCTAATTCCTGCTCCTGGAGACCCTGACCTAATTGGTCTGGGTGCTGTCTGGGTACTTGCATTTACAGAGCTCTTTGGGGACAGCCAGGGTGAAGAACCCTTGTTTACTGAGGCCACCGTAATGGAGCCAGTTGGTCCTTTTAGTGATTGTTAGCTTGGATGCAGGATGCCTGTTTACTAAGAAATTGGGTTGAGGCAGCAATTCATTCTGTTCAAAGCACAAAATCACAATCAGCTGTTAATGGCTTTTTTTGCTGCACTGACCTATGCTGGATTCAAACCAGCAGTGACCTTCACTTTCCATTGCCTGTAATTAAGGATGTCTGCCACCACCACGATCTAGTTTGGGGCTTGATTAGTTCTCATAATTACCAAATGCATTTGTGCAGCTGTAGGAAGAGAAGGTCTAGGCCACCAAAATGACACAGAGTCATGATGGCAAAAAATAAATAACAATAATGCTTAGCATTTATTTCATGTTCAATCATTATTTTTTATACTCTTGACATTTATTGACTAGTTATTCCATATGATGTCCTGGGGAAGTAATGCAGAATTATTATTTGCACTTTATTTCAGTCATTGGGCAGAAAAGTATTTTGTCAGGTCTTAGGAGTTGTAATTTTTAAATCCTTCAGTACATGATGAAGCTTGTAGCTTCCTTTTACAGAAGGGACTCGGAAACAGTGAAACTTGCACTGATCTCAATAAATAACCTCTATCAAAGTGGACAAATTAATGATGGATTTTATGACTAGCTCATCATTATGGTCTACTTTCCCTTTCAGGGTCCACTACCTGAATCTTAAATCTCTAAGGGATTTAAGAAGTCTCCATGATCAGAGTAAAAAGCTAAAATCTTTTCACCGAAACAATAATACAAATATTATACTCAAAAAAGCAGATAGTGTAATTTTTAAAGTTCCAGACCTTGTAGAGGAAGATAGGAAATTCCCTCAGTTTTCCCACTTCCAACTCAATTTCAATATTCCCCAATACTCACTTCTAACCACAAGGGGCTGAACATGTATTATTTTTATCATATTCCAATTACTGGGTACTTTCCACACCTAACACTGCTATACACCTTTATATACTGTAACACATGCGTGCATGCATACTAAGTCACTTCAGACATGTCCGACTCTTTGCCACCCTATGGACTGTAGCCCACCAGATTCCTTTGTCCACGGGATTTTCCAGGCAAGAATACTGGAGTGGGTTGCCATGCTCTCCTCCAGGGGATCTTCCCGAGCCAGAGATCAAACCCACTTCTCTTACATCTCTTGCATTGGCAGGTGGATTCTTTACCACAAGCGCCACCTGGGAAGCCCATACTGTAACACATTTACTCCCAAATTGTGTCCTGGGTAGTGGTTACGAGGGCAGAGGAGAAGGGGATGACAGAGGATGAGATGGTTGGATGGCATCAGAGACTCAATGGGTGTGAGTTTGAGCAAGCTAGGGGAGACAGTGAAGGACAGGGAAGCCTCGTGTGCTGCAATCCATGGGGTCACAAAGAGTCAGACAAAACTTAGTGACTGAACAACAAGAGGTTATGATCCCCTCCAAGGTTATGGATGAGAAAACTAAGGCTCTAAGAAACATGGGAACTAGTACAAGATATAACAAATAAGAACAGGATTAAAGCCCAAGTCTGTCCAACTCCAGAAACCTAAAAACAAAATGAAAATCCTGTAGAAATTGTTGAAGTTTACCTTTGGGCTTTCTTATATCTTTTTAAATACTCCTTCAGTGAATTCTCTTTACTGCAATGAACCATCCTGTGTCTGAAACTTGGCCTCCTCACCTTCCAAAGAAGCTCCTTTGGGATAGTTAGTGAGTTTGGGATGGACATGTACACACCGCTATATTTAAAATGGATAACCAACAAGGACCACTGTACAGCGCAGGGAACTCTGCTCGATGTTATGGGGCAGCCTGGATGGGAGGAGAGTTTCGGGGAGAATGGATACAGGTATATGTATGGCTGAGTCCCTTCACTGTTCACCTGAAAATATTACATCACAACACTGTTTCTCAATCAGCTATACCCCGATACAAAATTTAAAGTTTTAAAGAAAAGAAGCTCTTTTAATATTCTCTTCTATCAGACCCTCACAAACTGGCTAAATCTAACCTGTTACAGTCTAGAAAGGAACCATGTTGCAATCCTTCAGATCCCTGGATTCCAGCTGATCACAATTCCTGTCCATCATTTCCTTTTGATATTGATTCTATTTCTTCCATTACTGCTTTTAGTCCAGGCTCTAGAAAGCTTCCTTGATAGCTCAGTTGGTAAAGAATCCGCCCGCAATGCAGGAGATCCTGGTTCAATTCCTGGGTCAGGAAGATCCACTGGAGAAGGGATAGGCAACCCACTCCAGTATTCTGGCCTTGAGAATTCCATGGACTATATAGTCCATGGGGTCACAAGGGTCAGACATGACTGAGCTACTTTCACTAAAGAAGCTTCCCCTCACTCTCACCATCTCCTGCCCAGTCGATTATTGCCACCAGACCAGTAATCCCCGAATGCTGCCTTCTGACTCAAAAACCCTCCTTGGATCCTCATTTCCTACCACAGCAATGCTAAACCTTTGAATCTGGCTTTCAGTGCATCTCATATTATTTCCCCACATTATTAATATGATTTCCATTTCATATTCAATTTAATTTCAGTTTTATTAAGATCTTGTAAGTTGTCATTAGTGAATTACCAGTTATTAAATCTTAATAATTTTAGTTCAATTTAGTTGCTCAATCATGTCTGACTCTTTGCAACCCCATGGACTGCAGCACATCAGGCTTCCCTGTCCATCACCAACTTCCAGAGCTTGATCAAACTCAAGTTCATTGAGTCGGTGATGCCATCCAACCATCTCATCCTCTGTCACCCCCTTTTCCTCCTTCCTTCAATCTTTCCCAGCATCAGGGTCTTTCTAAGGAGTCAGTTCTCATCAGGTGGTCAAAGTATTGGAGCTCCAGATTCAGCATCAGACGTTCCAATGAATCCTCAGGACTGATTTCCTTTAGGATTGACTGGTTTGTTCTCCTTGCCGTCCAAGAGACTCTCACTTTACTAGGTACTAATCTTAGATATCATAATTAACTACTTGTGGGTGGCACACAGGATTGTCCATTAAGTGATCATAGGTGATTCTGAGCTTCCTGGCAATGAGCAAGATGGGACCGATGGCTCCTACTCCCAGTAAGCTCTACTTCCCCCAAGGTTTCCAGAAGCTGGACGGCAGACATTTCTAGAATCTCTTGGAGCAATCTCACTCAAGCTCAAGAGGTTTCACACTCAAACTCAGGCTATCTGCCTTACAGGGCTCCTCTCACAATTGCCCTATAAGAACAGAGCAACATGAAGGGCGCTGCTCTCCTAGAGAATAGACTTGGTGCAACTGCTGCCCCTGAATCAAACTCATGTCTAAGCAGGATGCTGTGTAAATGAAGAGTGCTGGTATCAGTAGGTTTTTTAGCAGCGAAATGGGCATGGTCTTGTTACACAATTCAGTATGTAATAGAGAAGAACCTTTGTATTCCCTTACAGCCTAACTGCTAAAGGAATGTTGCCTATAAGCTTAAATTATACTTGATGATCCTTCCCTGGGAACCCGCCTCCCAGGTGATGGATCTTAGGCTAAAATATCTGTGCTTAGCTCACAGGAAACATCCTGACCAGAGTTACCTGTGATTGGCAGCAGGAAGGAAGAAATTAACACAGATCCTCCAGAGTCTGGTCAGAATGAGAACTATATTAATATAAAAGAGTATTAGTATTAATATAATTTTAGTTTTAGTATTAATATAAAAGAGCCTGAATTCTAACTGGGCAAGATGATTCTTTGGGACAAGAGTCTACTATCATCTTGGTTTGCTGGCTTTCCAAATAAAGTTACTATTCCTTTCCCCAGAAAGTAATCTGTTGGTTTTTTGGCCTGTCATGCAGCGAGCAGTGTGAGCTTGGATTCAGAATCAAAACCATCAGATTAATAGTTTAAGACCTCAGAAGCTGTGTGATCCAAGAAGTATACAAAATAAGTTTAAATTAGAACAGAAAGGAGAACTCTGCTGATTTATATTCCTGTATATTTCCTGTAGTTATTGATGGAGTTTCACACAGATGGCACTTTCTGAATTGTAGTAAATTTACTTTCCATCAAATTCAAATATTCAGTTTCCAATTCAGAAAATCAAAAAGAAAGGACACTATGAATAGTGAACAAAAAGAGAGGCAAAGCAACAAGGAAATTGGGGTCCAGACGAGCTTAAACCTAAAACTCCTGGCACCTACAAGAACCTCTTGTTCTTTTATAACAAGAAAGGAAAGAGAGACAGAGACAGAAAGGAAGTGAGGGAGATTCACTTCAGATTATATTGGGGTGAATGAGGTAGAAAAATAGATACTGATACTGAGTTGTAAAACAGTCATGAAGACATATAAAGAGCCATACAATGGATTATAAAGAACCGTATAAAGAGCCATACAATGGGCTTCCCTGGTGGCTTAACTAGTAAAGGATCTGTCTGCAATGTGGGAGACCTGGGTTTGATCCCCGGGTTGGGAAGAACCCCTGGAGAAGGGAAACGCTACCCACTCCAGTATTCTGGCCTGGAGAATTACAGTCCATGGGATCACAAAGAGTCAGACACAACTGGGTGACTTTCACTCACTCACTTCACAATGGATTATAACACAAAAATGATATAGGTAGAAACAACAGCACATAGATTTGTTTAATCTTTAAAACAAATCTATATGATAGATGCTGCTATTTTTCTGAATTTAATGTTTTAAATTTTATATACATTTTAAAGGATATACTCCATTTACAGTTATTATAAAATGTTGGCTATATTCTGTGTGTGCAACACATCCTTGTAGCCCATCTTATACTCAGTGCTTTGTACCACCCATTCTCCCACCCCTAGGTTACGCCTCCTTCTCTCCCCACTGGTGACCATCAGCTTGTTCTCTATATCTGTGAGACTGCTTGTTTTTTGTTATATTCACTAGTTTGTTGTATTTTTTTAGATTCCACATATAAGTGATATTATGCAGTATTTGTCTTTGTCTGATTTATTTCACTTAGCATAATGCTCTCCAAGTCCAACTGTGTTGCTGCAAATGGCAAATTTTTCATTACTTTTTACGGATGAGTAGTATTCCATATTTACAAAAGAACTAAACCCATGAGCTTCCTCTATTAGCAGCCTCTGAGGGAGCTCAGAACACCTGGCTGAGTTAGCTGGTGACCCCCTCACTTTGTTTGGAACTTTGAGGGTTGGGAGGGGCAGCTGACTATAACAATGCTGAAATTTACCTATAAATTAAGAAAAGAGTTTTTATTACAAATTTTCACTGTTGCTCTTATTCCTCCTCTTTTGTCCTTTTCTTCATCCTTTTTCTCTTCTGTATAAACTGCATGATGTTTAATGCCACATGTAGTCCTGGCTGATCCTAATAATAAAAGAAACCAAAGTGTCAACATATGGACGTTTAGATTGCTTCCCTATTTTGGCAATTGTAAATGATGCTGCAGTGAACACTGGGGTGCCCATATCTTTTCAAACTAGTGTTTTTGTTTTTGTTTTGGATATATACCCACAAGTGGAATTGCTGGGTCATATGGTAGATCTGTTTTTGGTTTTATTGAGAAATCTCCATACTGTTTTCCACAGTGGCTGTACCAATTTACATTCCTACCATCAGTGTTCGAGGATTCCCTTTCCTCCATATCATCACCTACATTTGTTATTTACATTCTTCTTGATGCTAGTCATCTCACAGGTGTGAGGTGGTATCTCATTGTGGTTCTGATTTGCATTTCCCTGATTAGCGATGTTGAGCACCTTTTCACATGCTTGTTTTGGCCATCTGCATTTTTTTGTCAGTAAATAAGCTGAAGTTCAAGAGTTTAAGCATTTTGTGCAAGTTTTTCAAGCAAGAAAAAAGATTAAAGGGAGGAGGGACGAATAGATAAGTCATTTCCCCATGGTCACACAAAACAGCAAAAGGCAGAGGCAGAATTCAAATCCAGTTCTTTCGAATGCAGGTCACATGTTTCCAGCCAATATATAAAACACATGCTACCTTAATAGCCCCATGCTGCAACTATTGCCTCCTAGATGTATTTTTTCCCCTGTACTGTGGACCCCCACTAGGAGGTGTCCTTGATCCTCTGGTTTGCAAGTTGTGTGAGGAAGAATAAGTAGGTTTGACAGAAGAGGCAACACTGCCACAGTCCTTCACCCTCGGTTAATTAGGAGCAAGCATGCAGGACAGAAAGATAGTTAAGGTGTTGGAAAGAAATCAGATTTAACTGCTCAGAGTTAGAGAACACCCTGCTGTGAAGATGGGCTGTGACACGGGCACGTGGAGAGGGCAGAGCCACAACGCTTGTGGAACTTTCACTGATGTCACATCACAGGCAGCTTTTAAATCAAGATGCTTTCTTCCTGAACCATGAATAAAGGAAAGCTAGAAAACAGAAAATAAGAGCTGTTAAATGTCTGGAAATTAGGTTTTATTTAATGTATTCAGCCAAGCAGGCAGGCTGTTAGTTAACAAATATTTATGAAGAGTTTGCTCTCTGTGAGGATCACTGAAAGCTACGAAGAACATAAAAATACATAAAACATAGTCTGTCCTCACGGAGCTTATGGCTAGGGAGCTATTATATGCCCCAATGCGCCAAACTGTGCACACTTAGAAACAGCTAACAATATGACAAGGTCCATGAATCCACCTGATCCATTTGATTCCCCAGTGTCTAATATCATACTTAATGCAAACATACCTGCCCAGCTTCATTTAGTAATATTTACTGAACACACTAAGCTGAATAGGCATCTTTGCTTCCCAGGAATAACCAATTATAAGAGCATAAACTAGGATCTAATTTTCCTTCCTTTCCTTGTTTTTTTTAAAGTGCCAGAATTAAAGAACGATCATCTTAAGCAAAGCTTGGATCAGTCTTGCAATTAGTTTAATTCAAACCATCCAGGCCACTGATGTCTCATCTCATCTATCAGCTGTGTATGTCACTATTTCTCCAGTCAACTCACTTCCTTTTTCCACTTCTTCAATCATAAATACAATATTTAGCCAGAAAAAGAATAATCATACACTGGAAATACTCATATCTTCTTTCCTGCCCCTAAAAAAATGAAATATCAAATTTTTTTAAATTTCAAAAGGGAAAGAGCTGCTTGGTTTTCATTTAGTTTATGGGTATTTGGGCTTTCCCTGGTGGCTCAGACACACTGCAGAATTCACCTGCAGTGCAGGAAACCTGGGTTTGATCCCTGGATGGGGAAGATCCCCTGGAGAAGGAATGGCTACCCACTCCAGTATTCTTGCCTGGATAATCCCATGGACAGAGGAACCTGGTGGACTACAGTCCATGGGGTCTCAGCAAAGAGTTGGACACGACTGGGTATTTGAATGGGTATTTGAAAGAAGACATGATTTCAGAAGAAAGTAAATGATTTAGCTAAGAACTAAAACTACCAAGGAAATTTTCATGAGTCTACAGGGTCAAACCATGGCAGAAACAGGTTACAAGGCAGAATTCACTATAGTACCAGTGCACTGCTGAAAACAAATGAACCAAAAGGTACAAAAAAATAAATCATAGGGAAACTTTAAGTGATTAATAAATATTCCCATTCACTAAGTGCCTACTGTATGACAGATACTGTGTTAATTGCTTTGCTCTGTGTTTTAGTACATTGCAGTTTCTAAGTATTGGTTAATTTAATATCTTATTTTTTATCTTCACCTAAAAATCTGCATGTAACTTTTATTGTCTCCATTTTCCATGTGAGTAAATCAGGTCAAATAGCTAACAAATAGTGGCTAAGCATTTTTCTCTGTGCTGAGCTGCGCCTCACCAGGCAAAAGAAATCCGATGATTCTGCATTGAATATAGTATATAAAAAATTGACTTTGTTTTTTGTAATTTGAATGTCCTTAAACTGGGCATTTGAAAGACTCTTCTGAATTGCAAGCATAGAGATAATACAAATGCATCATTCTACATGCATAACTGAATAGTTAAAAATGCAGTTACCTGACCTTCTGTTGTTGTGGATTTGCACACACACAATTGTGAGGTCCTCTGAAGGAGACAGAGTAAGCCACTAAAAATATTACTTAACTTGATAATTATTATCATAGCAAACTCAGTAGTAAATAATGTATAAGTATATTGAATTAATTTTTAATTATGGAAAATTATGGAGAGAAGACATAAGTATATAAGAAGAGAGATTATATATGTATACACATGTATGAAGAGACAAGGAACACTGATATTTGGCCTCTACAGTCTTGTCTACCTTGAAAATTTCAGAATGTAAATTACCAACAAGGTACAATGATACCCACTTTATTTTCTTTTATTGGAAATAAATTTGACATATTTTCTTCTTTCATTTCTATAGCTATACCTATATAGTACACTATCTTCCCTCAAAATTATACTGTCATCGACTCTAAGAATCAGTTTAATTGGTGACAAATAATCATTGATATTTTCATATTGTAGCTGGAGAAATTACAATAGGGAAAACTTGTAATTGACCAAGATGTTGAATCAAATGAGGAAAACAGAAACAGAAAACGACTTGCTTCAATACCAGGATATATTTCCTAAAAACTGAAAATTGTATTGATTACTCCTATTTTTAATGTACTGTCACACTGTGAACTGACAGCTATGTATCATGATATATAGATACTTCCAATATAAAACAAATCATACATGCATTTTATTTCTACAGAAGCTTGATTTTTAAATATTTATATTAAATCTAAGCAGAGAGATCAAATATTAAACATAATATAGTACTAGATTATCTATATTTGAATTTTATTAACCAGTAATTGAGGTGCAAAGAATATGAGTCAATAAAATCTATTTATATTCCCTCTGCATTATTTGTGGGATTTGGACTGACCTTAATAAATTAAATATTATGAATATATCAGCCTTCAAAAACAAGAATAAAGAGGATATAGACATTCTTTTGAAAATCTATGACCTTGCCTGATTGAAAGATTCAGTGACTGTCATGGCCATGCCAGTCTGAATGATGGATCCTTCAAAATGTCCCAGGGAACACACAACAGAATCCTTCATTGAAATAAACAAAGGTTTTCCATAAAATCTGCCCAATGCAGACAGAGTTCTTGAAATTTAATAGATGGCCAGGAATATAGGAAGATAAACAGGATGCTCAAGAGAGTCATGAGTTTGAAGTTCTCCCTACAACTTAGTGAACATAGGACCTTGGGCAAGTTATTTCCTTGCTCAAAGTCTCAATTTCCTCATTGGCAAAATAGGGCTAATAATGCCAAACCTGAAGAGTTATGATGGAAAAGAGATACCTCGACAGCATGCCGATTTCATTCATAGAACAGCTAAGCCTTCAACATAGGAAATTGCAGACTGCAGCTTTATTTTCTGCACAGGCTTCATACATGTGCTTTGTCAAGGGATCTCTTGACAGTCTCTCCATCTGACACATATCACCTCCCTTGTAAGTATAAGGGGAGAATTTCTTGGAATCATAAATTTGTAGAGAATTTATATTGCATATTATAATATTTACTTTTTTATTATTTATACTTGTGAAGGAAAATTACAGTTTTCCTATAGGAGTTTAGTTAGGCAAAATACAGTTCCATGGGCTTTGCAAGTCTGGAAGTGGAACTGAGTGACGGGAATAAGCAAATAGTTCAAAACATACCAAGTGACTTTTATTAAGTAGCCAGAGCTGGGGGACTTCCCAGGTGGTCCAGTTATTAAGACTTCACCTCCCAATCCAGGGGACGTGAGTTCAATCCCTGGTCAGTGAACTAAGACCCCACATGCCTCACAGTCAAAAAAACAAAACATAAAGAAGAAGCAATATTGTAACAAGTTCAATAAAGACTTGTAAAGAAATGGTCCACATCAAAAACATCTTTTAAAACAGTACCCAGGGCTATTGAATTAAGTGCTTTCAGTAGGATGTGGAAGCCTCTGCTAATTCGCCCAATGCTTTTAGACAGTCCCTTGAAAGGTTTAAGTCCCTGTGATAAATAAAATGACTTTTATCTCAAAATCCGAGAAAGGTAAGCCTCATCTAATTATGATCTACAAACACATTGGTCAACTAGTATCTCTAATCTACGTGTTGAGCAAAATTTACCTTTTGTAAATGCAATAAGTATTAATAAATGTAATAAACTGCATTTACTTATTTATCTGTTTACATAGTTCCTGTGTTGTTTCCTCCCTACCTAAGAATGAAAACTGCCAGCTCATCAAAGCTGGGAAATCAGAGGCACTAAATGCAGCAAGAAGAAGAAAGGAACCATTACCCACAGTAAACAGAAAAAAAAAAAAAAGTTTGCTCTGAGAGCTACATTAAACAACATACTTTTTGATAGCTTTTATGCTCTGTCGACTTCCAGGCAGGCCATTAGAGGAAGAGGGAGGAGAGAGAAGGCAAAGAGACCTCAAAGCACTTGGCTGGTTTTCCATAATGAGCTTCCTGTCTAACTCTACAATAAACAATAAAGGCCTGCTCCAGAACAGCCCCTGATGGATTTGAGATTCCTAATCCACATCTGTTGTTCGGCACAGCTGCATGAAGAAGAGAGGGAACAAGATATATCCCCTACCTTTTATGAGCTCCTTAAAGGCAAGTCCTAGGCCTGACTCATTGCTGTATCCCCAGCTCCCCAGGATTAGGTATTTGTAGAATCAATTTGAATATAATTATGTGTTTTTGAGCATGTTAGATTAAATGATCCTTTAAATGACTTATTTATGAAGTATATTTTTCCCCTGATCAAACTACGTCAATTCCAGTGACTGTGTTAATCCTTGTTGATCCATGACCCTCCTTCACCAGATACACATGTATTTGCTATAATCTAGTCCTGTTTCTCAGCTGCTTATCCTCATATTTAGCTAATCAATCATTCACTTGCAGACGTCCTTGCCAGTCCAGACACTTTGATTAGTTTCAACCTTACCTAGGACATTCCAGTAACCAGTCTCTAAGATTATCCTTGATCCTCTCTTCCTGAGTGGT
Source organism: Bos indicus x Bos taurus (assembly GCF_003369695.1). Taxonomy (NCBI): domain Eukaryota; kingdom Metazoa; phylum Chordata; class Mammalia; order Artiodactyla; family Bovidae; genus Bos; species Bos indicus x Bos taurus. The sequence goes on along the minus strand of NC_040076.1, from coordinate 54,068,912 downwards.
ACCAGAAAATGAACCTAAGAACATTCTCCCAGTCAACTGGAGGCTGGGTCTACTCCCTCTAGCCAGCCTGCTATCTCCAACTAGTTTTTTAAAGACCACACCATCAGCAGGAATTCTAACATTCTCACCAACAGCCTTCTTTCCAGTCTCACCCATCTCCCTTCCACCCACCCACCACTAAAGCTCTGGGAGACTTTATATCCTCCACACTTGGAATCACTTGGGGTTGAGTTTCTTTATTTGCAGTGCTTTGGCTTTTGAACAGTGAGTACCATCAGTCATGGAGACAACAGGCTCCCAACAGCACTGCAAGCCCAGGCATTGAAGACATAGAGACATGTTCTCTGTTGAAGGTGCTGAAGGTGGTTTCCAGCAGTGCCTGTGAGCTCCCCATCACTCTGACGTGACTCAGCTGGTGTTTCAGAAGGCTGAGGTCTCTGATACCATACTAAGAGGATCTGAGTTAGCAATGACTGACTGAACTGCACATATCAACAAATTCTTCTGCAAGCACAGAAGTCCCTGCTACCACCACAAATGCCACTTAATGGAGCAATTCTGTTCAACAACGCCATGGCCAAGACCCAGATAAAGCTCCCCTGATTTAAGACTTATGTCTTTGAGCAGTTTTAAGTTCAGAGCAACATTTAGAGGAAGGTACTTAGGTACAGAGATTTCCCACATAACCCCTGCTCCCACAGATGCATAATCTTCCCCATTTTCAACATCTTCCACCAGAGCGGTAGTTTATTTTAACTGATGAACCTACATGGACATTATAAGCACCCAAAGTCCACAGCTGATCTTAGGATGCACTCGTGGTGTTGTACATTCTATGGGATTGAATAAATATAAAATGACATATATCCAGTGTTATAGTATTATACAGATTATTTTCATGGCCCTAAAAATATCCTCTGTACTCTGCCTATTCCACAACTCCTGGCAACCACTTATCTTTTCACTGTCTCCATAGCTTCTGCCTTTTTCAGATTGTCTACTTGGAATCCTACAGTGTACAGCCTTTTCAGATTAGCTTATTTTACTTAGTAGTATGCGTTTAAGTCATTTTTATGTCTTTTTATGGCTTGATAGCTCTTTTCTTTCTAGCACTAATATCTCATTGCCTGGTTGTACCATAATTTATTTATCCATTCACCTATGATGAACATATTGGTTGTTTCCAAGTTTTGGCAATGGTGAATAAACCTGCTGTTAGCATCCATATGCAGGTTTTTATATACATTTTTAACTCCTTTGAGTAAAAACCAAGGAGCACAACTGCTTAATCTTATGCTGGGAGTATGTTTAGTTTTGCAGAAAATTGCCAAACTGTCCCCCAAAGGGGCTGCACCACTTTACAGTCCCACCAGTGATAAGCGAGAGTAGCTCTTGATGTGTATCCTCACCAGCATTTAGTGTTGTCAGTAATCTGGATTTAGGCCACTTTAATTGTTGTGTATCTCGTATTGTGTTGTTTTAATAGGCATTTCCCTGATGACATATGATATACAGCATCTTTTAAAATGCTTATTTGTCAACTGTATATCTTCTTCAGCTAAGTGTTTGTTATAAAACTGACATTCTAATTAAGCTTAAAATAAGTAATGCAATATTTAATATTCAATGCAATAAGTGAAATTCTTCCTTTGCCACTTATCTACAAAGTCATCTCCCCAAGCTAAAACAACTCTGGAAAGGAAGGACAAGTTTAGAGAGTGAACACATTCTTATTTCAAGACCTATTATAAGGGTATATTAGTCATGACAGTGTGGTATTGGCATAAAAATAGACACAGGGAGAAAAAGAATCTATTCAACAAGCAGTGGTAGAATAACTGATATTCATAGGCCAAAAAAAAAACCCACTTTAGTGTATATGTTGTATAATAAATAGGCAAAATATAGTACATGCTATATGATTCCATTTATATAAATCTAGTAATTTCAACAGTAAGTGAAAAGTGAACTTCCAGATGTTCAAGCTGGATTTAGAAAAGGCAGAGGAACCAGAGATCAAGTTGTCAACATCCGTTGGATCATTGAAAAAACAAGAGAGTTCCAGACAAACATCTATTTCTGCTTCATTGACTGTGCCAAAGACTTTGACTGTGTGGATCACAACAAACTGTGGAAAATTCTTAAAAAGATGAGAATACCAGACCACCTGACCTGCCTCCTGAGAAATCTGTTGCAGGTCAAGAAACAACAGTTAGAACTGGACATGGAACAACAGACTGGTTCCAAATCGGAAAAGGAGTATGTAAAGGCTGTACATTGTCACCCTGCTTGTTTAACTTATATGCAGAGTACATCATGCAAAATGCCAGCCTGGATGAAGCACAAGCTGGAATCAAGATTGCCAGGAGAAATAACAGTAACCTCAGATATGCAGACGACACCACCCTTATGGCAAAAGTGAAGAACTAAAGAACCTCCTGATGAAAGTGAAAGAGGAAAGTGAAAAAGTTGGCTTAAAACTCAAGATTTAGAAAACTAAGATCATGGCATCTGGTCCTATCACTTCATGGCAAACAGATGGGGAAACAGTGGAAACAGCGACAGACTTTATTTTTGGAGGTTCCCAAATCACTGCAGATGGTGATTGCAGCCACGAAATTAAAAGATGCTTGCACCTTGGAAGAAAAGCTATGACCAACCTAGACAGAATATTAAAAAGCAAAGATATTATTTTGCCAACAAAGGTCCATCTAGTCAAAGCTATGGTTTTTTCAGTAATCACATATGAATATGAGAGTTGGACTGTAAAGAAAGCTGAGGGCTGAAGAACTGATGCTTTTGAACTGTGGTGTTGGAGAAGACTCTTGAGAGTCCCTTGGACTGCAAGGAGATCCAACCAGTCTATCCTAAAGGAAATCAGTTCTGAATATTCATTGAAAGCACTGATGCTGAAGCTGAGACTCCAATACTTTGGCCCCTGATGTGAAGAATTAACTTATTGGAAAAGACCCTGATGCTGAGAAAGATTGAGGGCAGGAGGAGAAGGGGATGATAGAGGATGAGATGGTTGGATGGCATCGCTGACTCAATGGACATGAGTTTAAGTGGACTCTGAAAGTTGGTGACGGACAGGGAGGCCTGGTGTGCAGTGTTTCATGGGATCACAAAGAGTCGTACACAACTGAGCGACTGAACTGAACTGAACTGATAACTGAATTACTTTGCTATACATATGAAACACAACATTGTAAATTAACTATACTTTAATTAAAAAATGGTTTTAAAAAGTCAGACAAAAAAATCATTATTCTATTTGAGAAAAGTACCTGTTTCCTTACCTTAAAAAAAGAGAAGTAGATAAGGAAGATGGGAAGATGTCCACAGTATATTGCTAAGCGTGAAAGCAAGGTTTCAGAGCCATAATACTGCTAGTAATAGCAAGCTCATAAAGCACTTATTTGTGGCATATATTCTTCTAAATCAGATCAGATCAGATCAGTCGCTCAGTCGTGTCCGACTCTTTGCGACCCCATGAATCGCAGCACGCCAGGCCTCCCTGTCCATCACCAGCTCCCGGAGTTCACTCAGACTCACGTCCATCGAGTCCGTGATGACATCCAGCCATCTCATCCTCTGTCGTCCCCTTCTCCTCCTGCCCCCAATCCCTCCCAGCATCAGAGTCTTTTCCAATGAGTCAACTCTTCACATGAGGTGGCCAAAGTACTGGAGTTTCAGCTTTAGCATCATTCCTTCCAAAGAAATCCCAGGGCTGATCTCCTTCAGAATGGACTGGTTGGATCTCCTTGCAGTCCAAGGGACTCTCAAGAGTCTTCTCCAACACCACAGTTCAAAGGCATCAAATCTTCAGCACTCAGCCTTCTTCACAGTCCAACTCTCACATCCATACATGACCACTGGAAAAACCATAGCCTTGACTAGATGGACCTTTGTTGGCAAAGTAATATCTCTGCTTTTGAATATGCTATCTAGGTTGGTCATAACATTCCTTCCAAGGAGTAAGCGTCTTTTAATTTCATGGCTGCAATCACCATCTGCAGTAATTTTGGAGCCCCAAAAAATAAAGTCTGACACTGTTTCCACTGTTTCCCCGTCTAGTTACCATGAAGTGATGGGACCGGATGCCATGATCTTCATTTTCTGAATGTTGAGCTTTAAGCCAACTTTTTCACTCTCTGCTTTCACTTTCATCAAGAGGCTTTTGAGTTCCTCTTCACTTTCTGCCATAAGGGTGGTGTCATCTGCATATCTGAGGTTATTGATATTTCTCCCAGCATCTCTCAAATAGCAGGGAGACCTGGATTCCACTGTATGGATATATCAGAGTTGGTTTAACTAGTCCCCACTGAAGAGTATTTGGGTTGTATCTTGCTGCTACTGCTGTTAAGTCACTTCAATTGTGTCCAACTCTTTACAACCCTATGGATGGTAGCCCGCCAGGCTCCTCTATCCATGGGATTCTCCAGGCAAGAATACTGAAGTGGGTTGCTGTGCCCTCTTCCAAAGGATCTTCCCTACCCAGGGATGGAGTCTGAGTCTCTCAAGTCTCCTGCATTGACAGGTGGGTTCTTTACCCCTAGCACCACCTGGGCAGTCCTGGGTTGATTCCATGTTCGAGTAATTATTTTAAAAGCTGTTATAAATATTCACATACATGTTTTTGAGTGTGCAGTTAGAAACAGGATTGATTAATGATATGGTAAGGGTATGTTGAACTCACTATACAAGAAACTCCCCAACTGTTATTCAAGATGGCTGCATCATTTCACATTCCCACCAGCAACACAGCTGTTCCATACTCACCAAGACTTAAGATTGTCAGTTGTTTTGTTTGTTTTTAACCTTAGCCGTTCTACTAAGTACATAATGAGACCTTATTGCAGTTATAAGTTGTACTTCACTAATGAATAATGATTTTGAGCATCTTTTTGTATCTTAAAAATATGTTTTTTTTTTTCAAAATTATTTGTCCATTCTCATTTCTTTGTTTTTCTTAAATCAGCTTGTTAATTTCTATAAAAAGTCCTACAGGTATTCTGAATGTCATTATACTGATTCTAAAGATCAATTAAGGTACAAACAAAATCAGTTCTCCCAGTCCATGAGTATGACATAGAACTCCTTGAATTTCTTTTATCATTATCTTTTTGTTCTCAGCATACAGATCTTGAATATGTTTTGTAAAATCCATACCTAAATGTTCACTTTTTGGTGCTATTGTAATGATATTTCTAAAATTTCAAACTTTCCACTGCTAGAATATCAAAAATTTAATTTTCAAAGATGTTTTAGTGCTGAAAGTGAGAAAGTAGTTTCAATAAGTATTTTTGCTTTAGTGACTAAGAAGATAAAATGAGGGAAACACAATAAGAAAGGAACTTCAGGTTCTAGTTCAGTTCAGTTCAGTTCAGTCACTCAGTCATGTTCGACTCTTTTCGACCCCATGAATCACAGCACGCCAGGCCTCCCTGTCCATCACCAACTCACGGAGTTCACTCAAACTCATGTCCATCGAGTTGGTGATGTCATCCAGCCATTTCATCCTCTGTCATCCCCTTCTCCTACTGCCCACAATTCCTCCCAACATCAGGGTCTTTTCCAATGAGTCAACTCTTCAGATGAGGTGGCCAAAGTATTGGAGTTTCAGCTTCAGCATCAGTCCTTCCAATGAACACCCAGGGCTGGTCTCCTTTAGGATGGACTCGTTGGATCTCCTTGCAGTCCAAGGGACTCTCAGGAGTCTTCTCCAACACCACAGTTCAAAAGCATCAATTCTTCAGTGCTCAGCTTTCTTCATAGTCCAACTCTCACATCCATACATGACCACTGGAAAAACCATAGCCTTGACTAAACAGACCTTTGTTGGCAAAGTAATGTCTCTGCTTTTTAATATACTATCTAGGTTGGTCATAACTTTCCTTCCAAGGAGTAAGCATCTTTTAATTTCATAGATGCAATCACCATCTGCATGATGGTGGACTTTGGAGCCCAAAAAAATAAAGTCTGACAGGTTCTAGAGAATGGGGTAAACCTAACAAATTAAAGGGCAAAGATGTCTAAATACACTTCTGATGTTATTCAGTTATCCCCTGGAGCTCTCTTATGGTTCTGAGACCTTCAGATATGTGCCTTCTTTCTGACAGTCAGGCCTCAAATTACATGCTCTGTGTGCTTAGCTGCTCAGTTGTGTCCAACTCTTTGCAACCCCATGGACTGTAAGCCTACCAGGCTCCTCTGTCCATGGGGATTCTCCAGGCCAGAATACTAGAGTGGATTGCCATTCCTTTCTCCAGGGGATCTTCCCAACCCAGGGATTTAAACCAGGTCTCCTGCATTGCAGGCAGATTCTTTACCTTCTGAGTGACCAGGGAAGCCCCAGATTACAGGCAACTCAGCCCAATTTCAACCCAATCTCAGCCCCATCCCATATCATTTTCTTTCAATTCACTCTGTTTTTGTTTTTTTTCATGACCCCGTTTATGCTTGATTTTTGCTTTTTATTGACTTTGATTATTTTGGGGCTTCCCACACTAGTTTTGTTTACTACTATATCAAAGCAATTGGAATAATGTCTGATGCATAGAAGGCATTGAGATATGTTTATTAAATGAAAAAAGTATCAATACAAGAATGAACTGCAAACCTGAGTTCAAATCAGTGTCATCTAAGCACTCATAGAAAAAAATTGTCATGACCTATTAAATTTTTCAGAATCATAAAAAAATGATCTGCAAAATAAACATTTTTAAATATAACAAAAACACACTTAAAAGAGCAAAAAAAATCATTAAGTTCTAGAAATTTTTTTTAAATGTTAAGACCTTCATGGAAGAAATAGAAAAATATTCATTACAAGACATAAAAGAAATCATGAATAAAGACCATATTCATGATTGAGAAATGCAAAGCCAAAAGTATATTAATTTTCCCTAAATAAAATTTTTAATGTATGTGCTTCCCAAGACATCAGAGTGAGGGAAATAAGAAAAGTGAGGGCCTGGACAAGTGTGCAAAATTTAAAAGGACACAAAAAACACAGTAATCAAGATCAATAAATATTTAATTGCAATGTTTCTTAAAAATCAAAATTAATCAAAAATTAGTGATAGAGTGCCTGAAGAACTATGGATGGAGGCTCATGACATTGTACAGGAGGCAGTGATCAAGACCATCCCCAAGAAAAAGAAATGCAAAAAAGTCAAAATGGTTGTCTGACAAGGACTTACAAATAGCTGAGAAAAAAAGAGAAGCTAAAGGCAGAGGAGAAAAGGAAAGATATACCCATATGAATGCAAAGTTTGAAAGAATAGCAAGGAGAGATAAGAAAGCCTTCCTCAGTGATCAGTGCAAAGAAATAGAGGAAAACAATAGAATGGGAAAGACTGGAGATCTCTGTAAGAAAATTAGAGGTACCAAGGGAACATTTCATGCAAAGACGGGCAAAATAAAGGACAGAAATGGTATGGACCTAACAGAAGTAAAAGATATTAAGAAGAGGTGGCCAAGAATAAACAGAAGAACTATACAAAAAAGATCTTCATGACCCAGATAATCATGATGGTGTAATCACTCACCTAGAGCCAGACATCCTGGAGTGTGAAGTCAAGTGGGCCTTATGAAGCATCACTACAAAGAAAGCTAGTGGAGGTGATGGAGTTCCAGTAGAACTATTTCAAATCCTAAAAGATGATGATGTGAAAGTACTGCACTCAATATGGTAGCAAATTTGGAAAACTCAGCAGTGGCCATGAGAGAAGGCAGTGGCAACCCACTCCAGTACTCTTGCCTGGAAAACCCCATGGACGGAGGAGCCTTGTAGGCTGCAGTCCATGGGGTTGCTCGGAGTCTGACACTTCATTTTCACTTTTCACTTTCATGCACTGGAGAAGGAAATGGCAATCCACTCCAGTGTTCTTGCCTGGAGAATCCCAGGGACAGGGGAGCCTGGTAGACTTCTGTCTATGGGGTCGCACAGAGTCGGACATGACTGAAGTGACTTAGCAGCAACAACAGTGGCCATAAGACTGGAAAAGGCCAGTTTTCCTTCCAATCCCAAAGAAAGGCAATGCCAAAGAACATTCAAACTACTGCACAATTGAACTCATCTCACACGCTAGTGAAGTAATGCTCAAAATTATCCAAGCCAGTCTTCAACAGTACATGGACCATGAAGTTCCAGATATTCAACATGGATTTAGACAAGGCAGAGGAAGCAGAGATCAAATTTCCAAGATCCATTGGGTCATAGAAAAAGCAAGAGAGTTCCAGAAAAACATCTATTTCTGCTTTATTGACTATGCCAAAGCCTTTGACTGTGTGGATCACAACAATCTGTGGAAACTTCTGAAAGAGATGGGAATGCCAGACCATCTGATCTGCCTCCTGAGAAATCTGTATGCAGGTGAGGAAGCAACAGTTAGAACTGGACATGGAACCACGGACTGCTTCCAAATTAGGAAAGGAGTAAGTCAATGCTGTATATTTTCACCCTGTTTATTTAACTTATATGCAGAGTACATCATGCAAAATGCCAGCCTGGATGAAGCATAAGCTAGAATCAAGATTTCTGGGAGAAATATCAATAACCTCTGATATGCAAGTGACACCACCCTTATGCAGAAAGCAAAAAAGAACTGAAGAGCCTCTCGATGAAAGTAAAAGAAGAGAGTGAAAAAGCTGGCTTAAAACTCAACATTCAGAAAATTAAGATCATGGCATCTGGTCCCATCACTTCATGGCAAATAGATGGGGAAACAATGAAAACAGTGAGAGACTTTATTTTCTTGGGCTGAAAAATCACTGCAGATGGTGAAATTAAATTAAAAGATGATTGCTCCTTTGAAGAAAAGCTATGACCAACCTAGATAGCATATTAAAAAGCAAAGACATTATTTTGCCAACAAAGGTCCATCTAGTCAAAGCTATGGTTTTTCCAGTAGTCATGTATGGATGTGAGAGTTGGACTATAAAGAAAGCTGAGCACCAAAGAATTGATGCTTTTGAACAGTGGTGTTGAAGAAGACTCTTGAGAGTCCCTTGGACTGCAAGGAGATCCAACCAGTCCATTCTAAAGCAAATCAGTTCTGAACTTTCGTTAGAAGGACTGATGCTGAAGCTGAAACTCCAACCCTTTGGCCACCTGATGCGAAGAACTGATTCATTGGAAAAGACCCTGATGCTGGGAAAGACTGAAGGCTGAAGGAGAAGGGGACAACAGAGGATGAGATGGTTGGATGGCATCACGGACTCGATAGACATGAATTTGAGTAAGCTCTGGGAGTTGGTAGTGGATGGGGAAGCCTGGCATGCTACAGTCCATGGGGTCACAAAGATTTGGAAACAACCTAGCAACTGAACTGAATTGAGTAATTAACAAAGTGTAAAAATTATTAACATATGTGGAATCTAGAAAAATTATTTAGATGACCTTGCTTGCAAAGCAGTAACAGACACACAGACATAGAGAACAAATGAATGGATACTAAGGGGGAAGGGAGAGGGTGGGATGAACTGTGAGATTGGAACTGACATATATACAATACTATTTATAAAACTGGTAACTAATGAGAACCTCCTGTATAGCACCAGGAACTTTACTGGGTGGCTTCTGGTGTCCTAAATGGGAAAGAAATCCAAAAAAGAAGGGATACATGTATACATATGGCTGATTCACTTTGTTATACAGCAGAAACTGACAGCAGTGTAAAGTAACTATACTCAAAAAAAAAAAAAAAAAGGAGGGAGGTGGTGGGGGAAGACATGGGATCTTTTTAACACTCCAGGTACAAAAATGTATGTTCAGGGAGAACCACCAACCAGATTTACAGTCCATGTCCCTCATCAATCTCCATGTCCACACCCTTGCTATGTGGTAGTTTGGGATGGCCCCTTAGATTAGACTCACTTTGATTTCCTGACTCCTACCCTGGATTCATGCCTGTAGCCACAATACTGTGGACAATGGGTTCATTCATGTTGACCTTCACATTTCCCCTGCCCCCTGCCGCCTTTCCTGGGCAATTAACTTTACCCACATTCTCAATCCCAACCCCCATACCGCCACCATCTCCCAGTTGGCTTCCTAGTTATAATCTTCACCTACTCTGAATTCTAGGTCCTTGTAAATTGTCACATGCATTCCTGTGTGGCCCAAGGAGGAAGAACTGTATGTACTTTCCAATCCACAAGGTGAAATATAAAATCAATTAACAGAAAAAGACTCCTTTTTATATTATGGAAATTAAGCTATTACTGAAAAAATTGAATAAAGCTGAACTAAAATTTTGAGGGGAAAAAAAGGAATTTCACCTGCTACTAAATTGAATACAAATTTTAAAAGGGATGCTGAGATACAGAATTTCTACGGATTACTTTATCAGCACCTAATGCTAACACATTTATGAAAGGCAATCATGTACAGCAAGTATATCATTCATCACAAAACTGAACAAAGAAAAGCATCTATAGTCAAAGGAGGATTTTTTTCCCTCTCATTTGGCCCTGCCAAACACTTTTCTAAAGCATCCTGTAAACATGAGAAAAACAAGCTAACTATGCCTTTTCTACCATCAGAGGAAACCCCTGGTTTTCTGAAATGCAGCAGCATCTCCGTCTTAACAAAACAAAGCTCTTACAGTGTGAAATTTAAGTTAGGTCAGTGAAAACTGACACAGTTAGCACACTCATTACTACCCATATCTGGAAACAACACAGTAAAAAAGAACATTTGCTGAGACCAACTGACCCTCTCAGCAGTCATTTTACACATTTCCTATCTTCCCCAAAGCATTAATAATCTCATTTCTCAGTTATTAGACATTTATTTCTGGCAGATTACTTTCTAATTAAATTAACCTTATCAAACCAGAAGTAGTTTTAAGAAATGCAAGCAATATAATGAGTCAAGTTACAAAGATAATGTCCAGAGAAATTTATTTTCCAGTGTTAATTTTTGGCTTGACATAAATTGCTAGCACAAGCCCTGTAATAGTGCCACACCTCAACATGCTGGATGCTTTATAATGCCTTATTTGTGATGTCCTGAATACATTCTAGAGCTTATTATATTTTCCCTATTTCTGACCCATGAAAGATGGAATTTTATATATTTTCCACTTTGCACTGTTTAATTTGCTTGATATTATCAACAGAAAATGCATTCTATAGGTCATGGTTTCCTTTATTTCTTATAATCCATTCAAGACAGATAGCCCACACATCTTCAATTAATAATGCCAGAATCAAAGAACAAGAGGGAACATTGTTTATGTAGCAACTGGGTGGGAATACTAACAAGCTTGGCACATCAATCATGGCAACATCCTGTAATTCCAAAGTTCACCTTGAAGTTTGCATTGCATTTTACCATTCCTTTTAAATGTGTGTCTTTGCCAAAAGTAAGCAGCATAACTTTTTACTTCATTCTACTATAGTGAAGTGAAAGTTGCTCAGTCGCGTGACTTTTTGCGACCCATGGACTGACTATACAGTCCATGGAATTCTCTAGGCCAGAATACTGGAGTGGATAGCCTTTCCCTTCTCCAGGGGATCTTCCCAACCCAAGGATTAAACCCAGGTCTCCCGCATTGCAGACAGATTCTTTACCAGCTGAGCCACAAGGGAAGCCCAAGAACACCGGAGTGGATAGCCTATCCCTTCTCCAGAGGATCTTCCTGACTCAGGAATCGAATTGGGTTCTACTGCATTCCAGGCGGATTCTTAACCAACTGAGCTATCAGGGAAGCCCAAAGTGAAAGTGAAAGCCACTCAGTTGTGTCTGATTCTTTGCGACCCCAAGGACTGTCCATGGAATTCTCCAGGCCAGAATACTGGAGTGGGTGGCCTTTCCCTTCTCCAGGGAATCTTCCAAACCCAGGGATCGAACCCAGGTCTCCTGCATTGCAGGTGGATTCTTTACCAGTTGAGCCACAAGGGAAGCCCAAGAACACTGGAGTGGGTAACCTATCCCTTCTCCAGGGGATCTTCCCAACCCAGGAATCAAACTGGGTCTCCCACATTGCAGGTGGATTCTTTACCAACGGAGCTATCAGGGAAGCCATCAAACCACAGCTTTATCAATATGCTAAATTTTCCAGTGGCATACATATTTTGGCTCAAAACATTTTTCTTTCTTAATTTATTTGTTTTTATTAGTGATCTTAAAATTGCAAGCAGGTACACTTTCTTTAAAAGGTGGAAAAACTAGTCTCCCAGATAGCATAGGACAGTATTTTTTTCTTTTTTATTGGACTCACATTGACTAAATAACCATGGAAGTTCCAAATTGTGATGGTGATGAATAAGGCAATTGTCCATAAGATTTTTAGATATTACTCAAATTTGGCAATATGACACAGATTTACTAACACACATATATTATTTTCAATGCATTAACTTCCATCTTATAAATACCATGTTTTAGCAGATTAAATTAGCAACTTGGTACAGATTCTCATTCTTTTTAGAACTTAAAGTTATATATTCTTTTTCAGTTATATTAAGGCAGATCAAATTTTTACAATTATGGAGATAGTGATATAAGATTACTACCTCTATAATGAAATATGTGTTATGCTCAGTCCTAGGTATTGGAGCACACCATTTATAAACTGAACAAAAATCCTTCTTTTGAGTCATTATGGTTTATTTTGAATGCGGACAGAAAATAAATAACATTTAACATATAATGTTGTTATATTATAGCCTTCCCTGATGGCTCAGTTGGTAAAGAATCTGCCTGCAATGCTATGTTATATGCATAGGGTTAAGTGCACTTCCCAGGTGGCAACGTGGGTAAAGAATCCGCCTACAATGCAAGATACATGGGTTCAGTCCCTGGGTCGGAAAGTTCCTCTGTAGAAGGGAATGGCTACCCACTCAGTATTCTCGCCTGGGAAGTCCAATGGATGGAGGAGCCTGGCAGGCTATAGTCTCTGGGATTGCAGAGTCGGACATGTCTAAAGCAACTGAGCATGCACACATAGGGTTAAGTGCTATGAAAATATAAAGCAGGAAAGAGATTAGGGTCCACAAGAAGCAAGATTCTTGTTTGTTTTTAAAAAGGGCAGAGTAAGAATTTACAGAGACAACACTTTTACATCAAAACCTGTTGAATGCATGGAAGAAGCCATGCATAGCTCTGAAGAGGAAGCACAGAGAACAACAGGGCAGTGACTGTGAAGAGTATTTGGCAAGTTTGAGTACTAGCAAGTATGTTGAGGGGACCAGACAGAATAAATGAAAAGACAAGTAATAAAAAGGAAAGTCCAGAGAGATAAAAGGAGGAAGTGGTGGGCTTATGTTACAACACAACCTTTTCTCTATGGTGACGCCCTCTGGAGTACTGCAGTTGTTCATGGCAGCGAACTCCGGTGAGCTGGATTACCTAGGACGTGGTGGGGTCCCAAAATGACTTTGTCTTTTACTCTGAGTAAAACAAAAAGATGCTGGAAGATTTTGAGCCACACAGCAAAACGTCCAGACTTAAAATTTAGTAAGATTACACTTGCTGCCTAACATCTTTCCTTAAAAATAGACAAAAAAAGGGACTATAGAGGAAACTGGGAATCCTAATAGGAGGCTATTGAAATAATCCAGGCAAGAGATGGTGATAGCTTAGATGGGAGGATTAGAAGTGGAGATTGTGAAAAGATATTGGAACCTGATTATATTTTTTCAAAATTTGCCATTAGATTGACTAGAAGATGAGAGATAAATAGAAGAGTCAAAGACTGCTCCAGAGTCTTTAGCCTGAGAACTGGAAGAGTAAGACTGTCATTGACTGAACTTGGCAAGATAGCCAGAAGAATGAGTTTCAAGGAGGAAAGCTTTGAACTCTTTTTAGACATACTAAGATGAGAGCTGGAATTAGGGGGAAGTCTAGAGTGAAAACATACATTTGAGAGAATACAAAGTCTGGGGTGAAAATATACATATGAGAGAATACATTAACAAGAGAGAAGGTATTTAAGCCATTAGGCTAGATAAAATTACCAAACATATTCTAAATTCATTGGTAAAGAATCCAGAGGACCTGATTTTTGGTTTCAGCTATGTGGGTTTGGACATCACTTAATTTTACTGTGGCTCTCACTGCTATATTCAAAATGGATAACCAACAAGATCCTACTGAAAAGAACATGAAAGTCTGTTCAATATTATGTGGCAGCCTGGATGAGAGGGGAGCATGGGGGAAAATGGATACATGTATATGTATGGCTGAGTTCCTTTGCTGTCCACCTGCAACTGTCACAGCATTGTTAACTGACGATACTTCAAAATAAAATAAAAAGTTTAAAAAGAATTTCACTGTGGCTCTAACTTCATATAGGTAAAATAATAAAAACTTTACCTCTTCTGTATCATAAATGTACTGTGAAAAACAAGAGAGTATCTTTGAGTAAAACAAATTAGAAAACATAAGCAAATATGTGAACAATTCAGGAATGTAAATACTTTAAGATAAAAATACAAATAATTCTATTCATTTTTAAGCTAAGTTCAAATGAAACTTCTATAATTTGCTCTCTCATTCTAGAGCAGAATGGAAACTCTGCAAATCATACTTCTGAAAAGTTATGCAAATAGGAGATATTAGAGGAAGACCTCAAAGATGGAGGATAAACAAGGGGCCCACCTTTTCTCATCTGCTCATTTTTGGCTTCTTGCGTGCATCTTGTTTCTCTCAGCATCACCCTAGGCTTGATTCCTCAGCCAAGCAACAGTGGTTTGTTTCATGGCCTCAACCGAATCTACTTTGCAGCTTTACTAACACTCACACAATATGCCTTATTATGTGCCCTCAGTGAACTTAGGAAGAGCCAGCCATAATTCTCCTCTACTGTGGGCTGAGTCCCAACCTCACCTTGATGTCTCTGAGTTTAGAGACATCAAAGCCATCTGACAAACACCTCCAATTGCGAGGCCCAGATTTAAGCTTCATGGAGCCCCTTCTGTAATCATCCAAGTTTTAATCATTCTGTCTCCTTTCCTTTTTTCTTCCAAATCTACAAATGGTAGCTGCTGCTGCTGCTGCTGCTGCTGCTAAGTCGCTTCAGTCATGTCCGACTCTGTGCGACCCCATAGACGGCAGCCCACCAGGCTCCCCCGTCCCTGGGATTCTCCAGGCAAGAACACTGGAGTGGGTTGCCATTTCCTTCTCCAATGCATGAAAGTGAAAAGTGAAAAGTGAAAGTGAAGTCCCTCAGTCGTGTCTGACCCTCAGCGACCCCATGGACTGCAGCCCACCAGGATCCTCCATCCATGGGATTTTCCAGGCAAGAGTACTGGAGTGGGGTGCCACTACCTTCTCCGAAAAAGGTAGCTACTTCTTACAATTGCTATTTCAGTGATACGATTATGTTTCTCTTTTTGTTTTTCTCAGTTCTAAATATCTAGCCAACAATTCTTTATGTTGAATTCCCTCTCTTAAAGTAACTTGTATGGTTTCTAACTCCTAATGAACTTTGATTTGTCGACACAATGCTATTGAGCCACTGGCATAGAGAGAATGGATCTAAAATATTTTCAATAAAAGATTTGCACAAAATAATACTTTTGAAAAATTGCAATTTATAATAGAACCTTAAAAATAAAATGCATAGTGTTTGTGGAAATCTAAGAAAATAAAATACTTTTTAGAAATAAGTCCACAAGGACAGGAATAATCAGGAGATGCTAAACAGAAAAATATGAAAAATTGGAAGCAGATGGAAAAATGACAACTGACCTAGAAAACCTGAGCCCGAGGGAAGAAAAAGCACAGAAGCAAGCCAATTTGCACATTAGAACCAAAAAAGTATTTCAGCAACTAGAGGCATGGGTACTTCTGAGCAATGAGTTCCCCATGTTTTTTCCCTCTCCTCATATATCCCAGACTGGGTGCTGAAACCACAGGCAACCTAGAAACAACAACAGGCACAAATAATTTCCCCAAGAAAATGCCTCCCTAATCCAGCCAAAGACTCAGAAAAGGGGTACATTACCAAGATAATTTTTTGAATTATACAATAACCATTTTACTCCAGCCAGACATTAAAAAAAAAAAAAAGATTGACCCCATCCATAGCTCTGCCAAAAGCCAAGTGAGGAAACTAGAATTCTAGCCTCACCAGGCTATAGCAAGCCACCCCATTTCTTCTACCAGGGAGGTTCCAGTGAAGACTAAGAAAGGGTAAGGGACTTCTGCCCCTATGAATGGTCAAGTGTCCTTCCCTGTGGAATGGTCTTCCACACCCACCCAGAGGTGCTGATGCCTCTGTGGCTTCCTGCTGAGCTGATATCAGATGAGTAGTGGAGAATCAGGTCTTTTGCCAACACTCAGTAGTAACACAGTACCACTTCACAACAGTGTCAGAGAGGCCATGTGGGGAATGATGAACAACTATGCCACTCCCAGCAAGACCGCTATTAGTGAATGCATTAGTGGAGAATAATAGTAATAATTAGCTATCAATGGAGAGCCTCGCTCCCACCCTTACCCAGGAGCAACAAAGAGCACCCCTCTACCACCAGTGTCAATGGAATTCAAGTGAGGAATCTGGACTTTTAATCCCCCCTGACACAAAAAGACTTCAGCAATAAATTTTAAAAATTATGTACCATGAGCATATGATATGTTTACTCTGAGGAGGCTAGAATAGTTCAATATTAAAAAATGAATCAATGTAATACACCATATTAATAGGCTAAGAAAAATTACATGACCATTATTATCTGATGCAGAAAAAGCAGTTGGCCACACCCACTACCCATTTAAACTACAAACTCTCAAACAGGACATAGAGAGGAACTTTCTTGTCTTGATGAAAATCCTGTAAAAGAAGCCTCCAGATAACCTTATATTTGGGCTTCCCTGGTGGCTCAGTGGTAAAAATCTGCATGCCAATGCAGGAGACATGGTTTTGATTCTTGGGATCGGAAGATCTCCTGGAGAAGGAAATGGCAACCCACTCTAGTATTCTTGCCTGGGAAATCCCATGAACAGAGGAGACAGCCAGGCCATAGTTCATGGGGTCATAAAAGAGTCAGACACAGTGTAGCAACTGAATAACAAAGGCAACATCATATTTAATGGTGAAAGACTAAAAGCTTTCCCTAAGATCACAACCGGAGAAGGCAATGGCAACCCACTCCAGTACTCTTGCCTGGAAAATCCCATGGACGGAGGAGCCTGGTAGGCTGCTGTCCATGGGGTCACAAAGAGTCGGACACAACTGAGCGACTGATCTGATCTGATCTGAATGAACACACAGACATCAAAAATCATGGATTGGAAGACAACATATAGAGATGACCAGAATGATTAAGGTTTATCATAATCACTATCAAAATTCCAGTAAAACTTTTTGAAATATCTAGTGGACAAGACTATTCTAAAAGATGTGGAATGGTGAGGGAACTTGGATATATAAAATGATTTAAAAAAATAGAATGAGAAGAATTCTTCTACCTGATTTCAGAGTTTATTTTATAGCCTAGCTAAAGCAATCAAGACAGTGTGGTACTAACAGATGGATAGACATGTGTATCAATGGAATGTCATAGAGAACCCAGAAATAGACCAAAGCAAGTATGACTGATTAATTTGCTACAAAGGTACAAAAGAAATTTAATGAAATATGTATAATATCTTTCATAAATGGTACTGGAGTAAATGGACATCCATAAGTAAAAGAATGAACCTTAATGCAGACCTCAAACCCTATATAAAATCTGAAAGATCACAGCTTTAAATGTAAAACATAAAAATATAAAAAATAGATAACATAGGAGAAGACCTTGAGGATCTAAGGCTTGGTAAAGAGTCCTCAGAAATAATATCAAAAATCTGATCCACAAAAAAAAAAAAAAACCTTAATAAACTGGACTTCATCAAAGTTCAAAAGGAAAGTTTGCTGTGTGAGAGATTCTGTTAAGAGGATGAAAAGACAAGCTGTATAATAGGAGAAAATATGTGACAATGGACTTAGGTTTAGAGTATGCAAAGAATTCTCAAAAATCACCAGTTGGAAAAATTCAATGAAGGGACTTTCCTGTGGTCCAGTGGTTAAGACCCTGTGCTTCCACTGCAGGAGTCATAGACCTCAGTCCCTGGTTGGGGAACTAGGATCCTGCATGCTCTGCTGTGCAGCCAAAAAAATTGTTTTAATTCAATTAAAAACTGGGGAGGAAACATAAAGGGACATTTTACCAAAGAAAATCCATAATGTCAAATGTGATACTACTTTAATTAAACTCCTTTTTATGGGACATAGGGAGAAAAGTGAAATACAAGCTGTTTCCTACCACTATTCAATTCCCAAACATGGGCAGTACAATTAAAAGAACAGTAATATAATTTCTGTGTATTTACATCCCTCAGCATCCTTCCAACCTCAGAACATAGTCTTAAAAAATTGTACTCCAGTTTTAATCAATGCATCAAACTTGGGAAAGTGAATTAAACATTTTTATGCCTACTACAAGTAAGACATACATAGGTGTTTTCTCATTTATTCTTCATTTAAACTTTCTAACAAATTTGTGAGACCGATATTATTATCCTCCTCATACAAATGAGAAAATCAAAACTCTGGAAGTCTATGATAACTTGGTGAGTTCATAATGTTAGTTAAATAATGGATTCTGAATATATTAAATTCTATTTTTGTTGTTATTTTTTATTGTTTAATTGCTAAGTCATGTCTGACTCTTTGCGACCCCATGGACTGTAGCCCACCAGGCTTCTCTGTCCATGGAATTCTCCAGGCAAGAATACTTCTCCAGGGGAGCTTTCTAACCCAGAGATCAAACCTGTGTCTCCTGCTGGGCAGGCGGATTCTTTACCACTGAGCCAGGAGGGAGGGATGCCCTGTTGAATTCTATACAAATAATCTATCTCATTTGTAACAGGAGACGATAGTGCAATCTAATTTCAAAACACAATACTAGAGATTTCCACACTTGGCCAAGAGGAAGTAATAAGGACTGAATTTATTCTCTCACCAGAAATAAATTTAAAATTGTACATAAAATGTGAAATGATACCCACTAAGATTCTGAGTGTTGGTCAATGAAGAGGCCATGAGACAAACAGAACTCAGTTAGAACCAGGTGGTCTCCCTGACTAGGAGAGATGAGGCTGGAAGGAAAGGAAACCAAGGTAACTAAGGTTTGCAAGAGAAACTGGGGGAGCAAAGAGAGTTGAACAAAGGAAATCTCTGAAAATCTACATAGTCTCTCTCAATTACTCAGTTATGTGCTAATTAGCACATGCATGTGAAGAAACTACCCAAGGCTGGGGAAAGGGCACCCAAGGGATTAGAGAAGGAATTAGCAAACTGCAGCCAGCGGGTCGGCCATCTGTTTTTGTAAATAAAATTTTATTGGAGTCAAACATATCATTCATACACTGTAATGACTACTTCGTGCTAAACTAGTGAGTTGAGTGGATGCAAGAGAATCTGTATGTCTCACCAAGACTAAAATATTTACTATCTACGTCCTTAAAAAATTTGCTGATCCTTGCATTTAAATGACCACTCATCAAACCAAAACTAGGACTATATAAAGGAAACACGGTGTCTAGAACACAAAATTTTAGAAGGCGCTCAGGCTCAGGTGCAGACCCTGCACTTGGATGAGCCTCAGAGAGAGTACTGCCTTAGATCTTCCACCCTTGACCAGTGCACTGCCCAGAGCCAACACTCAAAAAAGGTCCTGGACCACAGGAGAAAACTTGTGGCGATACAAACGTCCTGTATCTTAACTGCATCAATGTTAATATCCTGGTTGTCATTTTGTCCTATCGTTCATAAAATATTATTGGGTTGGCCAAATCTTTCCACAAGATGTTATGGAAAAACTCGAAGGAACTTTTTCACTAACCCAGTACTATCAGGTTCAATAAAGGGAAAGGGCATGTGGGCTTTCTTTGCACTGTTTCTTACACCTGAATTTATTATTACTTCAAAAGTTTAATTAAAATTTTAAATGTTCTTCAATTAATAATACATGTGAATTTTTTTTTTAAAAATGCACTCGATAATTTGCTCACCTCACTTCAGTTCTAGCTTTTTTCCATACAAAGCCAGGAATATAGCAGTTCACACCAGCTACTGACCAAACGCTCATAATTCACAGGGATAAAGCAGTCAGAGCAATTTGGTCTTAGTACTGGAAAAAAGAATCTGTCAGTAAAGAATATCTCTGCAATGCAGGAGACCACCTGCAGTGCAGGAGACCCAGGTTTGATCCCTGGGTTGGGAAGATCCCTTGGAGAAGGAAATAGCAACCCTCTCCAGTATTCTTGCCTGGAAAATCCCATGACCAGAGGAACCTGGCAGGCTACAGTCCATGGAGTCACAAGGGTTGGATACAACTGAGGGACTAAACCACCACCATTGGAAAAAATTAGCCACAGACTAAAAGTTTCTCTAGTCCCACCTAATAGAACTTAAAGGTGAGAGCAAAATGGATCAAACCGTTTTCAGGTAACTTAACCAAGTCCCAGAACAAAGCTCAAGAGTATGTAAAAGAATATAAATCTATCTAGCACCCAAAAAGGTAAAAATTTAAATGTCTGGCATCTAGTAAAAAATTACCAGGCATGCAAAGAAGAAAAAAAAAAGGTTCATGATGAGGAGAGGAATCAATCAACTGAAACTGCACCAGCTCTTGCACACCACTGGTAGAAAGATAAATCGGTAAAGTCACTGTGGAAAACAGTATGGAGGTTTCTCAAAAACTAAAACTAGAACTACCATATGACCCAGCGATTCCACTCCTGGATATATATCAAAAATAAAATATATACACTCACACACAATGGAATACTACTCAGCCATAAAAAAGAACAAAATATTGGCATTTGCAGCAACGTGGATGGACTTGGAGGGAAATGTACTATGAAGTAAGTCAGACAGAGAAAGAAAAACACTGTATGATATGACTTATATGTGGAATCTAAAAAATACAAAAATCTATTAAACATAGTAAACAAAGAAGCAGTCTCACAGATATAGAGAATAAGCTAGTTGTTACCAGTGGGGAAGAGGGAAGGTAGGGAGGCAGAATAGGAGGTAGAGGATTAAAAGGTAGAAGCTATTAGGTATAAAATAAGCTACAAGGATGCACCATACAAAACAGGAAATATAGCCAATATTTTATAAAAATATAAACAAGTATAACCTTTAAAAATTGTGAATCACTGTATTGTACACCTAATGAAATATTTTATAGCAATTATGCATCAATAAAAAAAAACTGTCCCAGAAATGACACAGAAGAGAGAGTTAGTAGAAAAAGAATGTTATTTTAATTGCAGTTTGTAAATTTAAGAATCTGGAGGAAAGATTAAATATGTGAAGCAGAGGCATAGAAAGCCTTAAAAAATGGGTACAAATCAGACTTCTAGACATGAAAAAACAATGTCTGAGAGGAAAACTATACTGGATGTGTTATGGGAGAAAACACATTGCAAAAGAAAATAATTAGTGAACTCAAACACATTGCAATCAAAACTACCCACAATAAAACTGTGAATATGTACTAAAAAAAAAACCAACCAAACAAACAAACAGAGAATTGATAAGCTGTGGGGCAATTTCAAGCAATCTGAAATACATGCAATTAGAATCCCAATTAGAAGAAAAGAGAAAAGAAGAGAAAAAAGGAATGATAAACACATAGATCCAAAAAACTAAAAGCACAAAAAAATGTGGAAAACTACATGAAAATACATCAAATCAAATTGCTCTGATAAAGAACCTGCCTGAAATGCAGGAGACCCCAGTTCAATTCTTGGATCAGAAAGATCCCCTGGAGAAGGAATAGGCTACCCACTCTAGTATTCTTGGGCTTTCCTGATGGCTCAGCTGGTAAAGAATTCCTTCACCTAGAATGCAGGCAACCCGGGTTCGATCCCTTGGTTGCAAAGATAAAGAGAATAGCTACCCACTCTGGTATTCTGGCCTGGAGAATTCCATGGACAGAAGAGCCTGGCAGGCTACCGTCCATGGGGTCACAGAGTCAGACACGACTGAATGACTCACTTTCACTTTATTAATAAAAAAAAGTATTAAAAACAGAAAAAATACATGTTATATACAGGGGCACACAAGTTCTGTTGACATCATATTTGGATGGCAGCATATTTCACACTGAAAACAATATAAAAAAGACAAGAAAGCAATATCTTAAAACCCCTGAAAGAAAAAAAAAAAACCTGTCAACCTATAATTCTTTATCCCAAGGAAACTATTTTTTTCAAAACAATTATTCCTAATGAAGAGAGTCAGACTTCCTTATCAAACAAAAAAGGAGTATATGTGCATGCATGTATGATTCTGTTTATATAACCTTCTGGAAAATGTGCAATCTAATCTACAATGACACAAAGCAGATCAGTGGTTGCCTGAAGATGCGGAGGACAGAGAGAAGCAGAAGGGAGAGATTAAAGGGAGCAGAAGTAAGCTACTGGGATGACGATGTGGCCACTGTCTTTAGAGTGGCTTTGATTTTACCAAATGTAGGCATGTGTCACACCTACGAAAATGCTAAATGTCTGAAGTTTGCTATAACTCAATAAAGTTAATAAAAAGTACATAATTTTATGGTACTGATGGACCTGTTTGTAGGGCAGTAATACAGACAGAGACACAGAGAACAGACATGTGGACACAGCAGGGGAAGAAGAGGGGGACGCATTAAGAGAGAAGCACTGAAACATATACATTAGTCGGAAGTGCTAGTCACTCATTGCTCAGTTGTGTCTGACTCTGCAACCCCAAGGACTGTAGCTCACCAGCCAGTGGGAATTTGCTGTATGACTTCGGGAGCTCAAGTGTGGTCAATCTAGAGGAGTGGGATCGGGTGGGAGGTGGGAGGGAGGTTCATGAGGGAGAGGACATATGTATACCTATGGCTGATTCACGTTGATGTATAGCAGAAACCAGTGCAACATTGTAAAGCACTTACCCTCTCCAATTAAAAATAAATACATTTTTATACCACATAATTTTAGTATAAAAATATATGTGACATATAAGCTGTGAACTACAAAAATAACTATAAAAATAAAGCAAACATCTCTGAACCCTATCCAAATTGGACTTCTCAAACCCATAACTTCTCCTTCCCTCCTCCAAGAAAGTAAATATTATTTTGCTTTTATTATGTAATTATTATGTATTATATATAAGTATGTATTATCCAAGAAATTATTATGCTTTTGATAAAAGTAAACAAAAATTTTTGTCTTTATATGTCTAAAGAATATAACATAGGAATGTTTCAAATCCAAATTAATGAAAGTTATGTCTTTCCAAACATTTTTCAATGTAACACACTAGTGACATGAAAAAAAGACCATATGTATTAATATCATTAGTAAGTCACCTGTTATTTTTTTTTGTTGTTGTTATTTATTTATTTATTTTTTTTTCCTCCAATTTTATTTTATTTTTAAACTTTGCATAATTGTATTAGTTTTGCCAAATATCAAAATGAATCCGCCACAGGTATACATGTGTTCCCCATCCCGAACCCTCCTCCCTCCTCCCTCCCCATACCATCCCTCTGGGCCGTCCCAGTGCACCAGCCCCAAGCATCCAGCATCATGCATCGAACCTGGACTGGCAACTCGTTTCCCACATGATACTTTACATGTTTCATTGCCATTCTCCCAAATCTTCCCACCCTCTCCCTCTCCCACAGAATCCATAAGACCGTTCTATACATCAGTGTCTCTTTTGCTGTCTCGTACACCGGGTTATTGTTACCATCTTTCTAAATTCCATATATATGCGTTAGTATACTGTATTTATGTTTTTCCTTCTGGCTTACTTCACTCTGTATAATAGGCTCCAGTTTCATCCACCTCATTAGAACTGATTCAAATGTATTCTTTTTAATGGCTGAGTAATACTCCATTGTGTATATGTACCACTGCTTTCTTATCCATTCATCTGCTGATGGACATCTAGGTTGCTTCCATGTCTTGGCTATTATAAACAGTGCTGCGATGAACATTGGGGTACACGTGTCTCTTTCCCTTCTGGTTTTCTCAGTGTGTATGCCCAGCAGTGGGATTGCTGGATCATAAGGCAGTTCTATTTCCAGTTTTTTAAGGAATCTCCACACTGTTCTCCATAGTGGCTGTACTAGTTTGCATTCCCACCAACAGTGTAAGAGGGTTCCCTTTTCTCCACATCCTCTCCAGCATTTATTATTTGTAGACTTTTGGATCGCAGCCATTCTGACTGGTGTGAAATGGTACCTCATAGTGGTTTTGATTTGCATTTCTCTGATAATGAGTGATGTTGAGCATCTTTTCATGTGTTTGTTAGCCATCTGTATGTCTTTTTTGGAGAAATGTCTATTTAGTTCTTTGGCCCATTTTTTGATTGGGTCGTTTATTTTTCTGGAGTTGAGCTGTAGGAGTTGCTTGTATATTTTTGAGATTAGTTGTTTGTCAGTTGCTTCATTTGCTATTATTTTCTCCCATTCTGAAGGCTGTCTTTTCACCTTGCTAATAGTTTCCTTTGATGTGCAGAAGCTTTTAAGTTTAATTAGGTCCCATTTGTTTATTTTTGCTTTTATTTCCAATATTCTGGGAGGTGGGTCATAGAGGATCCTGCTGTGATGTATGTCGGAGAGTGTTTTGCCTATGTTCTCCTCTAGGAGTTTTATAGTTTCTGGTCTTACGTTTAGATCTTTAATCCATTTTGAGTTTATTTTTGTGTATGGTGTTAGAAAGTGGTCCAGTTTCATTCTTTTACAAGTGGTTGACCAGATTTCCCAGCACCACTTGTTAAAGAGATTGTCTTTAATCCATTGTATATTCTTGCCTCCTTTGTCGAAGATAAGGTGTCCATATGTGCGTGGATTTATCTCTGGGCTTTCTATTTTATTCCATTGATCAATATTTCTGTCTTTGTGCCAGTACCATACTGTCTTGATAACTGTGGCTTTGTAGTAGAGCCTGAAGTCAGGTAGGTTGATTCCTCCAGTTCCATTCTTCTTTCTCAAGATCGCTTTGGCTATTCGAGGTTTTTTGTATTTCCATACAAATTGTGAAATTATTTGTTCTAGCTCTGTGAAGAATACTGTTGGTAGCTTGATAGGGATTGCGTTGAATCTATAAATTGCTTTGGGTAGTATACTCATTTTCACTATATTGATTCTTCCAATCCATGAACATGGTATATTTCTCCATCTATTAGTGTCCTCTTTGATTTCTTTCACCAGAGTTTTATAGTTTTCTATATATAGGTCTCACCTGTTATTTTTATGAAATTTTAACCATTTTGTTAGATTTTACTTAATCACGTTTACCAATAATTCCACTTGCAGCCATTTTGGCTACTAACTGGATTTGAAGCTCTTCACTGTACA
This sequence comes from Bos indicus x Bos taurus, assembly GCF_003369695.1. Classification (NCBI taxonomy): domain Eukaryota; kingdom Metazoa; phylum Chordata; class Mammalia; order Artiodactyla; family Bovidae; genus Bos; species Bos indicus x Bos taurus. Next base: position 54,043,559 of record NC_040076.1, on the reverse strand, counting down.
TGACGCCTCTGTTTACCCAGCATGTATCATCTCATTTAGCACAAACTAAATATGGTTTTTACCATGAGGACTTCTGAAAACTTGGAAACAGGTAATGCATTCTATGAATTAAATATTAGAAAGGCCAGAGAGCCACGTGAGGAAGTAAACCAAGAGCTCACTTGTAAAATTTTTATTAAAGAGCAGACAGATTCAAAATTTTAAACAAGTTGCCTTGTTTCTAATCTTAGAAAGAGATGTGAGCAATCACCAACATTTAGTAAAATGGAAACCTGTTCTTTACTGTGTCTTTGCAGAAAAGGAGAATGATTAGCCTGATGGTTAATTTTACATGTTAACATGACTGAGCCATGAGATATCCAGACATTTGGTCAAATGTTATTCTTGGTGTTTCTCTGAGAATGTCTTTAGATAAAATTAATATTTAAATTGGTAGACTGAGTAAAGCAGATTGCCTTCCTTAATATCAGTCGGCCTCAACCAATTAGTTAAAAGTTTGGATACAACAAAAAGGCTGACACTCTGCCAAGAAAGGGAAACTTCTCCTACTTGACTGCTTTCAAACTGGGACATTCGCTTTTCCCTGTCTTTGGATTTGAACTGAATCTTTGGCTCATCTTGGGTCTTGAACCTGCCAGCCTTCCAAAGGGAACTACACCATAGGTTCTCCTACCTGTCAGGACTCATATTGGAACAAAATCATTGGTTCCCCTAGGTCCTTACCTTGCCAACTCACCCTGCATATCTTGAGACTGTGTCAGTTCAGTTCGGTTCAGTCACTCAGACATGTCCAACTCTTTGTGACCCCATGAACCACAGCAAGCCAGGCTTCCCTGTCCATCAACAACTCCCGGAGTTTACTCAAACTCATGTCTATTGAGTCGGAGATACCATCCAATCATCTCATCCTCTATCGTCCCCTTCTCCTCCTGCCCCTAATCCCTCCCAGCTTCGGGGTCTTTTCAAATGAGTCAGCTCTTTGCATCAGGTGGCCAAAGTATTGGAGTTTCAGCTTCAACATCAGTCCTTCCAATGAACACCCAGGACTGATCTCCTTTAGGATGGATTGGTTGGATCTCCTTGCAGTCCAAGGGACTCTCAAGAGTCTTCTCCAACACCACAGTTCAAAAGCATCAATTCTTCAGCACTCAGCTTTCTTTATAGTCCAACTCTCACATCCATACATGAGTACTGGAAAAACCATAGCCTTGACTAGACAGACCTTTGTTGACAAAGCAATGTCTCTGCTTTTTAATATGCTGTCTATGTTGGTCATAACTTTCCTTCCAAGGAGTAAGTGCCTTTTAATGTCATAGCTGCAATCATCATCTGCAGTGATTTTGGAGCCCAGAAAAATAAAGTCAGCCATTGTTTCCACTGTTTCCCTATCTATTTGCCATGAAGTGATGGAACCAGATGCCATGATCTTCATTTTCTGAATGTTGAGCTTTAAGTCAACCTTTTCACTCTCTTTCATTTTCATCAAGAGGCTTCTGCCATAAGGGTGGTGTCATCTGCATATCTGAGGTTATTGACACTTCTCACAGCAATCTTGATTCCAGCTTGTGCTTCTTCCAGCCCATCATTTCTCGTGATGTACTCTGCATATAAGTTGAAGAATTTTCCACAGTTTATTGTGATCCACACAGTAAAATGCTTTGGCATAATCAATAAAGCAGAAATAGATATTTTTCTGGAACTCTCTTGCTTTCTCGATGATCCAGTGGATGTTGTCAATTTGATCTCTGGTTCCTCTGCCTTTTCTAAAACCAGCTTAAACATCTGGAAGTTCACAGTTCACATATTGCTGAAGCCTGGCTTGGAAAATTTTGAGCATTACTTTACTAGCGTGTGAGATGAGTGCAATTGTGCAGTAGTTTGAGCATTCTTCGGAGAAGGCAATGGCACCCCACTCCAGTACTCTTGCCTGGAAAATCCCATGGATGGAGGAGCCTGGAAGGCTGCAGTCCATGGGGTCGCTGAGGGTCGGACACGACTGAGAGACTTCACTTTCACTTTTCACTTTCGTGCACTGGAGAAGGAAACGGCAACCCACTCCAGTGTTCTTGCCTGGAGAATCCCAGGGACAGGGAAGCCTGGTGGGCTGCCGTCTATGGGGTTGCACAGAGTCGGACACGACTGAAAGCGACTTAGCAGCAGCAGCAGCAGTTGAGCATTCTTCGGCATTGCCTTTCTTTGGGATTGGAATGAAAACTGACCTTTTCCAGTCCTGTGGCCACTGCTTGAGACTTTTTAACCTCCATAATCTCATGAGTCAATTCTTTATAATAATTCTCTTTATATTTACCAATTTAAATATACACCTCTTGGTTTTGTTTCTCTGGAGAACACTAACTAACACAGTCAGCGTGGAGTACAGAAATTGGTGGAACAAAGAGGTGAAAGACCTCTAGTAGTCCCACAACTAATGGCAGTCAAGGAGGATTTCTTCCCTGGTCCACAGACTCCACCTTCCTGAAATCTATTCCAAGCATGACTTCATTATGGAGACTTTTCAGCTATCACAGCTCAACACAATTTAACCTCAAACCAACTATGGATCTGTGTTCAGGTCCATACTCACTGAACAACCTCTTTTTGCAATTTAGCTTTCCATGAACAACTTCTCACCTGGAAAAATCCTCTACTCATGCCAAGCATTTCAGATTGTATGACATACTATATGGGAACCTGTTCTTGCCGAGTTGGCATTCAATCACACTTCTTTTGATGAAAGCATTTTTATTTCCCTCAGTCCATGCTTGTGGAAGGACGATTCAACATTGCAGACATAAAATTAGGAACATGACTTTGTGTGTATGTGTGTGTGTTAGTAACTCAGTTGTGTCTGACTCTTTGTGACCCCATGAACTATAGCTTGCCAGGCTCCTCTGCCTATGGGGATTCCCCAGGGGAGAATACTGGAGTGGGTTGCCATTTCCTTCTCCAGGGGATCTTGACTCAGGCCTAGACAAATCCAAGTTTCTGTGATTGGTTGAGTGATGGTAAGAGACAAAATCTAGACCAATAAGAATCAGCCCCAAAGCTTCCACTAGAACTATTTGCAAATATTTGCAATGAAACATGTTCTTTATGATAGTTGCTAAATGGTGAGAACGTAAGTCTGGAGTTCCATAGTCAACTTTGCCATATTTACTTGACTGAGAAGAAAGCTAATGCAGAGGAAAACAATGCCAACAGGTTATATCTACACTACTTAATCTACTATCTGAATCCAGCTGTCTCTGAAGGCAGCAGTGTTCTTTCCAGTTATAGAAGCCAGCGATTTTTATATTGGTTTGTTCTGTTTGGCATAAGGCAGCTTGTATTGTGTCTGGGCTTTTGTAACTTTCCATAGAAAAAAATAACTTACACACATCAAATTAAAAAATAAATTCTCTGTATTATGCACTGGTCTCTGTGAACCTAGATAGTAAACCCACTCTTGGTGTGCTGATAGATCATATTTTTGAGTGTACAGAACTGAGGATCAGACCTTGGATTAGAACAATTTCACAAATTCAAATGCTGGTCTGAGAGGAAGTATAGTGTAGGAGGTAAGAACATGCACTTAACCATAATAGAGGTTGCATTGCAATATATCCTGCCTGTTTACTCGGTGAGAGTTCTTGAGCATGCAAGTTATTTAACTTGTCTCATTCTCAGTGCTCACATTTGTTAAGTGGAGTAAATAATATTCCATTTAATTAAACTCACTGTATATACTGAGAGATCAGCCCTGGGATTTCTTTGGAAGGAATGATGCTAAAGCTGAAACTCCAGTATTTTGGCCACCTCATGCGAAGAGTTGACTCATTGGAAAAGACTCTGATGCTGGGAGGGATTGGGGGCAGGAGAAGGGGACGACAGAGGATGAGATGGCTGGATGGCATCACTGACTTGATGGACGTGAGTCTGGGTGAACTCCGGGAGTTGATGATGGACAGGGAGGCCTGGCGTGCTGCGATTCATGGGGATGCAAAGAGTCAGACACAACTGAGCGACTGAACGGAACTGAACTGAACTGATATACTGAGAGAATTCAGTAAGAGTACAGGTAACAACAACAGCTATGAGTTACTGATCACCCATTGTGTACAAATCATTGCTTTAAGTCATATATATAATATGTGTGTATTATATTATATATAAGTACATATATATATGTGTGTGTGTGTGTGTGTGTGTGTGTGTATGACTTCCCTGGTGGCTCAGATGGTAAAAGTGTCTGCCTACAAAGCAGGAGACCCAGGTTTGATCCCTGGGTCAGGAAGATCCTCTGGAGAAAGAAATGGCAACCCACTCCAGTATTCTTGCCTGGAAAATCCCATGGACGGAGGAGCCTGGCAGGCTACAGTCCATGGATTTGCAAAGAGTCAGACATGACTGAGAACCTTCATAACAACAACTATATATATATATATATATATATATATATACACACATACATACATACATATATATATATATATGTTATATGTTATATATATTATATGAGCTTCCCTGGTGGCTCAGATGTAAAGAATCTGCCTGCAATTCAGGAAACCACGTTGGAACCCTGGGTCAGGAAGATCCCCTGGAGAAGGAAATGGTTTCCCACTCCAGTATTCTTGCCTGGAGAATTCCATGGACAGAGGAGCCTGGCAGGCTACAGTTCATTGGGTCACAAAGAGTTGGACACAACTGAGTAACTAAACATGCATGCATACATATATACTATATATATGAATAAAACAAGCAAGAACTGCCTTTTAATCTTAGGGAGTCATAATTCAGTAAATATTTGTTTTTATTGGTCATTTGGGGCTTGGTTTTTTTTTTTTTGGCTTTTTGGTCAGTATCAATAAGACATGAGAATATTTTTACCATTCTTGGTTTTGGACCCCTCTATTCTCCTTATATTAAAAAAAAAAAAAAAAGAAAATATTCAAGTCCTTCCATATGATTAAAGGAGTTCATCTAGAAATAAACAAACTGAAACTGAAAATAAAATATCAAAAAAGAAAAAAATGTCACCCTGTCCTCTGGCTAATTTTAAATTATAATTCATCCAACTTTAGTCAGTCTGAGAAACCACATAATATCCTAAGCCTTCAAAACTCAGCAGCTATTCATGAACAATGAAGAAAGCTCAGTCAAAACCCTTCTGTGGTCTCCCTGAACTCATGAACTCTAATGACTTTTCTGGCTCTTTTTTCGTGCAGTTCAACTTGTAACAAAGGCGACTGCCGGGGTCCAGCCCTGGTGGATCCAGGGAATTCGAAGCGGGGACGGCGTCGGCGAGGATCAGGAAACAACTGCTTAATTAAACGTTAATTAAGGATATAAAGAGTAATAGAATAAAGATAGCTCAGTGAGGAAATTCAGTGGAGAAAAGAGGCTGAAATAAGGATAGCTCAGTGAGGAAATTCAGGGGAGAAAAAAGGCTGAATAATTCAGCCAGAAGGTGAGAGAAAGAATGACATGGGGAGACCAAGTTTCCATGAACAAGGCCCACACTTTACTTTCCAAAGAAGTTTTTATACCTTAAGTTATGCATAGAGGATAATGGGGGAAGGGGTAGAGTCATGCAGTAAGCCAGGCTTTCTTCCTGCAAACTTATCGTATGCAAAAGTTTAGGTGATTTGCATCATCTTCTGGCCCAGAGGCCTGTTAACATTTTAAGACCCTTTCTTCAGAAAACTTATTTTTCTCTAAAGGTGACTAGACAGGCGCCACCCTCCAAAAGCATTAAAGTTGCATTCCTATAGGGCAAAGGTGTGGTGGGCTACAACAAGAAAAAGAATTAACTCAAGGGTCCAAGGTTACAAACATTAAAACTACTACTTACACCAATCATATTAATCAATACACTGCCAGGGAAGCAGCAGGTAAGGGATATGGAAACTTAGCAGCAAACATTGGCCCAACAAGTGAAAAACCCTTAACCAATACAATTTCTAATCAATCTTTTAACTACTCAAAGGAATCTGTGTTTAGACAGTTTAGAACATCTCCTGCCTCTCACAGTTGGGAGGCTCTGAACAATCACATGTGGCCGGAAAAACCTATTCAGGCAGGCTAGAGGACTTCCAAAGGAGTTTGTAGGTTGAAACACTATCACACCCAAGAATTATTAACTGGAGCTATAAGCTAACTCTTTTTTCAGAGAGAGGTAGTGGAGGACAGCCCCCCATAAAGTCAGAGGTGTAGGTGAAAGCACAAAGCAGAAAGTAGGCAGACTCTGGTTTGGGGGGTAGATGCTCGAGAATTTCCAGGGGAACTCCTGAGGCTTGATCCCGTCTCTGCATATGCCGAGCCTCCTTCCTCATGACCTTTGCCATGGGCGGAGTTCCTCATGCTGGCTCCCGGCAGTGATAGAATTCCAGTTGAGCTATTCCAGATCCTGAAAGATGATGCTGTGGAAAGTGCTGCACTCAATATGCAATATGCAATATGCACTCAATATGCAATATGCCGGCTCCCAGCAGGCGACAGCTTTCAGAAAGCAGTGGTTCAATCACTAACCAGAGTATGGATCTTATGAGAACAGGGCTCTAGTTTCAACCAACTGGCTCCAAAGACAACTTGGCCTCAAGAAACAAAATATCAAATTCCATAACTATGATCAGCACTGCTACCTCAAAAGCCATTCTTCCAAATACTTTTCCTTAACTGTAGCAGCAACCTGGTAAGAGAATATGGGTGTCTCAAAATAACCCACCACAACTATGCGAAGAAACAATTGTAGCACAAGACCTACAATTTCCTTCCTACCTGTTTTCATCAACTTTCCCATCTAAGGACATAGACCATATTGAACATCTACTTGAAGCTATAGGGATTTACATTCAAATGTGGAACTTAAAACACTCATGAGACAACTGTAGAACAATTTTGCAGATGAAAATGAAAAATGAGTCTTAATAGTTAGGCCATGCAATGGTTTACTGTATGTCCATCTGTGTATAGAGCTGGTCATTTAACTTGTAAGATGACTTAGTTAAGGACTTGAATAGATGAGGAAGCTGAAGCTCAAAACACTTAAGAAATGTGACTGGTATCACACAATTAAAAGGGGCTTCCAAGATGGCACTAGTGGTAAAGAACCCGCCTGCCAACAGAGGAGATATAAGAGTTGCAGCTTCAATCCCTAGGTTGGGAAGATTCCCTAGAGAAGGGTATGGCAACCCACTACAGTATTCTTGTCTGGAGAATCACATGGACAGAGGAGCATGGCGGGCAACAGTCCATGGGATTGCAAAGAGTTGGACATGACTGAACCAACTTAGCACCCACCCACCCACACACACACACACAGTTTAAAGACAGAATGCATGATCTGGCCCAGTTTCATGTAAGGACTGAACCACAGTGCTGTATTGTTTCCCTTATAGAGAAGGAGGAATAATACAGAGAAAGTCAAACTATTTTTGTGCAAATGTGATCTACTGAATGGGGCGGCAGTGTTGGGAGGCAGCCTTTCATGCCAGAGGGATTTTCTCTGTCTTCTGCATGCAATTGTTTCCAATCAGAGAATTAAACAGTAGACTTGCATAAGACTGATTGGAACAGAGTGGTCATTACTTTTCCAAAACTGCCCATTGCACATTGGCAGGTATTTATGTTTTTCTCAAACAGGAGAATGCCCAGAGGCACTGCCATGAATCAAAATGCATAGACCTTTTAGCTGGATTCTTAGGGGGCAACTTTACAAGTGCTTGAAATAATGGCTAAAGCAATTTTTTAAAATGTATTCAAATAACAGTTATAAGCACAGTCAGATTGTTCTACCTAAGAAGAAAAAGAAAGGTAATTACCTGTAAAACACGTAAAATGTATATTGTTTACTCATCATTAACTCTGCACACCTTTATGCTAATGGATAGACTAAGACAAGCTTCCAACTATAAGGTGACAGAAAGAGCCAGAGTAAGTCAGAGAAACACAAAGACAAAGACCTTCGCAGCTGACTGGATGACATCCCAGTAACCTTGAAGAATCCCTGTGTATTCTTCACAACCTTCAATCACCTGTGGAAGTGGTAAATAATGGGAGAAAATTCAATAGGTACTACAGATCACTTTATAGACATTAGTTTCTCCTTACACAGTCTCTACCATGGTGACAGCAAACCACTTATTGGACAAAGACTGGAAAAGCAAGAAAGAATATAAATGACAAGATCCAACAGAAAAGTCAAAGTCTTAATTCTCTGAATCCCAAGAACTCTTTTATTTCTTTTTTTTCAATTATTTTTATTGAAGTATAGTTGATTTGCTATATTGTGTTAATTTCTGGTGTACAGCATAGTGGGAAGCACATTTTAAGGAAATGCATGGAAATTAACTAATGTTTATTGAGTTCCAGCATTGTGCCAGGCAATTTACATATAGTATATGTTGACACATGTGTTCTTAAGAAAACTTTTAGTGCTTTTATTCCTTCATAATCTATCCTTCCTTAAGGGAAGCAGAAATTATCCAAGAAACCACTGCAAAACTGTAAGCCAAATAAGAACATAACACGTCACTCCTGATTCTGACTTTTTTTTTTAATGTGGTTCAGTGCAGTTCAGTAGCTCAGTCCTGTGCAACTCTCTGTGACCCCATGAACCACAGCACACCAGGCCTCCCTGTCTATCACCAACTCCCAGAATTTAACCAAACTAATGTCCATTGAGTCAGTGATGCCATCCAACCATCTCATCCTCTGTCATCCCCTTCTCCTCCTTCCCTCAATCTTTTCCAGCATCAGGGTCCTTACAAATGAGTCAGCCCTTCACATCAGGTGGCCAAAGTATTGGAGTTTCAACTTCAACATCAGTCCTTCCAAAGAACACCCAGGACTGATCTCCTTTAGGATAGACTGGTTGGATCTCCTTGCAGTCCAAGGGACTCTCAAGAGTCTTCTCCAACACCACAGTTCAAAAGCATTAATTCTTCAGTGCTCAGCTTTCTTTATAGTCCAACTCTTACATCCATACATGACCACTGGAAAAACCATAGCCTTGACTAGACAGACCTTTGTTGACAAAGCAATGTCTGCTTTTGAATATGCTGTCTATGTTGGTCATGACTTTCCTTCCATGGAGTAAGCGCCTTTTAATTTCATGGCTGCAATCACCATCTGCAGTGATTTTGGAGCCCAGAAAAATAAAGTCAGCCACTGTTTCCACTGTTTCCCCATCTATTTGCCATGAATTGATGGGACCAGATGCCATGATGTTGAGCTTTAAGCCAACCTTTTCACTCTCTTTCATTTTCATCAAGAGGCTCTTTAGTTCTTCCTTACTTTCTGCCATAAGCAAGGTGTCATCTGCATATATGAGGTTATTGATATTTCTCCTGGCAATCTTGACTGTAGCTTGTGCTTCTTCCAGCCCAGCGTTTCTCATGATGTACTCTGCATATAAGTTAAATAAGCAGGGTAACAATATACAGCCTTGGAGTACTCCTTTCACTCTTTGGATCCAGTCTATTGTTTCATGTCCAGTTCTAACTGTTGCTTCCTGACTTGCATACAGGTTTCTCAAGAAGCAGGTCAGGTGGTCTGGTATTGCCATCTCTTGAAGAATTTTCCACAGTTTATTGTGATCCACACAGTCAAAGGCTTTGGCATAGTCAATGAAGCAGAAATAGATGTTTTTCTGGAAATCTCTTGCTTTTTCTATGATCCAATGAATCCTGGCAATTTGATCTGTGGTTCCTCTGCCTTTTCTAAAACCAGCTTGAGTATCTGGAAGTTCACAGTTCACATATTGCTGAAGCCTGGCTTGGAGAATTTTGAGTATTACTTTACTAGTGTGTGAGATGAGTGTAATTGTGTGGTAGTTTGAGCATTCTTTGGCATTGCCTTTCTTTGGGATTGGAATGAAAACTGACCTTTTCCAATCCTATGGCCATTGCTTAGTTTTCCAAATTTGCTGGCATATTCAGTGCTGCACTTTCACAGCATCATCTTTTAGGATTTGAAATAGCTCAACTGGAATTCCAACACCTCTACTAGCTTAGTTCATAGTGATGCTTCCTAAGGCCCACTTGACTTCAGATTCCAGTTTGTCTGGCTCTAGGTGAGTGATCACACCATTGTGATTCTCTGGGTCATGAAGATCTTTTTTGTACAGTTCTTCTGTGTATTCTTGCCCCCTCTTCTTAATATCTTCTGCTTCTGTTAGGTCCATACCATTTCTATCCTTTATCGAGCCCATCTTTGCATGAAATGTTCCCTTGGTATCTCTATTTTTCTTTAAGAGATCTCTAGTCTTTCCGATTCTATCGTTTTCCTCTATTTCTTTGCATTGATTGCTGAGGAAGGCTTTCTTATGTCTCCTTGCTATTCTTTGGAACTCTGCATTCACATGGGTATATCTTTCCTTTTCTCCTTTGCTTTTCACTTCCCTTCTTTTCACAGCTATTTGTAAGGCCTCCTCAGACAGCCATTTGCTTTTTTTACATTTCTTTTTCTTGGGGATGGTCTTGATCCCTGTCTCCTTTACAATGTCACAAACCTCCATCCATAGTTAATCAGGCATACTGCTGATCAGATCTAGTCCCCTAAATCTATTTCTCACTTCCACTGTATAATCATAAGGGATTTGATTTAGATCATATCTGAATGGTCTAGTGGTTTTCCCTACTTTCTTCAATTTAAGTCTGAATTTGGCAAAGGAGTTCATGATCTGAGCCACAGTCAGCTCCTGGTCTTTTTTTGCTTTAATGTTTTGCTTGTTTTAATGTGGTAGTTTTGGTCAATTCTGAAAAGAATTTTGAGAACAAGAGTCTGTGATTTTCATCAAGTATTTTTACTTAGCTTATAATGACTTCAGTAATAGAGAAAGAACTAGGTTGCCAATGGCTAAAATAATTTCACTGAAATAATTTATAGTGACAGATGGACAGATAGATATGCATGTAGATATATATAGATAGATAATCTCTACTTTTTCTCTACAAACCTTGTAGCAAATACTATAGTGAAGCAAGATTTGTTTTACAAAGTTACCAGTGGAAGGTTAAAACATAAAGTTGAAATACATTTGTCTAGCTGAGTGATTAGAACACTTCTAAGTGTCCAGTCCAAACTCAAGCAAGGAAGGAGTCAATTCTCAATTTTTGAGCCACATCTAAAATGCTTCATATTTATACTCAAAAACACTTCTTAACAACAAGGTCCTACTGTATAGCACAGGAACTATATTCAATATCTTATAATAACCTAAAATGGGAAAAATCTGAAAAAGAATATTTAATATTATATAATTTACATATATGTCAATGACTTTGCTGTATGCCAGAAATTAACACAACATTGTAAACCAACTATACTTCCATTTAAAAAAACAAAAGCCAAACAAAAGCTGCAAACTGCTTCTTTTCAAATCAGCAAACTATCTGATTCTAGTTGCTGTGTTTAATATGAAAGGCAAATACCACAATGTTTGTAAGCAGAAATGCTTGAATCAATTGCCTGAGGTTTAACTCTCAGTCTACCAGTCAGTAGCTCAGTAATTTAGCACAGGTTACCTAACCTTTCAAACCTCAGCGTCCTCATGTATAGAATGGGTATAATGGAAGTATCTGCTTCATGTGTTGTTGTAAGAAAAAATGAAGTAAGAAAATAAACAACCTTAGAACAGTCCCTGGGCCATCCCAGAGTCTTTGCATGCTACTCTGTTGTCTCTTTCTCAGCCTTGCCCAGCCTCCCTCTGGTGGACACCTTCATGGGCATCTGGAAGTTACTGGATGGCAAGAATTTCAATGACTGTCTGAAGTCACTCAGTGTGGATTTTGCTACCAGGCAGGTGGCCACCATGACCAACCTACCACATCACTGAAGTGAATGGAGACACAATCACCATAAAAACACAAAGCATCTTCAAGAACACAGAGATCTGCTTTAAGCTGGGAATGGAGTTTGGTGAGACAACAGCAGATGACAGGAAGGTCAAATCCACTGTGACGTGCTGGACGGAGGCAAACTTGTTCATGTGCAGAAGTGGAACGGACAAGAGAAGACACTAGTGCAGGAAACAGGTGATGGGATGCCCATCCTGACACCCACCCAGGGTGGTGCAGTTTGCACTCACACTTACAAGAAAGAGTTGTGACCTGCCCACTCCTTCAACTGCTCTTCTGCCAGTTGATTCCTCCTTGACTCAGCACCAGATTGCCTCATTTTTCTCCTCTTGCATTTTGTACAAATCAGCTTGATTGGAGGAATTCTCCTGGGATCAGGTGGCAGCAGCCTGGATCCAATTTCATTCTCATTGTGTATGTTTTTGTTTTTTAACTACATTCAAAGGGTGCTCTGATATCAATAAACCAAAGCCAAAGTCAAAAAACAAAAAACAAGCAAAACAGAAAGCACTTGTGCCTGGTACCTTCTATGCACTGAACAGATGTCAGTTAATATGATTACCAAATTTCAAGGTATTGTAACTGTGGCAGGATAATTTGAGATATTAATCTTTTTTTACTGTTCTGTTCTCATTGATGCACAAAATTCAAAAGACTGGAAGTGATTTTGGTATATTTTTATCTTTTCCCCCTGAAGAAAAGAATCAAGATTTTTCAGTGCTAGCATGTAAGAATTTCTCTTGCTCCAGGAGAGAATTAATGACTTCTGTTTTCTAAAACCTTTAATGAAGCAATAGGGCTGAATGTCATTTAAAAGGGAAGAGGAGAGATGAAGGGAAAGAAAGCAACCTGGAAGAAATGAGAGGATGAGCATCCCTCAGACCTAGAGCTAGATAGGGTTGGATTTTTGGCAAGCAGAGGAGATTTATGTTCCTGCTGCACACAGAGTCCCAAAGGGGAGATGGAGAGGAATAGCTGACGTTGGCCTCTAGGGTCTAGGCCTGTAGAGAAGCATCAGGTCTTGTGTGAGCCAGAAGAACCACTACAATGGAGATCTCTGAGCAGGCCCAGAACACTCCTGCCAGAAAAACAACAGAAGACCAACATGTGTAAAAGCATCATGCAACAGAACTCAAAATGGTAATGACAAAGATAGTATGGGTGTTAACCAGGTCACTTGCTCATCTCCGCTTGCCCCAGTTCAAGTCTTACAGAGTCGTAAGAGAGAGAAGCCCCCAAATCTAAACTTACATTGTGTTTCTTACTGCCCTGATAATTGAAAACCAGGCCCAGAATTAATTTATTTTAAAAAGAAGAAGTTCAGGGAACTTGAACTTGTGATCCAGCAGCTAAGACTCTGAGCTCCCAATGCAGTGGGCCTGGGTTCCATGCCTGGTCAAGGAACTTGATCCCACAAGCTGCAAATAAGAGTTCACATTCCACAACTAAGACCCACCACAGCCAAATAAATAAAATAGATAAACAAAAATTTTTAAAGATGAATTTCAGGAAATTCCTGGAAGTCAAGTTGGTTAGGATTCAGCATTTTCCCTGCCAGTGGCCTACATTCAATCCCTGATCAGGGAACTAAGCTCTCACAAACTGCACAGCATGGCCAAAAGAAAAAGATGAAGTTCTTTAAGTTAAGCAATGCATAGCATAAAAGTATGAGTTTTGCAAGGTTCTACCATATACCACAGGATATTTAATATCCTTTGACAAATCATAATGGAAAAGAACATGAAAAAGAATATGTATAACTGAATCACTTAGCTGTACCCCATAATATATAACTATAAATCAATTATACTTCAATAAAATTTGAATAAAAAAAAGAAGTACGAGTTTTCGAGTGATTTTAACCTCAGTTTAAATACTAGCTATGTGTATAGCCATGAGTAAAGGATTGAAATTCACTAAAATTTAGTTTCTATATTTATAAAATTATAACATAACTTGAAGCATATGTATAAAAATTAATCATTCATAAATTGCTGGATATATCATATGGCAAATAAATGGCAGCTATTATTATTATTATATGAATGTGCTCCATTAGGCAGAAAAATAACTGTCAGTGAAAGATGACCCTGCCATAAAAGGATGCCTGTTGAAGGTGCAGTGATTGGTAAACAATTCCGATCCCCTTCAGGACCAAAGCATTTTTGAAGCAGACTACCCAATATGTGGATCACATACCACATGCATTAGCAGAATCTGGGAAAGTACATGTAGACCTGTATCTCCAGATGACAGAAAAGGGAGCCAGGGGGTGTGGAACATAAAGTTGGATAAGGAAGAAACTATTAACATGGGAGCACTATCCTATGACACACTGTTCCCAGGTGGCACTAGTGGTAAAGAACCTGCCTGCCAATGCAGGAGACTCAAGAGACACAGGTTCAATTCCTGGAGAAGGAAGAGTCCCTGGAGAAGGAAATGGTAACCCACTCCAGTATTCCTGCCTGAAGAATTCCATGGACACAGAAGCTTTGCAGACTACAATCCCTGGGGTGGCGAAGACTCAGACAAGACTGAAGCAACTTAGCCCACATGCATCCTACGACACAAGGTTTTATACTCTGCAAGGACCTTAGGAGACTGTGCTACCATGCTGCTCAGATGACCTTGGAAACACAAAGAAAGTGATCAATTTCATTAGGTGAATTAGAAATACCAGAAATTCCTCCCTCATGGATTCATGATTCATGGCTCAGTATATGTGTACAAGCTGAAAATTACCAGCTCCTGCATCTCACTCATAGATGACCTTGCAAACAACTAAAATGAAATTCCTCCTAATGGGCAGAGCTTCAGTGTGCACTCAGACGTCTGCTTTGTGCAGAACATGTCCCAAGGTTGTGATATGTATGGTTTCATGAGCAACAACAAGTGACTTGGCTGGTTGGATGGGGCATGGAATGAAAAAGACAGAGAAGTCTGAGAAAAAGGCATGTGGATAGACATAACAAAACAAAAATCTTTGTTTTGCTTGTGAATGTGCTTGTGAGCGACTGTTTAAACTGACACCCAGATAACTCCCTGGAGCATGCCTTGGTGCTGTTCTGGTCACATGTGAAGGACAATCTTGACTAACATTCACTCACAGATACTGTTGCCGAGAGCCCTTCTCTCCAAATCTGTGTGCATCTCTGCAGACTGCTTCCCAAGGAACCCAATCCAAGAAAGTGCCAAATTAAACATTTATAAATTTAAAAGAAAGACAATGGAAATTTTATATGAAAGTTAATTAATACTTTCATCATAAAATGTGTACTTTAAATCCGTGAATACGAACATTTTAAAGAAGACTTGAAGCAAGTGGCTAAAACTGTCACCACCGCCACCCACTCCACACCTGCCAACCAGACAAGCACACAGACGCTACTCACACACATATTATCTCATTCCACATCCAAAAATTTCAGGGGAAAGAGATAACTTATTTCTACTATTTCTACCCAAACTTTCAGAAACCACTCTAACTGGTAACCTCTTGTCATGTGCCTCTAAATAAATCACTATTAAGGGGATATGAAACACTGATTGGCCATCACTACTATATACACTTCCTACACCCAGAATAAAGGGAGGAAGGGAAAAACATTGCAGGATGACACAGAGATATCAGTGTCATCAGTGTCTTTCCATAAGGAAGGCAACATTCCCAAGAACACTCAGAATTCTCTAACCAGGAGAACAGCACCAACTGTTCAAAAATAAAAATGTTTAAATAAAGGATAATATCCTTTTTAATGGATAAACTTGAGACTATAGGTCTGTGATGGGTAGGTTTCTAAAGTGGCCCATAAGATTCCTGCTCCTTGGAGTACACAGCTATGTAAATCCCTCCTCTTGAAATGTCATCAGGACCTGTAAACACAATAAAATATTACTTCCATGATTATGTTGCATTATGTGGCAAAACATATTTTGCAGATATAATTATTCTCAGCTGATTTAAGTGAATCAAATTGGAATCTTCCCCCACCTCCCAGGGTGAACTAATCAGATGAGACTTTTAAAAGCTATCAGAAGCATCAGAGATCTCTTCATTGGATAACCATGTCTTAAATTGCCTTTGGATGAGGGTAGGACCTGAGGGTGGCCTCTAAGAGCTATGAGCAACCCCAGCCAACAGCGAGCAAGAGAAGTAGGGCCTCTCTCATATAATCACAAGGAACTGCATTCTGATAATGCCTAAATGAGCCAGGAAGAGTACTCTCAAACTGCAAATGAGACCCATGCACTGGCCAGCACCTTCATGTCAGCCTCATGGGCTCCTGAGCAGAGTTGTGTCTGTCAGAGATTTCTGATCTACAGAAACCATGAGACAACTCACTGGTGTTTTAATTTGGGGCAATTGGTTATACTCAGCAACAGAAAATAGACACAAGGTCACTTTCTAAAGTCTTTTGGGCTTTTATTTTCATGACAGGCAACAGAGTATACAAAAATGCACAAAGTGTATATTAATGATGATGACTAGAGTGCTACAAAGAGTTTTGAGTATTTGTAGTTTTCAACAATGGCAAAAATGATAAGTTTGAGATGTGAAATGTGTTCTTTCTGACAGTCTGCAAATATGCCCTACAGCTGAGTTTTAGGCATAGTATTTAGCAAAATGATCCACGTCTTCATTTCACTCACTGAACTAAAAAGAAAAATGCTAGTTTTTTACATTATCGTTTTCTCTGCCACAAAGAACAATCTGCAATTCTTAAAATCTATTAAATCTTTAAAACATATACTTTCTTAGCTCTGAATTTGTAGATGCCTCCTGAATCTTTAATACTCAAGAAGAGATAGAGGAAATGCAGAAATGTTTCCCAAAAAAGTTTTGCCTGCTGAATTAATGTATAAGAATTCTAGAATCTTTACTAAAAATAATATATTTTGGAAGAACCAGGAGCCAAAAGATGTATTTTGTTTCCTCCTTGAATTCTCCAATTTGTGGCCATATGACCCTGGGAAAAGCTATTGTGGATAAAAGATTGAATAAATTCTAACAATTATATTAGTGAAAGGATTCCATGAAAACGATATATAGTAAGTGCTTTATAAATTCTAAAATGCTAACTAAAATTAAAGTATAGATAACAGATTTTTAAGTGGAGTTTTCTTTTTTGCTCCCACAAATAGTGTGTTCAAGACACAGGTATACTCAGAATGAAAACCGTTTAGAAATGATGAAGCATTAGGTATAAATGAACTTTGGATGCATTGTAAAGTATATTCTATTGGAATGCTGATACTAAAAAATAAATTACACTAATCAGCCTCTTAAATAAAACTTAACCTCTAAATTATAGGATGTGTATATTTTGTAAAATTTATGTATAGGCACATTTAAATTGTTCAGTTAATTAAAGTAGTTATTAAGTTAATTGTCATTGGCCTAAGAGTCTTGAGTTATTGGTATAATTAAGGTTATTTGTGTAAGAATGAATCTTAGTACAAGGGGATATCTTTTCCTTTTGTTTTTACATTTTAACTTCCTTTTATCATAGTACAGAAATCCAAAATCATGTATATCCCAACAGATAGGGAATCTGTGATTCTGAGACAGTTTCAAGCAAAGTGATGATTCAAACTTATCACTGCTTTTTGAATATGAAAATGTTGTGAGAAGATCGCTACATCTTCTGGGTAATATTCCCAAGGATGAATTATTACTATCTTTGCATTCTTCTAGCAAATCTCTTTGTAGCATTTATTTAAAATGACTTCTAATCCCATCATATAGGCCTCCAAGGTGGCTCAGTGGTAAAGAGCCCAACTGCCAGTTTTGGAGAGACAGGCGATACAGGTTCAATCCTTGGGTTGGGAAGATCCCTTGGAGTAGGAAATGAGACCCCACTCCAGTATTCTTGTCTACATGGACAGAGGAGCCTGGCAGGCTACAGTCCATAAGGTCACAAAGAGTCAGTCACAACCTAGTGACTGAGCACACACACACAAACACACACACACATTGCATCATATACAATATTTTGTTATTCAGAGAAAGGAAGGAAGTTTCTCCAAAAGCACATCTTAGACTTCAGAGGTACCTCTGAAATTGCACTGTCTCACCACATTGGGCTGCAGTTCAGAATCCAGAATGAGATTTCCCCTGGACTCTCCTTAGATTCTACTGTTGTTTTCTCATTGTTCTGGATGAAAGTCATCCCTCCACTACCAGGGACTCCACCTACCCCATGAAAATTGTGAGTCCCTCCTCAGCAGTTTTGCTCAATAATACAAAATTCTGTTTCCTAAGAGACCACTACTTAAGGCAGAAAGAAAATTTTTACTGCAACATCTGCCTTGCTCTGTGTGTGTAACTCGCTCATTTGTGTCCGACTCTTCATGACCCCATGGACTGTAGCCCACCAGGCTCCTCTGTCCATGGGATTCTCCAGGCAAGAATACTGGAGTGGGTTGCCATTTCCCTTTTAATAAAAGTCCATACAACTAGAAAATTCTTTAAACTAAAACTATGACTTTATTTTTCTGGGCTCCAAAATCACTGCAGATGGTGATTGCAGCCATGAAATTAAACGATGCTTACTCCTTGGAAGGAAAGTTATGACCAACCTAGACAGCATATTAAAAAGCAGAGACATTACTTTGCCAAGAAAGGTCCGTCTAGTCAAGGCTATGGTCATGTATGGATGAGAGAGTTGGACTATAAAGAAAGCTGAGCACCGAAGAATTGACGCTTCTGAACTGTGGTGTTGGAGAAGACTCTTGAGAGTCCCTTGGACTGCAAGGAGATCCAACCAGTCCAACCTAAAGAAGATCAGTCCTAGGTGTTCATTGGAAGGGCTGATGTTGAAGCTGAAACTCCAATACTTTGGCTACCTGATGTGAAGACTTGACTCATTAGAAAAGACCCTGATTCTGGGAAAGATTGAGGGCAGGAGGATGAGGGGACAACGGAGGATGAGATGGCTGGATGGCATCATCAACTCAATGGACATGGGTTTGGGTGGACTCCGGGAGTTGGTGATGGACAGGGAGGCCTGGCATGCTGTGGTTCATGGGGTCGCAAAGAGTCAGACATGACTGAGCAACTGAACTGAACTGATTTGATTAGGTTAGAACAACTCTGCCTCCAGCTCACCATAGATATTATTAATAAAAGAAGATATCAAGAAGTAAATCCACCCAGAACTTCCTTTTCCCACAAAGTAGACTTGGGAGCAAGAGTAAAACATATAACAAAGAGCTATAAACTTCTAGAATTAAGTAGGTGTAATCATTAAGTCCTTGTAGTATTTTGAAAGCCCTAGTGATGCCACATGGCTGTCATGATTAAAAAGATGAAGAAATTTGATGTATCAAATTCAGGGCTATTTACCACTATTTAAATTAGCTATATAAAGCATGCTGTACCTTTCCAAGTGGGGTTTGGAACTGGAGAAACTGTGAAGGTCAGGATTTGTAGACAGATCTGCGTTTCATTAAAATTGAGTTACTGGTTCATTTGTGTATCCTTGGGCAAATCATTTCAGCAGTTAAAAAAAGATAATGCTCAAGGCTAAAAGATTAAATCCCCTAGTAAAAAAAAAAGAGCAAGGTAAATGATAACACTATTATAATAAATATTGTCATTTATTGTTATTGCTTCTGAGTCTAGCTTTCTCTACACTCCTATCACTATTATTATTCATTTTTAACTGCGTTCATTAGGCAAGGTACAAGGAGCACATACCCAGCTGTATGTATCACTCAGAGATGGTCCCCTTCTGTCCTAGCTCATCAGTGATACTCTCTTGACTCCGGGCAGGAAGACCCAGTGGACTAATGTTCTAGAAACTAAAGCAGGGGCCAGCTTTAATAGCACTACTCCCAGGAACTCTGATAAAGCTAACAGAGGACCTATTATTGTAGATGCCACGTGTTGGTGAAATAGATGGTATGAGTTACTGCATCAAATAAGGCCATGCCTAATGAGATCTTTCACTCACCCATTGACAGACTGAGGCAGAGATCTGCTAGTTTATCCATTCATTCATTTACCTGCTATATGTATCACACCCTAGTAAGTGCTAAGAAAGCTGTAACAGAAATGAACCCATATACAGTATACAGATGGGGCCTAATAAACATTCCTTCACCATCAGAAGCTTAAAAGATTTTACAAAGACACTGGAAAGAGCTAAGTAAAAGTAAAAAGTAGAATATCAAGGCAGTGTTGCATGATAGAAAAAACATAGACTTCTACTAATATCAAAATGTATTATTTAAGTTATTTAAAGTTAAAGAAATTGAAATAGTGTGTTATTCATGTGACTGAGCTCAAAAATCACTGCAGATGGTGGCTGCAGCCATGAAATTAAAAGACGCTTACTCCTTGGAAGGAAAGTTATGTCCAACCGAGATAGCATATTCAAAAGCAGAGACATTACTTTGCCAACAAAGATCCGTCTAGTCAAGGCTATGGTTTTTCCTGGTCATGTATAGATGTGAGAGTTGGACTGTGAAGAAGGCTGAGTGCTGAAGAATTGATGCTTTTGAACTGTGGTGTTGGATAAGACTCTTGAGAGTCCCTTGGACTGCAAGGAGATCCAACCAGTCCATTCTGAAGGAGATCAGCCCTGGGATTTCTTTGGAGGGAATGATGCTGAAGCTGAAACTCCAGTACTTTGGCCACCTCATGCGAAGAGTTGACTCATTGGAAAAGACTCTGATGCTGGGAGGGGTTGGGGGCAGGAGGAGAAGGGGATGACAGAGGATGAGATGGCTGGATGGCATCACTGACTCCATGGACGTGAGTCTGAGTGAACTCCGGGAGTTGGTGATGGACAGGGAGGCCTGGCGTGCTGCAATTCATGGGATCGCAAAGATTCGGACACGACTGAGCAACTGAACTGAACTGAACCGATGCAGATTAAGGGTACAGAAAAGAGAGTAAAGTAAAGTAAAAAGTCACTCAGTCGTGTCCAACTCTTTGCGACCCCGTGGACTATAGCCTATCAGGCTCCTCCGTCCATGGGATTCTCCAGGTAAGAATACTGGAGTGGGTTGCCATTTCCTTCTCCAGGGGAGAAGTTACTGCTGCTGCTAAGTCACTTCAGTCGTGTCCGACTCTGTGCGACCCCATAGACGGCAGCCCACCAGGCTCCCCTGTCCCTGGGATTCTCCAGGCAAGAGCACTGGAGTGGGTTGCCATTTCCTTCTCCAACAGAAAAGAGAATAATATCACAAATAACCATGTAAAATGTAAATGAAAGCAGCAAAGATGCCACTTTCAACAACCAGGTTAAATGTTTGCCAATGCCAGCTGCTGACAAGAGTGTTGAGGAAATGGAAATCTTATATAGAAAATGGGACAAATTAGAACAGACACAATAGTTGAGCAATTTGGCAGTATTTAGAGGAACCCCAAAATACTTCTAACCCAACGTTCACCTTCCAAGTATTTTTTTCTATAGAAACTTTCAGTTTCTTACACAAAAACTCTGTCCAAAGAGACATAAAAATATGCACTATGTGACTTCCTGGTGGTCCAGCAGTTAAGAATCCACCTGCTACTTCAGGGACACAGATTCAGTGATTGGTCTGGGGAGATTCCACATGCTTCAGGGCAACTAAGCCTGTGTGCTGTAACTACTGAAGCCTGCGTACCCTAGAGCCCATGCTCAGCAACTAGCGAAGCCACCGCAGCAAGAAGCAAGCCTGCGCACTGCAACTAGAGAGGAGTCTCCACTGGCCACAACTAGAGAAAGCCCACACGCAGCAATCAGGACTCACCTCAGCCATACATACAGGGAGGGAGGAGGGAGGAGGGTTCAGGATGGGGAACACATGTATACCTGTGGCAGATTCATGTTGATATATGGCAAAACCAATACAATATTGTAAAGTTAAAAAAATAATAAAATGAAAAAATATGCACTATGCATCATTTTTGTAATAGCAAAGTGCTGGGGGAAATGTAATGTTAATTGACCACAGAATAATGTTGGACAAGAAGAACCACAGATTAAGAATTTTAAATAAAACTTTATCATTTACAAAGAATGGCATTAAACTTCCTTAAAAAACCTGTCCAAAACTTTTCTTGGGTTCCAGAAGCTTTGTGACATACAGGTAGATCTCCTAATATTCCACAGGGAGGGGAGAGCAGACGTTTTCATCACATGTCAGCAATCTTCAAAAGGTTATTTAAAAGATATGCTTGTAAGACATGTTTGAAAGGAGATTAGAGTGCCTTTTCAAAAACACAAGCAATCATTTTGTTAAAGCTTCTCTAAGTTTTACTTGGTAACACTTATTTAATGAAGAGGGTTATTTTTTCATCAGTAGACAAAGAAAATATATTTATTCAGTGCTGTTATATGAATGAAATTGATCTATACATAATAGCATAGGGGATAATTTACGTAAAATAAATGGCTGCAAAAAGATGTGTACAGTATGATATTTACATGCACTAAAAAATTAGGCTTAGGTTTCAGGCCACATGCACATGTAGGAAAATTATGAACCTAAATTCTTCATAGAGGTTGTCTCTGAGGAGGGAAAAAAGGAGAAGAGATTGAAGAGGGTGAATTTAAACTTATTTAGAATAGCTTAATTACTTTATATTTTAAAAATCTGAACAAAATAAGAAAAAAGATTTTATATTTTAAAATTATAGTGACAATAATTTAAAATTATTTTACATTTTAAAATTATAGGGATTAAACCCAGGTCTCTCATATTATAGGCAGGTTCTTTACCAGCTGAGACACAAGGGAAGCCCAAGAATACTGGACTGGGTAGCCTATCCCTTCTCCAGGGAATCTTCCTGACCAGGAATTGAACCAGTGTCTCCTGCATTGCAGGTGGATTCTTTACCAACTGAGATATCAGGGAAGAGATAGGTGTACATATAACTGCTGAACTGCTTATTTCTTCTTTAAGCTGGCTTTTGGCTTCATGTACTTTCAAGCACTCTATTGTCAGATACATATTAATTTTTAATTGTTATATCCATCTAATGTAATGACCTTTTTAACATTATGAAATGTCCCTCTTTGTCTCTAGAAATATTCCTTAAATTAAATTTTATTTATCCAGTATGACTACAGCAATTCTAGTTCTCATATGCTTCATGTTTACATTGTATATATTCTGCATCATTTTGTTTTCAATATGTGTATATCTTTTCATCTAAAATGTATTTTGTGTGGTATATATACACCGTGGAATACTATTAGCCATAAAAAGAGAACGAAATTTTGTCATTTGCAGCAATGTGGATGGACTTGGAGGGTATTATGCTAAAGTGAAATAAGTCAGACAGAAAAAGACAAATACTGTATGATATTATTTACATATGAAATCTAAAAAATACAACAAACTCATGAGTTTAACAAAAAAGAAGCAGACTCACAGATATAAAAACAAACTAGTGGTTGCCATGGGGAGGGGAAGGAGGAGCAATATACAGGTAAGGGAATGGAGAGTGCAAGCTACTGGGTATAAGACAGACTCAAGGATGCTTTGTACAACATGGGGAATCTAGCCAATATTTTGTAATAACTGTAAATGTAAAGTAAATTTTTAAATTGCATAAAAAATTAAAAATAATATTAAAAACGATAAAAAAGGATAAATGGCTGAAAAAAACAACAGGTTGCTAAAAGGTACATAATTTGAATATTGCTTTTTATGAAAGTAAAAGTACCCGTTTAATAGTGTTAACCTATGTTTTCTTAGAATCACACATATTAAAAGTCAGTCTTCTATGAAATCTTATTTATTTTGGAAATGAATCCATGGCTTACACATCGCTATTTATGTGGTAACTTCCTTTCAAGAAAATAGAAAAAAATGGAAAGATAAAATAATAAAAATAATAAAATGTACCTTTCAGAAGGCATATAATTTAATTTTTGCCATCAGGTTTGACAACCTTTGCTTTTTGATAAAAAGTTTAATCCACTTACTTTGGGTAGTGTATGGATATGCTTAAATTTATATCTATCATTTTGCATTTGTTCTATACATGACTCATGTCTGTTTATTTTTTTCTCGGCTTAACTGACTTTGTTGTTAACCCAACAAATTAGACAATATTATTGTGTTAGTTCAAATCCTCAAGAAGCAGGATTAAATGAGTGAGGATTTTATTGGGAAACCTCTCTTGGAAAAAGTGGAGAGAGGCTGGAAAAGCCAGGCCCTAAAGCAAGTATTACCCTAAACAAAGGAGAAAGGGGAAGTTGTTTGGGCTGTGGCATTCTAAGTGCTGTAGGAGTCTTCAAGTGAAAGATCCTTTTGAAAGGAATCCTGTATTTCCCAGGAACAGGCTTGCCTTAGTATCTCTGTGCACTGTAATTGGTTGGGAAAAGTGCATGGGAAAAGTGAGCTTGGGTGATGGATTTCAGAATGTAGAAACCAGAGGTCTCAGTCAATTAAGCTCCTCTGTATTAGAGATCTGCAAGATATACTTTTACTGTGCTGCATCCTCATTACATTATAGGGACAAAGTTACTTCACATTCATCTACATGGTTGCCAGTGTCTTTGCCCATCATTTCTTCCTGCATGTAGGACTTTTTTCTGGGTTCACTTTTCTTCTTGAAGTTCTTTGTTTTTTTTTTTTTTTAATCCCCTTTATGAATCTCTGTGCTGGTAACTTCTCTAAGCTTTTGTTTGTTTAAAAAAAAAAAAGTTTTGACCCTCATTCTTGAAAGTTAAACTATTAGCAAAGACAGAAAAAACAAGCTGAGAATTACTTTCGCTCAGGATTTTTAAAGTTATTGTTCTTTTCCATAGTAGTATCCATTGTTTTAAAAATGATCTTATGTTAATGTAATTATCATTCCTCAGTAGGTAATCTGTTTTTACCTTCCACTGTATTTGAGATATTCTCTTTGTCTGTGGTGTGCTGAAATATCACTACATTATTGTGGATGTGGGTTTACTTTTATTTACCTTTCTGTTTAAACTTTGAGCTTTCTGTATTAGTGAAATGTTTTTTGACTGTTTTCAGAAAATGGTCTGCTATTGTTTCTTTAATACTGTCTTTTACAGTCTCTCTTTTCCTCAATTATGACAGACCTATTTATTCTATCTATATTTTAGTCTCTCTTTTATATTTTCTATCTTGTATTTTATATTTTCTATCCTTGTCACTCAGTGTCTTACTGTGTAATTCCTTCAGGTCTTCCTTCCATGCACTAATTTTTAACTCATGTGTGTATCAGTTGCTATTTAATTCATCTTAGGTGATAAGACCACTAGAAATGGCTATTTCTAAAATTTCTTGGTTTATTTTTGTCTGCTTTAAACTTTTGACATTATGTGAAAACCATTCAGGTTATCTAAACCTCCATACAAACGGTGGCAAAACTACCAGATTTCAAAAGGATACATAAGCTTAAATAATATTGCATTTAATTATACTTACTGGTAAATTTGAGAATACTCATTAGCATTTACCACATTATTCAAATCACTGAATAAACAATAATTTTATAATTTACACTTTAGATTTTTATTATCCTCATCATTTAGTTATCCCTTAATTCTTTACTGCTTGATTTTATTTGCAAAATATGTCATATTTTGACAAAGATTCATAACGAAGTACTGCCTATACTATCCAAGTGTTACATATTTTCAAAATAAGTCATATCTAAAATATTCAGCTGGAATTAATTCAAGTATATTTCCAAGAAAGGCAAGCATTTTCTACATAGTTTTGAGGTAGAATCCTGAGAGATATGTTGAACTTGTGATTCAAAATAACATCTATTCACAAAGGAAAAAAAGAGACTATTTTTCCTTTCAAGTACAATATTTATAAATGTTTATAAATTATAGATTAAATGTTCAAATTGAAGCCCTAGTGTTGTGATGTATATATCCAAACCTATCAAAAAAAGCTGCTTTTTAAAATTAAGTTATAGCTCTTTCCCTTTGGCACGCCACTGAAGATCCTGGTGTCGCCATGGGCCGCCGCCCCGCCCGGTGTTACCGGTATTGTAAGAACAAGCCGTACCCAAAGTCTCGCTTCTGCCGAGGTGTCCCTGATGCTAAGATTCGCATCTTCGACTTGGGGCGTAAGAAGGCCAAAGTGGATGAGTTCCCACTCTGTGGCCACATGGTGTCAGATGAGTATGAGCAGCTCTCCTCTGAAGCCCTGAAGGCTGCCCGTATTTGTGCCAACAAGTACATGGTGAAAAGTTGTGGCAAAGATGGTTTTCACATCCGAGTGCGGCTCCACCCCTTCCATGTCATCCGTATCAACAAGATGTTGTCTTGCGCTGGAGCTGATAGACTCCAGACAGGTATGCGCGGTGCCTTTGGAAAGCCCCAGGGCACAGTGGCCAGGGTCCACATTGGCCAGGTCATAATGTCCATCCGCACCAAGCTGCAGAACAAGGAACATGTGATTGAAGCCCTCCGCCGGGCCAAGTTCAAGTTCCTTGGCCGCCAGAAGATCCACATCTCTAAGAAGTGGGGATTTACCAAGTTCAACACGGATGAATTTGAGAACATGGTGGCAGAAAAGCGACTCATCCCAGACGGCTGTGGGGTCAAATACATCCCTAATCGTGGTCCTCTGGACAAATGGCGGGCCCTGCACTCATGAGCATCAGTGCTGTCCCCTCCTTAATCACGCTCACCAATAAATGCTATTTCCTGTCAAAAAAATAAATAAATAAATAAAATAAAATAAAATTAAGTTATAAATTCAAATATATCAAATTTCAATGGATATAACTTCAGCCTATAAATATTAAGCTACATGTCAATACATGTTTAAATGATGCTTACAAAAGAAATTTATCAAGAAGTTTGAAATAATCATGCAGTATATTAACTATATTCATGAAATCTGGATTATTGGATTATAGTGTTATCTACAGCTTTAGGAAAAACTTCAGATGTTAAATGAATGATTCAAGGATATACATAGATTCTCTAAAAGTGTTAAAAACGTAACTGGGTTTTAATGTATGTAGACCTAACCTTCATCAATATGAATGTTTTAAATGTAATTACCAACTATTAGATTGATATCTTGATGATTGAGATGTATATGTTTTTCTATACTACTCAATCAATATATTAGCATGTAGATTAAAACTGAAATGAAACAAATTTCAAGTTTGATGTTTTTTAATATATACTTGCTTTTAAAGGTTGTATACATAATGGCTTTGGCTTCTGTATGAAAACATGAGGCTAAGAATTGCTAGAGTCATGTAAAGATCATAAGAGGAAGACCATGAGAATCTCCGAGACTTGGGTCTGAGTCGTAACATTCTGAGCCTGAACCAATTAGGAAAAACTTAACTCCAGACTTCTTGAAATATGAGGTAATGTCTGTTTTTGTTATTAAGTTCACTCTTAATTGGATATTCTGTTATTTGCAGGCAAAATCCTTCCTAAGTGATATCTAAACATGTAATTTTTTCTTGGAATGTAAGAATTGTTCTAGTCAATCGCCAACAGATTAAAAGAGAAAATACTGAAAAGAAATGATTGACAAAAGTCAACATACATTAAAAAAAAAATCTTAGCCAACTACAAATTAAAAGCAATTTCTTCAGACACAGATAAAGAACAGACTTTTGGACCATGTGGGAGAAGGCAAGAGTGGGACTGTATGAGAGAATGGCATTGAAACATGTATATTACCTTATGTAAAATAGATGACCGGTGCAAATTTAATGCATGAAGTAGGGCACCCAAAGCTGGTACTCAGGGAAAACCCAGAGGGGTGGGGCAGGGAAGGAGGTTGGAGGGGGGTCCAGGATGGTGGGACACATGTACACCCATGGCTAATTCATGTCGGTGTATGGCAAAAACCACCACAATATTGTAAAGTAATTAGCCTCCAATTAAAATAAGTAAATTAATTTTTAAAAATTAAATTTCTTTAACATTAGCTTCTAGAAAACCATTCTTAAAGAAATATCAGAACTATACTTGTTTTAGTCGAAACAGAAAAGGAATTCCACTCACTAGTACTTGCATCATTACACTGGAGATCCTAGCCTCTGCAGTTAGCTGTACATACATACATACACACACAGAGACATACCAAAGAAATGAAGCATAAACAGTAGAAGTAAATAGACCAAACTCTCATTAGTTGCAGGTGATTTCACAAAATCAAATACTTAGAAAATTCTAGAATACTTGCTAAGACGCTGCATAACCACAGGTCTTGCTAACTTAAATACTACATGCCTAACACATATACTTCTTTTCACTCCACAAATATTTATTAACTATCTACCATGTGCCAGTTACTGTGCTAGACAACAGAGATTCAAGTCAAGCAATACAGTACATTCCCTGACAAGCATGAAACTGTATCTACCATGAAAGGTAAATCAACCTTAATCAAATGTTTCCATCCATTCCATTTTGGGGCTTCCCTGGTGACTAGCGGTAAAGAAGTGCTACTTGCTCAGTTGTGTCTGACTCTTTGCAACTCCATGGACTCTGTAGCCCACCAAGTTCCTCTGTCCATGGGATTCTCCAGGTAAGAATACTGTAGTGGGTTGTCATTCCCTTCTCCAGAGGCTCTTCCACCTCCAATGCAGGAGGCATGGGTTCAGTCCCTCGTCTGGGAAGATCCCACATGCCACACAGCAACTAAGCCCATGTATGCATGCTCAGTTGCTCAGTCATGTCTGACTCTTTGAGTCCCATGGACTGTAGGACACCAGGCTCCTTTGTCCATGGGATTCTCCAGGCAAGAATACTGGAGTGGCTTGCCATTTCCTCCTCCAGGGGATCTTCCAGACCCAGGAATCAAACCTGTGTCTCCTTACACTAACATAAATCACAGAGTATGTTAAGTTCCCCTTAATAAAATGTGCAGTGATCTACAGGGAAAGCTAATTTAATCTGGGGACTAAAGAAAAATTATCAGTATAAGATAGTCAACAAAATGATGAAAAGTTAATTAGACGAGGCAGAGGAAAGAGAAGGAAATGTTTCCAAAAGAAAAACAGTACAAGCAATGGCACCTGAAGAAAGTATAGTCCATTAGATAGACTGAAAGATGGGCAGTGTCGTTTAGAGACAGTTCTCCACGGCATTTACTGACGTCTTGTATCAGCATATCAGTTCTTGTGCTGGACCATCTTTCCAAGGATATTTGCATAGCAACCAACCATCTTGAAATATACAGATACTCTCTCTCTCTCTCTCTCTCAAAAGAGAAACATAAAGGTAATATCTTCCTCCCGGTCAAAGGATGGACAAGTTTACTATCAGCTTACTTATAAGACTGAGGGTTTCCTAAGCTCAGAGAAACACTGTGCGCGTGGTATTGTGTGCATGGCATCCAGCTGAGCTTATATCCACATCACCCTCGTGGGACTTGGGAAGCAGGAAGAACCAACATGAACATGAATCTTCTTGCTGAGCTATGCACAGTGATATCCTTTGTCTCTAACCTAGGAACTTCCTGTCTCCTGCCAGCATCTATGAAACTGTTATGTTGTTAGCTATGTTGTTAGCAGGGTACATTGTTAGCTTTCTAAGCCCCTTCACACTTCATGACAAGGGTGAGTGAAGCAGACAGTTTGGGAGAAAATGGCAAAATAAGAATCAGGAAAGAAAAGCAGGATCTTATTAGAAATGGTCAAGACAAATATTGCAAGTATTTAACAGCCATCTGGTATAGACACGGACCAGTTTGAATAAACTCAAGAGACTCAGAAGGGCCATTAACAAACCAACATATATTTAGTTGGTTTATACTTTATGCGTATTCAAAAAGATATATGCACCCCTGTATTCATTGTAGCACTGCTTGCAATAGCTGTGAATATTTTATTTTTATCAATATCACCTCACACTTGTTAGAAGAATGGTGACTATCAACAAGACAACAAATACCAGGTGTTGGCAAGGATGTGGTGAAAAGGCAACCCTCGTGCACTGTTGGTAGGAATAAATTGGTGCAGCACTATGGAAAAATGTATGGAGTTTCCTCAAAAAGTTAAAAACAAAACCACCATATAATCCAGCAATTCTACTCCTGGGTATTTATCTAAAGAAAACAAAACCACTAATTCAAAAAGATATATACACTCCTATGCACATTGTAGCACTGTTTACAATAGCCAAGATATGGAAACAATCTAAGTACCTATGAATACATGAATGGATAAATAAGATGTGGTGTGTGTATATTCTTTTTATGGCTGAATAATATTCCACCATGTGTGTATATATATATTCCATCACATATATACATGTATATATACATACATATACACACACACAATGGAATTATTCAACCATAAAAAGAATGAAACTTGCCATTTGGGACAACTTGAAGGGACCTAGAAGATATTAAGCTAAGTGAAATAAATGAGATAAAGAAAAACACAAACTTTATGGTTTCACTTATGGGTGAAAAATTAAAAAACAAAACAAATGAAGAAATATAACAAAACATATAAACAGTTATAGATACAGAGGAAAAAACAGGTGTTTGCCAGAAGGGATTGTGGTAGGGAGAAGAAAAAAGTAGGTGAAGGAGATTAAGAAGTATAAACTTCCAGGTGCAAAATAAATGAGACATGGATATGAAATGTATACAGTGTGGGGAAAATAGTAACTATGTAATATCTTTGTATGGTGACAGATGGTAACTAAACTTATCATGATGGTCAAAGTGTATAGAAATATTAAATCACTATGTTGTGTAACAAGAACAAACATGATGTTGTAAGTCAATTATACATCAACAAACAAACAAACTCATAGAAGAAAGAGATCAGATTTGTGGTTACCAGAGGTGGGGGTAGGATGGAAAAGGAATTGGACAAAGGTAGTCAGAAGGTGTAAACTTCTAATTATAAGATAAATAAGTTCTAGAGGTGCAATGTAAAACATGATAAATAATCATTAACACTGCTGTATGTTGTATATAAGTTAAGAGACTAAATCTTAAGACTTCTCATCACAAAGGAAAAATATTTTTCCTATTGCTTTAATTTTTATCTATATGAGATGATTAATGTTCAACTAAATTTATTGTGACAATGATTCCATGATGAAAGTCAAATCTTTATGCCGTACACCTTAAACTTACATTGTGCTGTATGTCTATTGTATTTCAATAAAACTGGGGAAAAAAACATATTTATCTTATTTTCAATAATAAAAACTAACTCAATCTGAAAAAAAAGAGACAAAAGTTAAGTGCTTTCAAGGATGCAGGGTAATTTGAATTCTCACTTATTGCTGGTAGGAATGAAAATGGTACAGCCACTTTAGGAAAAAAATGGCAATTTTTTATAAAGTTAAACATATTCCTAACACATAGTCCAGCAATTTCACTGCTATATATTAACACAAGTGAACTGGAAACTTTTGTCCCCATAAAAACTTGTACATGAATGCCACAAACTGGAAACAACCCAAATGTCTTTCAGTTGGTTAATACATAAGCTGTAGTACATCCAAATACTGGAAAACTATCGAGAATGAAATAAAAGGGAACAAATTACTGGCTCACATAAGGGATAAATCTCAAACACCTTGTGTTAAGTGAAAGAAGTCAGACTTAAAAGGCTATGGTTTGTATGAATCTAATTATATGACATTATGGAAAATGCTAAATTATAGGAACATATCTGTGGTTGCCAGGGGGGAATGTAGCTTGAGAAGTCAACTATAAAATGGTAACTCAAGGAAATCTCTGGGTGTGAGGAAACAGTTCTATATATTTATAATGGTGGTCTGACTGCATTCATTTGTCTTACCCACAGAAGTGTATACCAGAAAGAGGGATTTGGTGTTTTTTTTTTTTTTAAGCTTTTTATTTTGTATTGAGGTATGCCTAATTAACAATGTTCTGACATTTTCAGGTGAACAGAAAAGGGACTCAGACACACATATATATGGATCGATTCTCCCTAAACTGCCCTCCCATCCGAGCAGGCACATAACATTGAAGACAGTTCCATGTGCTGTATGGTGGGTCTTTGTTGGTTATCCTTTTTAAATATAGTAGTGTGTACATGCGGAGAAGGCAATGGCACCCTACTCCAGTACTCTTGCCTGGAGGGTCCCATGGGCGGAGGAGCCCGGCGGGCTGCAGTCTATGTGGTCGCGAAGAGTCGGACACGACTGAGCGACCTGACTTTCACTTGTCACTTTTATGCATTGGAGAAGGAAATGGCAACCCACTCCAGTGTTCTTGCCTGGAGAATCCCGGGGACGGGGGAGCCTGGTTGGATGCCGTCTATGGGGTCGCACAGAGTCGGACACGACTGAAGCGACTTAGCAGCAGCAGCGTGTACATGTCCATCATCCCAAACTCCTTATCCCTTCCCCCGTCATTCCCGCAGCAAACTTAAGTTCATTCTCTAAGTCTGTGAGTCTCTGTTTGGTAAGTAAGTAAATTTGTCTTCTGCCCATTTGTTGATTGGGTTTTTGTTTTGGTGCTATTAAGCATCATGAGCTGTTTGTAAATTTTGGAGACTAATCCCTTTTCAATCACATCATTTTCTCCCAGTCTGTGGGTTGTCTTTGTTTTATTGTTTCCTTTGCCATGCAAAGGCTTTTGAGTTTAAGTAGGTCCCATTTGTTTATTTTTATTTCCATTATTCTGGGGGATGGATTGAAACAGATATTGCTATGATTTATGTCAAAGAATGTTCTGCCTATGTTTTCCTCTAGTTTTATAGTGTCTGATCTCATATTTAGGTCTTTAATCCACTTAAGCTTATTTTTGTGTTTGGTGTTAAAGAATGACCTAACTTAATATTTTCACATGTAGCTGTCCAATTTTTCCAGCATCACTAGTTGAAGAGACTGTCATTACACATGGTGTAGCCTTGCCTCTTTTGTCATAGATCGACCATAGGTGCGTTGGGTTATTTCTGGGTTTTCTATCCATTCCCTTGATCTATATTTCTATTTCTGTGCAAGTGCCATACTGCAAAAACAGTGATTTTGACTGTATGTAAATTTAAAATATGAATTTAAACAAAAAGAATTCAAAATCATCATATGATGTTTAACCATCATGTTTAACCAGGTAGTGATACTAACAGATTTGGTTTTTTAAAAGATTACTCTGATACAACTAAACACAATTTATTGAATATGGATTGGATTCTGAACCAGAGGAAAAAATTATTGTATTAAAGATATTAGTGGGGAAAGTGGAAAATTTGATCAATGTATACAGAATAGATGATAGTATTATGTTATTATTAATCTTTGATTTTGATTACAGTACTGTGGTTATTTTAAATCATTTCTCATTTTTAAGAAATATACACTGAGGTGTTTAGAGGGATAGATATATCATGCTTGCAATTTACTTTCAAAGAGATCCCCTCAAAATGTATAAATATAAAAAGAGGTAAACAGAAGAAGGAAGGAAGGTGGGAGTAAGAAGGAAAAGAGAGAAAATTATAAATGTGGTAAAATGTTAAGATTTGGGAAATCTTGATAAACATTATATGAGACTTATTTTTGAAAATTTTTGTGAAACTAATTTAGAAAAGTCAGAGGAACCAGAGATCAAATTCCCAACATCCGTTGGATCATAGAAAAAGAGAATTCCAGAAAAACACCTACTTCTGCTTCATCGACTGTGCTGAAGCCTTTGACTGTGTGGATCATAACAAACTGTGGAAAATTCTTAAAGAGATGGGAAAAGCAGACCACCTTACCTGCCCCCTGAGAAACCTGTATGCAGATCAAGAAGCAACAGTTAAAACTGGACATGGAACAATGAACTGGTTCCAAATAAGGAAAGGAGTACATCAGGGCTGTATATCATTACCCTGCTTATTTAACTTATATGTAGAGTACATCATGCAAAATGCCTGGTTGGAATCAAGACTGCAGGGAGAAATATCAATAATCTCAGATATACAGATGACACCCCCCTTTGGCAGAAAGCAAAGAGGTACTAAAGAACCTCTTGATGAAGGTGAAAGAAGAAAGTGAAAAAGCTGGTTTAAAACTCAACATTCAAAAAACAAAGATCATGGCATCTGATCACATCACTTCATGTCAAACGCATTGGAGAAGGAAATGGCAACCAACTCCAGTGTTCTTGCCTGGAGAATCCCAGGGATAGGGGAGCCTGGTAAGCTGCCATCTACGGGGTCACACAGAGTCGGACACGACTGAAGCGACTTAGCAGCAGCAGCATGTCAAATAGAGTGGCAGACTTTATTTTCTTGGGCT
Organism: Bos indicus x Bos taurus; assembly: GCF_003369695.1. Taxonomy (NCBI): domain Eukaryota; kingdom Metazoa; phylum Chordata; class Mammalia; order Artiodactyla; family Bovidae; genus Bos; species Bos indicus x Bos taurus. Next base: position 54,009,553 of record NC_040076.1, on the reverse strand, counting down.
CCAAAATTACTGCAGATGGTGACTGCAGCCATGAAATTAAAAGATGCTTACTCCTTGGGGGAAAAAAAGCTATGACCAACCTAGACAGCATTTTAAAGAGCAGAGACATTACTTTGCCAACAAAGGTCCATTTAGTCAAAGCTATGGTTTTTCCAGTAGTCATGTTTGGATGTGAGAGTTGAACCATTAAGAAAGTTGAGCGCCGAAGAATTGATGAACTGTGATGTTGGATAAGACTCTAAAGAAAGTCCCTTGAACTACAAGGAGATCCAACCAGTCAATCCTAAAGGAAATCAGTCCTGAATAGTCACTGGAAAGACTGATGCTGAAGCTGAAACTCCAATACTTTGGCCACCTCATGCGAAGAGCTCACTCATTAGAAAAGACCCTGATGCTGAGAAAGACTGAAGGCAGGAGAAGGGAACAACAGAGGATGAGGTGGTTGCATGGCATCACCGACTGGATGGACATGAGTTTGAGCAAGCACCAGGAGTTGGTGATGGACTGGGAAGCCTGGTGTGCTGCAGTCCATGGGATGGCAAAGACTTGGACAAGACTGAGTGACTAAACTGAACTGAACTGAAAATTATTTCCAAATAAAAACCTTAAAAACTGAGTACTTTGTTTACAATATTAGAAATATTTTAGAGGAAGTTATAAAGTAGACAAGCAAAGCATATCTCCAGGTAATAAATTAATATAATTTGACATGTAAATCAAGTATAGTATCACCCGATTTAATTGAGTTTTAACTTCCCAGCACAAGACATTATGTAGTCATCTGTTTTTAACTGATGTTTTACTATTCAAACATTCTTTTGTAATAATTATTTATTTATTTTTGGCTGCACTGTGTCTTCACTGCTATGCATGAACTTTCTCTAATACTGGAAAGTGGGTCTACTCTATGCTTGTGGTGCAAGGGCTTTTCATGCAATGCCTTATCTTGTTGGGAGCACAGGCTCTAGAGTGCAGGGGCTTCAGTAGCTGTAGCACACAGGCTCAGTAGCTGTGGCCCACAGTGAGGCATGTGAATCTTTCCAGACCAGGAATCTAACTAGTGTCCCCTGCACTGCGAGGCAGATTCTTAACACTGGACCACCAAGGAAGCCTTATTCAATTTTTTTTTTTAATTTTCATAATTGTATTTATTTTTGGTTGTGCTGGGTCTTTGTTGCTGTGCAGGCTTTTCTCTAGTTGTGGCAGTCGGCAGCTCTCCTCCAGCTGCAGTGTGCAGGTTTCTCACTGCAGTGGCTCCTCTTGCTGGGGAGCACAGGCTCTAGAGCGCTCAGGCTTCAGTAGTTGCAGCACATGGGCCCAGTAGTTGTGGCTCCCAGGCTCCAGAGCACAGGCTTAGTTGCTCCGTGGATGTGGGATCTTTCCAGACCAGGGATTGAACCCATGTCTCCTGAGTTGGCAGGTGAATTCTTTAGCACTGAGCCACAAGGGAAACCACCAAACATTCTTAATAACTTTTAGCAGTTATATTCCAGCCTTATATCTAAAAGGGATAATGATTTTCCTTGCTCCTTTCTCAATTTTCACTGGAGCATTTTCCTGCAATCTCCATTTCTAAAAAATTTATTCCACTTTGTCATTTAAATTTTCAAGCCTTCTCCCTAGAAAACCATGTTCTTTTATTTCACATTCATGATTTAGCCTGATTTCCACACTTAGTGACAGTCTCATCTACTTCTCCATTGCTTTGTGCAGCTCCAAAATTAACTAACTTTACATCTTGTTAGCTTGCCCAGTATAGTCCCATCTGCAGACTTAATGAGCAATCTCTCCATCACTGGCAAAGATGCTAATTATTAAATTATATGGTAGAGTACAAAGAATCAATCTCTCTCTGTCTCTCACACACACACACATACAAATAGAGCTACATGCAAGCTAATTCTAAACTTTGGAAAGAATAAATGAGAATCTCAATAACTGCTTCCTGAATGCCTTTGTATTGTATTGTTTGTAATTATTCTACAGAACAAATGATAACAATGGTTTTATGGATATACATATTTATGAGAATGTATATTATATATATAGTCTCAGGAGCTCCTGGAGCTACAGGAGAGTCTCAGTCACACTTGATCATCAGACAGTGCCTTGTGAAGTCTATTTGCAATTAGACTGCATCATACTGAAAATTGTGCCTGTTGTCTAACTGTCAGAGGCAGAGTGCTCAGCCAGCCTTTTTGGATCTCAGTGGAGGTCACAGAGATGCTGGAGGGCCTGGCTCTTCAGTTCACTTTAAATATAAGCCAGGAGTCTTAAGTCTAGGTAAGCTTTATCATAGAAAGAAAAAATGAAGTTGACTCCCAGCTCCACCTTTGTTTTTCTCCAATTTAAAAAGTATTATCAAGAGCACATTTTACAGGGACTTCCTTGACGGTCCAATGGCTAAGACTCTGTGCTCCCAACTCAGAGGGCCTGGCTTTGATCCGTGGTCAGCAAACTAGATCCCACATACCATGGTGAAGACCAAAACTCTCACGTGCTGCAACTAAGACCCAGCAGTCAAATAAATAAAATTTTTTTTAAAAGAGCACATTTTACTGAAAGGAACCAAAAAGGAGGCTTTGAGGTCCAGAAGTCCAGGGTTTCAATTTCCTCCCTGGTCCCTAAGAATCCTTTATATATTGACAGGATACACTCAGCCTTAGGATGTCAGGAAAACCAGAACAGAGGATTAAACAAAGGCCAAATGTATCTTTAGAAAGAAATCAGATAACTGTAGCATCTGCCATTTCAATCACAAAACCAGATCATGTTTTATGAGATGACATTACAACAGCAGTTATCAGAATTATCAGTGAAACAAATGTCATGCCACAGAATTTGCAGCTGAGGGACAGAGCAGGAAATGGCATACAACCAAGCTCAGCAAAGTAAGTATAATTAACATGAGTATTACATTTTGGGTCACTCCATGAACTGCACAGAGGTAGAGGGATAAAGTAGGTGACCTTCCACTCTGCCCTTCAGCCCTACCACTTTCTGATTCTGCAGAATGAGTGACTTCTCAGAAATAAATCTGAAATGATGCATTAAAATTTGACCTCCAGCCACCATCCATCTCTCTTGGGTCAAATGCTACACATCTAAAGGTAATACCCAAGAAAAGTTAATATGAAAGGCCACACATCCACTGACATGTAAGCAACTACAGATAAACCTCATTTTATTGTGCTTCATTTTATTTTGCTTTGAAGATATTGTGTTTTCTATAAACTAAAGATTTGTGGCAACTGTTTGTTGAGCAAGTCTATAGACATCATTTTTCCTATAGCATTTGCTCACTTTGTGTCTCTGTGTCACATTTTGGTAATTCTCACATTTTTTCAAACTTTTTTTATTATTATTAATTTGTTATGGTGATGGACAGCAGTGATCTTTGATGTCACCATTGGAATTGATTTAGGGTGATGACACACTGTGCCAATATAATGAACTTAATCAATAAATATTATATGCATTCTGACTGCTCCACTGACCAGCTGTTCCTCCAGCTCTCTCCCTCTTCTTGGGTCTCCCTATTTCCTGACGCACAGTATTGAGATTAGGCCAAATAATTGTCCTTCAATACCCTCAAAGTGTTTAAGTGAAAGGAAGAGTCGCAGGTCTCTCACTTTAAACCAAAAGCTAGAAATGATTATGCTTAATGATAAAGGCACGTCAAAAGCCAAGCAAGGACAAAAGTTAGGCCTCTTCTGCTAAAAAGCCAAGTGGTGATTGCAAAGGAATAGTTCTTGAAGGAAATTAAAAGTGCTACTACAGTGAACAGACAAATGCTAAGACAGAGAGGCAGTCTTATTGCTGACATGGACAAAGTTTTAGTGGTCTGGAGAGAAGATTAAAACAGTCACAGTATACTCTTAATCCAATCTCCTAATTAAAGCAAGACCTTAACTCTTCAAATCTATGAAGGCTGAGAAAGATGTGGAAGCTGCAGAAGAAAAGTTTGAAGCTATGAAAGTTTGGTTCATAAGGTTAAAGGAAAGAAGCAATCTCCAGAACATTGATGTGCAAGGTGAAGCACAAGAGCTGAGGTAGAAGTTACAGCCAGTTATCCAGAAGATATAGTTAAGGTAATTAATGAATGTGCTACACAAAACAACAGATATTCAATGCAGACAAAACAGTCTTATATTGGAAGAAGATCCCATTTAGGACTTTCATAGCTAAAGAGGAGAAGTCAATGTCAGGCTTCAAAGATTCAAAGGACAGGATGACTCTCTTGTCAAGATGTGGCTCATGGAGAGAAGATGGTGGAGGAGTAGGTGGATATGGAGTACATCTCTCTCCATGTATATATCAGGAATACAACTTCAGACAGAAGTACATGTGAACACCAGCTGAGAGTGGACAGGTGTACCTGACCAGAGTAAAAGACTATTTAGAACCATGCAAACCTAGGTAGGATGAAAGAACTAAGGGAAAAACAGGAAAAAAAAACAAAAAAACCTTGGCAGGTAGGGGAACTGAAGCCGGTGTCTGATCCACACATCAGGGCAATTGTCTGAGTTAGAGGAGAAACATTTAAGGCTAAGAATGAAACAGCTGATCTGTGGCAGCCTAAATGGAATGAAAATCAGACAGTCTTTGCCCCAGCCATACATATCCCAGACAGAGATGCAGGTCCCCTGGAAGGTACAGTGGCTGAGAGCTGGAGTTTAGGGATTGTGGAGCAATCCCAGGGTGAGGGCTGCTGCTGACTGCAGAGAGACAGATTGAGAGGACGTGAGGGAGGAGACTGTCGTGGGAAATGCCTGTGGAGGAAAGCTGGGCAGCCATGGAAGCAAAGCAATACTGCTGAGTCACGTGTAGGGGGTGGTGCCATCACCATAACCCCTCTCACGCCACACACCAGCACTAGCAGCTGAACAATAGATAGGCTGGCCCATCAAACACTGGACTACAGAGTAGAACCCCACCCAGGGTCTCCGTTAAGTGACTGATGCACCAAACTACAGAGTAGGACCCCAGCCAGGAGGCCTGCTCTATGTGCCTGAATGGCCAGAGCTATAGAGAAAGACTGGCCAAAGAGACATTCTGATCTCCAGCTACAAGAGACTCAAAAAAATGACTCTGATAGGGCCATAACTCCTGCAGCAGAGGCAGTCCATGTTCCTACACACTTGGCACCGCCAGGGTCCACACAAGCCAAGCAGCTGTTCCACCTTCACACTCAATTCTCACTGGGGCAGAGCTGCCACAGGCAAAAAAAGTCTTGTGTCTATGTGTGCAGGGTTGCTATGGCTGGTCCAGCTCTTTGTGACCCAGTAGATTGTGGCTTGCCAGGCTTCTCTCTCAGGGGGGTTCTCCAGGCAAGAATACTGGAATGTATTGGCCAACACTGGGTGCCATACCCTTCTCAGTTCAGTTCAGTTCATTCAGTCGTGTCTGACTCTTTGCGATCCCATGAGTCTCAGCATGCCAGGCTTCCCTGCTCATCACCAACTCCCGGAGTTTACCCAAACTCATGTCCATTAAGTCGGTGATGCCATCCAGCCATCTCATCCTCTGTCATCCCCTTCTCCTCCTGCTTTCAGTCTTTCTCAACATCAGGGTCTTTTCTAATGAGTGAGCTCTTCGCATGATGTGGCCAAAGTACTGGAGTTTCAGCTTCAGCATCAGTCCTTCCAATGAACACCCAGGACTGATCTCCTTTAGGATGGACTGGTTGGATCTTCTTGCAGTCCAAGGGACTCACAAGAGTCTTTTCCAGCACCACAGTCCAAAAACATCAATTCTTTGGCGCTCAGCTTTCCTCAGAGTCCAACTCTCACATCCATACATGACCACTGGAAAAATCATAGCCTTGACTAGACAGACCTTTGTTGGCAAAGTAATGTCTCTGCTTTTGAATATGCTATCTAGGTTGGTCATAACTTTCCTTCCAAGGAGTAAGCGTCTTTTAATTTCATGGGTGCAATCACCATCTGTACTGATTTTGGAGCCCAAAAATATAAAGTCTGACACTGTTTCCCCATCTATTTCCCATGAAGTGATGGGACCAGATGCAAGGGTACTATATTTCCTGCTGCCCTAGCCGCCAACATCCCTGGGTATCTGGTGCTGCCAGAACCCCTATGACTCAAGCAGCTGCACCACCTCCACACCTGGCCCTCACAGGTGCAAACCCAAGTCCTCCAGAGCAGCCTCAGGAGCAAATCCCAATGGCCGATCCACATGTAGAGGTGGAAATAAAACTACAATTGAAACCCAGGGGCAATGTGGCCAAGGAAGAAGACCCAAAACCTTCCCACCAGCTGTACAAGCTGCAGATTAAATCCATACAATCAACTAGGCACTCTGTGTCTATGGAATATATACAAGCACATTGAGAGCTCCCACAAAAGAAAATGCACTAGTTCTGATAGCTGTGGACATTGGAGGCAAAAACACACAGGAGTGGGACTACATTAGAATCTGAGCTGCCCCTAAAGCAGGTCCAGAGACCAGCACAGTGTTCGAGGTCATCCTAGGGAGGTGAGGTGGACTGTAACTCCCAGCAAGGGAAACATCTCGGACAGCAGTGATTCAAGAAAAACATTTATTATTTTTATGTTTTGACTTATTCTGTAGATTCTTTGGGTTTTTTTTTTTTTTCTCTTTTTTTTCCCCTCTGTTGTAGTTGTCGATTTTATTGGCACTATGAAATCTAATTAACCTTTTGAGCTACTTTTTTTCTCAGTCACATTTTTTATTGTTGTTATAAACCTCTGTCTCTACGTTCAGCTTTTACAGTTCTGTAGAGTTTTTTTTTTCTTTTTTTAATTTTAATTTTTAATTTTTAAACCTATTTTTTTTCTACATTTACTCCTTTGTTTTATGTTGCTACTAATCTTTTCACCTTGCAGTTAATGTTTAATGTATACAAATCTTCATCTACGTCTATTTAACTTTGCATATCTATTTTTTCTTTCTTTCCTTTCCTCTCAACCCATTTGTTAGTTGTATTTTCATTGCTTTACTCCCCAATTGGCAACTTGCTTTAGTTTTGTTTTCCAGTTTATGCTTTAGCTAGTTTTGTTCTTAACTGGTAGATATAATTTATGGTTTCCTTTGTTTGCCAGGTAAATCTACTGTACTTTATTTTTGATGGACTGTTTTGACTTTGCTCATGGGTGTATATGTATATGTGCATATTTCATTACTTTAATTATTATTCATCTGATTTTGTAACTGCCATTTGTCTGGGATTCAACTTTGGTTTCTTATTTTGGGGTATTTGTTTTAATATTACTTAATGCCATAACAAATTACTTGTGGAATATTCATTCCTGACCAGAGATCAATCCCTGAGCCTTTGGAGTGGGAGAACTGACTCTAAGACCCTACCAGAGAACTAACCCTCAGTTCAGTTCAGTTCAGTTCAGTCGATCAGTCGTGTCCGGCTCTGTGTGACCCCATGAATTGCAGCACGCCAGGCCTCCCTGTCCATCACCAACTCCTGGAGTTCACACAAACTCATGGCCATCGAGTCGGTGATGCCATCCAGCCATCTCATCCTCTGTCGTCCCCTTCTCCTCCTGCCCACAATCCCTCCCAGCATCAGAGTCTTTTCCAATGAATCAGCTCTTCACATGAGGTGGCCAAAGTACTGGAGTTTCAGCTTTAGCATCATTCCTTCCAAAGGACACCCAGGACCAATCTCCTTTAGAATGGACTGGTTGGATCTCCTTGCAGTCCAAGGGACTCTCAAGACTCTTCTCCGACACCACAGTTCAAAAGCATCAGTTCTTCGGCGCTCAGCGTTCTTCACAGTCCAACTCTCACATCCATACATGACCACTGGAAAAATCATAGCCTTGACTAGACAGACCTTTGTTGCCAAAGTAATGTTTCTGCTTTTGAATATGCTATCTATATTGGTCATAACTTTCCTTCCAAGGAGTAAGCGCCTTTTAATTTCATGGGTGCAATCGCCATCTGCAGTGATTTTGGAACCCCAAAAAATAAAGTCTGACACCATTTCCACTGTTTCCCCATCTCTCTGCCATGAAGTGATGCGACCAGATGCCATGATCTTCGTTTTCTGAATGTTGAGCTTTAAGCCAACTTTTTCTCTCTCCTCTTTCACTTTCATCAAGAGGCTTTTTAGTTCCTCTTCACTTTCTGCCATAAGGGTGGTGTCTTCTGCATAACTGAGGTTATTGACATTTCTCCCAGCAATCTTGATTCCAGCTTGTGCTTTTTCCAGCCCAGCATTTCTCATGATGTGCTCTGCATATAAGTTAAATAAGCAGGGTTACAATATACAGCCTTGATGTACTCCTTTTCCTATTTGGAACCAGTCTGTTGTTCCACGTCCAGTTGTAACTGTTGCTTCCTGACCTGCATATAGATTTCTCAAGAGGCAGGTCAGGTGGTTGGTATTCCCATCTCTTTCAGAATTTTCCATAGGGAGTATCAAATAATGAGAACTCACACAAAGGAAACCACTTGAATACAAGACCCTGCATCACCCAACCACCAGTAGCACCCTGTGCAGGATGCCTCATTTAAACAAGAAAAAAACAAAAATACAAACCCAGTCATCAGCAGACAGGATGGCCACCTCACTCATCCTTTCCCACCAGAGAAAAAAAAAAAAAAATTCAACACAAATTCACCCTATATGATGCTTAAAAAAACACCCTGGACCAACCTTAGGAGGGCAGAAACCAAAAGGAAGAAAGAAAAAATTCAACCTTAAAGCCTGGGAAAAGGAGACTTCAAACACAATAAGTTAAAAGAAATAACAAAAAGACAGAGAAATACTACACAAATGAAGGAACAAATTAAAAACACAGAAGTCCAAATGACTGGAGAAGAAATAGACAAATTACCTGAAAAGAATTCAGAATAATGATAGTAAAGATGATCAAAAACCTTGGAAACAAAATGGAGAAAAAGCAAGAATCAATTAACAAAGACCTGGAAGAATTAAAGAATAAACACACAGAGACTAACAACACAATTTAAAATACTCTGGAAGGAATCAATAGCAGGATATCTGAAGCAGAAGAATGAATCAGTGAGCTAGAAGATAAAATGGTGGAAGTAACTTCTGAAGAGAAGAATAAAGTAAAAAGAATGAAAAGAATGGAGGATGGTCTCAGAGATCTCTGGGACAATATCAAATGCACCAACATTGGAACTATAGGGGTCCCAGAAGAAGAGAAAAAGAAAGGGTATGAGAAAATCTTTGAAGAGATTAGAGTTGAAAATTTCCCCAGCATGGAAGAGGAAATAGTCAATCAAGTCCAAGACACATAAAGAGTCCCATACAGGAAAAATCCAAGGAGAAACATGCCAAGACACATACTAATCAAACTAACAAACACTAAACACAAAGAAAGAATATTAAAAGCAGCAAGGGAGAAGCAACAAGTCACATACAAGGAAAACCTCATACATTTAACAGCTGATCTTTCAGCAGAAACTCTGCAGGCCAGAAAGGAGTGGCAGAATATATTTAAAGTACTGAAAGGGGAAAATCTACAGTCAAGATTACTGCACCCAGCAAGGATCTCATTCAAAATTGATGGATAAATAAAAAGCTTTTCAGACAAGCAAAAGTTAAGAGAATTCAGTATGACTAAACCAGCTTTACAACAAATATCAACAGGAATTATACAGTCAAGAAATACAAGAAAAGAAAAAATATCTGCAAAATCAACTCCAAACAATTAAGAAAATGGCAATAGGAACACACATATCAATAATTACTTTAAACGTAAGTAGATTAAATGCTCCAACCAAAAGACACAGACTGGCTGAATGGATACAAAAACAGGACCCATATATATACTATTTACAAGAAACCCACTTCAGATCTCAAGACACATATAGACTGAAAGTAAGAGAATGGAAAAACATATTCCATGCAAATGGGAAGCAAAAGAAAGCTGGAGTAGCAATCCTTGTATCAGACAAAATAGACCTTAAAATAGAGACGATTACAAGAGATAAGGAAGGACACTACATAATGATCAAGGGGTCAATCCAAGAGGAAGACATAACAATTGTAAATATCTATGCACCCAACACAGGAGCACCTCAATACACAAGACAAACACTAACAGACATAAAAGGAGAAATTGACAGTAACACAGTAATAGTAGGAGACTTTAACACCCCACTCACACCAATGGACAAATCATCAAAACAGAAAGTTAATGAGGAATCACAGGTCTTAAATGATACATTAGATGAGACGGATCTCACTGATATCTTCAGGACATTCCATCCAAAGGCAGAAGAATACACCTTCTCAAGTGCACAAGGAACATTTTCCAGAATAAACCACATCTTGGGTCACAAATCAAACCTTAGTAAATTTAAGAAAATTGAAATCATACCAAGCATCTTCTCCAACAACAACACTATGAAACTAGATATCAATTACAAGAAAAAAAAATTGTAAGAAACACAAACACATGAAGATTAAACAATACATTTCTAAATTACCAACAGGTTACTGGAGAAATCAAAAGGGAAATCAAAAAATTTCTAGAAACAAATGACAATGAAAACACGACAACTCAAAACCTATGGGATGCAGCAAAAGCAGTTCTAAGAGGGAAGTTTACAGCAATAGAATCCTACCTCAGAAAACAAGAAAAACATCGAATAAACAGCCTAACTTCACACCTAAAACAACTTGGAAAAAGAAGAAGAACAACAACAAAATAGCACAAGGAAAGGAATCATAAATACCAGAGCAGAAATAAATGAAAGAAATAATAGTAAAGATTAATAAAACTAAAAGCTGGTTCTTTGAGAAGACATTGACAAAACTTTAGCCAGACTCATCAAGAACAAAAGAGAGAATAATCAAATCAACAAAATTAGAAGTGAAAAAGGAGAGATTACAACAGACAATGCAGAAATACAAAGGATTAAAAGAAATTATTACGAACAAGTATAGGGCAATAAAATGGATAACCTGGAAGAAAGGAACAGATTCTTAGAAAAGTTCAATCTTCCAAGACTGAACCAGGAAGAAATAGAAATTATGAACAAACCAATTATACAAGCACTGAAATTGAAGCTGTGATCAAAAATCTCCCAAAAAATGGAAGTCCAGTACCAGATGGCTTCACAGAAGAATTCTATCAAACATTTAGAGAAGAGCTAGTTCCTATCCTTCTAAAACTCTTTAAAAAATTGCAGAAGAAGGAACACTTCCAGTCTGTGAGGCCACCATCACCTTGACACCAAAATCAGACAAAGACAGCACAAAAAAAGAAAACTACAGGCCAATATCATTGATGAACATAGATGGAAAAATCCTCAATAAAATTTTAGCAAACAGAATTCAGCAACACATCAAAAAGTTCATACACCATGATCAAGTTGGGTTTATTCCAGGGATGCAAGGATTCTTCAATATACACAAATCAATCAGTGTGATACACCATATTAACAAATAGAAAGATAAAAACCATATGATCATCTCAATGGATACAGAAAAAGCCTTTGACAAAATTCATCACCTATTTCTGATTAAAACTCTTCAAAAAAAGGGGAAAAAAGAAACCTACTTCAACATAGTAAAGGCCATATATGATAAGCCCACAGCAAACATTATTCTCAATGGTGAAACACTGAAAGCACTCCCCCCTAAGATCAGGAACAAAACAAGTGTGTCCACTTTCACCACTATTATTCAACATAGTTTTGGAAGTCTTAGATACAGCAATCAGAGAAGAAAAAGAAATAAAAGGAATCCAGATCGGAAAAGAAGATGTAAAGCTCTCACTGTTTGCAGATGACATGATACTGTACATAGAAAATCCTAAAGATAGCATCAGAAAATTATTAGAGCTAATCAGTGAATTTAGCAAAGTTGCAGGATACAAAATCAATACACAGAAGTCATTTGCATTTCCATATACTAACAATAAAAAATCAGAAAGAGAAATTAAGGAATCAATCCCATTCATCATTGCAACAAAAAAAAATTAAATATCTAGGAATAAACTTCCCTAAGAAAACAAAAGAATTATATACAGAAAATATTAAGACAATAATGCTTTTGAACTGTGGTGTTGGAGAAGACTCTTGAGAGTCCCTTGGACTGCAAGGAGATCCAACCAGTCCATTCTGAAGGAGATCAGCCCTGGGATTTCTTTGGAGGGAATTATGCTGAAGCTGAAACTCCGGTACTTTGGCCACCTCATGCGAAGAGTTGACTCATTGGAAAAGACTCTGATGCTGGGAGGGATTGTGGGCAGGAGGAGAAGGGGATGACAGAGGATGAGATGGCTGGATGGCATCACTGACTCGATGGACATGAGTCTGAGTGAACTCTGGGAGTTGGTGATGGACAGGGAGGCCTGGCATGCTGCGATTCATGGAGTCGCAAAGAGTCGGACATGACTGAGCAACTGAACTGAACTGAACTGAATGAAAGGGAGAAAAATGACATAAACAGATGGAGAGATATTCCATGTTCCTGGGTAGGCAGAATCAATATTGTGAACATGACTAAACTACCAAACACAATCTACAGATTCAATGTGATCCCTGTCAAATTACCAATGACATTTTCATAGAACTAGAACAAAAAAATTCATAATTCATATGGAAACACAAAAGACCCTGAATAGCCAAAGAAAAGAAAGAAGAATGGAGCTGGAGGAATCAACCTTCCTGACTTCAGATTATATTACAAAGTTACAGTTATCGAGACAGTATAATACTGGCACAAAAACAGAAATATAGGCCAATGGAACAAGCTAGGAAGCCCAGAAATAAACCCATGCATCTATGGGTACCTTATTTTTGACAAAAGAGGCAAGAATATACAATGGGGCAAAGACAGCCTCTTCATTAAGTGGTGCTGGGAAAACTGGACAGCTACATGTAAAAGAATGAAATTAGAATGCTTCCTAACACCATACACAAAGATAAATTCAAAACAGAATAAAGACCTAAATGTAAGACCAGAAACCATAAAACTCTTAGAGGAAAACATAAGCAGAATACTCAATGACATAAATCAAAGAAAGATCCTCTATGACCCACTTCCTAGAGTAACAAAAAAAATCAAAAATAAACAAGTGGGATCTGATTAAACTTAAAAGCTTTTGCACAGCAAAGGAAACTCTAAGCAAGGTGAAAAGACAACTCTCAGAATTGGAGCAAATGAAACTGACAAAGCATTAATTTCCAAAACAGGCAAGCAGCTCATACAACTCAATACCAGAAAAAAAAAAAAAAAAAAAATCAAAAAGTGGGAAAAAGACCTAAACAGACATTTCTCCAAAGAAGACATAGATATGGCTAACAAACACAGGAAAAGATGCTCAATATCTCTCATTATTAGAGAAATGCAAACCAAAACTACAATGAGACAGCACCTCACACCAGTTAGAATGGCCCTCATCAAAAATTCTACAAACAATAAATTCTGGAGATGGTGTAGAGAAAAGGGAACACTCTTTAAATTCCCAAGAGTGGTGGGAATGTGGGAATTTAAATTGATATAGCCACTATGGAAGACAGTATGGAGATTCCTTAAAAAACTAGGAATAAAACCACCATATGACCCAGCAATCCCATTCCTAGGCATATACCCTGAGGAAACAAAAATTGAAAAAGACACATGTATCCCACTGTTCATTGCAGCACTATTTACAATAACTAGAACATGGAAGCAACCTAAATGTACATCAGCAGATGAATGGATAAAGAAGTTGTGGCACATATACACAATGGATTATTACTCAGCCATAAAAAGGAATGCCTTTGAGTCAGTTCTAATGAGGTGGATGAACCTAGAACCTATTATACAGAGTGAAGTAATTCGGAAAGAGAAAGAGAAAGAGAAAGATCATATTCTAATGCATATATACAGAATCTAGAAAAATGGTACTGAAGAATTTATTCACAGGGCAGCAATGGAGAAATGGACATAGAAAATAGACTTATGGATATGGGGAGAAGGGAGGAGAGGGTGAGATGTATGGAGAGAGTAATATGGAAACTTACATTACCATATGTAAAATAGATATCCAACAGGAATTTGCTGTATGGCTCAGGAAACTCAAACAGGGGCTCTGTATCAACCTAGAGGGGTGGGATGGGGAGGGAGATGGGAGGAAGTTTCAAAAGGGAGGGGATATATGTATACCTATGGCTGATTCATGTTGAGGTTTGACAGAAAACAACAAAATTCTGTAAAGCAATTATCCTTCAATTAAAAAAAGAAATTAATTAATTTTTTTAAAAGATGTAGCTCATGACTTTAAGTTAAAGCCAATGCTCATTCACCATTCTGGAATTGCTAGGTCTCTTAAATATGCTAAATCTACTCTGCTTGTGGTCTATAACATACCAAGAAAGCTTAGATGACAGCACATCAGTTTACAATATGGTTTACTGAATATTTTAGCTGACTGTTGAGACTTAACTACTCTGAAAAAAGTCCTTTCAAAATAGCACTTCTCATAGACAATGAACCTGATTAACCAAGAGCTCTGATGGAGATGTAGAATGAGATTAATGTTTTTCATGTCTGTCAACACAGCATCCAATCTGAAGTCCATGGGTCAAGGAGTCATGTCGACTTTAGAGACTCAGTATTTAATAAATATATTTTGTAAGGTTGCAACTGCCATAGATAGCAATTCCTCTAATGGGCCTGGAAAAATAAATTGAAAATCTCCTGGAAAAGAGTCACCATTTTAGATGCTATTAAGAACACTTATGGTTCATGGGAAGAGGTCAAAGCATCAAAATCAATAGGAGTTTGGAAGAAGTTGATTCCAAACCTCATGGGTGTATTTGAGGGGTTCAAGACTTCTGTGGAGGAAGTAACTGCAGATGAAAACAGCAAGAGAACAAGACTCAGAGGTGGAGACTTAGAGTCACAGCAAGATGTGACAGAATTTCTGCAGTCTCAAGATAAAACTTGGAAGAGATGAGGCCCTGCTTCCTGGAGAGCAAAGAAAGTAGTTTCTTTTTTCCCCATGGGAGCCTTATTTATTTATTTATTTATTTATGGCTGTGCCAGGCAGCATGAGGGATCTTAGTTCCCTGACCAGGGATCAAACCCATGCTCCCTGCATTGAGAGAACAGTGTTAACCACTGGACCACCAGGAAGTCCCAAGAAAGAGATTTCTTGAGTTAAATCTACTCGGTGAAGATGTTATAAAGACTACTGAAATGACAACAAAAGATTTATAATATGACATAAACTTAGTTGATAAAGCAGCAGCAGGATTTGAGAGGACAGACTCCAATTTTTGAAAGAAGATCAACTGTAGGTAAAACACTATCAAACATTACAAGCTACAAAGAAATCATTCATGAAAGGAAGAGTCAGTCAATGTTGCAAACTTCATTGTTGTTTTAAGAAACTGCCACAGTCACCCCAATCTTCAACAACTATCACCCTGATCAGTCAGCAGCCATCAACACTGAGGCAATACCCTCCACAGCAAAAAGATTACCACTAGCTAAAGGTTCAGAGGATGGTTAGCATTTTTTAGCAATAAAATATTTTAATTAATAGTCAAGGTGAGTACATTTTTTTTAGACATAATGCTTTTGTCCACTTATTAGACTGCAGTGTAGTATAAACTTAAGCACTAGGAAACCAAAGAATTTGTGTGACTGACTTTATTGCCATCTATGCTTTATTATGGTCTGGAACTGAAACCTGAAATATCTCTGACATCTGTCTATACTTCTAGTAGACTACTAGACTATTTGTGGTCTTTACACTATAGCTGCTGGTCACTCACGTGTGAGTGCTAAGTCGCTTCAGTCATGTTCAACTCTTTGCGACCTTATGTACTATAGCCTGCCAGGCTCCTGTGCCCAAGGGATTCTCCAGGCAAGAATAATGAAGTGGGTTTCCATGCCCTCCTCCAGAGGATCCTCCAAACCCAGGAATCGAACCCATATCTCTTATGTCCCCTGCACTGACAGACGGGTTCTTTACCACCAGCATGACCTGGGAAGCCTGACTGGGCACTTAGTAAGCAAGTAATCAAGTTCTTAGGGAATGGGCTTCCCTATAAATCCACATCTGGCCCTGAGTTGGAGTACCTGGTCCAGGTTAGTGGAAAATCAGCCAGAAGTGGAAAGGAGGCTGAGAGGAGAGACTTTGAGAACATGATTGCCACTAATGAAGAACAGCCTGTGGATTGGGGCTGTTCAGCTTAGAGGCACTAAATCTGACTAAATCAGATTGAGGCTTGATACCTTTCATGTGAAGTTGGAGAACACCACCTAATTCTCAGGGAAATTGCACTGAGGACTGTGTGAAGCACTTTACAACTCTATCTCACTCGGTTTCCCAACAGCACTATGAGGTAGATAAAGATTATCAGTCATGTTTCAAGATGAGGAAAAGTGTAGCTCAGAGAAGTAAAGTGTCTTCCCCCAAAGCACATGGCTAGTTAAGAGACAAATCTCATTTCTAGATGTCAAACTGTATGCTTTTCTTACCTCAGTTTGTCCTGTAGGGTTTGCGATATTTCCCTTCAATAGTCAGATCACAAATCAAAAGTTGTTTTCTGGAAGATTTCTCTGATTAACCAAGAATTGCTAACTATATTATCAAATCTCATTTCCAGAGCAGCTTACTCCCTACTATCTCAGCATTCATGAATTTGATCCTTCTCACTACATTATAAACCCTTTGAGAACAAAAATCTGCTTTAAACTATAACAACTTCTGTGGCCTTCAAACACAGCCCAGCTCAGGATAGCCAGTAACTCAGAGGATATCAGGAATGTCATGTTCTTAAGCTGACTTTTCTATCATTAGGTGTGGCAAGCATGTTTTCATGTTTATTTCCACTATAATTTCAAATAAAAGGGCTTTCATTTTTAATTGCTCTGTAATTGGCAGTGGATTCCTAATTCTTTAATTTTCTCTGACAAATAGTTAATGGTGTGTAAATAAGCAGATGTACTTTTAGAGCTGGCTTTTGGAAGCAACCCCTTGGCAAATCCATTCAGGAAACTAAAGATCGCTTTTGAAAAACAATTCTTCGACTTCTTTTTTGTGTGTAGATTTTCTTATACGGGTTTTCATAAACCAAGGTGCTCCTGTGGTCTAAATAAACCTCAGTTCCCAGAAAGGATCACTTATCTTGTGAGCACAGAACTCAGTGGAAAATTAAAGAAAATGCAAGCCTGAATTTCCACAAAGTCTAAGAAAATTAAATTCTGTTTACCTGGTGTTTCCACTCACATGTCAGGTTATGCTGCTAGAAAAGTAGCTTCATGAAATTATATCTACTTGATACAGTTGGTTTAGAACAAAGCAAGTTAAATAAGGAGGGAAATGCTATGACATTGACAAAAGCAAAGGATAAGTCATGTGTGCTAGAGAAGTATGAGAAAAACATTATGATAGAAGGTTATAGTCAAAAAACTACTTTACTTCATTTACAGTTGTCAGAATGGATGAAATAGGTAGAAACTTGAAGTCTGATCTTATTTTTGCCTTCCTAAATGAAAAACCAAATCTGTTATAGTAAAAGCCTAATTTATTGGAGTATGTTTTTACTCCTATACAACTTTCAGAAAATTGAAAAGGCATTTGTCACCCCAGTTTCCTGCAGTGTATATTACTGAACTGTTTCTTTTTTGTTCTGCTATAGCAAAACGTATTTAAATACTCACATCTGCATTTTGATTATGTCTGATAGGCAGCTTTATACTGATAGTTCAACTGGTTGGATTTTTTTTTCCTGCACCTTCCAATATAATTAAACTTGGTGGCTATCAGTGACCTGCTTCAAAAGAGAACCTCTTGTCAGTAAATCTTTTGGATTTACTCTATGTGAAATTAGAACTGGGAAAGGGCTAAAGGAGCGATAATATATGAAAATAATTAGTAAAGATTCCTGCTCAATAAATGGTAGCCTCTAATACTATCAATTTCATTACTTTAGGGAAATAAACATCTTATTCCAGGAGACCAGAAATGGGCCTGATTAAGTCCGCCGTGTTAGGGTTGGAGAGAAAGGGACAACTTTGCCAGCAGCAGTCTATTCAAGTCCTTTGTTGCTGTAGTTGTTGTTTAGTTGCTAAGTCGTGTCTGACTCTTTTCGACCCCATGGACAGTAGCCCGTCAGGCTCTCTATCCATGGGATTTCCCAGGTAAGAACACTGGAGTGGGTTTCCATTTCCTTCTCCAGGAGATCTTCCCTATCCAGGGACGGAACCCATGTCTCCTGCTTGGAAGGCGGACTCTTTACCTCTGACCCACCTTGGAAGCCAAATCAAGTACTTTGGAAAGGACAATTTGATTCAGTCTTTGAATTTAACCTCTAATTCTCAATGAATAGCAAAATGAGAGTAACATTTTCTGGGTAATAAAAAGTAATTGTTTTTTAAGTACAAATGACAAGAGTGGTGATTGAAATCTTAAAAAATCTAGATATTAATTACGTTATTTGCTATGTTCCATAACCTTAGGAGGTACTTGGTACTGTTAAGTCACTACATAATTGTCTTTAAAGGAAAACATAATATAATAGTTATTCAAGTTTATGCACTATGTGATTTATTTTTTACTGATACTCAGAAAAAACAGTTTCTAGTTTGAAACCATTGGGTAAGTCTACTTAAATGTCAAAATAATAGGCTTGTTTGCTGTTCCACCCTTGACTTAAGCTAATTTGTTATTAAAAAATAGTATTACCTAAAATTTTAGAGGTAGATTTGTTATAATTTTTAAATATTTTTAAATCAGTGAAGATCTAAAGTCTTCAGATGAGAAAATTATGGAATATATTGAAAATTGATCACAAATTCATTTATGTTTTACTTACATGTTTTGATCTGACAAAAAAATTAATTTCAAAAGTTACCCATTTCCCTTAAAAATTTTGCTAAGTGCATGCTATGTTGTAGGTTTGGCCAAAAAAAAAAAAGTGAAAAAGACAGTCTCAACCTTTAAATTGTTTATCATCTGATAGCATATTTAGCAGTAAATTTACATTTTCACATGGTTATGTGCTGTTTTATAAATTTGTTTTTAAAAACTCAGGTAGTCAGTTTGGAAATATTTCTGCTTTTCTTGAATAATACAATGCTGAATTATAAAATGTACATCTTATTTTGTTCCCCTTGACTACAATGTTCAGTATATAACTCTTGATTTTAAATTGATGCTGTACTCTCACACCTAAAACCTGTTCAAGTGATCAGAATGCTTTTTGTAAAAGAACAAATAGAATAAGAAATTTCATTAGTAACAGCAAAGATGGAAACACATAATATAGCCTAAAAACATGGTCATGGAAACCTGAGTTCTAAATAATTCTCCCAAGCATTAAAAATGGAGTCAACTCATGGAAATAACACAGAGGAAGTAATTATTTGTACCAAAGGCAGAAAATACTGACTTTATCAAGCTTTGTATGACAATCACAGAAAAACGTGGGTACTAGTTTCTTTAAACTCAACTCTGACTCTGCAGAGTTCTTAAACTATACACTAAATTTCAAACTGAAGAAAGGCCAAATACTGAGATTCTAATATGGAAGAGGAGCAAGAAGCAGGGAACAGTGGAGGGAAGATGAGCACAGGAAGGAGCAGAAAGTCCAGGAAACAATGACCAAGAGAATTTGCGTTTGTTTCAACTATCATTTCGCCACTAACTGAAGTCTAGCTCAACTTGTAAGATTTCCAATCTACATAGAAACACAAATATACTACCATGTGTAAAATAAATAGCTAGTAGTAACCTGCTGTGTAACACAGGGAGCTCAGCTTGATGCTCTGTGATGACCTAGATGGGTGGGAAGTCCCAGAAGGAAGAGATATACATAAACATATTGCTGACTTACATATTCTGCTGATGTACAGCAGAAACTAACACAACATTGTAAAGCAATTATACTCCAATAAAAAAGAAAGAAAGAAGGAAAGAAACTATAAAAAATAAATAAAAGGACTTACCTGGTGGCGCAGTGGATAGGAATCTGCTTGCCAACACAAGGGACACAGGTTCAATCCCTGGTCCAGGAAGATTCCACTTGCCTCAGAGCAACTAAGTCCATGTGCCACAACTACTGAGACCACGTGCTGCAATGACTGAACCCCAAGCACCTAGAGCTTGTGCTCCACAAACAGAGAAATCACCGCAATGAGAAGCCCAAGCACCACAACCAAGAGTAGCCCTCACACACTGCAACTAGAGAAAGCCCCACACAACAACAAAGACCCAGCACAACCAAAAATAAATAAATAAAATTATTTTAAAATTTATTAAAAAATAAATTTTTAAAATATGGCTTATAAGGAAACCTGGTGGTTGCTTGGTAGTTTGTTCTTACATACAGCTTCCTAGAGGAATGGAGTACCAACATAAATACTAACCAACTTACAAACTGCTGCTAATTTAGTGCAGATTCCAATGTCACTCTGTGTATCCTAGACTTAGAGTTTATTAATAAACTACAGTGGGATTCCACTGTATGGTTTTTCCAGTAGTCATGTATGGATGTGAGAGTTGGACCATAAAGAAAGCTGAGCGCTGAAGAATTGATGCTTTTGAACTGTGGTGTTAGAGAAGAATCTTGAGAGTCCCTTGGACTGCAAGGAGATCCAACCAGTCCGTCCTAAAGGAGATCAGTCCTGGGTGTTCATTGGAAGGACTGATGTTGAAGCTGAAACTCCAATACTTTGGCCACCTGATGCGAAAGTCTGACTCATTTGAAAAAACCTTGATGCTGGGAAAGATTGAGGGTGGAAGGAGAAGGGGATGACAGAGGATGAGATGGTTGGATGGCATCACTGACTCCATGGACATGAGTTTGAGTAAACTCCCAGAGTTGGTGATGGACAGGGAGGCCTGGCGTGCTGCAGTCCATGGGGTCGCAAAGAGTCGGACACGACTGAGCGACTGAACTGAACTGAACTGAACACTGGGATTCATGTGAAAATATTCATTTTCTCTCAATAAATACTACATTAGATTTAACCCATCATATCAGAAAATTCCTCCCAACTCTATTTAAGGCATATTAGATATTTATGAATTAACACTGGCATGATAAATGCCAAATAAATTAATAACTATCGACCACTAATATGTGAAGAGGCAGCAGAAAGATTGAAAAGGTTTAAATACATTTTGGGAAGAGACAGTTACCACCTTGTTTATTCAACCATGGAGAGTTGTATTGGTCTTCCTTATAATTTTGAGATTCACATAAATTTATATCATCCATAAGTTCACCATCAGCTAACTTTTGCTTCTTCTCTACTTGATTTTTCTTTACTCTATTTGAAATTGAAGTTTGAGACACATTGAAGTCTAGATGTAAACACTTGAAAAATATTTTTTAAACATTATATTTATAGAAGCATAAATAACTCCCCCTATGATGGTTATTTGCCAGTGTTAAAGTGTATTTGTCACTAGTAGTATTAAGAACAAAACCAAAAAGCACATAAAAAGGCTGTGTTGAAATTACAAACAGTCATAGGGTGACCGGAAGATACAAAATGAACATTTGAATATCAATAGGATAGAAAGGATATCTACATATAAATTTTAGGCTTGAAAAGCAATCAAGATTTCACTTAAGATTCCCAACATGAGCTTCAAAGACAAATTAGCTTTTGTCTGGATGCAGTCGCCACACATACAAAGTCCCAGGGAATTTCCTAAAACTGGGTGATGCAAGGAAGGACCTACATTTGTCTGTGCACACTGAAGTAAAAACGAACACATTTTTTAAATATGCGATTTTATTGGGAATTTTTTTACCAACTACAAGAATATAAATGTGTTTAAGCACCCACATTGAATATGACTTCATACTAGAAATTAGCTTAAATTTCAGGTTCCACAAAGAGATGTTTTTAAGCTACAATCTCCTCAGTTCTCTAATTGCATTTGTAATAAAACTGTTCTCATGCTTTTAAGTTGCAATTACTGCAATAAGA
This sequence comes from Bos indicus x Bos taurus, assembly GCF_003369695.1. Lineage (NCBI taxonomy): Eukaryota > Metazoa > Chordata > Mammalia > Artiodactyla > Bovidae > Bos > Bos indicus x Bos taurus. The sequence goes on along the minus strand of NC_040076.1, from coordinate 53,987,631 downwards.
TATATACTTACCCGATTGATCATTATAATTTAAAAAATCAATAAACCACCTATGGGACACTCACAGAATTGACCTGGTTCAGTTTTTTAGGTTGTATATACAATAGGCTGCACAAAAGAAGAAACCAGATTTATAAATACACACACCAAAAATTGGTCCACTGACAGGGACTTGCAAAAGTTAATTGTCCTTACCCAGAGTAGTATGTCCAAATCTAGTATCTTTGGGCACTATTAATAAAATACTAGTTCATTTTAGACACCCACTTATGTATTTCATTGTGAATACAAATGTTCAATTCTTTTTCTTCTCAGATGTAATGCTTACGAGTATAATGTTAGAATTCTGAAAGAGCCAGTTGCCCATGGCTAACTACAAATTTTGAAATAGGAAAGCAAATTGTATCAAAAGTTTGTCCTTGGGAAAGATTCAGTAAAATATTTAATTTGTAAACTTCTGATCATCATAAATTACCAAAAAGGTGACATATAGTTAACATTACAAGCTGGCAGAAATTCTAACACTTATTTTCAAAATATAAGGTCATAACTGAGCAGAATTGTCTGCTGCTGCTGCTGCTGCTAAGTCGTGTCAGTTGTGTCTGGCTCTGTGCGACCCCATAGACCAGAACTGCCTATGATTCTTATAAAAAGTCATTACTTTCTGCCATTTTCAGTGTCACCTTAGTAAACTAACAATTTCCATGTGATTACAGATGCTTATATGTTCCTGTGCTGGCGCAAACTCACACCAACCCCAGAGAAGCTTGAAATAAGCCTCACCTTGCTTTTAGAGCAAACAAAAGATGGCCTTTCTAGAGTTCTAAGTGATCACAGTACACTCCCCAGAACACACATACACACCCACTCACTCATATACACCTTTCTGAATGACCTGGACAGCATAACACCCTTTCATCTTCTGTAAATCCTACTTGTGGCTGCTGCTGCCAAGTCACTTCAGTCGTGTCGGACTCTGTGCGACCCCATAGACAGCAGCCCAGCAGGCTCCCTCGTCCCTGAGATTCTCCAGGCAAGAACAATGGAGTGGGTTGCCATTTCCTTCTCCAATGCATGAAAGTGAAAAGTGAAAGTGAAGTCTCTCAGTCATGTCCGATTCTTCACGACCCCATGGACTGCAGCCTACCAGGCTCCTCTGTCCATGGGATTTTCCAGGCAAGAGTACTGGAGTGGGGCGAGAAGCTACAAATCCCAAGGCCCCCTTTCCACATGGGACTTCATGCAGTAAAGGCCTGTATGAAGCTGCACCATCATTTGGTCTAAGAAAGCTGGATCTTTAGGTTACACTGCATGAGTTTAAGATACCACTCTACTACTTATTGGGTTTCCCTGGTGGCTCAGATGGTAAAAAATCTGCTTGCAGTGCAAGAGACCTGGTTTTGAACCCTAGGTTGGGAAGATCCCCTGGAAAAGGGAGTAACAACCTACTCCAGTATTCTTGCCTGGAGAATTCCATGGACAGAGGAGCCTGGCGGGCTACAGTCCATGGGTTTGCAAGGAGTCAGACAAGACTGAGCGACTAACACACACACACACACACACACACTGCTACTTATTGGCTGCGCAATCTTGGATATGTCATTTCATCTCCCTGAGCCCCAGTTTCCTCTCTCTTAAAAGATAAAATTTTAACTATCTCATATATATGTTATGTTATTGTTCAGTTGCTCAGTTGTGTCTGACTCTTTGTGACCCTATGGACCACAGGACACCAGACTTCCCTGTCCTTTACCACCTCCCAGAGCTTGCTCAAACTCATGTCCATTGAGCCAGTTATGCCATCCAACCAACAATCTCATCCTCTGTCAGTTGAATAGGTGAGATAGAGAATGAGTGGCCCTCACATCCTAAACTAGTTACAATCTGGCTCTTCACAGAAAAGTTTACTGATCATGGATATACATACCATACACACATACAAACACACACACATTTATATGTCTTTGTATATCATATCTATACATGTATAAATAAATAAACATAAACATGTATTATACATGTTTATAATACATGTATAAGCATGTATTATATGTATTTTGTCAACAGTATATATATGCACATATAAACAGAGAAGGAGGAAAGGCAGTAATTAGCATTTATTTATCATTTACCTAGTGCCGAAAACTTTGCACGTTTTTAGTTTATATAATTCTCGCGAATTATATGGTGCATGCATGTATGAGCATATATATAGCTTGCTGTTGTTCAATTGCTAAGTCATGTCTGACTCTTTATGACCCCATGGACTGCAGCATGCCAGGCTTCCCTGTCCTTCACCATCTCCCAGAGTTTGCTCAAACTCATGTGCTTTGAGTCTGTGATGACATCCAACCATCTCATTCTCTGTCACCTCCTTCTCTGCTTGCCCTCAGTCTTTCCCAGCATCAGGTTCTGGGCTAATAAGACACACGTACCCCAATGTTCACTGCAGCACTATTTACAATAGCTAGGACATAGAAGCAACCTACATGTCCATCGACAGATAAATGGACCAAGAAGTTGTGGTACATATGCACAATGGAATATGTACTCTGCCATAAAAATAATAATAATAATAATGCATTTGACTCAGTTCTAATGAACCTACAGCCTATTATACAGAGTGAAGTAAGTCAGAGGGCTTCCCTGATAGCTCAGTTGATAAAGAATCCGCCTGCAATGCAGGAGACCCTGGTTCGATTCCTGGGTTGGGAAGATCCACTGGAGAAGGGATGGCTACCCACTCCACTATTCTTGGGCTTCCTTTGTGGCTCAGCTGGTAAAGAATCCACCGGCAATGTGGGAGACCTGGGAAGTAAGTCAGAAAGAGATAGACAAATATCATATATTAATGCATATATATGGAATCTAGAAAGATGGAACTGATGAATCTATCTGTAGGGAAGCAAAGGAGATGCAGACAGAGAGAACAGACTTGTGGATGCAGAGGGGGCAGGAGAGGGTGGGCTGAATTGAGACAGTAGATTGAAACATACATTACCATAGGTAAAATTAGACAGCCAAAGGAAACTTGCTGTATGACGCAGGCAGCTCAAATCCAATGCTCTGTGACAACCTAGAGGGGTGTGATGGGGTGGGGAGGTAGGCGGGAGGTTCAAGAGGGAGGGAATATACACACACTTACGTCCAACTCATGTTGATACACAGCAGAAACCAACATAATATTGTAAAGCAATTATCCTCCAATTAAAAATACATTTTTAAAATTATATAGTCTTTGAATGTTAAAATGATATTTAGAATTACATTTAGCAGTTTTTACATGCTTTATGTTTCATATTTACTAAAGAATAAAGTCAGCTTTATATTTCTCTCTTGAAATAGCTTTCTTTTTATCATAAGTTCAATTACTATTGTATTACAGTCCCTATATTTGGTTTTATAAATTTGACGTTTCAATCTATATTCCAACTCTAGTTTGACCCTAAGCTATAGTACAATTGTTCCTTCCATACACAATAGTTTGTTTATATTATGTACCAGTAGCACCAAGCAATTAGAGGTCTCTAATTGCCTCCCTGAAGACAATTTATGCTAAAAATCACCCTACTAAAATAATCAGGAGACAAAATAAACACATTTGCCATTCTTTCTCAATATTATCAAATCCTCAACATGAGCCTTGAAACCCCCATCTTCCATTGTTAATAGAGGGCTTTTGGGTTTGTTTTTGTTTCTTTTATTGGCTTGTGTTATTTATTTGCTTTGTTTGATTTACTTACAAGCATTTTGAATATTGTTCATTTTGGATATACATTCAGCTCAGTTCAGTGGCTCAGTCGTGTCCGACTCTTTGTGACCCCATGAACCACAGCACACCAGGCCTCCCTGTCCATCACCAACTCCTGGACTCCACCCAAACCCATGTCCATTGTGTCAGTGATGCCATCCAACCATCTCATCCTCTGTCATCCCCTTCTCCTCCTGCCCTCAATCTTTCCCAGTATCAGGGTCTTTTCAAATGAGTCAGCTCTCCATATCAGGTGGCCAAAGTATTGGAGTTTCAACTTCAACATCAGTCCCTCCAGTGAACACCCAGGACTGATCTCCTTTAGGATGGACTCGTTGGATCTCCTTGCAGTCCAAGGGACTCTCAAGAGTCTTCTCCAGCACCACAGTTCAGAAGCATCAATTCTTCGGCGCTCAGCTTTCTTCACAGTCCAACTCTCACATCCATACATGACTACTGGAAAAACCATAGCCTTGACTAGACGGACCTTTGTTGGCAAAGTAATGTCTCTGCTTTTTAATATGCTGTATAGGTTGGTCATTGGAGAAGGCAATGGCACCCCACTCCAGTACTCTTGCCTGGAAAATCCCATGGACGGAGGAGCCTGGTAGGCTGCAGTCCATGTGGTGGCTAGGAGTCTGACACGACTGAGCGACTTCACTTTCACTTTTCACTTCCATGCATTGAAGAAGGAAATGGCAACCCACTCCAGTATTCTTGCCTGGAGAATCCCAGGGATGGGGGAGCCTGGTGGGCTGCCATCTATGGCGTCGCACAGAGTCGGACATGACTGAAGCGACTTAGCAGCAGGTTGGTCATAATTTTCCTTCCAAGGAGCAAGCGTCTTTTAATTTCATGGCTGCAATCACCATCTGCAGTGATTTTGGCGCCCCCAAAATATAAAGTCTGTCACTGTTTCCACTGTTTCCTCATCTATTTGCCGTGAAGCGATGGAACCGGATGTCATGATCTTAGTTTGGTGAGGGAGAGAAAGGAAACAAGAGACACTGTATCTTCCATCCACTTGTATAAGAAGAGATTAAGTGACTATGAGGCTGAGACTTAAAAACTTAAAAACAAAGATGTAGGGTTTAGAGTTTCAGAAGGAAAAACAATTTCCTTTAGCAAAGAAAAATGTTCTCCTAATGTCTACATTAAATACAACGTGAAAATCAGTAACAAGAGCCTTCGTAGTCTGAATTTACACCTTAGCACCCAAGTTTGTAGTTCCTTAAGCCATTCTTCATGATTTAAAGAACCTTAGGATGTGGTCCAGTAGTTAGGACTCAGTACTTTCACTGCTGGGACCCAGGTTCAATCCCTGGTCAGGGAAATAAGATTTCACAAGTTTCTCAGGACAGCCAAAAAATTTTTTTAATAAAAATAAAGAAGAAAGTTTACACAAATCAGATATTAAGAGTTATGGCTAACCAAGAGGTAAGGAAGTGCTTTTAAATGACTGGGAGGAAAGAAAAAAAGGATGGGGACATGTCAAAAGAACAAATGAAGCTCCAAAGCACATGTGCCCTTTTTTCATTTAAGTTAAAGTTGATACGGTTAACACAAAATGAGTTTCCAAAGATGCCCACATCCTAATCCCTGTGAATAAGTTGCCTTACACCATAAAAATAATTTTTCAGACATGATTTAGTTAAGCATCTTGACAGTGAGAGATTATCCTGGATTGTACACATAGGCCCCATGTAATCACAAGGGATTTTTTTTACCATGGAAGCAAGAGGGTCAGGATCAGAGAAGGTATATGACAACAGAAGCAGAGGAAGGAGATGCAGGACCACAAGCTATGGAATGTGGGCAGCCAAGCTAGGAAAGACAGTAAAACTTCTCCCCAAGTGCGTCCAGAAAGAACGCAAGCCTCCTGCTCCTTTGATTTTAGCCCAAGATTAATTTGTGGACATCTGACCTCTAGACCTGTAGGAGAATAAATGCGTGTTGCTTTAAGCCACTGTCTGTGATAGTTTGTTACAGAAGCAATAGGAAAGAAAGTAGTTGGCTTTATGACACATAACTGAAAGCATCCTAACCCCACCAAACTATTCAAAACCAGTTATGCGGTAAGAAGATCAACCTCCTAGATGGACCTCCAGTCACAAAAACATATAGAGCTCCTGGAGTGAGATTATTGAAAATGTGATTTTAGTTTCAAATTTGATTTTTAAACAGAACCAAGACTGACTTTTGATGATGTAGCAATTTTGAGTATAATTAACTACCACAAAACTATTGTTCATCTAAACCAAAGTGTTCCTCATGAAACAAATATAGACTTCTTGTAGATTTGATTAGATACCTGCATTGATAATCACCACAAAGTCAAAAAAATCCCTATAGGAGAAAACTCCTATAGGGATATCTACTAAAAATGTTGAGTAGAAGAATGTTTTACAAGTATGTGGTCAGTCAAGAAAGTGAACTTTATAATGAACAACCTCAAGGTTGAATGTTAGTTTTCTTTTATGTTGACCTGCCGTTCAAAAAAAAAGTGAGACAATGTGTTATAGTAGAAAGAGACAAGTATTAGGAATACTGGGAAAGAGTCTTCTAATATAAAGAACATGCAGGGAAAAGTCAGTCATGTATCCATGGCTTGAAGGGAAAAGAGAGGAAATTAGAGAGAAAAGGACTAGAGTCATGTACCTCACTACTCTAGACCTCTGCCCCTGAGTCTTCTGCTTGGCCATCTGTCCCTTTACTCATCTCCTATCTCAAATTTAATATGAAAACAGACCAAGAGGTGAAGAAGAAAATAAACAGCATAATAAAGTGTGATTCCATAATTATTTTCAGCCACTTCTATTTGGACAAGGCTGCCCTAGCTATATTAAAAAGCAGAGACTACTTTGTCAACAAAGATCTATCAAGGCTATGATTTTTACCAGTAGCCATGTATGGATGTGAGAGTTGGACCATAAAGAAAGCTGAGCACTAAAGAATTGATGCTTTTGAAATATCATGTTGGAGAAGACTCTTGAGAGTCCCTTGAACTGCAAGGAGAGCAAACCAGTCATTCCTAAAGGAAAGCAGTCCTGAATATTTTAGATTGGAAGGACTGATGCTGAAGCTGAAACTCCAATACTTTGGCCACCTGATGCAAAGAGCTGACTTATTAGAAAAGACCCCGAGGCTGGGAAAGATTGAAGGCAGGAGGAAAAGGGAATGACAGAGGATGAAATGGTTGGATGGCATCACTGACTTGATGGACATGAGTTTGAGCAAGCCCCAGGAGATGGTGATGGACAGGGAAGCCTGGCAAGCTGCAGTCCACGGGGTTGCAAAGAGTTGGACACAACTGAACGACTGAACTGAACTGCCCTATCTATAGAACACCTGGGTGACTCAGTGGTAAAGAATCTGCCTGCCAATGCAGAATATGCAAGAGGTTTGGGTTCCATCCCTGGGTCAGGAAGATCCCCTGGAGGAGGAAATGTCAACCCACTCCATTATTTTTGCTGGGAAAATTCCATAGACCGAGGAGTCTAAAGAGCGACAGTCTGTGGGGTCACAAAGAGTGGGACACAGCTGAGCGACTGAGTGGACATGCATGCCCTACATGAAGCACCTAACTGGTTAAAGGGAAAAAGTAAATAAGGTAAACATCAAAAGGACTGTAGAATCATAAAAGATCAATGAAGTTCCTCATACAGTCTAGAAACAAAGAATCTCAAAGGAATAATCTAGAAATACTTTTATTTTTCATTTAGCAATATGCCCAGTTGATACTATCCCAGATGCTGGACACATGGGGACGGTGAAGGTTGGGATGAGGGAGTGGACAGGCTAACCTTTCCCTGTGAAAGCAGGGATCTGATCATTCTTATTCACTGTTGCATATCCAGCACTTAGACTCATTAATGAATGAAGAAAAAATACAGGGAAGTCAAGGGCTATCAATTCTTCAAAAAGTTGATATAACACATGATACTAATCAAATCAATGATACAGGTAAGGTTTACCTTGGGCAAGAAAGGAGAGAATGTTACTGTTTCACACCTGAAATGTTTAGTAGCAGGGTTCAGTAGCCACTTCCCTACAATATACACTAACCTAGCAATCCTAACTGTTTTGGGAGTCTTGCTGGTATTTGTCAGCATCTAAAACTGCACTGTCCCATACAGTAGCCATTAGCCACAGACACCTACTCAGATTTAAACTACTTAACATTTAATTTAAAATTCTGTTACTCACTTGCAGTAGCCACAGTTCAATGTCTAGTGGCTACCATTATCCTAGAAAACTCAATTATACTGCTCTCTTCCACACCATGCTACATTAAAAGATAAAAATAGCCAGAATTTTATAAATGAGAGAAATAAGAAACAGTGCACATGCACGCACACACACACAGAGCTAAATCGTTCCATATCAACTCAGCATCTAAAGGAGACAAGTCAATTTTGTTTCTGATAAATCTTCCTTCTTCCCAAATACAATTGAACCTCAATATCACAGGTTTAGACTATGTAGGCCTACTTCTACATGGATTTTTTTCAATAAATATATTTGAAAATTTCTCAGAGATCTGAGACAATTTGAAAAAAACTCACAAACTGTACAGCCTAAAATATGAAAAAAATTAAGTATGTCACAAATCCATAAAATATATGTAGATACTAACCTATTCTATCATTTACTGCCATAAAATATGCTCATATCTATTATCAAAATGTTAAAATGTATCAAAACTTGTACATACACTTGCAGATGATTCATTCATTAGTGTATGTGCCAGGCTACTCTGAAGCAATTGTATAAATTACTACACCACCATAAAGCAATCTATATTGCTGCTTCTTCGTTATCAATGTATGAGTCATTATATCTGTAAATAAAGTTGATTTTTTTTTCACATTCTTTTTGTTTTTTGGCCATGCCACAACATGAGGATCTTACTTCCCTAACCAGGGATCAAACCAGTGCCCCCCTATATAGAAGCGAGGAATCCTAACCACTGGTCTGTTGGGCAATTCCAATTTTTTTTCGCTGTTGATGTCTAGTAATACGTATAACATCTATAGTGTTTTGTATAATTAAAGATAACATGGATGTAAGTACTAACAGATGATTAGTCTTCTAAACAGATGACATAAACTTACGGTATCAGTAATACAAGAAGTTGAGTTCAGTCCCTCAGTCATGTCCGACTCTTTGCAACCCCATGAATTGCAGCACGCCAGGCCTCCCTGTCCATCACCAACTCCTGGAGTTCACTCAAACTCACGTCCATCGAGTCAGTGATGCCATCCAGCCATCTCATCCTCTGTCGTCCCCTTCTCCTCCTGCCCACAATCCCTCCCAGCATCAGAGTCTTTTCCAATTAGTCAACTCTTCCCACGAGGTGGCCAAAGTACTGGAGTTTCAGCTTTAGCATCATTCCTTCCAAAGAAATCCCAGGGCTAATCTCCTTCAGAATGGACTGGTTGGATCTCCTTGCAGTCCAAGGGACTCTCAAGAGTCTTATCCAACACCAGAGCTCAAAAGCATCAATTCTTCAGCACTCAGCCTTCTTCATAGTCCAACTCTCACATCCATTCATGACCACAGGAAAAACCATAGCCTTGACTAGACTTTGTTGGCAAAGTCTGCTTTTCAATATGCTTTCTAGGTTGGTCATAACTTTTTTTCCAAGGAGTAAGCGTCTTTTAATTTCATGGCTGCAATCACCATCTGCAGTGATTTTGGAGCCCCCAAAAATAAAGTCTGCCACTGTTTCCACTGTTTCCCCATCTATTTCCCATGAAGTGATGGGACCAGATGCCATGATCTTTGTTTTCTGAATGTTGAGCTTTAAGCCAACTTTTCACTCTCCTCTTTCACTTTCATCAAGAGGCTTTTTAGTTCCTCTTCACTTTCTGCCATAAGGGTGGTCTCATCTGCATATCTGAGATTATTGATATTTCTCCAGGCAATCTTGATTCCAGCTTGTGCTTCTTCCAGCCCAGTGTTTCTCATGATGTACTCTGCATATAAGTTAAATAAGCAGGGTGACAATATACAGCCTTGATGTACTCCTTTTCCTATTTGGATCCAGTCTGTTGTTCCATGTCCAGTTATAACTGTTGCTTCCTGACCTGCATATAGGTTTCTCAAGAGGCAGGTCAGGTGGTCTGCTTTCCCATCTCTTTCAGAATTTTCCACAGTTTATTGTGATCCACACAGTCAAAGGCTTTGGCATAGTCAATAAAGCAGAAATAGATGTTTTTCTGGAACTCTCTTGCTTTTTCCATGGTCCAGCGGATGTTGGCAATTTGATCTCCGGTTCCTCTGCCTTTTCTAAAACCAGCTTGAACATCAGGAAGTTCATGGTTCACGTATTGCTGAAGCCTGGCTTGGAGAATTTTGAGCATTATTTTACTAGCGTGTGAAATGAGTGCAGTTGTGAGGTAGTTTAAGCATTCTTTGGCATTGCCTTTCTTTGGGATTGGAATGAAAACTGACCTTTTCCAGTCCTATGGCCACTGCTGAGTTTTCCAATTTTGCTGGCATATTGAATGCAGCACTTTCACAGCATCATCTTTCAGGATTTGAAATAGCTCAACTGGAATGCCATTACCTCCACTAGCTTTATTCGTAGTGATGCTTTCTAAGGCCCACTTGACTTCACATTCCAAGATGTCTGGCTCTAGGTGAGTGATCACACCATCATGATTATCTGGGTCGTGAAGATCTTTTTTGTACAGTTGTCCTGTGTATTCTTGCCACCTCTTAATATCTTCTGCTGCTGTTAGGTCCATACCATTTCTGTCCTTTATCAAGCCCATCTTTGCATGAAATGTTCCCTTGGTAGCTCTATTTTTCTTGAAGAGATCTCTAGTCTTTCCCATTCTGTTGTTTTCCTCTATTTCTTTGCATTGATTGCTGAGGAAGGCTTTCTTATCTCTCCTTGCTATTCTTTGGAACTCTGCATTCAGATGCTTATATCTTTCCTTTTCTCCTTTGCTTTTTGCTTCTCTTCTTTTCACAGCTATTTGTAAGGCCTCCTCAGACAGCCATTTTGCTTTTTTGCATTTCTTTTCTATGGGAATGGTCTTGATCCCTGTCTCCTGTACAATGTCACGAACCTCATTCCATAGCTCATCAGGCACTCTATCTATCAGATCTAGGCCCTTAAATCTATTTCTCACTTCCACTGTATAATCATAAGGGATTTGATTTAGGTCATACCTGAATGGTCTAGTGGTTTTCCCTACTTTCTTCAATTTAAGTCTGAATTTGGCAATAAGGAGTTCATGATCTGAGCCACAGTCAGCTCCTGGTCTTCTTTTGTTGACTGTATAGGGCTTCTCCATCCTTGGCTGCAAAGAATATAATCAATCTGATTTTGGTGTTGACCATCTGGTGATGTCCATGTGTAGAGTCTTCTCTTGTGTTGTTGGAAGAAGGTGTTTGCTATGACCAGTGCATTTTCTTGGCAAAACTCTATTAGTCTTTGCCCTGCTGCATTCCATATTCCAAGGCCAAATTTGCCTGTTACTCCAGGTGTTTCTTGACTTCCTACTTTTGCATTCCAGGCCCCTATAAAGAAAAGGACCTATTTTTTGGGTGTTCATTCTAAAAGGTCTTGTAGGTCCTCATAGAATCGTTCACCTTCAGCTTCTTCAGCGTTACTAGTTGGGACATAGACTTTGATTACTGTGATATTGAATGGTTTGCCTTGGAAACAAACAGAGATCATTCCGTCGTTTTTGAGATTGCATCCAAGTACTGCATTTTGGACCCTTTTGTTGACCATGATGGCTACTCCATTTCTTCTAAGGGATTCCTGCCCGCAGTAGTAGATATAATGGTCATCTGAGTTAAATTCACCCATTCCAGTCCATTTCAGTTCGCTGATTCCTAGAATGTCGACGTTCACTCTTGCCATCTCCTGTTTGACCACTTCCAATTTGCCTTGATTCATGGACCTAACATTCCAGGTTCCTATGCAATATTGCTCTTTACAGCATCGGACCTTGCTTCTATCACCAGTCACATCCACAACTGGGTATTGTTTTTGCTTTGGCTCCATCCCTTCATTCTTTCTGGAGTTATTTCTCCACTGATCTCCAGTAGCATATTGGGCACATACTGACCTGGGGAGTTTCTCTTTCAGTATCCTATCATTTTGCCTTTTCATACTGTTCATGGGGTTCTCAAGGCAAGAATACTGAAATGGTTTGCCATTCCCTTCTCCAGTGGACCACATTCTGTCAGACCTCTCCACTATGACCCGCCTGTCTTGGGTGGCCCCACAGGGCATGGCTTAGCTTCATTGAGTTAGACAAGGCTGTGGTCCTAGTGTGATTAGATTGACTAGTTTTCTGTGATTATGGTTTCAGTGTGTCTGCCCTCTGATGCCCTCTTGGAACACCTACCATCTTACTTGGGTTTCTCTTACCTTGGATGTGGGGTATCTCTTCACGGCTGCTGCAGCAAAGCGCAGCCGCTGCTCCTTACGTTCCACGAGGGGGTATCTCCTCACTGCCGCCCCTCCTGACCTTGAACGTGGAATAGCTCCTCTAGGCCCTCCTGCGCCCACGCAGCCATGGCTCCTTGGACGTGGGGTTGCTCCTCCCAGCCGCCGCCCCGGCCTTGGGCGTGAGGTAGCTCTCTCGGCTGTTCCTGTGCCATCTCAGCCTGGCACTCTCAGCCGCTGCCTCTGACCTCGGACGTGGGGTAATTCCTCTTAGCCGCTGCCTGTAAATGTGTTTTCTATTCCTGTAATTTTCTTAATAACATTTTCTTTTCTCTAGCTCACTTTACTGCACGAATATTGTATGTAATACATATAACATACAAAATAAGAGTTAATAGATAGTTCATCAGTAAGGCTTCTGGTCAACAGTTGGCTGTTAGTAGTTAAGTTTTTGAGGGAGTAAAAAGTTATATGCTGGGTTTTCCCTGGTGGATAAGAGGTAAAGAATCCGCTTGCCAATCCAGGAGACATGGGTTCAATCCCTGATCAGGGAGGATCCCACATGCCTCAGAGCAATAAACCCCATGCACCACAACCGTTGAGCGTGTATTTTAGAGCCTGGGAGCCCCAACTACTGAGCCCAGGTGTCCTAGGCCTGAGCTTGACAAGAAAAGAAGCCACCACAATGAGAAGCCTAGACATGGCAACTAGAAAGTAGTCCCCACTCTCTGCAACTAGAGAAAAGCCCGTGCAGCAAGGAAGACCCAGCACAGCCAAAAATAAATAAATCAAATAATTTTTTAAAGTTATATGAAAATTTTGATTGCATAAGGGGTGGGCACCCCTCCACCCACGTTGGTCAAAGGTCACATGAATTTTTATTTAAGTTAGTAAAGATAATTTTCCGTAAAGACAATTTTCCACATATATGTCTAGCAATCACTGGAAAACATGAGAACCATATATTATCACATATTTGTATTCAGTTTTCCAGAACCCAGTACAATCTTATCAAGCAATATCTTATCTGCCAAATCCTCACACTTGTGGATTTGCATCTACCTGTTTACAGACACTGGTTGAAAATCTTGTAACAATTTGACAACTCACCTTTAAGATTGGCTGTGTACTGGGATTCAGTAATAGATCTGTCACACCACAATTACCAAGCCAAAGTTGCATTTTATTTCTAAATGCCCATAGAAGAATTTTTACTCAAACTGGAAAGTCTCTGGTACAAAAAGTATTCCCTTAAAATCTGCACTTCATGAGGTTATCTAATTTGGTTCACCAATTAGATGCAATCTGCGTTATATTAAAACAAGCTGAGTGAGGTTTATTTAGCTAGAAATCCCCTTGGTAAATTATAAAAAGTGAGACATAAACTGGGCAAGCACCATTGCATAATCACTAATTACAAAAGTGAATGACTTTGGATTTTTCTGGGGGTCCAATAAAAGGGAATCTGCCTGCCAGTGCAGGGGATAGGGGTTCAATCCCTGGTACAGGAAGATTCCACATGCTACAGGGCAGCTAAGACCATGTGCCAAACTACTGAAGCCTGAAAGCCCTAGAGCCTGTGCTCTGCAACTAGAGAAGTCAACTCACTGAAAAGCCCGCGTGCAGCAACGTGGACCCAGTGTAATCAAAAGTTAAATAAATAATGTTTTTAAGTGAATGACTTTATGACAAAATTAGAGGTTAATTTGAAACCTCACCTGGAAATGAAAAACAAAACAAAGCTTAAAATAGAAGAAAATAATACACTAATTTGGATATGTGTATACATAAAAGCTATATTTTTCATATACAAAAAGAAAAAAGGGTCGGAGTATAAATAAGTGTGGAAATACCTGCTTATCCTCTTTGCCTTAATTAACTTTTCCCTAAAAGGGTATTAGTGAGTTCTCTCTTCTTAACAAGGACTATATAATACCAAACTTATAACTTATAAGTTTGTAACTATATAAGGTTACAAACTTGGGAAACAGTATAGTATGACTTTTGGAGAAAGTAGCGCTAAATCATTTACAAATTGCCCAAGTTAAAAAGAGTAGAAGATAAAGAACTCTAATTATGCAAGAAGTCAATAGCTCTTTTGCAAACCTGAACATAAAAGGACTTCCATCAGATCAGATCAGATCAGATCAGTCGCTTAGTCGTGTCCGAAACATAAAAGGACTTCCATAGGGACTGGTAAATTCTGGACTGTTAAACACTGTCCCAAAAAACCTAAAATTCTCACTTTACTAAAGGAACACCAAGTGATGACTCTTAAGAAGGTACACTCTTAAGAAGGTATCATGTTTTCAAATGGGAAGTGTAAGGAATGATATGAAAAAAGTTTTTCACGCCTTACTAATTTTGATGATATAAGTCACATTTGATTAGCCTTGTTAAGTGTCCATTGTCAAGAGTAGCTTAAGAAGAGAGAAATGTCCTCACTTACTGCCAAACTGTCATTTAGATTTATTTAGAATCTTATTCACATTTAAAGTTCTCAGTGCAGGGTATAAATTCAAGTTGTTACTGTTATTCAGTGCTAAGTCATGTCCAACTCTTTGCGATCCCATGAACTGCAGCACCCCAGGCTCCTCTGTCCTCCACTATTTCCTGGAATTTGCTCAATTCATGTCCATTGAAACAGTGATGCTATTTATCTCATCCTCTGCTGCCCCTCCTCCTTTTGCCTTTAATCTTTCCCAGCCTCAATGTCTTTTCCAATGAGTCGGCTCTTCTCATCAGGTGGTCAAAGTTTTGGAGCTTCAGCTTCAGTGTTAGTCCTTACAATGAATAGTCAGGATTGATTTCCTTTAGGATTGACTGGTTGGATCTCCTTGCGGTCCAAGGGACTTCAAGAGTGTTCTCTAAAACCACAATCCTAAAGCATCAATTCTTTGGTGCTCAGCCTTCTTCATGGTCCAACTCTCACATTCGTACATGACTACTGAAAAAAACCATAGATTTGACTATACAGAACTTTGTCAGCAAAGTGATAGCTCTGCTTATTAATATGCTATCTGGGTTTGTCATAGCTTTCCTTCCAAGGACAAGCATATTTTAAATTCATAAACTAAAATTCTCCCCTTAAATGCTTAAAATACTTGAAGGGAACTCCAGTATGTAGTTATTGATGGCATAAAGCAATTTTAGCAGTTTATTTGATAAAAATTTGACTTTGCATTTCTATCAAGAGATGGAAGCAAGAACCTTCCCCCAAAGGTTTACTGTAAAAATACAGAACATAATACTTTTCTGCCAATTGACCTGCTTAGATGGCAGGGGGAAAAGAAATAACTAGAGTTTTTGCCATGTAATATTTGAGGCTAACTTAAATAAATATCACTGCCATATAATGAAACAGTTTAGTGTCTTCTGCTCAACCACTACAACTTAATAATAACTCTCATTCATTGAGCAGTTATTTTATGTCAGGCACAACATTGAGTGCATTGCAAATGGAAATAATGACTGTATTAGATGGTTTTTATTATCTCAATGTTCAGAAAAAAATATTGAGACTCAGAGTTTAAAACATACGTCATGGTCAAATCATTAGAAACCAGCAGAGAAGAGATCTATAATACAGTCAAATCCTGACTCTAAAGTTTTGTTGTTCCTATATTGCTTCTTAAATTGTCCACAAAACACGCTTACACGATTTTTTTTTTTTTTTAAGGAGGAAAACATATTTTTATTCCCCAGTTTTCTCACTGCTAAAATGGTATTGGGGGAATTCCCTGGCAGTCCAATGATTAGGACTCCACACTTCCACTGCAGGAGGCCCAGGTTTGATCCCTGATGGCGGACCTAAGATCCCACAGGCCACCTAGGGCATGGCCAGAAAGAGAAAAAGAAAAAAACTTCAAAATAAAATAAAATGGAACTGGTATTGACTGCTTTGATTGATTCACATGTAGTTTAAAATTAAAGTAGATATGTAAAACTTCTTTAAAAAATAAATTTTTTGCAGGTTTTATGAAGGTCTTCTACCCATCTCAATAGCCCTGCAAAAACTGGTAAGATTAGTTTCTTTTAGGAGGGGAACCAGGAGGATATTAAGAAAGGAAGACGTTTATTACACGTCCTTTTACTCTTCCAAACTATATTAACTACTTTATCTGATCAAACAAATAAAATTTAATTAGAAATTATTTCCTCAAATGATCCTTATAGTAATAGATTATAGCTTGAGACATAAGTATGAATTTATGTTTGACTTAATATAGGTACAGATGGTTACATATAGAAATATTTATAGATATGTATATATATACAGCTTACTATATACACATATATTACTATTTTTTGCTCTGTCAACTTAAAGTATGTAAAAAAGTAAAGATACTCCTGTAAAAGCAAGCAAACCTAGAATCCAGATCTTGGTTTCTAATATGACTTTCTGATAAAAAGAAAGGGCTCCTTGGAGAAATGGTTGATTTTAAGACAAGGACAAGAATTACAGAAGATGAGCCTGGAGCATTTTGTAGTATCAATAAGTAAGGAAGTACTCAAAAAAAAAAAAGATGTGGATAAGTCAAATGAGCACAGAAACCACTGAACATCCAAAGGCCAAAGCTGAAATAATTTGATCAAGAAAATAAAGTAGTACTGGATTATAAACCAAAGTATAAAATAAATATCCATAAGTCTATATGAAAATAGATAAATGATTGAGTAAAGTAATAAATGGAGGAGAAGAGACAAATCTTTTGTGCAGAATTCCAAAAAAATATATGTAGATATTCTGCCCTTAAGGAGGGGAAATAAACCTCCCCATTCTGTAGGTGAGGACTGTAAATAATGACTTCCTTCCAAAGAGTACAAGATGGAAAGTGGGAGGCTTCCTCAGTGGTCCAGTGGTTAAGAATCTGCCTGCCAGCGCAGGGGGACACAGGTTTAAGCCTGGTCCAGGAAAAGTCCGCATGCTGCAGAGCAACTAGGCCTGTGCGCTGCAGCTACGGAGCCTGCATGCCCTAGAGCCCATGTTCTATAACAAGAGAAGCAACTGCAACGAGAAGCCCAAGCACTGCAGCAAAGAGTAGGCCTTGCTCAAAGCAAGGAGAGAAAGACTACATGCAGTAACAAAGGGCCAGGGTAGCCAATAAATAAACAAATAAATTTCAATGAAGTGGGGAAAAGAATAATTTTACAGTGGAAAAATCTGACAAGTACTACTTCAGTCAAGTGATCAAGGTCAACATCGACAGGCATAAGTCATGACCATAATATGTACTCTTGCTAGGAGGAGATGAAAATGGCACTTTACCCCTATGGTTTTTCTCCCAGTGACCCACAATCCCAGTCTTATCATGAAAAAAAAAAAAATTAGTCCCATGGAGGTAGAACATCCTACTTTTCATTCTAATTTGAAAGAGACTGCCACAACTAAAAGGAGTCTAAAGAGATACGACATCTAAATGAAATGCAGAACCCCGGATGGGGTCCTAGAAAAAGGACATTAGGTTAAAAACTAAAGATATAAATGAACTATGAATAATAGTTGCTGCTTCCCTGGTGACTCAGCCAGTAAGGAATCCTCCAGCAATGCAGGTGACCCAGGTTCAATCCCTGGGGAATGGCAACCCACTCCAGTATTCTTTCTTGCCTGGAAAATTTCATAGACAGAGGAGCTTGGTGGGCTACAGTTCATGGGGTCACAAAGAGTCAGACACAACTGAGGGACCAACAACCACCAACAACCCACTATGAACAATAGTAATAATGTATTGATATTGGTTCATTAGTTATGACACATATATTATACTAACGAATGATATTAATAAGAGGGAAAACAAGGTGTGGGTATAAGGGAACTCTGTACTATCATCTCATTTTTTTCTGCAAATCTAAAACCATTCTAAAAAATAAAATCTATTGCATTAAAAATAAGAAAAAGTAAAACAATGGTTTTCCAGACATTGGAAATCAGGGCAATGACTCCCAAGAGAAGGTAAGCAAACAATATAAATTGTAAACTTCCTCAGCTCACTTCCTAACCAATCCAAAGGACATCAAACAGTGGAAGTATTTATATGCTGCTTTGTTATTGTTTAGTCACTAAGTCGTGTCCACTTCTTTGGGGATCCCATGGACTGTGGCCCATCAGACTCCTCTGTCCATGGGATGTCCCAGGCCTGGGTGAATCTAAATATTAATACTACAACAATTTGATAATGTCTGAGCCACCAGGGAAGCTCTCTTAAAACTCAATATATATCAACTGTATGATCCAGCCCTTCCAAGAGAATTAAATAATATGTCCATACAAGGACATGTACAGTGCAAAGACTTGTACCTGTTCCTGGAAACTTTGTAATAATCACAAACTAGGAATAAACAAATGTCCATCAGTAAGTGAATAGGTAAACAAACTGTGGCAAATCAATACACTACTATTCAACAATAAAAATAACGAACTATGAATACACTCAATATCATGGATGAATCTCAAAGTAATTACACTGAATGAAAGAAACCAGACCCCAGCAAAAAATAAACATTCTGTACAATTCCATTTATATAAAATAATAGAATAAAGTGAGAACAAATTTACAGTATCAGAAATCAAAGTTTTAGTTTCCTGAGGACAGGGAGAGAGGAAGTAAGACAGGATTTTAAGAAGTACAGGAAAGTTAGGGTTTCATTTTATTAATTGTGGTGGTGTCTTTTTCACTGTATATACACACCAGGATTCCTCAAACTGTATGCTTTAAATGTATGCAATTTATTATGTGTCAAATACACCTCAATGAAGCTGTAATAAAATAATACTTAACAATATAGTATAACTAATTCAATAAAATAAGAATTTGATCCCATTCTGATATAAGTAAACAAATACAAACAGAAAGCTCCATCTTAAAATTGAATTCCAACTAAAAAACATAGACAGAATGATAGAATTAGAAAATAAATTCACCAATCACCATTGTAATAAATGATTGAGGCAAAAGATATCAATGGATATTATAATCACAGGGTAATTTTTTTTTCATTTTTTTTTCATTTTTTTTTCTTTTACTTTTTTTAACTTTCTGATTTGGACTGGAATATAGCTGACTAACAATGTGCAGTCTCGGGTGAACAGTGAACAGACTCAGCCATACATATACATTTATCTATTCTTCCCCAAACTCCCCCCATACAGGCTGCCACATAACATTGAGCAGAGTGCCATGTGCTATACAGTAGGTCCTTACTGGTTATCCGCTTTAAATCTAGTAGTGTGTGCATGTCCACCCTAAACATGTCTACAACTTAACCTCAAACATTTCAAACCACTCCCTAAACTCCACTATCCCTTCACCCATCCTTACCCTGGCAACCATAAGTTCATTCTCTAAGTCTGAGTCTTTTTCTGTTTCCACATATAAGGGATGTCATATGATATTTCTTGGCTTCCCTGGTTACTCAGTGGTAAAGAACACATCTGCCAATCCAAGAATCACAGATTCAGTCCTTGGGTCAAGAAGATCCCCTGGAAAAGGAAATGGCAATCCACTCCAGTGTTCTTGCCTGGAAAATCCCATGGACAGAGGAGACTGGCAGGCTGTACTCCATGGGGTCGCAAAAGAGTCAGACACCACTTAGCGAGTAAAGAGCAACGATACAATATTTCTCCTTCTCTGTCTGACTTATTCAGTATGACAATCTCTATCTAGTTCCACCCATGTTGCTACAGATGGCATTATTTCATTCCTTTTAATGGCTGAGTAATATTCTGTCATAAATATACATACCACATCTTCTTTATCCATTCCTTTGTAAATGGACATTTAGGTTGCTCCCATGTCTTGACTCAACAGTGCTACAGTGAACACTGGGGTGCATGTATCCTTTTGGATCATGTTTTTCTCCAGATATATGCCCAGGGGTGGTATTGCAGGGTCATATGGTGCTTCTATTTTTAGTTTTTTAAGGAACCTCCATACTGTTCTCCATAGTGGCTGTACCAATTTACACTCCCACCAGCAGTGTAGGAGGATTCACAGGATAAAATTTTGATGAGAAAAAGAATATGTATGTACAGAGTCTCAAAATAAATTCCCCCCAGAATCTATTAATTCCTCAACCGACTATCTTTAGTAATGAGAAAAAAATAATGTGCCTTCTGACATAAGGCATTGAAAATAGCACCATTTCTGTGGTATCCACACCAAAAAGTATATCCTGAATCTAGCCATGAAAAAAAAAAAATCCGAGAAATCCAAACTGAAGGAAATTCTATAAAATTCTAACCTATATATACTCTAGTCAAGTCAAAGTCATTCAGTCGTGTTCGACTCTTGCGACCCCATGGACTGAAGCCCACAAGGTTCATCTGTCCATGGGATTCTCCAGGCAAGAATATTGGAGTGGGTTGCCATTTCCTTCTCCAATATA
This sequence comes from Bos indicus x Bos taurus, assembly GCF_003369695.1. NCBI lineage: Eukaryota > Metazoa > Chordata > Mammalia > Artiodactyla > Bovidae > Bos > Bos indicus x Bos taurus. The sequence goes on along the minus strand of NC_040076.1, from coordinate 53,967,083 downwards.
TACTCCAAAAATGTCAAAATCATGAAAAACAAAGAAAACCTAAGGAAGTAGATTGAAAGAAACTAAACAGACATGACAATGAAATACAATGCATGATTTTCTGAATTGGATTTTGAACCAGAAAGGAAAGGAGGGAAGGGCAATAATTTTGTTACTACTATTCCTTTTTTTTTTTGTGGCCACACCACATGGCACGTGTGATCTTAGTTCTCCATCCAGGGATTGAACCTGTACCCCCTACATTGGAATCACAGAGTCTTAACCACTGGACTGCCAGGGAAGTCCTCTATTCCTTTCTATATTAGACAACTGGAGAAATTTGCATGGATTTTGTGGATTAGATAAAAGTATTGTTGCTATGTTAATATCCTGAATTCAATGGGGATACTGAATTTACGTATGCAAGTGTCATTGTTTTAGTATACTAAATACTTTAGAATACTAAAGTATTCAGGAGTAATTTGGAAACATGTCTACAACTTAACCTCAAACATTTCAAAAAGAAAATAATGATATATGGGAGAAAATGAAGACAAATGTTCATAATTAGGAAACCTGGGTGAAGTGTAGAGAGTAGCTCTTTGTATCATTATTAGATTGTATTTGTCTTGCAAATCTTTAAGAATGAAATTATTTTAAAATAAACTGCTAAAAATTGAAAAATATCAGTGAATTTGGGTAATGGGTTCATGATAGGTCTTTTTATTATTCTTGCATCTTTTCTGTAGGTTTGAAATTAATTTCCCCTCCCTGAAAAACACAGGTAATGGAAACATTGGAAAGATGAAGCAGAGATGCTTCGCTGGGGTCTGGCCTAACCCAGTCATTCATACTCAACACAGATGTATGGGGTGCCTATCCTACACCAGGCACTGTGCTTGTGTCTGAGGATATAGACATGAATGGAATGGGCATGATCTGGAGGTTGTTAGAATTACGGAGTCCAAGGTGGCCAGTCAGCTCTGTACTAAGATTCTTCATTAAATCCAACAAAAGGAAAGGAGAATCTGCAGTAGAAATCATCCTATTTTAATCTCTGGATAACAGCACTACTGTTGTTTAAAGCCCTTAAATACATCCAGTTATTTTCTGAAAATTACGTGTATCACTTTATCTAGAAGAGCCGCATCATCATTTAATTCCACATCATTTAAAACCCAGTGTCCACCTAGAGGGGTGGGATGGTGGGGGTGGGAGAGAGGCTCAAGAGGAAGGGGATATATGCATACTTACAGATGATTCATGTTGTTGTACAGCAGAAACAAACACAATATTGTAAAACAATTATATTCCAATTAAAAAATATATTTTAAGGGACTTACTTGGTGGTCCAGAGGTTAAGAATCTGCCTGCCAATGCAGGAGACACGGGTTTGATCTCTGATCCAGGAAGACCACACATGCCTCAGGGCACCTGTAAGCCACAACTACGGAGTCCACACATCCTAGAGCCCATGCTCCAAGAAAAGAAAAGCGACAGCAATGAGAAGCCCACAAGCCCACACACTGCAACTAGGGAGTAGCCCCCTCTCACTGAAACTAGAGAAAGCCCTCAAACAGCAAGGAACACCCAGCACAGCCAAAAATAAATAAACAAATTTAATTTTAAAAAATGACCCAACATGATAAAATTTACTAAAGCACTAGCTAGCTGTAAGGACAATAAGAAATAAACACATTTGAATACCTAATTTTTGGGTAAATCATTAACACAATGAATCTAAATTTGTATCAATAAAAAAATGAAATAAAATTCAATGTCCAATAGTGTCACCTATTGAAATAAATAATTTTATCAATAAACTTTACTCCTTTCTTGGATTAAACCTTTGTGTCCCCATGAAATTCATATCAGGATGAATTCAAGGTCAGGAGGGGTGGCAGTGAGGAGACACCCCTCGTCCAAGCTAAGGAGCAGAGGCTCCACTTTGCTGGAGCAGCCATGAAGATACCCCACATCCAAGGTAAGAGAAACCCAAGTAAGATGGTAGGTGTTGCAAGAGGGCATCAGAGGGCAGACACACTGAAACCATAATCACAGAAAACTAGTCAATCTAATCACACTAGGACCACAGCCTTGTCTAACTCAATGAAACTAAGCCATGCCCTGTGGGGCCACCCAAGATGGGCGGGACATGGTGGAGAGGTCTGACAGAATGTGGTCCACTGGAGAAGGGAATGGCAAACCACTTCAGTATTCTTGCCTTGAGAACCCCATGAACAGTATGAAAAGGCAAAATGATAGGATACTGAAAGAGGAACTCCCCAGGTCAGTAGGTGCCCAATATGCTACTGGAGATCAGTGGAGAAATAACTCCAGAAAGAACGAAGGGATAGAGCCAAAGCAAAAACAATAGCCACTTGTGGATGTGACCGGTGATAGAAGCAAGGTCTGATGCCGTAAAGAGCAATATTTCATAGTACCCTGGAATGTTAGGTCCATGAATCAAGGCAAATTGGAAGTGGTCAAACAGGAGATGGCAAGAGTGAACGTCGACACTCTAGGAATCAGCGAACTAAAATGGACTGGAATGGGTGAATTTAACTCAGATGACCATTATATCTACTACTGTGGGCAGGAATCCCTTAGAAGAAATGGAGTAGCCATCATGGTCAACAAAAGAGTCCAAAATGCAGTACTTGGATGCAATCTCAAAAACGACGGAATGATCTCTGTTTGTTTCCAAGGCAAACCATTCAGTATCACAGTAATCCAAGTCTATGTCCCAACCAGTAACGCTGAAGAAGCTAAAGTTGAACGGTTCTATGAAGACCTACAAGACCTTTTAGAACGAACACCCAAAAATGACGTCCTTTTCATTATAGGGGACTGGAATGCAAAAGTAGGAAGTCAAGAAACACCTGGAATAACAGGCAAATTTGGCCTAGGAACACGGAATGAAGTGGGGCAAAGGCTAATATAGAGTTTTGCCAAGAGAACGCACTGGTCATAGAAAACACCCTCTTCCAAAAACACAAGAGAAGACTCTACACATGTACATCACCAGATGGTCAACACCAAAATCAGATTGATTATATTCTTTGCAGACAAAGACAGACAAGCCCTATACTGTCAACAAAAACAAGACCAGGAGCTGACTGTGACTCAGATCATGAACTCCTTATTACCAAATTCAAACTTAAATTGAAGAAAGTAGGGAAAACCACTAGACCATCCAGGTATGACCTAAATCAAATCCGTTATGATTATACAGTGGAAGTGAAAATAGATTTAAGGGCCTAGATCTGACAGATAGAGTGCCTGATGAACTATGGATGGAGGTTCGTGACATTGTACAGGAGATAGGGATCAAGACCATCCCCATAGAAAAGAAATGCAAAAAAGCAAAATGGCTGTCTGAGGAGGCCTTACAAATAGCTGTGAAAAGAAGAGAAGCAAAAAGCAAAGGAGAAAAGGAAAGATACAAGCATCTGAATGCAGAGTTCCAAAGAATAGCAAGGAGAGATAAGAAAGCCTTCCTCAGCAATCAATGCAAAGAAATAGAGGAAAACAACAGAATGGGAAAGACTGGAGATCTCTTCAAGAAAATTAGAGCTACCAAGGGAACATTTCATGCAAAGATGGGCTTGATAAAGGACAGAAATGGTATGGACCTAACAGCAGCAGAAGATATTAAGAAGAGATGGCAAGAATATACAGAAGAACTGTACAAAAAAATCTTCATGACCAAGATAATCACAATGGTGTGATCACTCACCTAGAACCAGACATCTTGGAATGTGAAGTCAAGTGGGCCTTAGAAAGCATCACTATGAACAAAGCTAGTGGAGGTGATGGAATTCCAGTTGAGCTATTTCAATTCCTGAAAGATGATGCTGTGAAAGTGCTGCACTCAATATGTCAGCAAGTTTGGAAAACTCAGCAGTGGCCACAGGACTGGAAAAGGTCAGTTTTCATTCCAATTCCAAAGAAAGGCAATGCTAAAGATTGCTAAAACTGCCGCACAATTGCACTCATCTCACACACTAGTAAAGTAATGCTCAAAATTCTCCAAGCCAGGCTTCAGCACTATGTGAACCATGAACTTCCAGATGTTCAAGCTGGTTTTAGAAAAGGCAGAGGAACCAGAGACCAAATTGCCAACATCTGCCGGATCATCAAAAAGGAAGAGAGTTTCAGAAATACATCTATTTCTGCTTTATTGACTATGCCAAAGCCTTTGACTGTGTGGATCACAATAAACTGTGGAAAATTCTGAAAGAGATGGGAATATCAGACCACTTTACCTGCCTCTTGAGAAACCTATATGCAGGTCAGGAAGCAACAGTTAGAACTGGACATGGAACAACAGACTGGTCCCAAATAAGAAAAGGAGTACGTTAAGGCTGTATATTGTCACCCTGCTTGTTTAACTTATATGCATAGTACATCATGAGAAACGCTGGGCTGGAAGAAGCACAAGCTGGAATCAAGATTGCTGGAAGAATAATCAATAACCTCAGATATGCAGATGACACCACCCTTATGGCAGAAAGTGAAGAGGAACTAAAAAGCCTCTTGATGAAAGTGAAAGAAGAGAGTGAAAAAGTTGGCTTAAAGCTCAACATTCAGAAAATGAAAATCATGGCATCTGGTCCCATCACTTCATGGGAAATAGATGGGGAAACAGTGGAAACAGTGGCAGACTTTATTTTGGGGGGCTCCAAAATCACTGCAGATGGTGATTGCAGCCATGACATTAAAAGACGCTTACTCCTTGGAAGGAAAGTTATGACCAAGCTAGATAGCATATTCAAAAGCAGAGACATAACTTTGCCAACAAAGGTCCGTCTAGTCAAGGCTATGGTTTTTCCAGTGGTCATGTATGGATGTGAGAGTCGGACTGTGAAGAAAGCTGAGCGCCTAAGTATTGGTGCTTTTGGACTGTGGTGTTGGAGAAGACTCTTGAGAGTCCCTTGGACTGCAAGGAGATCCAACCAGTCCATTCTGAAGGAGATCAGCCCTGGGATTTCTTTGGAAGGAATGATGCTAAAGCTGAAACTCCAGTACTTTGGCCACCTCATGCGAAGAGTTGACTCATTGGAAAAGACTCTGATGCTGAGAGAGATTGGGGGCAGGAGGAGAAGGGGACGACAGAGAATGAGATGGCTGGATGGCATCACTGACTCGATGGATGTGAGTCTGGGTGAACTCCAGGAGTTAGTGATGGACAGGGAGGCCTGGCGTGCTGGGATTCATGGGGTCACAAACAGTTGGACACGACTGAGCGACTGAACTGAACTGAACTGAAGGGTTAGAGTACACCATGAAGGTAGGGGCTTCACGATGAGATCAGCGACCTTATAAAATGAGGAAGAGAAAGGAAAAGCCTTACGAATACACAGTGAGATGGCATCCATCTGCAAGCCCTGAAGCAAGTTCTCATCAGAATCCAGCAAGCTGCCACCCTAGTCTCTAACTCCAGCATCCAGAACAAGCAGAGAATGAACTTTTGTTTTTTAGGTTACCCAGACGGTATTTTATGGCATTTGGAGTTAAGACATTCACTTTTCCTTTTCCCTTTCCAAATCAGGATCCAATCCAGGATACAGTACTGTGCTTGTCATATCTCTTAATATATCTGTCAGCATTATGGACAAATGAGTGAACTAGAAGTGAAGTGGCTACAAGGAAAGTTTACAAAAAAGATTTAATGGCTAATTTTTTTAGCTTTCTTTTTGTTTGTTTGTTTCTCAAATTCCATTGTTACTTTGTGGGCAAAAAGAAAACAAATTTAAGTCTAAATGTCATGAATGTGAAAGAAGGGAACTGATTTTCCCCTGACACAATGACATACTCTAAGTTAGCAAACTTCAGTGCACTACAGCTGGGAACAAGGCTATGGCAGAGGGGAATGATGAAACAAATATGAATAACAGAAAGGCAGGAAAATGGCTGCTTCTGCCAAAAACTTAAAGAAGACCAAGTCCTGGGTCTACTTGCAATACCAGGGCTAACTCTTCTAAAAACACTTACTAGATACCTGCTAGTGTGCTAAGTGCTTTAGGAAGTCTGTCTAAATTATATGCCCCCAATAATACAATAGTCATTTATGAATGTGAGAGCTGGAACCATAAAGAAGGCCAAGTGCCAAAGAATTGGTGCTTTCAAACTGAGGCGCTGGAGAAGACTCTTGAGAGTCCCTTGGATAGCAAGGAGATGAAACCAGTCAATTCTAAAGGAAATCAACCCTCAATATTCACTGGAAGGACTGATGCTGAAGCTGAAACTCCAATACTTTGGCCACCTGATATGAAGAGCCAACTCACTGGGAAAAACCCTGATGCTGGTGATAGCTTACAGTGAATGATATCGAATTCGTGATCTCCAAAAAAGAAAATTCAGCCTTGGTCCAAGGGCCAGGCTTGATCACTCAAGAGCTTTTGTGTAGCAGAGGGACAGAGAAAGCTTCTGACATAGACTTCAGAAGGGAGATGGAGAATGCCCCCTTCCCTAGTCTTAGCAAGGGAATTATATACTTTTTAATTGGTTATTAAAATAAAGCAAAAGAATGTCACAAGGTTGTAAAGATCTTACTAGACCCACTCCCATAATATACATTTTAAGATAACAGGATTAGTCAGAAAGCTTTCAGGAAGGAGAAACATGTCCTTAAGCAGGATACATTATGTTATATAATCCTTACTAAGGAATGTGGAAAAAAATGTTTGTCCTTTCCTCCTCCTTGAGAATTCCAGACCCCTATCTCCTCCTTGAGAGCCCCAGACTCCTTTCTCCTCCTTGGGGACCCCGGACTTCTTATCAACCTGCCTTACTCTCTCATTTCCCCCCTCTCCAACCCTTTTCTTATAGGAAAATTATGTTGCCAAGGGAAAAGAAGGTCGTTTTCATTCCATAACTACTTCCTGCTGTTGAGGGGCATGGTCCCTAAATTGTTGAGGCAACATATTCTCCTAACCCTCATAATGAGGGTCTCTGATCCAGGAGCCCCAAGTAATAGTTGGAGGAGGCTGTGGCACTCGTAGGAGCCTAGACCACCATTTGTAATTTAAAAGCTTTCAGATGGTTAGAAACAAACCCCATTTTACAGTTACAAATGTAAGGCAAAATAGTCATCAAATCAAGTTAAAACTTAATCAAAATTAAAAGTCACATTATGTTCATAGTTAAAGTACAATATGTTATACCAGTCCATCTTAGGATTGTTAGATATCATCAGACCAAAAAGAGGCATTGCATATGATTGTTGTTGGTGAAGGTATTCACAGAGTTGAAGAAAGCCCTTTCCTTGAAGTGGAGAAACCCACCATGGGAAGCCTTCAATTGATGAGGAGGTTGAAAAGCTGAAAGCTGGGTCACATAGTTAATTCTAAGGCTTCAGGGTCTGTGACAACATCTGTGCACAAAAACAGTCTGCCATAGAGACAGTCCCTTCTTAGGGGCAGTTTGAGCCCTCATTAAAGCTATGGGTAAAACTTTAAACCAATTGCCTTATGTTTCCTGAGTTAGCTTACACAAATGCCTCTTAATAATGTCATTAGCCTTTTCAATTTTTTCTGAAGATTGGGGTTTCCAGGAACAGTGTAAGTGATATTCTATTCCTAGAGTTTTCAACACCCCTTGAGTTACAGCAGCTTTAAAGGCGGAGCCATTGTTACTCTGAACTTTAGAGTTTAAGATCCCTCTTACATCCTGAGAAGTCAGCACAGTAAAATTTTGCCTATTAGTATACTTATGAGCTTTAGGCATTAGCAAAACAATAGTAGAAATTATCCTTAAGCAATGTGGCTATAGCCTTTTCTCAGTAACAAACATACTAAACTCTGATCCTGTGGGCAAGCTCAAAGCAGAAGCCTGAAAGAGAGCATTTTAAACAGTCTTAAAAGCCTTTTGAGTCTCTGGTGACTCAGAAACTGGTTTGGACCTGCTAAGTCTCAGTTATAAGTTTATATAAAGGCTGGACAAGTTCCCCATAACCCAGAATCCAAATGCAGCAATAGCCTGTAATGCCCAAGAATCCTCTCAATTGTCTTAAAGTCATAGGTATATGATTTAATATAGGCTTAACTCTAGAAAGCATCCTTCAAATCAAAGACTGAAAAATATTTGGTTCTTTCAGGAATTTCAGACAATGAAGTAAAAGGATTAGGCACTTACTATTCATATACCTTGAACTAGTCTCCGTTTATCATTTAATTTATTTATACCCAGAATAGGAGTGTTGCATGGACTGTTACAGGGAATTAATAGCCCCTGCTCCTTTAAATTCTCAATGATGGGTTTTAACCCTTCCTTTATCTCAGGCTTTAGTGGGTACTGCTTTTGATATGGAAATAGGCGAGGGTCTTTGAGCTTGATAAAGACAGGAACAGCATTTTGTGCTTGACCCACAGTTTTTCCATCAGCCCACAATTTAGGATTTACATTCTGTTCAATTAATGGGAGAGAAAGAGCAAGCTCCATATTTATGAAAACAGAGGCCTGGACCTTGCTCAGTATATTCCTCCCTAGAAGGGGTGACAGAGAATCCAGCACGATTAGAAATTCGTGAGAAAACAGCACAGAATCCCAGTTGCAGCTTAAAGGATGACTGAAATAATAGCATTTGGCTCGTCCTGACATTCCCATTATAGGAGTGGATTGGGAGGAAAGCAGACCAAGGGCTTCAGTGAGCACAGAGAAATTTGCCCCAGTGTCCAAAAGAAATCGACTGATTGGCCCTCCATAGTTATTAATATGCTGGTTTCCTCAGGTGTAATTAGGACAGGAGCTCATGTGGGGACCCCAGGCACTGTCAGTCCCAATTGTCTTGAGAGTCTGACCCCTGGGGCCTACATCTCGTAGGGCAGTCTCCTCTCCACTATGGTCCTTTACAGACTGAACATGGAGCCTGGGGTGACTTAGATGCCTGAGGGCAATCCTGCTTGAGATGCCCCTCCTTTCCACAGTATTAACAAGTCTGTCCCTTTTCACCTGGGTCCCTCTGGGCATTTTTCTCAGGCTGTTTCAGAGAAGGTCTAACAGTCATTGTTGGGGCTTCAGTCTTTCCCTGGTCTTTTTTGTCTCTTATTGTCCTCCTCGTATTCTCTACCGTAATACACCATCTGAGCCAGCTGCAACCGTTTTTTTTTAAAGACGGATTTGGTCCAAACACCTGTTTTCATAATTTATGGCAGATATCAGAAGCCAAATGAGTGGGAAATCTATCTTTAAGATCATTTCTCCTCTGCACTTTCAGGGTCAATGTCAGTAAACTGGCAGAGAGCCTCCCAGAGTCTATCTAGGAATTTACCAGGAGTTTATCAGGAGTTTCCTTCTCTCCCTGTTCTATGTCAGCCAACTTCGCATAAAGTTTTATCACGTGCTCACTTGAAGCCCTACAATAATGCAATTGACAAAGTGGTTCTGATCCCACCCTCTTTTAGCCATGTTATAGTCCCAGTCTGGCTCTCTCATGGGAACTGCTTGGCTCCCAGTAGGGAGGAGGGCTATTTCGTGTTCCCTCTTTCCTCTTATCTCATGCTCAAGCCATTCATCTCCAAAAGTAGTAGGTCCCCCAAAACTCGAGCTCTTGAGTCAGGAGTCAGCGTTTGCCCTAAGACATGTATTATATCTCACCAACTAAGGTCATAAAGTAAAATTAGCCCCATAAAGCCTTCTATGTACTTTTTGGATCCTCTAAATAGTCTACGGAGACTGAGGCAACCCCCCCCTAGAAGAGTGCCCTGATTCTCAGCCTGTTCAGTTGAGAGCCCCATGTACAGGGGCAAAGTAAGAGAACAGGAAGCAGCTGTGTAGGTTTCACACCCAAATCTGTACCTTTAGGACACAAGACTGGCATGTCTCACAGAAAGATAAGAGAGCAACACTTATGCCACTTCTTCCCATTTCTCTTATTTTTTACAGAACCAGTCTAGTTGTAAAACTGTCATAATTAAGAGACCCTTCAACAGGCCAGCATTCCCCATCTCCCAAAGGATACCATGGCCATTCAATATCACAGAAGAAAATCAGGCATGTCTTTTTAAACTCTGGAGATCAAAGTCATCCCAGCTTTTTTAAAAATACATTTTAAAAGAGTGGTTCTGGAACTGCTAGCTCCCATCTGTAAGAGAGAAAAAAGCAGCATCCACAGCTGTGGCTTTTTTCCACCATAAGTGCCCTTCCCTGCTCTAGATGGGGATATAGACAGACTCTCCACCGAAGCTTTCCTTCCCTGGTCTGCCCCTTACCAACGCAGGTGTCTTGTCCCTGCCGGTTCTACCACTGAGGTGGCGTGGAGACGCACCAGGGGTAGACTTGATGGCATCCCAGATTCATGTCCAGTTCCTTACCACCAACACCTGTGTTTGGTTTTCCCATTTCCTCTGATGCCACCTGGCGTGGAGCAGAGTAGTTTGCCTGGAATGTTTCCGAAGGTAGGACTCCTAGGGGAAGTATCCATGTTCCGTGTGCCTATGTACATTCCTGAGTACAGTCCTGACCTCAGTAGAAGCAGTGAATCGTAAAGAGACGAACAATAACCAAGATGTCCCTTCTGAGTGCCACCACGCCAGTATATGTGATAGCAAAAGAAGTTGTGGAGGGATGGTCAGTGAGGAAAAAGTGATTTTTGTCCTCAAATTACTAGGGCCAATCCTTCCAGTTCATTTCCACAGATTACATAAAAGGAATATCTAGGGAGTTGAGACAAAAGCCATCAGAGAGCCTTTTCTGGTCTGCTAAGAACTAGCACTACCAAAAGAAGAGGCCCATTATAACCCCAATCTAACCACATCTTACAATTCCGGATCTGTATTCTCAAAAACCTCATGGTCACCAGCAATGCATCTATCCACACAGATCAGAGGCACAGCCATGACAAAGACTCACTTTCAGGTCACTGGCCCCTGAGGCAGGCAGCCAAGAGAATGACCTCTAGACTGAGAGATGTTCCTGGAGCTAGAGTTCTGCCTAGTTCCCAAATATGCTTTTGTAACTTTCAGCTCTTAGCAAGGCTAGGTGCTTCCATACTTGGGGTCTAAGTAAAAGTACATAGTAACAGCATGGATCACAATTCCTTTGAAAGTCTATGATCCAACAGATTAGGCTAGTAGTTCTAATTCCCCAAGCAATTATGAAATGGTCAAAGAGACCAGGAAAAGATGGCTGAGAAAGGAAAATTCGGTCCACATGCTTTGCCCATCTCTAGTCATTCCCCTCACAGGGATGTTGAGTGTCTCTTGGTATTGGCAAGTTGGTATAAACCCCCAATAAGCTTCCCCTTTGGGGGGCTTCCTTCAGTCATTACGAGGCACCTCGAAACCACAGAGCAGGGCTCAACACTTGCTTTGTGCAAGGTGTCTCATTAACTCACACAAGCACACCATAAAGTTATTAAAGTAAAGCAGAAAATGCCTATACTGAGAAAGCAGAGAGGCTTGAGGTCTTGAGTGCTCTTACCTGGTCCTCAAGATCCTGGACGAGCCCCGAAGAAGATAGGTTGTTGTTGAGCCATGAAAGACGCTGAGATTCTTGGCCTCGGGAGGAGAAGAATTCAATCCAGGGCCAGTGACAAGGCTTGATTGCTCAGAGCTTTCATGTAATAAAGCTTTATTAAAGTACAAAATTGATTATATTCTTTTCAGATTGATTATACTCTTTCCAGCCAAAAATGGAGAAGCTCTATACAGTCAGAAAAAAAACAAGACTGAGAGCTGACTGTGGCCCAGATCATGAACTCCTTATTGCCAAATTCAGACTTAAAGAAAGTAGGGAAAACCAATAGACCATTCAGGTATGACCTAAATAAAATCCTTTACAACTATAGAGTAGATAGATAGAGTGCCTGAAGAACTATGGATGGAGGTTCAGGACATTGTACAGAAGGCAGGGATCAAGACCATTCCCAAGAAAAAGAAATGCAAAAAGGCAAAATGATTGTCTGAGGAGGCCTTACAAACAGCTATGAAAAGAAGTGAAAAGCAAAGGAGAAAAGGAAAGATATACCCATATGAATGCAGAGTTCCAAAGAATAGCAAAAAGAGATAAGAAAGCCTTCCTCAGTACAACAAAATAGAGGAAAACAATAGAATGGGAAAGACTAGAGATCCCTTCAAGAAAATTAGATACCAAGGGAATATTTCATGCAAAGATGGGCTCGATAAAGAACAGAAAAAATATGGACCTAACAGAAGCAGAAGATATTAAGAAGAGGTGGCAAGATACACAGAAGAACCACACACAAAAGATCTTCATGACCCAAATAATCACAATGGTGTGATCACTCACCTAGAGCCAACATCCTGGAATGTGAAATAAAGTGTTAGGAAGCATCATTATGAACAAAGCTAGTGGAGGTGATGGAATTCCAGTTGGGCGATTTCAATTCCTAGAAGATGATGCTGTGAAAGTGCTGCATTCATATGCCAGCAAATCTGGAAAACTCAGCAGTGGCCACAGGACTAGAAAAGATCAGTCAGTTTTCATTCCAATGCCAAAGAAGGCAATGCCAAAGAATGCTCAAACTACTGCACAAGTGTACTCATCTCACATGCTAGCAAAGTAATGTTCAAAATTCTCCAAGCCAGGCTTCAACAGAACGTGAACAGTGAACTTCTGATGTTCAAGCTGGATTTAGAAAAGGCACAGGAACAAAGATCAAATTGCCGACATCCGTTGGATCATTGAAAAGCAAGAGAGTTCCAGAAAAACATCTATTTCTACTTTATTGACTATGCTGAAGCCTTTGACTGTGTGGATCACAATAAACTGTGGAAAATTCTGAAAGAGATGGGAATACCAGACCATCTGACCTGCCTCCTGAGAAATCTGTATGCAGGTGAGGAAGCAACAGTTAGAACTGGACATTCCCCCTGGTCATTTAACTTATATGCAGTGTGTGTGTGTGTGTGTGTGTGTGTTAGTTACTCAGTCATATCCGACTCTGCAACCCCATGTACTGTAACCCTCCAGACTCCTCTGTCCATGGTATTCTCCAGGTACATCAAGCGAAATGCCAAATTGGATGAAGCACAAGCTAGAATCAAGATTGACAGAAGAAATATCAATAACCTCAGATATGCAGATGACACCAGCCTTATGACAGAAGTGAAGAACTAAAGAGCCTCTTGATGAAAGTGAAAGAGGAGAGTAAAAAAGTTGGCTTAAAGCTCAACGTTCAGAAAACCAAGATCATGGCATCTGGTCCCATCACTTCATGGCAAATAGATGGGGAAATAGTGGAAACAGTGACAGACTTTTTTGGGCTTCCAAATCACTGTGGATGGTGACTGCAGCCATGAAATTAAAAGAGGCTTGCTCCTTGGAAGAGAAGTTCTGACCAACCTTGACAGCATATTGAAAAGCAGAGACATTACTTTGCCAACAAAGGTTCATCTAGTCAAAGTTACTGTTTTTCAAATAGTCATGTGTGGTTGTGAGAGTTGGACTATAAAGGAAGCTGAGCACTGAGGAATTGATGCTTTTGAACTGTGGTGTTGGAGAAGACTCTTAAGAGTCCCCTGAACTGCAAGGAGATCTAACCAGTCCATCCTAAGGGAAATCAGTCTTGAATATTCATTGGAAGGACTGATGCTGAAGCTGGAACTCCAATACTTTGGCCATCTGATGCGAATAACTGACTCATTTGAAAAGACCCTGATGCTGGGAAAGATTGAAGGCGGGAGGAGAAGGGGACAACAGAGAATGAGATGGTTGGATGGCATCACTGACTCAATGGACATGAGTTTGAGTAAGCTCCGGGAGATGGTGATGGACAAGGAGGCCTGGCGTGCTGCAGTCCATGTTGTCACAGGGTTGGACGTGACTGAGCAACTGAACTGAACTGGAAGTATAAAAAAGATAGAGAAAACTTCTGACATAGACATCAGAAGCAGGCAGAAAGAGTGTTCCCCTTCTAGTCTTTAGCTGGATGTTTTATGTCTGTTAGAAAGCTATTACTCAAATAAGAGAGACACCTAAAGGCTGATGGAGTTTCACCAGGCCCCTCTCCCACAATATGCATTTTTGAGATAGGATGGCAAGAGGTGTGTCATCCCCCAGCCATAAAACAATTGGTATCAATTCTGGTTTGTTGAGCTATTATCAGTGCAAGGTTTGAGAAAAAAGTTAGTCTTAGGTGGAGTCTTTGAAGTCTTTGAAGAAAGGCAAATTCCAAAGCAAATACATAGTTTGATTAATATAGCTTAAGAAAAATATTTCCATAAGAAAAACACATTGGTTAGTTCAAGGTATGAGAAAAGTTAAGTTCAGGTGGAAGCAGGTGTCGTCACGGCAACACAGAATTTTAAGAGAAAAAAAAACCTGACACTTGTAGTTAGTTTCCTCCTGCAGCTTAATGGAGAGATAAAAAATGTCTGACACTTGCAGCCTATTTCCTCCATTCGGAGACCCCTGGTCTTCCTGCCTGTTACCCTCTCACTGGGAAAGAGTGAGGGTGAGAGGAAAAGGGGGCGACAGACAATGAGATGGTTGGATGTCATCACTGATTCAATGGACATGAGTTTGAGCAAACTCTGGGAGATACTGAAGAACAGGGAAGCATGATGTGCTGCAGTTCATGCGGTTGCAGAGTCGGACACGACTTAGCAACTGAACAACAGCAAATAATATGTGAAGAGGTTTCCATTACCTCCATACCCTCATTTGTTAATATCGTAGAGAAGTGAAGTTACTTTCTCAAAGTCATAGCAGTATTTAAGCAGCAGAAGTAAGGAGAACTCTCTCAAATAGTGCCTTTCGAATATACACACAAGTCACTAAGGAATCTTGTTAAAATGCAGGTACTGATTCTGTATGTCTGGAGGAGGACTATGATTCTGCATTTCAAATAAGCTCCTAGGTGATGCTGATGCCGTGTTCTGCTAAACACACTTTGAATAAAAAAGCTCTAGAAGTATAAAACAACTTAGTGTACCTGGCATATAGGTGTCCACTAGATATTTTTTTAATTATTTAACAAATACAGAGGGGGAAAAAAAGATTCTAAAACTCTATTGTTGACTTCATTCTTAATCAGCAAGTCTTGATTGTTACAGCTTTTCTCCACAAGGATTTTAGAAAATCAAATATTTCATGAGCAATCTGGAAGGTTTTCAGGTACAAGATGCTGCACACTTACAGAGAACACAATACTGGAAAGCTGAGAGCAGACATCAGCCTTTGGGTGGTATACTTAGTTGTAATGTAGTATAGCAGACTATTCGCTTCTCCATCCTTCTTTCCTTTGACCTGGCTGGTGAGAATGCTAGGAATTAATAAAATGCTTCACCCTCTAAACATCATATGAGGCTACAAGGGCTGCAAAAATCCTGTCAGGAAGAAAAGATTCACTGGGAACACAGTTGAAGACCAATGCTAGTGAGCATTCTTTCCTAAGAGTAGATGGGTAGAAAAACTCCACATGAAAGCAAGTCACTGCGACTTCCCTGATGGCACAGTGGGTAAGAATCTGCCTGCCAATGCAGGGAACACGGGTTGGATACCTGTTCAGGAAGATTCCACATGCCGTGAGGCAACTAAGCCTGCGAGCTGCACCTACTGAAGCCGGAGTACCTAGGGCCTATGCTCTGAAACAAGAGAAACCACCGCAATAAGAAGCCCCAGCACCACAAAAATGAGTAGTCCCCATTCACTAGAGAAAGCCTGTGTGCAGCAATGAAGACTCAAGGCAGTCAAAAATAAAAATAAATAAGAAAAAATTTTAAAGCAAGTCACTGATATGGCAACTGCAGAGTTACCGTTTAAGAGTATAAACTAAGGATGCGCACATGCTTGGTTGCTTCAGTCGTGTCTGATTCTTTGTGACCCTATGGAGTGTAGTGCACCAGACTCCTCTGTCCATGGAATTATCCAGGCAAGAATACTGGAGTGGGGTGCCTTGCCCTCCTCTAGGGGATCTTCCTGACCCAGGGATCAAAACCACGGTCCTATGTCTCCTGCATTGCAGGTGGATTCTTTACCACTGAGCCACATGGAAAGCCCATAAACTAAGCATGCTGCTGCTGCTAAGTCACTTCAGTCGTGTCTGACTCTGTGCGACCCCATAGATGGCAGCCCACCAGACTCCCCCGTCCCTGGGCTTCTCCAGGCAAGAACAGTGGAGTGGGTTGCCATTTCTTTCTCCAATGCATGAAAGTGAAAAGTGAAAGTGAAGTCACTCTATCGTGCCCGACTCTTAGCGACCCCATGGACTGCAGCCTTCCAGGCTCCTCCGTCCATGGGATTTTCCAGGCAAGAGTACTGGAGTGGGGTGCCATTGCCTTCTCCGATAAACTAAGTGTAAGTACAGGTTAATGTGTAACAACTTCCAGAAAGAGTCAGTTTTGAAATTCTTAAATACTCCTATTAACAATTCCTTTTTAAGATAATTGCTTAACTGAGGTATAAATGACATCATAAACTGTACATCAGATATTTAAAGTATGCTGCTGCTAAGTCACTTCAGTCGTGTCCGACTCTGTGTGACCCCATAGATGGCAGCCCACCAGGCTTCCCCGTCCCTGGGATTCTAAATTGTGACAAATGTTATCTTAGATGGTTTTTTTTTCACCCTTTTACATACCTAGTTACCAAGTTTACTCCCTAGCTAACAATTCTTTGTGTTAAATTCTCTTTGTTCCAGTAACTGATGTGGTTTCTGTCCCCTGACTGAACCTTGCTAATACATGTGTAGAGCAGCCATCAGCAACCATCACTACCATCACTTGCCTGCCCAGCCAAAAAAAAACAGACAAAGCTCATTCTGGATATTCCCTTTCACTAAAGCAGACATCTTGGATGCCCCAACAAAGTCAGGTCTGTATTAATTTCTAGGTTCTAAGGTGCTAAAATAGTTAGTTCAAAAGTTTGTATGAAATAGGATGTCATTCAAATAAAAGAAAACCACTAGGCTTGTGGTAATTTGTTATGGCAGCTCTGGGAAACAGTATAGGTAGTAAGTGGGGAAAGACATCAATAAATTAAAAAAAAAAAAAAAAGATGTGCTTCTATCAGGCAGTCAAGGAGCAGAATACTCTGAAAAGATAAGCATAAAATGTAATAAGCCTCAATTTTCCTTGGCAGATCTGAACCCAAGGTCACCAGAGTCTATATATGAAGTAGGAGAGCAAAGGTAATTTGTATATGTACCCTAGGGTACTTGGAACTCCTCCAATTCTCTAGGACATTCTTGTAGTGTGGTTTTCATGAAAGTATCTGTGTGGGATAACAGACTAACTGATAGTTGAATAGAAATTTGGAGGGCTTGAAGATTTCTCTAAATGACAGTTTGGATATTCCTGAAAGGAATGTTACTTTGAAAGGGGTGGGATGGGGTGGAGATGGTTACTGATGCTTGCTACTCATTCCTCCATCCAGCATAAATCATGGTGGTAGATGTGTCCCATTCATCTATTAATTCCTGGGGTCCAGTGGCTGAGACTCCATGCTGATCAGGAAACTAGATCCCACACTCCACAATGAAGAGCAAAGATCCCACATGCTGCAACTAAGATCTGTGAAGCCAAACACATAATGAAAAACTTTTTTAAAAAGAATGACTTTCTATCAAAAGAAAAAGAAGAGAAAAAAA
The DNA here is from genome assembly GCF_003369695.1 of Bos indicus x Bos taurus. Classification (NCBI taxonomy): domain Eukaryota; kingdom Metazoa; phylum Chordata; class Mammalia; order Artiodactyla; family Bovidae; genus Bos; species Bos indicus x Bos taurus. Next base: position 53,949,550 of record NC_040076.1, on the reverse strand, counting down.
TAAAAGACCTCATAAGGTTGCAGGTCACAAAACTATCACTACAGGTATGATATAAAAATTTACACTAACAACCCCTTATTTCATAAATTAAAAAGCAAATCTATGCCTTTTACATTTATTTCTTCTTTCCCAACTCCTTTGGGCCACTGAAATTCTCTTTGCTAAGTGCTTTTCAAGCTCCTTGATAACAGCTTTTGGTAAGTAGCCCATCATTCCAATACAATTTAGCATTCACAGTGAAAAATGAATCTAATACCTCTATATTTTGATAAACGCAGTTTCAATTACCTAGTAACTAAAGAGCCTGGTAAACAGAGCAGGAGAGGAAAATGTCTAAATCCATTTTCTAGGGACACTCAACTGATTTTCCTAAGTTTTGTATTTAAAATGGTACCAATGAAGTTATCTAATGAATACCAAGGATTTCCCCTTCATTTCTCAAGAAAGCTCATACATAAAACCTGGTCTCGGAAATCAGTATGGAGGAGAAAGTAGAAATGTTAATATTTACTTAACAGTGTCAAGACTACACTGGAGCCATCCATTCAAAACACTTGTGAGGGACTTCCCTGGTGGTCCAGTGGTTAAAACTCCATACTCCCAGTGCAAGGGGTCTGGGTTCTATCCCTGGTCAGGGAACTACACCCCACATGCTGCAACTAAAAGATCCCATATGCCACAACTAAGACTTGGTGCAGACAAATAAATAAAGATTAAAAACAACAACAACAACAACCACACACGTGAATCTAGGCTCTGGACTTTTAGTATGGGTAAAAAGTGAAAGTGTGAGTCCCTTAGTCACAACTGACTCTGTGACCTCATGGACTGTGGTCCACAGGCTCCTCTGTTCATGGAATTTTTCAGGGAAGAATACTGGAGTGGGTTAGTATTGGTAACCTATGGGAAATGGAGTAGACCACACATGAAGGAAAAAAACTGACTATACTTTATATGTGATAGAACATTTTCTGTTCATTAATGAGTTGATATGATACTTTTCTAATTTAAAAAAATATAACTGCATTGTGGTGAGAAGGATTATGGGAGGAAGAAAGTGTCAATGCCTCTGCCACATGCCTTTTTCAAAAGCGAAACAGAAGTGGCAATGCCAACAGACACTTTAGAAAGATGGTTGGTAGAGTTGAAGAGGAATGCAAGAAGAAACAGAAGGTCATTGAAACACTCAAGTGTATTTAAAGCAGCTTTACTCATAGCAGCCCACACCAGGAAACAATACAACGTCCTTCTACATTACAACAGAAAAATAAACATTAGTTACCTTTGAAAGATGATATTTACTGAGAACAGACCTTGTGTAACCTTCTGAGCTTCTGGAAAAACTCTAATTTTATCAGGGTTATAGTTAAAGGGTGCATATGTAAAAATTCATGGACACTAAAGGTTAGTTTATTGTATATGTAATATAAGTCAATAGAAACTCCAGGAGATAGTGAAGGACAGGGAAGCCTGGTGTGCTGCAGTCCATGGGGTCTCAAAAACTAGGACAGGACTTAGTGATTGAAAAACAACAACAAAACGTTACTAGGAAAAAAAAAAAAAAAAGATGGCAATGTATTTATTGTATAAAACACACTCTGGATTCTTTCATGTTGCTTAGTAAACTCTGGAGCCTGCCAACTTGTAGCCAAGATGGTGATACCGAGAGTATGATTAGCCACATTCAGGTCTCACCTCTAGGTGGAATCAGAAGACCAGTTGTAGTTCAGACCCTCCCTGGATAAATCCAAAGCCCACATCAACCTTTCCCTTGACCTGGCCACACCTTCCTGCTCTGCTGATCCAGAAGCAATCATCTTCCAGAAGAGGAAGCAGTAAATACAATTGATCCTTGAACCATATGGGGGTTAAAGGCAGCGACTCCTCCCCAGGAATGGAAAATCTGCATACTATTCTATCTTGAAAACAAAGAAATTGATAAATGACTCACCCAAGGGCAGGAAGTTGAAAGAGTTTGGACAGAATCAAGACTCAAATCCTAGTTCTTGTGGTTCTACGTAATGTGTTCTCTAATAGAACCTAAACTTTTCCCAGCACATTTAAAGATCTATAAAATGAAAATACAGGCACAATGCTTATTGAAAAAAAAATCCATGTGTAAGTGAACCCTTACAGTTCAAACCTGTATTGTTGAAGTGTCAACTGTACTTCTAGCACTGACAGAGGTACAAATTCTCATCCAGAAAAAAAGGCTTTGAAGGATCCCATAGAGTCACTGTTTATATTACATTATACAGTAATCTCAACCACCTCGCAGCTTTCTCAACTTGAGACCTGATAATGCCGCTCTCAGAGCACATTCATCCCGAAAGTGGGGAATGCAGGTAAGAAATAAGGGACACAGCCCTTCAATGCTTCCATGTGATAGTCCCTACATTCCATCAGGTGAAGTGCACAAGTGGAACAGGACGGTCCACTCATGGCACAGTCTCCCCAGTACTTGTTCCTGATTCCTCCTAGTTTTTTTTTAGTTTCCAAAGCGTGCACTCGTTTCTCTGTTTGACAGCTTGTCTTCTTCTTTGGGGTTTGTTCTAGACTTTCTCATTCAGGACTGTGGAAAAGGAAAGGAGAAGAATACAGAAATAATAAAGATGTTAAATATCTCCTGAAGATCATCAAAATATTGCCAAAGTAGCAGCTTTAAAAGAGGAAATTGTTGATGTATTAATTTGAAATTTATGGTGCCATTATTCTCAGAAAGCATAATTTTAAAAATATAATGTGCAAGAGAAATGACAGCAGCAAATTCCTCCAAATGGGATTACAAACAAACGCAACCATCCTGCCTGGTTCACTAATGTCCAGTTGAGTCCTAACTCCATGAGGAAGATCCAGAAGTAATATCCTAATGTGAATATAGTATTTTGGACTTTCAAAAACACAGCAGCCAAGGAAAAGTTCATGAACTAGGAGAGGGCTGTGCCCTAAATGTGAGAACATTGGTTACTGTAGACAGTCACCCCTTAACTTGGGCAAACACCAACCTTCAGACACTCCAGTTACTTTTCCATTACTTCCCTTTACCTCAGATTTGCTCTTTACAATCATCTCCTCAGGCACAAAAACATTCACTGTTACTTCCTCTGGGTTCTCAATGCCCACCGTAGCTTTTTCATGTTAAGAGAAGGCCTTAACATAAAACATTTTATTACTTGTGTAGGCCTCATCTGCCCCAAGTGGCTCAGTGGTAAAGAATCTGTCTGCCAATGCAGGAGACAGGAGTTCTGTCCCTGGGTGGGGAAGATCCCCTGGAGGAGGAAATGGCAACCCACTCCAATATTCTTGCCTGGGAAGTCCCATGGACAGAGAAGCCTGGGGGGCTACAGCCCAGAGGTCACAAAGAGTTGGACACGACTAAGCATGCACACATGTCAGCACAGTAGATAGACCATGCAGTTAATATGAACCCCAGTCCTTGACTAGCTGGTTAGCTGTGACTAGCTGACTAGCTGGTTAAATAAGTCTAAGTCTCAGTTAATTCATTGAAAAAGATGAGGATAAGATTAAAATTTAGAGGGACTTCCCTGGTGGTCCAGTGGCTAAGACTCCAGGTTCCCAAGGCAGGAGGCCCAGATGTGAGTCCTGGTCAGGGAACTAGATCCCACATCCTATAAGACACAATGAGATCCCACATGCCACAATCAAGACACGGTGCAGCCAAATAAACAAACATTAAAAGATTTTATATTGCTTCATTTAATCCTCACTGCAACCCCACAAAGTAGGTATTACCCAGCCCACTTTACAGATAAGGAGACAGGCACTAAAAGGATACATAACCTGCCCAAAGTCACACAGCTGCAAAACAGCAGCCTGAGATTGGAGGCACATGGCAGAGGTACGTGGCTCCTGGTATGTATAAACTTTCTGTTCTACAGTTTCATATACCTCAGTTACTATTAATTTTACTGCATGGGAATTTAGGATAATGGTCAGATTGTAACAGAAATATTTAGCTAAAGATGAGCTTGATGTTTTGCAGGAGACCTGGGTTCGATCCCCACGTTAGGAAGATTTCCTGGAGGAGTGCATGGCAACCCACTCCAGTGTTCTTGCCTGGAGAATTCCCAAGAACAGAGAAACCTGGTGGGCTACAGTCCATGGGGTCAAAAAGAGTCGGATACAACTGAGTGACTAAGCACAGCACAGAAGACTTGTTGCTTATAAAGAAAAAAAGTAATGGTAGCCTGTGACCATCATGGGAGTAATTCATTGGTAAATTTATTTAAGACATATTTGAGGGCTCAGCACTGTTTTAGAGGATAAATACACAGCTATGGATGAGACAAAATTGTATGGTTTTACCTCTGTACCTTTTGCTGAGAATGTACCTACACACACACACACACACACATACACACACACACACACACATATATACACGTGCTTTGTAGTCTGGTCATTCCTCACTTTTTGCACTCAGTGTAGTAAAACTCAGTTACTGCTCCAACTATTCTGGATTCCTACCTTCAGCACACATCTCAGAGTCCCTAATTAAACTCAAAGAGGAACAAGAGAATAAAAGAAGAACTTTAAAAAAAAAAAAAAAGACAAATAAAGAAAAGAAAAAGGATGCATTTGGGAGGTGCCAAAAGAAAGAAACCAAAAACAAAAATTAGAAATAAAAAGACAGTTAAAATAAAGAGTGAAAAGGATGAAACGACACGGCAGTTTAGTAATATGTTTAGTACATGAAGGACTTTTACATGGAGAATAATAATAGGCTCTTCTCCTTAGGGAGTTATAAGGGAGGAAATCATTTGCAGTGAAAGTGGTACAGACAGAGGCAGCTAGCTTTTATTAGGCACTTCCCATAGGCAGGGCGTAATCACTACTATCAAGGGGTTTACAATTTAATGGGACAGACAGCTGCACATAAAAAGATGACTAGTAATCAATTTAATGGAAAAGATTACAAGAGCAATGAATGCAGAGAAGGGACAGATTTCAATGAATTCATAAGCTGCAATAGAAAGGAAACACTTCACTAAGGAGATAAAACAGTAGAGTCTTATCCATGAAAAAAAGAAAGGACTTGGGCAAAGGGTAGAGCTGAAGAAAATGACATAAAACATGATTGAAATGTCTTAAAAATGCATTTTTAGAGGCTCTTTGCTAAAGCCAACTTCACTTCTCCATCAGAACTTGCACCAGCTTCATCAAAACTCCTCTTCGTTTTTTTTTTTCTCTTCTCTTTTCACCGGATAATTCCATCAATATAGCTTTCTATCATCTAAAACATTAAACCAAAACTACTGCTGCTATAGCTATTGTGCCATTTCTCTCCTTTTTCCTTTTTTTCTTCCAGTTTCATTGAGATGTAATTGACATATAGGGCTTCTCTAGTGGCGTAGTGGTAAAGAATTTGCTTGCCAATGCAGGAGATGCAAAAGACAAGGGTTTGATCCCAGGGCCAGGAAGATCCCCTGGAGGAGGGCTTGGCAACCCCCTCCATTATCTTTGCCTGGAAAATCCTACAGACAGAGGAGCCTGGCGGGCTACAGTCCCTGGGGTCACAAAGAGTTGGACACGACTTAGAGACCAAACAATAACAAATTGACATATAGCACTGTATAAGTTTAAGGTATACACTGCATACTTATTTGACTTAAATATATCATGAAATGATTGCCACAAGTTTAGTGAATTTCCATCATACACACACACACACACACACACACACACACACACACACGCACACATCAGAGTTAAAGAAATAGAAAAAAAATTTTTTTTCCTTGTCATGAGAACACTTATGATTCACTCCTTTAACAACTTTCATGTAAAACATTCAGCAGTGTTAATTATATTTATTGTGTTAAACATTACTTCCCTTACTTATGTATCTTATAATTGGAAGCTTCTATGGTAACTTCTGACCACCTTCATCCAAGTCCCCCTGCCCCCACCTCCCACTTCTGGTAACCACAAATCTAATCTTTTTTTCTGAGTTTGTTTTTGAGGTATAATTGACCTACAACACTGTAATAGTCCTGGCACACAACATAGTAAGTTGATTTTGTATACATTTCAAAATAATCACCATGATAAGTCTAGTTAACCTCTATTACCACAAAAAAATACATAGTTATTATTTACTGACTATACTCCCCACACTGTACATTTCATATCCATGACTCGTTATTTTTTTTTTTGAAATAAACTCTCCAAGCTAGAAGAGAGTTTAGTCTTTTTTTTTTTTTTTTTTTTGACCACACCACATAACTTGTGAGATTTTTAGCTCCCACAGTGGCAGTGCAGAGACCTAGCCACGGAAATTCCCCTGTGACATTATTTTATAACTGAAAGTTTGTGCCTTTTGATTTCCTTCACCTATCTCTGTCCTTCCTTTTCCTTTTTCTTGTGGGAATATTTTTTTGACATCATTGTCTATGTTCTCTGTCTCCTATTCCTCTCTTTGCATTCTCTTTAGATCCCACTACAGTCAAGCCAACCTCACACCAAACTTTTCCCATCAGGCCTCCAGGGACATTCACATGCCTAAATTCAGTAGTCAATTTTCAGGCCTCATCTCACTTATTTGACTTACTTGACACCTCTCTCCATGAAATGCTTTCTGACCTGGCTCTCAAGACATCAAGCTCTATTTCCTTAGTGCTCTCATTTAGTCCCAAGGTTTTAAATATCATCTATATGCTAATAACTCCGAAACTAATATCTCTGCCTTAATTCCTCACTTGCGTATCTAACTGCCTGATACCTCTCTGCACGTGTCCAAAGGCATCTCAAATGTAACAAACCCAGGATTACATTTCTAATATTCCTCACCGTCCCTTAATTCTACTCCTTTTGGACTTTGCTGGTGCTGCAATGATTAAGACTTCGCCCTCCAGTGCAGGGGGTGCTAAGATCCCATTGCCTCATGGCCAAAAAACCAAAACACAAAATAGAAACAATACTGGATCAAATTCAATAAAGCCTTTAAAAATGGTCCACATCAGGACTTCCCTGGTGGTCCACTGGTTAAGAATCTGCCTGCAAACGCAGGGGACATGGGTTCAATCCCTGGTCCAAGAAGATTCCACATGCCATGAGGCAACTAAGCCCATGCAGCACAACTACTGAGCCCACTCTCTAGAGCCTTCGGGCTGCAACTGCTGAAGCCCACACGCCCAGAGCCCAAGCTCCCCAAGAGAAGCCACTGCAGTGAGAAGTCCTTGCACCACAACTAGACAGGAGCCCCTGCTCTAGGCAACTAGAGAAAGTCCACATGCAGCAACAAAAACCCAGCTCAGCCAAAACTAAATAATTTTTTTAAATGGTCCACATCAAAAAAAAAAATCTACTCCTTCTACAGTGCTTTTCTTGATAATGATAGCTCTTCTTTGCTCAGGACAAAAATCTTAAGGGTCATCACTGAACTCATCTTTTTCTCACCCCATATTCAGTTTAGTAATCAAGGTATCATTTTTTCAAATAGATCCATAATCTGGAGGTCCTTTCAATGTGTTGTTGTTGTTCAGTTGCTCAGTCATGTCCCACTCTTTGCAACCCCCACGGACTGCTGTACACCAGACTTCTCTGTCCTTCACCATGGACAAACTCATGTCCATCAAGTCAGTGAGGCTATCCAATCAGCTCATCCTCTGCCATCCCGTTCTCCTTCTGCCTTCAATCTTTCCTAGCATCAGTGTCTTTTCCAATGAGTCAGCTCTTCATATCAAATGGCCAAAGTACTGGAGCTTCAGCATCAGTCATTTCAATGAATATTCAGGGTTGATTTCCTTTAGAATTGACTGGTTTGATCTCCTTGCTGTCCAAGGGACTCTCAAGAGTCTTCTCCAGCACGACAGTTATTTTCAATACCACCTACTATTATCTGATTTTAAGTCAAAATGGCAATTCACTCCAGTGTTCCTGCTTGGAAAATCCCATGGACAGAGGAGCCTGGCGGGCTGCAGTCCATGGGGTCACAAAGAGTCAGATATGACTGAGCTCATACACATGTCATCTCTACCCTGAATTATTACAAACTTGCCAGTTGATCCCTCTGTTTCCACTCCTCCAGTTTATTCTCAACATAGTTGCTGGAACATCCACATAAAATGTCAGTCAGACCAGTGCACATCTTCAAGCTAATGTCTCCAGAGTCTTTCCACCTCACTCACAGGGAAGAGCCAATGTCCCATCTCCAGCCCACCACACTGCCTATTTTACTTCTCTGTTCTAGCCTAATACACTCAGATTTGTTCACCCCAGGCCAACTCCTTTGACTTCTCATTCCTGGGACACACTAGGCATGTTTCTGCTGATGAGCCTTTGGGCTTGATGTTTGTTCCCTCCACTTAGAATTTGCTTCTTGGGAATTCCCTGGTGATTCGATGGTTAGGACTCCAGGCTTTCACTGCCAGGCCTGGGTTCAATCTCTAGTCAGGAAACTAAGATCCTGCAAGACAAGAATAAGCCAAAAAAAAAAAAGAGGAACATGCTCCTCTCTTTCGGATACCTATATGCGTAGACTCAGTTTCTTTAGGACTTGGCTCTTACACCACTTTCTTAAAAAGGGCTTTCTTGATCACCCATGTAAAATTTTTAAACTCTTTCCCCAAACTCCTAACCTCCTTCCCTCTTTGTTTTTCCCCTTAGCACTTATTAGTTATCATACAATAAAATTTACTTATTTATTTATTATCTACTCCATTAAAATCTAAGTTAGCTCCTTGATGGCAGGGCTTTACTGCTGTGTTTCCAAGTACTTTAACAGTAATGACAAAATAGTTTCTCAATGAATGGATGCTGGCAAATATTCACTGTAGTATTCACATATCAAATAGAACTTCTATTCAGGAATGAATTGTTTCGTGTAACCTGTAAGCCATTTAAAATTGAAGAGTTCCTTTTTCCATGTCACATCTTCAACTATAAAGACAAATTATAATGCATTTGGCAGGCAATAAAAGGAGTAATCAAGAGATACTTTTTTACTAATATATTCTCATTATTGCCCATCAAAAGTGATGAAATTTTGTGAAATGCATTAAAAAATGGTAATATTTATATTTCAGTGGCTTCTGGTGATGTAAAACATATGCATATTAAACTAACTGGATGTGAAATTTGGAGAATTGTTTAAATCTCTTCAAGAAAATAATCCATAAAATAATCCACGTATGTCCCAAAATAATGTGTCATGGGTCGTGTAGCTCAGCATGATATTATCCAGCACTAAGAAGAAACAAAAAGAAAAATTAAAACCTATTTAGTTTTGAAAAAATGCTTTTCTATCACTTACAACTTTTATTTTAAGCCTACTGGAAATGTTTTTCAGACTTACTTAGACATGAATTTCTATCAAACAGCATTTTTGCACTTAAAAAAGAAGCATGATATAAGTGAAATAAATCAGTCAAGGTGGTTTCTAGTACTTCACACTCAAAGGCTGACTCATCTGAATTACTTCTCAACTTGGTCTCATTCATGTCCGTGTTTTTCCATCAACTTGCCAGTAAAGCAAAAAAAAAAAAAAAAACTATGAAAAAACACCAGGGCTTCCCTGGTGGCTCAGCTGGTAAAGAATCCGCCTGCAATTCGGGAGACCTGGGTTGAATCCCTGGGTTGGGAAGATCCCCTGGAGAAGGGAACAGCTACCCACTCTAGTATCCTGGCCTGGAGGATTCCATGGACTATATAGTCTGTGGTGTTGCAACCTTTTCAGAGCCAAAAAAAAAAAATTCTCCACCCTGACCTCTGGGTGCTTTCCTGATCTTACTATAAAGCATTAATGTATGGTTTCCAAACTATGACTAGGACTTGTACAGCCTTTCTCAGATGTTCCTGAAATGTCCTGATTGAAACTCTGAGTTACAGTTTTGCAATCATGCTACCAGGAATAATCAAAGACTCCCATTGCCCAGCAATGGTAACAAGATCATGTCTGCCCCTCTGGCTAACAGTCACTGTAAGATGCCCTAGATTCTGAGACCTCAATTTCAAGACATAAAATGTGCAAAAATGTGACACATAACATATGGTAACAAACTTCAGCTTGCTTTTGTCAGGTACCTGTCCTGGCTCTTGAGAAATCTGTATGCAGGTCAAGTCATGTCCGACTCTTTGCGACCCCATGAATTGTAGCACATCAGGCCTCCCTGTCCATCACCAACTCCCAGAGTTCACTCAAACTCACATCCATTAAGTCGGTGATGCCATCCAGCCATCTCATCCTCTGTCATCCCCTTCTCCTCCTACCCCCAATCCCTCCCAGCATCAGAGTCTTTTCCAATGAGTCAACTCTTCACATGAGGTAGCCAAAGTACTGGAGTTTCAGCTTTAGCATCATTCCTTCCAAAGAACACCCAGGACTGATGTCCTTTAAAATGGACTGGTTGGATCTCCTTGCAGTCCAAGGGACTCTCAAGAGTCTTCTCCATCACCACAGTTCAAAAGCACCAATTTTTCCCTGCTCAGCTTTCTTCACAGTCCAACTCTCACATCCAAACATGACCACTGGAAAAACCATAGCCTTGACTAGACAGACCTTTGTTGGCAAAGTAATGTCTCTGCTTTTCAATATGCTATGTAGGTTGGTCATAACTTTCCTTCCAAGGAGTAGCGTCTTTTAATTCCAAATCGGGAAAGGAGTACGTCAAAGCTGTATATTGTCACCCTGCTTATTTAACTTATATGCAGAGTACATTATGAGAAATGGTGGGCTGGATGAAGCAGAGCTGGAATCAAGATTGCCAGGAAAAATATCAATAAATCAGATATGCAGATGACACCACCCTTATTGCAGAAAGTGAAGAACTAAAGAGCCTCTTGATGAAAGTGAAAGAGGAGAGTGAAAAAGTTAGCTTAGAGCTCAACATTCAGAAAACTAAGATCATGGCTTCTGGTCCCATCACTTCATGGCAAATAGATGGGGAAACAGTGGAAACAGTGACAGACTTTACTTTTTTGGGCTCCAAAATCACTGCAGATAGTGACTGCAGCCATGAAATTAAAAGACGCTTATTTCTTGGAAGGAAAGTTATGACCAACCTAGAGAGCATATTCAAAAGCAGAGACATTACTTTGTCAACAAAGATCCATCTAGTCAAGGCTATAGTTTTTCCAGTAGCCATGTATGGATGTGAGAATTGGACCATAAAGAAAGCTGAGTGCTGAAGAATTGATGCTTTTGAACTATGGTGTTGGAGAAGACTCTTGAGAGTCCCTTGGACTAAAGGAGATCAAATCAGTCAATCCTAAAGGAAATCAGTCCTGAATATTCATTGGAAGGACTGATGGTGAAGCTGAAACTGCAATACTTTGGCCACCTGATGCGAAGAACTGACTCATTTGAAAAGACCTTGATGATAGGAAAGATTGAAGGTGGGAGGAGAAGAGGACAACAGAGGATGAGATGGTTGGATGGCATCACCAACTCAATGGACATGAGTTTGAGTAAACTCCAGGAGTTAGTGATGGACAGGGAGGACTGAAGTGCTGCAGTCCATGGAGTTGCAAAGAGTCGGAAACAACTGAGTGACTGAACTGAACTGAGTAGGCAAATCATTTGATTTTGGCATGAGTGCACTGCAACTCTCCTTGCTAAGCACTGTGACCCACAGAATCTATCTTTTATTAACATGGTAAGATTTTAGTTTAGGTAAGAGATCTTTAAACTCATGTGGATGTTGCTATCAGATGTTAATATAAGAGAGCCAAGTTCAGTAGAAACAGAAATCCCATTGAGGTTGAACAACATGCAGAGAAAATGCCCTAAGTTCAGTTAAGAGGAATGTCATGGGTCAATTTGTTTATTTTTTGTTGTTGTTGGGTTTTTTTTTTTTTAATTTAAATTTATTTATTTTAATGGAGGTTAATTACTTTACAATACTGTATTGGTTTTGCTATACATCAACATGAATCTGCCACAGGTGTACATGTGTTCCCCATCCTGAACCCCGTCCCACCTCCCTCCCCATACCATCCCTCTGGGTCATTCCAGTGCAGCAGCCCCAAGCATCCTGTATCCTGCATGGAACCTTGACTGGCAATTCATTTCTTATATGATATTATGCATGTTTCAATGCCATTCTCCCAAGTCATCCCACCCTCTCCCTCTCCCATAGAGTCCAAAAGACTGTTCTATACATCTGTGTCTCTTTTGCTGTCTCGCATACAGGGTTATCATTACAATCTTTCTAAATTCCATATATATGCATTAGTATACTGTATTGATGTTTTTCTTTCTGGCTTATTCACTCTGATTAATAGGCTCCAGTTTCATCCACCTCATTAGAACTGATTCAAATGTATTCTTTTTAATGGCTGAGTAATACTCCACTGTGTATAGAATCAATATAGTGAAAATGAGTATACTACCCAAAGCAATCTATAGATTCAATGCAATCCCTATCAAGTTACCAACGGTATTTTTCAGAGAGCTAGAAAAAATAATTTCACAATTTGTAGGAAATACAAAAAATCTTGAATAGCCAAAGCAATCCTGAGAAAGAAAAATGGAACTGGAGGAATCAACCTGCCTGACTTCAGGCTCTACCACAAAGCCACAGTCATCAAGACAGTATGGTACTGCCATAAAGACAGAAATATAGATCAATGGAACAAAATAGAAAGCCCAGAGATAAATCCACACACCTATGGACACCGTATCTTTGACAAAGGAGGCAAGAATATACAATGGAGAAAAGACAATCTCTTTAACAAGTGGTCCTGGGAAAATTGGTCAACCACTTGTAAAAGAATGAAACTAGAACACTTTCTAACACCATACACAAAAATAAACTCAATATGGATTAAATATCTAAACATAAGACCAGAAACTATAAAACTCCTAGAGGAGAACATAGGCAAAACACTCTCCAACATACATCACAGCAGGATCCTCTATGACCCACCTCCCAGAATATTGGAAATAAAAGCAAAAATAAACAAATGGGACCTAATTAAAATCAATTTGGTTTAGACTGATCACTTTTAAATATAAGATTCTGTGACTCTTCCAGATTTTTTTCTACAGAACTAAGTTATAGTATAGCTTAACTAGAGAAATTTATTAATTCAAAGTTTAATAGACTTGTGCTAAAAAAAAAAAGAAAAAAATCACATTGTATATCATTATTTAGCATTTGTTGAATTCCTCAGGTCTTATAACAGGTTATGAAATACAGTATTAAAAGTAATTCTATAATCCCTAGGAAAAAATGTTGGCCTTTTCAACTCTAGCATGAAAAGATGGGGTTGCCTGTATTATAAGTCAATCCACACTCTTAGAAACCCATTAAAATAGCTGGATATTATGTTCAAATCTCTTAAACTTCTTTGGTACAAAAAGGGGATTAGAAACCTAACTATTGAGAATGTTTTAGACCTGTGCACAGTTAAACTTACTCTTAAATCTGAGATTTGCAAGAGTTTTCCCTGAGGAAGAGAGCACTTGTACTTTTTTTTTTTTTTTTTTTTTTGCCTTATAGCATAATAATAATGCAATAAAAATAATGAGTTTGTACTTATTTATAAAATAAATAATAAAACAAGAAACCATAGTTAAATGTATTTCTCTGATACATAAAGAAGTGTCTCTTGGTATTCCAGGGGAAAGGGAGAAACTAAAGATAACTGTCAGAGCTTTCTTCTGGGCTGTTGACAGGGATGGATTCATTTCATTCTCACAGTACATTTATGAGATGGGAGATTTGGGAAACCAAGGTTTGGGAAACCTAGATCTCTTTTCTGAGATCAGGAGGCTAATGGAAGCAGGGCTGAGGCAGAGCCCAGTCTGCTTAGCCTTCATTCTCAGTGAGTGTCTTTACACTCTCATACCCGCTAACAGATTATTAGTCTACCAAAAGTGAGCCTTTCTGCCTCCACAGAATCCTAGATTTCTCAAAGAGAAGTAATTTAAAAAGGACTCAATCCATATTGAGACATAGACAGAGGTTCTATTTCTATCTACTGGCTAATAAGCTCAACAGTCTAGTAACTCAACAGTTTCTAAAATGTTCCCCCGCCATAGGCTACATTGCAGACAGTACTACCTAGATCCTTTCCCAGGAGTGAATCAAGATCATTTGGGAACCTTCAACCTACCCTCTTCACTCTGCCACTCACCTCTTTGTCAGCCCCCTCTGCCTTCTCCAACATGGGACAGCTGGGAATGATGAAACCTGGTAGAGGAGACTGTGCTCCTGCCCCCTAATTTTAGAGTCTAGGGTCCTGGGGATTTACAATTAGGTTTATTCCTGAAAAGATTAAGCAGCTTCCTGCCCTTTATCCATAATTAGGAGAAGTCTTGCAAATCCAACTAGAATTCAGAATGCTTTAAGTACAATATACTCCACTAGGCCCTGCAGCAACCATTATTCAATAGAACGGACCCCTAATTCTTTTCCAGAGGCAATTTTAATTTTTTTCTTTCTTTCAAGACCTTCTCATTCTATGCATTGAGACAGCAACAGAAAATCTCTTTGGCTTCCTTCCTTCCTTCCCGCTACTCTATTTATAGTTCCAAATGTTGCCAGGTGTCAGCAACAAAATTAAAGCGGTATCATTAGAGTCTCTCCAAGCTGTTGTTGTTACTTAGGGTGCACCTAATATTTTACATTAGCAAGTTGCAGTGCAGTTGCCTTTATTCAACTATTCCGGACATTTTAAAGATCCTGAATGATTTACTCTTTTCCAAGCCCCAGACAAAGCTTCTCTCTGTGCTGTGCACATTTAAGCTGCTAATACCAAAAGAATTGAGCCGGGGGGAGTCATGATTCAAGCTGAAACTCTCCTTTGAAAGCGCCTGTGCTGGCTGGAGTGTACTCAACTTCATGTTGTGATAAAGCAGGCAAGTAGCTATGCTTTAACACCAAAGAAATAGAGCAACTGCTTAAGATGGTAATTCCCACACTTTTAAAAGCAGACACACACCTTCATCAACAGGTTCAACTCATTTATCTATAAAATGGGAATGGTTTTAATTAAGAGATAAATTCTGGAAAAAAAGAAAACAGAAAAAGACTGCTTTCTCTATTGCTGTTGCTTAATTAGCTTTATCTCAGAAGAAAGCTGGAAACTCATAGCCTATTTAAGTTTCATTACTGTGACCGGAGTGTCTGCGCGTGGGTGCCTGGAGGGACAGGGGTCTCAGAATACCTCATTATGAACAAGCTTATATTCTGGCCAGCGGGTTAGTTAGGGATATGAAGCATATAACCAGGTGCTGCCATCTCCTCCCAATCCTGCCAGTCAGTGGGGCGGGGGAGGAGCGGGCAGAAGAACCAAATCTCAAAAAGTAACTGTGAGTTTCCCAAACTATACATCTTCATGAGGAAATATAATGGAGATATTAGATAACTGGAACTTGAACTCAGCAGACCTCCTTTGAAAGTCAGCCTGGCATTTGTAAGACCAAATGATGGGAGTAGAGAGAGAGAGAAGGAGAAGGCAATGGCACCCCACTCCAGGACTCTTGCCTGGGAAATCCCCTGGACAGAGGAGCCTGGAAGGCTGCAGTCCATGGGTTCACTAAGAGTTGGACACGACTGAGCGACTTCACTTTCACTTTTCACTTTCATGCACTGGAGAAGGAAATGGCAACCCACTCCAGTGTCCTTGCCTGGAGAATCCCAGGGACAGAGGAGCCTGGTGGGCTGCCGTCTATGGGGTCGCACAGAGTCAGACACGACTGAAGCGACTTAGCAGCAGCAGCAGCAGAGAGATGAAGCAACTAGGTTTCTTTGCTACTTTTGCTTTGAGCAGTTCCATGTGCTTTCCAGTTAACTCTCATCAAACCCTTTGGGAAATAAAAATTTTTGCATCAGTTTAGAGGATGTTGAAAACAGAATGTACAAAGGCTCTGACTTTGATCACACACAAACACAAAGCAAACCAAACCTGAAACCATATACTAATGATTATGTCCAGGTGAACTGGACAGTCTGTCTGGCTTCAAAACCCCTGCTCTTTCCACTCTGCATGTTGAGTTTTGTTGTTGTTTAAAAAAAAAAAAAAAACACTCTTCAGGGATTGAAAAAGAAATTAGCCTGTATTAACATGGTTTTTGAATATATATGTGGTTGTTGTTGTTGTCATTCAGTCACTAAGTCATGTCCGACTCTGCAGCTCCAAGAACTGCAGCATGCCAGGCTTCTGTTTAAATGTGTTTCAGTTCTAAAAATTATAGAAGTACTAGCAGCAAAGAAGACATGCCTGGAAATCCAGAAATTAAAGCAGTTTCAGAATTGGAATTAGAAAAGATCATTCTGTGGCCTTCTACAAAAAGCATCAGTTTGTCAAATTATTAATTTCCTTTACAGCATTCCCAGAGAGCAATGTCACCAGTTCCTTCTCAGTTGTGTCTCAGATTTCCACCACTGAACTAGGAACTTAACTATAGAATCAAATATAGTATCTCCACATATTCCAAGCCCTATCCCCAACTCCCACTCCATCCTCCAAGTCCATTTGCACCCGCCCACTTTTGAGCAGTTAGGGGCAAAGTTCAGTTCCCAAATCCCATTATGTAGAGTTAATGTAAACATTAATCTATCTAGAATCTAATGATCCTTTAATTGCTCCAGGTTTAGGTAACCTGGGGAGGCTGGGGGGGGTGGGTGGCGGTGCTACTAACAAAGGATGCTTCAAATCTAAAAGTTTATGAAATTCTGAATATCTTTTTTCTTAAACAACAACCAAAAAAAAAAAAAAAAAGGACTTTTAGACAAAACACTTCATTTTCATAGTCCCAGGCTTTTAACACTTGACTTGCCTCATTTTCTTTACAACTAAAATCAGTGTGCAAACACTTTTATTAAAATGCATAAGATTTGCTGTTGAGGCTTTTCAAGAGCTTAGAGAATGGTAGGTTTATTTGCAGCTATCTCATATTGATTTTTCTGTCATCTTTAGGCTTAACCAATTTGCTCCAAATAAGATTTCTGTACTACCTGCACCAGAGAGAATCTCAAAAACCTCAGTGGAGAACTTAAAGAAATAAAAAATATATAGATAATATCATAGCAGAAAAAAATATTTTTCTTTATTTTACGTTGCAATTTACTCCAGAGACTTCTAAATAGTATGAATGAAACACCTGGCTGTGGAAACAAACCAAGACCAACCAAAGGAGGAAAGTAAAAGCTACCCATTCAGACCTTTCTACAGCAATGGTTCAAATACCCTAGGAGCTTCACCGGTAAAATCTAAAACTGGGCCCCAAACACGGCGGGCAAGGAAAGAACGAAGAAAGAGGCAGCCCACTCTGGATTGGTAGCTAGTAGATTTATAATATAGGGCTTCTCAGTTGGCGCTAATGGTCAAGAACCTGCCTGCCAATGCAGGAGACTTAAGAGGCGTGGGTTCAATCCCTGGTTGGGGAAGATCCCCTGGAGAAAGGCATGGCAACCCACTCAAGTATTCTTGCCTGGAGAATCCCATGGACAGAGAAGCCTGGCAAACAGTAGTCTATGGGTCTGCACAGAGTTGGACACGACGGAGGAGACTTGTTAAGGCACGGCCCAGGTTTAATAAGCAAAGTTGGCGGGGCGGGGAAAGGCATCAGAATTTACTTATCAGGCTTGTCTGGAGCCATCGCAAGGGTATTGTATTAATAGATCCCGTACCCGCCAGGAGAACTTTAAAAGTTTACACTGAAGCCTTAGCTGGGTTCAGCCAGGTAGCGATGGGCTCAACACCTCAAGCTCCGTCCTTGAAAATGGCTCCAGCCGTGGAAAGAGTGGGCAGAAGTACATTCCGGGGCTGGGGTGGGGGCGGGTGAGCCTCTGATTTTCCGGATCCGGTTCGCAGGTCAACTGGCGGTCTTGTCCTCTCCATGATCTCCTCGAACCTCCACACCTCCTGAAGGGCTCTTGCAGCCTCACACGCCCCACCTTCTGCGGTGTGCCCTGAGCATTCAGCCAGGTTTTGCACCAGTTAAGAAGTGGCTCAGGTAGTTATCTTGCTGCACTGGAAGCAGACAACACAGCAGCAGTAGGGGAACACACAAGAGAAAACACAGATCAAAATGATTCCCATAGGGAACTCTGCTCAATGTTACGGGGGCAGCTGGGATGGGAGGGTAGTTTAGGGGAGAATGCATACATGTATGTGTATGGCTGAGTACCTTTGCTGTCCACCTGAAACTATCACAACATTGTTAACCATCTATGCTCCAAAATAAAAAGTTAGAAATAATTCCTAAAATAAGTAATGATATTTTTTTTCCACCAAGACCCCTCTGATCTGAACCACTGATTTATTAAATCTCCTGGGCTGAGGGTCAGATCAGTCAAGACATTCACTTCTGTCTTGATGTGATTTAATAAAGATGACACTTCGGCAGACTCATCAGGTATGTATGTATCCACGACCCTCTGGATAATGACACAGGTGCCTCCTTGTGAGGCAGTAATAATGTTCAAGGCCATGGTACTCTTGGCTTCATGTCCAAATGCCAAGAGAATTTCAGTGTTCAGTAAAGACAGGCTTTGCCAGCTGTCATTAAGGTTTGCTGGGTAAATTTAGTAAGGGTGTCTGTGGTGGTATAATGCCCTGCAGGCCAGTGGAGGACAAGAACTAGTGGCCAGATGACCATACCAGTGGGAAACAACATCATCACCTGGCCTTGAGAAGGAGATTGGCAATTTTTGTTGCTATGGGTAGATTCTCCCAGAGTGCAGCAGCCCAACCTCCCAGGTGAAAGCCATGGCAACCTATTTAGGGATATCCAGTAAACACCTAGGAAGTGGGACCAGTCAGTGCCAACCCAGTCTCCGTCCTTTAATATGACAGAATGATTACATAGTTCCAGTGATATCCACATCATATCCCTGATGCGATTGGGTTGGTTCCATTTAGAGTGATTTTTCTGTTTCCAGAATAGAGGTACCTAGGTTCAATGAGGGACAAGGCAATGGCACCCCACTCCAGTACTCTTGACTGGGAAATCCCATGGACAGAGGAGCCTGGTAGCATGGGGTTGCTAAGAGTCAGACATGACTGAGCGACTTCACTTTCACTTTTCACTTTCATGCTTTGGAGAAGGAAATGGCAACCCACTCCAGTGTCCTTGCCTGGAGAATCCCAGGGATGGCGGAGCCTGGTGGGCTGCCATCTATGGGGTCACACAGTCAGACATGACTGACACGACTTAGCAGCAGCAGCAGCAGGTTCAAATATCCACAACCCTGGGTGAGCTACATGAACCCACCCCAAATCAGAATGGTGGAATGTTTCATGTAAAAAGAGGACAGCATTTTCACTTCACTTGTTTGTTCCTAATATCATTAATACTGTTTTCTTTCTACCTTCTATTTTCCGTGGAATTTATTCTTTGGCTGGGGTCAACTGATTTTGTTCTGTAAGTCTCTGTACTCTCTGTTAATGAGAATGAGACCTTGTTGTTAGTCAGAATAGTAGGAAAATCTAATTTAGACTTCATAGAGAAGGATGCTGATCTGTGTAGATAAAGCTCATTCTAACCACTTTGGACAGCAAGAAAGTTGAATGCTAATTAGAATTGTTAAGGCTCATTGTTTTTTCCTGTTTGTCCTATTTCTGCCTCTGTCTCTCTTCATCACTTTGCCAAGCATCCCCCATGACTCTTGGGCTAAAGCCAGGTCATGAATCCCTGCAAGAGTCCTTCTCAGTGAAAGCACCAACCCATTCTTTTGAATCTATCTTCACTTGCTGCTGCTGCTGCTAAATCACTTCAGTTGTGTCCAACTCTGTGCGACCTGATAGATGGCAGCCCACCAGGCTTGGGGTTCTCCAGGCAAGAACACTGGAGTGGGTTGCCATTTCCTTCTCCAATGCATGAAAGTGAAAAGTGAAAGTGAAGTCGCTCAGTCGTGTCCGACTCCTAGCAGCCTCATGGACTGCAGCCCACCAGGCCCCTCTGTCCATGGGATTTTCCAGGCAAGAGTACTGGAGTGGGATGCCATTGCCTTCTCCGCTATCTTCACTTACCTTTAGACTTTTCTCCTCTTTATTCATCTTCATTACATTCTATTTGTGTCTACTGGTGAAGAGATGCAGTTATTCCTCAAATATAGTCTAACTGCAGCACAATTAAAATGGAAACAAAAAGGAAACATGACTGTGCTAAAAGTATTCCATATTCATTCTGAATTCCTTTATACTTCAGGCACATATGCCTATATTTATGACAATATACGTAAGAAAAGGAGGAGAAAAAGTTCTGTCCTTTCTTGCCTGCAAAATGGCATTGCACATGACCATGAGAGTGAATATACAATGGACAACTGCTGGACTATGTATATAAATAGAACTGTGACTCACAACCTGCAGCTACCTGTGCAGGAAGTCAACCCCTCTTCTCTATAATAAACAGCCCAGGAAGCCAGCCTGCTATAGATGGTGGGGGCCCACTTGGAATTCCAGAGTTGAAATGAAGATTATTTTAAGCTGAAAGGTTTGAGATTCAGTAGATTCAGAGACAAGTCTTCTTGGAGCTTCCTATATCCTACAGGAAAAAAAAAATAAATAAAACAGCAACTTCTGGGAAATGAGGCTACCTGTCAGGGACATGAGAGGTGAAACCCCTGGGAAAGTGAGGAGAGTGAAGCGCAGGATAGCGTGGCAATTGACAATGAAACGGATGAAATGTCCAGCACAGCCCAACCCTTCGTAAAAGAAAGGCAATGCACAGCACTGTAACCCAGCCAGCAGGTCAACCCCCAATTCAGGAAATGTTCATGATGAGAGAACATACTCCCACTGAGCTTACTGAGCCTCTAAAGAACCTCTTTAGTGAAAGAGGAGAGTGAAAAAGTTGGCTTAAAGCTCAACATTCAGAAAACGAAGATCATGGCATCTGGTCCCATCACTTCATGGCAAATAGATGGCATGGCAAATAGTCACTTCATGGACACAGTGGCTGACTTTATTTTTTGGAGCTCCAAAATCACTGCAGATGGTGACTGCAGCCATGAAATTAAAAGACACTTACTCCTTGGAAGGAAAGTTATGACCAACCTAGACAGCATATTCAAAAGCAGACATTACTTTGCCAACAAAGGTCTGTCTAGTCAAGGCTATGGTTTTTCCAGTGGTCATGTATGGATGTGAGAGGTGGACTATAAAGAAAGCTGAACGCAGATGAATTGATGCTTTTGAACTGGGTGTTGGAGAAGAGTCTTGAGAGTCCCTTGGACTGCAAGGAGATCCAACCAGTCCATCCTAAAGGAAATCAGTCCTGGGTGTTCATTGGAAGGACTGATGGTGAAGCTGAAACTCCAATATTTTGGCCACCTCATGCGAAGAGCTGACTCATTTGAAAAGACCCTGATGTTGGGAAAGATTGAGGGCAGGAGGAGAAGGGGACGACAGAATGAGATGGTTAGATGGCATCACCAACTCAATGGACATGCATTTGAGTAAATTCCGGGAGTTGGTGATGGACAGGAAGGCCTGGCATGCTGCAGTCCATGGGGTCACAAAGAGTCAGACATGACTGAGTGACTGAACTGAGCTTATTGAAATAGCTGCCAAGTTCCAGGGAAAGTATCCAGGCCTGGTTAGTGCAGCTCTGAGGTACAAGGTGGGATGAGATTTCCCTAACTGGGCAGGATGCAGAGAAAATGTGCAACATAACCACATACCCTCCCCTCTGAAGGTGCCTGCCAGAGGCATGCTGGGGTGTGGGGGGACTTTGAGGAACTCACTTTTGTTTCTTTGGAGTCTCTTCACACTAGAATATATGCTTCATGATGGATGATAGTAAAGACTTTTGTCTGTTTTGTTCACTGTTGTGTGTCACCAGCATCCAGTGTGCCCAAACCATCATGGTAGTGCTCAATAAACACTTGAAGAAACCATAGGGGAAATGGAGCAGATCAAATGAAAACAATAAAGGCAAAAAGAAGATATTCTTGTTATACCCTGGCTTGTCAATAATGTCCTACCATGATAGCCAAAACAGTGAGGTGATTCATGGGGACTTATTGCCCTTGATCGAGACCGAAACACCAAGGCACAGCATTAAAATCTTCCCTTCTCCTCCTCCTTTTGATGACAAGCAGGGTTCTCAGCCATCCCCAATCAATAGAAATTGACTAGAGGCCACATAAGAAATTCAAGCTAGGCTTTATTGGGGCCTCTGCTGCAGCAAGTGGGAGTAAGAACAAGTAACAGGTTTCTTTGCTTGTTTGCTCTCTGAGAGGGGATGAACTTGTTCCTTATGTGGGGTGAGGTTAGAGGTATGGCCAGGGGTCAGGCCGGAGGGGTAGCTTAGGTGTTGTGCCCACGCCGCCAACAATGTTGAGTGCAGGAGGCATGCTCAATACCCTGCTTTTGTTCCCAACACTCTGTTTTTGCTCTGGGCACTTTTTGGTCTTTCTGTATCTTTTGTCCATAATTTGCCCCAGCGGCACATGCAGTTATTTTCAGTCCCTTGTGAAGATAGCTGAGCACTGAAGAATTGATGCTTTTGAACTGTGGTGTTGGAGAAGACTCGAGAGTTCCTTGGACTGCAAGGAGATCCAACTAGTCAATTCTAAAGGACATCAGCCCTGGGTGTTCTTTGGAAGGAATGATGCCAAAGCTGAAACTCCAGTACTTTGGCCACCTCATGCGAAGAGTTGCCTCATTGGAAAAGACTTTGATGCTGGGAGGGATTGGAGGCAGGAGGAGAAGGGGATGACAGAGGATGAGATGGCTGGATGACATCACCGACTCAATGGACGTGAGTTTGAGTGAACCCCGGGAGTTGGTGATGGACAGGGAGGCCCGGTGTGCTACAATTCATGGGGTCGCAAAGAGTCAGACACGACTGAGCAACTGAACTGAACTGAACAGTTCCTTTGTATTTTATCAGTCATTCTAGAACCTAAGCATCCTTCTTCCAAAAAAAGTGTGCAAAATAAAATTCTTTTTTCTTTAGCAAAATAAATATTCTCTATTGTTAAAAAAAAATCTTCAAGTTGATGTTTGGTAGAAACCAACACAATACTGTAAAGCAATTAACCAATTAAAAATAAATAAGTTACCAAAAAAAAAAATCTTTTCATTGAGCTTTTACCTCCACCAGCTGTCCCAATCTCTTTACATTTGAGGAAGAAATGGCCTGTGTCACTGATCTCCCCTGTCTTACCTTCAAGCGTAGTACATGTCAACTCACTTCCATCAGGCTTTGATTCACGCACATGCTCTCCTGATTCTCCTTTCTCCCAGGTCTTTCTTTCTCCCTTTTGCCGGACCTTTTTGCTCAGCTCTTAGATAGTGGTTGTCTCATCTTAGCCCTCTCCCTATGTATCAATACTATTCTTGAACAGTGGCATTCACTCTGTTGAATGAACCCATTACCCCAACCCACCTCTGTGCAGAGCTCCAGGTAAATATCTCACAGTCATCTCCTTCTGGATGTCTTTCAATCACATCAAAACTAAAAGTACAAAACTGAAATTTTAAACTCTAATATGACAATATCTCATGAAACATTCCCTCTTCAAACTGCTCCTCCACTTTTGGGCGCCCTCATCTGTGAACAGCATCATCTACTGAGACAAGGAAACCAGCCCAGACTTATCCTTGACTCCTCTCTCTCCTACATTCAAAATGTCACGGTTGTGCAGGTTGAGTTCTCCAGGAAGCAGGCTCTGAGGTGGAGGTTAGTGGGTAGGAAGCTAATGAAGGAGTGCCCTTCATTTGTGGAAGGGGAATCAGGCAGTATTAAGCAGGAGGAGGCAGACTTTAACACAGTCCCAACAACTGCCTGAGCTGACTCCATTGGGAGCTCTGATACTTGGAAGTGACTTTTCAGAGTTAGCTGAGATTGACTTAGATGGCAAGGCCTTTATGCTCCATCATCAATACCATGATTTGCAGAGTCCAGTGCAAGATGAAAATGCAAGACTATATTTAAAAATTAAGGTTTCCAAGAAGGTAACAGCAGAACATTAAACCAAGCACCGTGCACAGGGGGCTGTGTGACTGCATGCATTGCAGGTGCGTGAAGCTGGGACTGGCCCTCATCAGTCACTGCATATAGTCAAGGTCTCTCTGGAGTTGAGATCATCCCTGAAGGGGCTGGCAGCTGAAGGCTGTTTTCCAGTGGCACTGCCAGCAAAGGGGGCAACTGAACATCACTCATGAGGCATCTGGGCCCAGGTCACAGAATCCACTACATTAACCAAGCCTGTCCATTTTACCACCTTGAAATTTCTCATATCCATTCTCTCTTTGCAATTGACCCTGCTAATCAATAGAATTAAAGTTCTCATCATCTTGCCTTAAGTACTGAAACAGTCCCGTGCCTGTTAATGTCTCTTCTAGTCTGGTCTTCACATCCTCCACTACTGAATATGAGACTAACATACTGAATTCCTAAAATATTAAATGACTTCCATTGCCCACAATATTAAAATCTAAGCCAACATTTCCCAAACTGTGTTCATAAAACACTTGGTCTTCAGAGTAGAAAAAATATGATGCAAGTTTTCTTCTGAGTTATTTTTAAAATTCTTGTTTAATAAAAATACTAAGCCATTTATACAATTATAAATTTTATGATTTATAAACTTTAAAATTATAAAGTTTATAATTTTATGATTATCATGCCAAAGGATTGGTGAGTATACCTCAGAACTCCAGAGATAGCAGGAAAATTCTCCTAATCAAAGAGTTTTATTCAATTCTGCATATTGACCCCTAAACAACATTTACTAACTACTGCCTAGATATATCATCATATTGATAATTTTTTTTGTATTTTCCATCTAATTTTAATAATATCAGTGACATTATTCAATGTTTTTTATTGTATGCATGGATTTTATAAAATATTTTCCCTTTTGGATTTGTGGATTATAGAAGTCTGTCACTGCATTTTAGAACCTACTTTTTTCTTTACTGATAAGCACTTAAATATACTTACAGAAGTAGTACATACAGAAAGATGTAGGCATCATAATTGTACAGCCTGAAGAATTATCACAAAATGAACATAATAATGTAGCAACCACCAAAATCAAGAAATAAAATGTTGGTAATTCCCTGACTCAGCACTTTAACTGCAGTGGCCCAGGCCTGGGTTCAATCCCTGGTTGGGGAATTAAAATCCCACAAGCTGTGTGGTGCCACCTGAAAATAAAAAAAAATAAAATAAACAAAATGCTAGCATCTAATGGCCTCCTTTTGCCCTTACAGTCCACTACTTCTTTTATCTGTCCCAAAGTTGCCCACTACCCAACCTCTAACAATTTGTGATCTACATGAATCCAAGTTTGATTTACATGAGTTCATGTTGATCTTACTGTGCCAACTAATGGTGGAGCTGGGATTCGAACTGAACTCTATATACAAAGCCTATGGTTTCAGAATGTTCCTAATTGTTGCTTCCATTCCCTACTGACATAATAAAAAGAAAACAGTTATTTCGTCAAATTACAGAGGTTCCCACACTGCACCTTGACAGGAAAAAAAAATGCCTTCCACACAGTTAAGCAAAATATATGAATGAAGATAGACTTAAATCTAATTGTTTATTAAACAATGAAGCTACTAAATCTTACATCTTTGGATTGATATAAGAACTATATATAGGTGTGTGTATGTGTGTGTGTGTGCAAATATATATATATATGTATATTATGGTCATAGAAACCCATATCTGTAAGAAAATAAAATATATTTTCTAAGTTTGACACAAATTCATTTGGCAGTAAGAGCTGCCCAAAACCTCTATGAGCCTAAATATAGTCTTTGTTTATTATGCAAATATATTGTATTATGTTAACATAATAAATAAATATATTTTGCTGATGAAATGTTAAAATGTTTGAATAAGTTGTGTGATTCCAGACCTCCTAGGTGTGTCATGCATGTAACGTAGCATATATAACAAATCTGCAATATAGTAAACACGTGTGGGTTTTGATGTTTTTAAAAAGAAAAATCCTGAAAGAAATTAAGGACTGTTGACCTGTTAAAGCAAAGAAAAGTCATGCAAACAATGCTTTCTTCCACTAAAAAATGACTAAAAAATAAAAATATGGTATTGGGAAATAATAGCCATACTAAATGGAAAATCCGTGAGATTTCATAGTATAATAAGCTGCCCTCTTTCATCATTTCTCCCTACCAAAGTAAACAGAAATGTCTTTTAAATATCATTTTTAAGGCTTTGTACACATTTGATCACTTCTAAATCCAAATGCATCTTATAATTAATATGCATGTTTAGTATGTAAGAAAAACAGCTATGTATAAATCAGGGATGAACATTACAGTCACATATATTGAAGCAAATAAGTTATGTCATGTCATACCTAAAGCATTCACCTGTTTCTACTAGTGAAGCATGATTCAATAAAATTACAGAATATCCATAGCCACTCTATAACTCTGTCGGAGACAGTTATAGAATTCCAAATGATGTGCTGGTGTCTAAGGTTATGAGAACTGACTTATACAGACCTAGTCAGAAATCCTTTCACAGTAGCTAAATTACTTTTCGGAGCAACACCTCAAGTTAGCAGACAAGAAAATATGTTTATTCATTAAGCACTCTGTTATATCATTGAGCTATAAATATTTAAAAAGTTAAGTTAGATTGTGGAAATACCACAATAAAGAGCACCTAATTCATAATTATTACTTATTGATTGTAAACAGGAAATTTTATATATATTTGTATATATGTTTATATGTAACATTATTATGAGTGTTTAAAAGGAAGTTATCACAAGGAACACATCATTCTGCAACTTGCTTTTTTACATTGCTACATAGTATCTCAAGGGTGCCTATCCCACAGACATTTCCCACAATGATGAATATTTTGGTTTCTCATTTCTTGGCTGTTTTAAATGTGAGTCAGACCATCTCTAAAGGGCACATTAACAATGGGTATATCCTGGTTGCCTACAAATCACAGAATAGACACCTGGCTTTGAGAAGGAAACTTACTTTCCTTGAGCATCATTTTATACTATTTAAATTTTCTGTATGTGAAAATAACAATTACAATGTTTATTTTTTTAAAAGCTCTAAATACAATATTAGTATCATGTAGTCATTAAAACTGGAAAACACAAAAAGTAAACCTGCAATGAACTTCCCTTCTTTGGCATATTTTTTGGTTAAAATCTACCGGACAGTGTGTTAGAGTTGTACATATCTTGCCTCATTTTGCCTCATTTAGCCTTTGTAGAAACCTTACAGTTCAGTTCAGTTCAGTCACTCAGCCGTGTCCGACTCTTTGTGACCCTATGAATTGCAGCACACCAGGCCTCCCTGTCCATCACCAACTCCTGGAGTTTACCCAAATTCATGTCCATTGAGTTGATGAAGCCATCCAGCCATCTCACCCTCTGTCGCCCCCTTCTCCTTCCCCGAATCCCTCCCAGCATCAGGGTCATTTCCAATGCATCAACTCTGCATGAGGTGGCCAAAGTATTGGAGTTTCAGGTTCAACATCATTTCTTCCAATGAACACCCAGGACTGATCTCCTTTACGATGGACTGGTTGGATCACCTTGCAGTCCAAGGGACTCTCAAGAGTCTTCTCCAACACTACAGTTCAAAAGCATCAATTCTTCAGTGCTCAGCTTTCTTCACAGTCCAACTCTCACATCCATACATGACCACTGGAAAAACCATAGCCTTGACTAGACGGACCTTTGTTGACAAAGTAATGTCTCTGCTTTTGAATATGCTATCTAGGTTGGTCATAACTTTCTTTCCAAGGAGTAAGCGTCTTTTAATTTCATGGCTGCAGTCACCATCTGCAGTGATTTTAGAGCCCCCCAAAATAAACTCTGACACTGTTTCTACTGTTTCTCCATCTATTTCTCATGAAGTGATGGGACCAGATGCCATGATCTTAGTTTTTTGAATGTTGAATTTTAATCCAACTTTTTCACTCTCCTCTTTCACTTTTATCAAGAGGCTTTTTAGTTCCTCTTCGCTTTCTGCCATAAGGGTGGTGTCATCTGCATATCTGAAGTTATTGATATTTCTCCCGGCAATCTTGATTCCAGCTTGTGCTTCTTCCAGTCCAGTGTTTCTCATGATGTAATATGCATATAAGTTAAATAAGCAGGGTGTCAATATACAGCCTTGACATACTCCTTTTCCTATTTGGAACCAGTCTGTTGTTCCATGTCCAGTTCTAACTGTTGCTTCCTGACCTGCATACAAATTTCTCAAGAGGCAGGTCAGGTGGTCTGATATTCCTATCTCTTTCAGAATTTTCCACAGTTTATTGTGATCCACACAGTCAAGGCTTTGGCATAGTCAATAAAGCAGAAGTAGATGTTTTTTCTGGAACTCTCTTGCTTTTTTGATGATCCAGTGGATGTTGGCAATTTGATCTCTGGTTCCTCTGCCTTTTCTAAAACCAGCTTGAACATCTGGAAGTTCATGGTTCATGTATTGCTGAAGCCTGGCTTGGAGAATTTTGAGCATTACTTTACTAGCATGTGAGATGAGTGCAATTGTGAGGTAGTTTGAGCATTCTTTGGCATTGCCTTTCTTTGGGATTGGAATGAAAACTGACCTTTTCCAGTCCTGTGGCCACTGCTGAGTTTTCCAAATTTGCTGGCATAAAGAGTTTAGCACTTTCACAGCATCATCTTTCAGGATTTGGAATAGCTCAACTGGAATTCCATCACCTCCACTAGCTTTGTTCGTAGTGATGCTTCCTAAGGCCCACTTGACTTCACATTCCAGGATGTCTGGCTCTAGGTCAGTGATCACACCATCGTGATTATCTGGGTCATGAAGCTCTTTTTTGTACAGTTCTTCTGTGTATTCTTGCCACCTCTTCTTAACATCTTCTGCTTCTGTTAGGTCCATACAATTTCCGTCCTTTATCGAGCCCATCTTTGCATGAAATGTTCCCTTGGTATCTCTAATTTTCTTGAAGAGATCTCCAGTCTTTCCCATTCTGTTGTTTTCCTCTATTTCTTTGCATTGATCGCTGAGGAAGGCTTTTTTATCTCTTCTTGCTATTCTTTGGAACTCTGCATTCAGATGCTTATATCTTTCCTTTCCTCCCCACGTGAGCAACCCCACGTCCGAGGTCAGGGGTGGCGACTGAGATGAACAACCCCACGTCTGAGGAGCGGCGGCTGTGTGGGCGCAGGAGGGCTGAGAGGAGCTACTTCACGTTCAAGGTCAGGAGGGGTGACCTCGTCCAAGGTAAGGAGCAGCTTACCTTGCTGCTTACAAAGCTGCACTTTGCTGGAGCAGCCATGAGGAGATACCCCACGTCCAAGGTAAGAGAAACCCAAGTAAGACAGTAGGTGTTGCAAGAGGGCATCAGAGGGCAGACACACTGAGACCATAATCACAGAAAACTAGCCAATCTGTGTACACAGACCACAACCTTATCTAACTCAATGAAACTAAACCATGCCATGTTCACCAAGATGCCGGGGTCACCCAAGATGGACGGATCATGGTGGAGAGGTCTGACAGAATGTGGTCCACTGGAGAAGGTAATGACAAACCACTTCAGTATTCTTGCCTTGAGAACCCCATGAACAGTATGAAAAGGCAAAATGATAGAATACTGAAAGAGGAACTCCCCAGGTCAGTAGGTGACCAATATGCTACTGGAGATCAGTTGAGAAATAACTCCAGAAAGAATGAAGGGATGGAGCCAAAGCAAAAACAATACCCAGTTGTGGATGTGACTGGTAATAGAAGCAAGGTCCGATGCTGTAAAGAGCAATATTGCATAGGAACCTGGAATGTTAGGTCCATGAATCAAGCCAAATTGGAAGTGGTCAAACAGGAGATGGCAAGAGTGAACATCAACATTCTAGGAATCAGCAAACTAAAATGGACTGCAATGGGTGAATTTAACTCAGATGACCATTATATCTACTACTGCGGGCAGGAATCCCTTGGAAGAAATGGAGTAGTCATCATGGTCAACAAGAGTCTGGAACGCAGTACTTGGATGCAATCTCAAAAACGACAGAATGATCTCTGTTCCTTTCCAAGGCAAACCATTCAATATTACGATAATCCAAGCCTATGCCCCAACCAGTAACGCTGAAGAAGCTGAAGTTGAACAGTTCTATGAAGACCTACAAGACCTTTCAGAACTAATACCCAAAAAAGATGTCCTTTTCATTATAGGGGACTGGAACACAAAAGTAGGAAGTCAAGAAACACCTGGAGTAACAGGCAAATTTGGCCTTGCAATACAGAATGAAGTGGGGCAAAGGCTAATAGAGTTTTGCCAAGAGAATGCACTGGTCATAACAAACACCCTCTTCCAACAACACAAGAGAAGACTCTACACATGGACATCACCAGATGGTCAACACCAAAATCAGATTGATTATATTCTTTGCAGCCAAAGATGAAGAAGCTCTACACAGTCAGCAAAAATGAGACCAGGAGCTGACTGTGGCTCAGATCATGAACTCCTTATTGCCAAATTCAGACTGAAATTGAAGAAAGTAGGGAAAACCACTAGACCATCCAGGTATGACCTAAATCAAATCCCTTATGATTATACAGTGGAAGTGAGAAATAGATTTAAGGGACTAGATCTGATAGACAGAGTGCCTGATGAACTATGGACAGAGGTTCATGACATTGTACAGAAGACAGGGATCAAGACCATCCCCATGTAAAATAAATGCAAAAAAGGAAAATGGCTGTCTGAAATCTTACAGATCAGATCAGATCAGATCAGTCGCTCAGTCGTGTCTGACTTTTTGCGACCTCATGAATCGCAGCACGCCAGGCCTCCCTGTCCATCACCAACTCCCAGAGTTCACTCAGACTCACGTCCATCGAGTCAGTGATGCCAGCCAGCCATCTCATCCTCTGTCGTCCCCTTCTCCTCCTGCCCCCAATCCCTCCCAGCATCAGGGTCTTTTCCAATGAGTCAACTCTTCGCATGAGGTGGACAAAGTACTGGAGTTTCAGCTTTAGCATCATTCCTTCCAAAGAAATCCCAGGGCTGATCTCCTTCAGAATGGACTGATTGGATCTCCTTGCAGTCCAAGGGACTCTCAAGAGTCTTCTCCAACACTACAGTTCAAAAGCATCAATTCTTTGGTGCTCAGCCTTCTTCACAGTCCAACTCTCACATCCATACATGACCACAGGAAAAACCATAGCCTTGACTAGATGAACCTTTGTTGGCAAAGTAATGTCTCTGCTTTTGAATATGCTATCTAGGTTGGTCATAACTTTCTTTCCAAGGAGTAAGCGTCTTTTAATTTCATGGCTGCAGTGACCATCTGTAGTGATTTTGGAGCCCAGAAAAATAAAATCTGACACTGTTTCCACTGTTTCCCCATCTATTTCCCATGAAGTGGTGGGACCGGATGCCATGATCTTCATTTTCTGAATGTTGAGCTTTAAGCCAACTTTTTCACTCTCCTCTTTCACTTTCATCAAGAGGCTTTTGAGTTCCTCTTCACTTTCTGCCATAAGGGTGGTGTCATCTGCATATCTGAGGTTATTGATATTTCTCCCGGCAATCTTGATTCCAGCTTGTGTTTCTTTCAGTCCAGCGTTTCTCATGATGTACTCTGCAGTGTACATCAATGTACATCTGCATGAAATCTTACAAGACAGGTATTATTGTCCTAACTTTACAGATAAGGAAATAGAGTTTAAACAAGTTAATCTTCTTGGGTCACAGAGAGAGAAAAAGAGTGACAAAACCAAGATATAAACCAAATTTTTCTACTTCAAGAAACACTCTCAGCCACTGAGCTGGACATTAGCTGCTTCTCTTCAGAGACTTCTCCTAAACTCCACCACCTTTGACTTTGCTACAACTTCGGGAATCATTTATAGGAGACTAGAGAACTAGATTTTCTCATGTTCTTGGATCCCCTCTCTTTATATACTTTCCCCTCTTGGTTAATTCTTACCGAACCTTCAGTGATCAACTCGAGCTTCACCTCCTCGTGTAATCACTCCCTAAACTTCAGACTGAAAAGAATGTGTTTTACCTGCTGTTTTCCCATCCTGTGCTATCAATGTGTTCAAAAAGCTGTTAAACCACCTAAGTATCTCTCAGCCAACAAGTCCTCAGGAAATCTAAATAGCCCTCAGACTAGCCGCAGCGCTAGTAATATTTAGCATACATTAGGCCCTCAATCACAATATGCTGCATTCAAGCCAAGGACAAATACAGACAAAGAACTTAAGGATGTTAGAACTAATTCAGGATTTCCAATCCTGGCTGCATATAGTAACTTAAGGAGCTTTTAAAATAGGTTATCTAGCCTTGTCCAAGAACTAATCAGAGTGGCTACGGTGGAACTACACATTCTATATTATTTAGAAGGCTTTCCAGGTGGTGCCAAGTTGGAGAATTCTATTCTACATGTCTCACTTCATGAAATATGGAGATTGAGACCTAAAGACATTAAATTACTGGTCAAATTTACACTGACAGAGGTGAAGATAGGAGTTGAACCCTAGTTTCTTGACTTACAGCTGCTTTACTTGATTACTCAAAACTATTTGTTAAGTGTCTTTTATGTGAAAAGCATTTTGCTAGGCACTGTAGATACAGTGATGGGTAAACTAGAGCTTGCATTGTAATAGGAAAGATAGGATTAAACACATGCCCATATAATTAATTGCTTAACACTGGGTGGGGCAGATCCCCTAGAGAAGGAAATGGCAATCCACTCCAGTATTCTTTACTGGAGAATCCCATGGACAGAAGAGCCTGGTGGGCTACAGTCGATGAGGTCACAAAGAGTCGGACACGGCTGAAGCAATTTAGCAGCAGATTGTATTAAGAGAATCTGGTGGTATATACCCAAATAACTGGGGGACATGTTTTAGTCTAGGGGGAGTTGAGGGTTGTCGCATAAATCTTAATTGAGTTAAAAGTACACATACAGAAATAATTAGACCTGTGTTTTTCAACATAAGATATTCTTGGGCCCATAGGTCCTCTGGAAGACCTTGTTTAATTTCCTATTTTCATTTTGTTGACAACCTTAAAGATTAATAGAAACATTTTCCAGGAGTTCCCTGGTGGTGAAGTGTTAGGATGTGGTGCTTTCACTACTGTGGTTAGTGTTCATTCCCTGGTGGGGAAACTAAGATCCCATTAGCCATGTGGAATGGCAAAAAAGAAAAAAGAAACATTTCCTGCATTTTTTAAAAATGATTGAGTTCTGCCCAAAGCTTCGAAACCCATTTGAACATGTGGTTTTTGATTGAATTGGCTACAAGTAGTACTACTCTAATTTTCTCAGGCTTATATAAAAAGAGCAGACCGACCTAATGTGTCTATACTGCATTCCTGCCAAATGAAGATCAAATGCCTACCACAAACACTACAAGAGTGAAGGTTTCATGGTAGTTCACATACCACAGGGCACTGGTGGGTGAAGTGGGTCATGGCACAGCACCTGAGCATCAGTCAATCTGAACTCAAAAAAACCTGGACCACGGGAATCAGACGCTGGTGCTGTGCAAATAGGATTTCAACACTCATCATCTACCCCACTAAGTTAGCAATGTGAATTGTTATTTGAAAAACAATGTAACAACTCTGTAAAAATAAGCTCAGACTAAATACCCTATATAACTGCTGCTGCTAAGTCGCTTCAGTCGCGTCTGACTCTATGCGACCCCATGGACTGCAGCCCATTAGGCTCCCCCGTCATACATATATATTGGGAAGGTGAACTGCAAGGCTGAGACAATGGGTAGGAGGGAGAATTATTTTTTAATACTCTTATTTATTTAGTTTTCATTTTTGGCTGTGCTGAGTCTTTGTTGCTGCACGAGATTTCCTCTGGTTGCTGAGAGCAAGGGCTACTCTCTAGTTGCAGTGCACCGACTTCTCAGTGCGGTGGCTTTTCTTGTTGAGGAGTTCAGGCTCTAGGCGCTGGGGCTTCAGTGTTGCAGCAGGTGGGCTCAGTAGTTATGGCTCGGAGGCTCTAGAGCACAGGCTCAATAGTCGTGGCGTTCAGGTTTAATTGCTCCTCAGCACATGGCCCAGATCAGGGATTGAACCTGTGTCTCTTGAACTGTCAGGCAGATTCTTTACTGCTGAGCCACCAGGGAAGCCCAGGAATTATTTTTTATTACATATCCTTTTGTGTGTTTTTAGCAATTATTAATATCTTTCTTTTTAGTTTTAATTTTAGATGTGATGTTCTATATGACATAAAGAGTTACAATTGTGTGTGTGTGCTGAGTGGTATCTAACTCTTTGTGACCCCCATGGACTGTACCCCACCAGGCTCCTCTGTCTATAGGATTTTCCAGGCAAGAACACTGGAATGGGTTGCCATTTCCTTCTCCAGGGGGTCCTCTCGAACCAGGGATTGAACCCATGTCTCTTGCCTCCCCTGCAATAGCAGGTGGATTTTTTACCACTGAGCCACCTGGGAAACCCTTCCCTTATAGCTCAGTTGGTAAACAATCTGCCCGCAATGTGGAGACCTAGGTTGGATCCCTGGGTTGGGAAGATCCCCTGGAGAAGGGAAAGGCTACCCACTCTAGTATTCTGGTCTGGAGAGTTTCATGGACTGTATAGTCTATGGGGTCACAAAAGTCAGACACGACTGAGTGACTTTCACTGGGAAGCCCAGTTTATCTAATTTTAAGTGTGCACTATTTTATATTGTAATACTGATAGCTGGACACCAGAAGACATAGGTTTTTTTCCTTTGAAGTGACTTGTTACTTTACTCACAAGGAAAGGAGGGAGTGTGCGTGCATGTTGGGGGTCAGTGAGAAGCAGCAGCCCCCCCCGCCCCCCGTGGAGCTGAGCAGTCTCACAGAAGAGGAAGTTCCCACAGAACTCCTAGGCAGCCGTGAGCAAGGCTGACGCAGAACCAGCAGGGGGCAGGCCAGGCAGACCAGTCCCTGAAGCAGGTCAGCGGTAAGGAATTTAGTCTTTCCTCTAAGAATAATGAGAAGCCCTTGCTCTTTCCACCATATTAAATATATTTAGAAATCTTTTTTTGTTGCAGGCATTTGAAATTCTAAAACCACGTTAGTTTAAATACTATTTCCTTCTCTCCAAATTCATCCAAAATATTAAAATTTGCAATGGTGAGCAAAGAATGGTATTATTTGAAGAAAGTAAAAAAAAACTGAGAGGTTTATAGATTAAATGTATAGACCCACTCTTTCCAATACAGTAGCTACCAGCCCCATGCAGCTTACGGGTTACTTGAACTGGGGCTGGTCCCAGCTGAGGCATTCTGTAAGCATGAAATGCACATCAAATGTCAAATAATTAATACCAAAGAAGACTATAGATTATCATATTAAAATATGTTTACATTGATCCTATGTTGAAATATTGTTTTGGAGATATTAGGGTAAAGGAAATACATTACTAAAACCTTTCCATTTGTTTCTTTTTATTTTTTTAATCTTGCTACTAGAAAATTAAAATTACCTATGTGGATCACTTCATATTTCTATTTGGGCAACAATGACATACTTCCTACTAGAATACACATAATAATTTTTCAAAATCGTAAAATTCACGGTGTGTGTCTGGTACCCTTGTGCTTTCACATGTGTTAATGCATTTAATTCTCATATGAATCTGATAAGTTAGGCACTGTTATTACCCCATTTTGCAGATTTTTATTCAGTTTATTAACTGAAGCACAGATGCTGCACAGAACATTTTTGTAAGCATACAGAAGAAACTGACAACAGTGGGGGTCTCCTGGGGAGGAATTAGGGGTTAAGATGTGGAAATAAATTTCTAGGCCTGAGATAGCACCATTCCTGCCCCAGGTTAGCAAACCAAAATTAAGGTAATACTTGTGTACTGTAAATGCTCTGCTTTACCAGAAATAAATGCAATCAGCCAATCCCCAAACACGAAACCAACTCTTATTTACCTACTTCCTTGCTCCTTATTCTTTTCCTATAAAAGCTTCCTACCTTTTACCTGACTTGCCATTCTCTGCACCCTTAGGAACACAGCCTGGATGCTTTCTGTAGTGTCAAAGTGTTTATATCACCTAAATTGTCTTTAACCATTGTTAACTAGGGTCAGGGATGAAAAGGAGATTATTTCTCATTGTGTATCCCTTTGTACAGACTGAATTTATTACAATGTGAATATGTCATCTGTTAACCACTTTGGTATAACTATGAAAATAATAGAGACAAACTGCAAAACCACAGTGTTAGGAGCACAAACTCAAGAACATTAAGTACAATTGAGCACTTACTCAATTAAAAGTAATTGAGAGAAGACCAACAAGAAATAAAAGCAATAAAAAACCATTAAAAAATGTGAACCTTCCAATCTAATCACAGACATGTCTTTCTTGTTTATTACCTGTAATTTGCCAAAGTGACTGTTTCCTGAGTATCCAGTTGGTCTAAGAGCCAAAGCTTGCACACCAAGGAGCGAGGCTCAGCAATCATTTCCCAGGACCATGGTTCTCACTGAGACAAAAGGCCTGAAAAATACAAAAGCATATCGCTTCAGTTTATGCCTGCAGTCTTTTATTTAAGAAATAAGCTATGTACTGTTCTTCCTTAATACAAATGTGAATTTAACTTCTTTTTCCTAAAAACATGGATTAGAAGTCCCATGAGCCAAGGTTAGGCTCACTATGGTGCTCTTTCAACCACACTTCTACTATATTATCACCATTATCAGTGAAACTCAGATTAAGATCTCTTTAATAACTGCTGTAGTTACTGAAAATTCCTGCCCCCGCCCCCCACAGTCCTACCCTTTGTGTGCACTTTGTGTGTATATTCCTCTGTGTGGTAGGCTCATTTTGGGGGGCTGGGAGTGTAGCAGTGGTGGCCCAGACAGACAGCAGCTTTTTCTCTCACGGCTACTATTCTTGAAGAGGTGGAGAGAAAAGCAGGAATGAAGACCTTGAAAGGAGAGGTCAGATGTGGGAGGAGCTGCAAAAGTAACTGCGCCCTAGAGCAGCTGGAGCCGGCTGAGTCAGCAGAGTGGGGAGAGTCCAGGGACTGAATCCTTGCCACCGCATTAAATATTTGTAAGCCAGAGTCACACGTTTAGAATTTACTCTAAATTTAATGGGACTTTCAAGATTTCTATTTTAAAAGGTCTGGCACTCAAATACTGAGCACTGGTTTAATGATGGACCATCAAGTCACGGCACAGAATCAGCCAGTATCCCCCTCCCAGTGTGGGTAACTCCCCAGGACTGGGCTGGAAATGCCCTACTCCTGTCAGGCCCTGCCCTAGACTGGATCCTGTGTGCTTGCTAAGTCGCTCAGTCATGTCCGACTCCTTGCGACCGTATGGACTGTAGCCCACCAGGCTCCTCTGTCCAAGGGATTCTCCAGGCAAGAATACTGGAGTGGGTTGCCATGCCCTCCTCCAGGGGATCTTCCCAATCCCAGGACTGAAGCCATGTCTCTTGTGTCTCCTGCATTGGCAGGTGGGTTCTTTACCTCTAGCAGCACTTGGAAAGCATTTTCATAAGCTCCCCAGACTCCCTTGGCTTCCCTGGTAGCTCAGCTGGTAAAGAATCTGCCTGTAATGCAGGAGACCTGGGTTCTGTCCTTAGGTTGGGAAGATCCCCTGGAGAAGGGAACAGCTACCCACTCCAGTATTCTGGCCTGGAGAATTACATGGTCTGTATGGTCCATGGGGTCACAAAAAGTCAGACACAACTGAGTGACTTTCACTTCCAGGGGATTCATGAGCAGATTAAAGCTGGAGTAGTGCTTTGTAAGCTAGGGATCTCAGCTTTGACTGTATTCTGGAATCACCTGGTGGGGATATAAGAAACTGTTGGCAGCCTCTTTCCAGAGAGGCTGTTGTTATTGGTGTGAGCTGCAACCAGGGCATTGAGAATTTTGGAAACCACTCATCTTTCCAAGGTTGAAAATTACTGCCCAGAAGTCGCAGTGAGTGACCAGCAGCTGTTTTTCATGCTCAGCTGATTTCCTCCGCTCCTTTTTTCTTTTATTTTTCCTCCTAGCAGTTCCTGGGGCTCCTCTTGTTTCTCTGTGTTTGGTCACCAGCAAAATTACTTCTCTCCCTGGGGATTTTCAACTGCCCATGCTGAGGAGAGCAGTCTGGCTAACCCCAAGACAGACACACTGGCTTTTAATGTTAAGAATCAATTGGTTTCTCTACTAAGGCCACAGGCTGTCAAATAAAACAACCCTGAACAAGATACAAAACTCAAAATGTTCCTACAAATGTAATCCTTAGACCAAAGTGCCAGTAGGAACCCTCAAGCTCTAAGTCATGTCTGACTCTTTGCAACCCTATGGACTGTAGTTCACCAGGCTCCTCTGTCCGTGGGATTTTCCAGGCAAGAATACTGGAGTGGGTTGCCATGCCCTCCTCTCAACCCAGGGATCGAACCCATGTCTCCTGCATCTTCAGGCATTCTTTACCACTGAGCCAGCAGGGAAGCCCATATTCATTGTACTGTTGTTCAGTTGCTCAGCAGTGTCCAACTCTTTGCACGCCATGGACTGCACCATGACACACTTCCTTGTCTTTCACCATCTTCTGGAGTTTGCTCAAACTCATGTCCATTGAGTCGTGATGCTATCCATCTCATCCTCTGTCTTCCTTTTCTCCTCCTGCTTTCAGTCTTTCCCAGCATCAGGGTCTTTTTCAATGAGTCGGATTTTTGCAACAGGTGGCCAAAATACTGGAGCTTCAGCTTCAGCATCAGTCCTTCCAATGAATTTTCATGCTTGATTTCCTTTAGGATTGCCTGGTTTTATCTCCTTGCAGTCCAAAGGACCCTCAAGAGTCTTCTCCAACACCACAGTTCAAAAGCATCAATTCTTCATCGCTCAGCCTTCTTTATGGTCCAGCTCTCACACCTGTACATGCCTACTGCAAAAACCATAGCTTTGACTAGACAGACCTTTGTTAGCAAAGTAATATCTCTGCTTTTTAATACATTGTCTAGGTTTGTCATAGCTTTTCTCCCAGGGAGCAAGCATCTTTTAATTTCATCGATGCAGTCACTGTCCGCAGAATTTTGGAGCCCAAGAAAAGAAAATCTGTCACTGTTTCCCATGTTTCCCTATCTAATTTCTATGAAGTGATGTGACCAGATGCCATGATCTTAGTTTTTTTAATATTGAGTTTTAAAATAGCTTTTTTACTCTCCCCTTTCACTTTCATCAAGAGGCTCTTTAGTTCCTCTTTGCTTTCTGCCATAAGGGTGATGTCATCTGCATATCTGAGGTTATTGGTATTTTTCCTGGCAGTTTTGATTTCAGGTTATGATTCATCCAGCCCAGCATTTCACATGATGTACTCTGCATATAAGCTAAATAAGCAGATTGACAAAATACAGCCTTGATGTACTCCTTTCCCAATTTTGAACCAGTCCATTTTTCCATGCCAGGTTCTATCTGTTGCTTCACTGTACATTGTGTATAAAGGACTTGAACAGTCAAGGATTTTGATATCTGCAGGGTCTCCTGAAACCAACTCTCCCCCACCTCCTGTAACTGAGTATCTCTGAGGAGCTGGTTCTTCCCAAATCCCACCCAGCACAGGAATGAGCCCCCCAGGCATTTTTGGCCAGCCCTTTGCTGTCATTTCTGTGGTTGACTTCTGGAGCCAACAAGTAGGGTCCCATAATCCCTGCTGCTGCTGAGGTCTACAACATCTCTCCCGTCTTTAATAAAATGGTTTCTTTTCACATTAGACTTCTCATATTGGAGCAAGATGAGTTGTAAGGAAAAGAGAAAATGGACACTCTGATTTTTCACACAATGGTTTAGCCTCAGGGCTCCAATATAGGGCTTCAAAAGGTTTAGCTTAAATCACCTTTATAAAGGACCATTACATAAGAGGAAACTGCCAAGAAAGCATCTCATTCTCTTTAGGTTTTCTAAACTTTCAGCCTCAACAAGTAGTTATTATTCAAATGTACTACTTGACAACTTGTTAGCAAAAGCACTGAAACTACCAGTGATGAATCAGAGTAGAAGGACAACTTTATGAAAATGCAAACTTCACACAAAACAAATCTAAAATAATTAATTAGAAAGGGAATGGAAATTTTAGATACCTTTTCCTTACTAATGATGATTATGAATATTTACTGACCAATACTGTTACCTGAAAAAGTGAGTTCACCTCTTGGAAGATGTCACAAAACACAGTAAAAGACACAATCAAGTCAAAAATTAGGTCTTATTACTTACAGCAAGTAAGGAGACTACTGGGAAATCTTTCCCAAAACAATGTTTCCCCAACAGCAAAATTGGGGAAATTTTAAGCTAAGGGTGCATGAATATTCATGAAGGGACTTCAGCAGAAGAGAATTCAGCATAGAATTGGGCAAAGGTTGCAAGGTCCAACCTTTAGTTGATTGAACTCTTGAGAATCAGAAAAGGTCAACATCAACATATCTTAGATTTAGACCTGTGCGAGGTCTCAGGTTGCAGTTACCACCCTTCACCTGCTGAACACCAACTAATTGATGCTTTTGAACTGTGATGTTGGAGAAGACTCTTGAGAGTCCCTTGGAATGCAAGGAGATCAAACCAGTCAATCCTAAAGGAGGAAATCAACCCTACATATTCACTGGAAGGACTAATGCTGAAGCTGAAGCTCTGATGAAAAAAGCTGACTCATTGGAAAAGACTCTGATGATGGGAAAAATTGAAGGCAGGAGGAGAAAGGGACTAGAGAGAATGAGATGGTTGGATGGTATCAATGAGTTGAGCAAGCTCAAGGAGATAGTGAAGGACAGGAAAGCCTGGTGTGCTGCAGTCCATGGGTTGCAACTGAATGTGTCTGACTCAGCAAGAGCAACACCTCAGTGGAGGCGTTAGGTCCTGCAGAACTCAAAGGTACATATCAGATTGTTATGTATATCCCATAAAGAAGAACTAGGACTCTCTTTTATTGCTGGACTATTATTTATTGATTGCTTTTCCTTTATTGGCTTTCCTGATGGCTCATAGGTAAAGAATCCATCTGCCAAGCAAGAGATTCAAGTTCGATCCCTGGGTCAGGAAGTTCTCCTGGAGGAGGAAATGGCAACCCACTCAGTATTCTTGCCTGGGCAATCCCATGGACAGAGGAGCCTGGCAGGCTATAGTCAGTCCATGGAGTCTCAGAGCCATGAGTAAACAAACTTTTCTTTTGTTTCTTCATCCACTTAAGGTCCTTAGTTTTTGAGACTTGTTCCAGGGAAAGCGCTATGGCCAGGCTTAGATCACAAAATTACTTAGGCCAAGAATGATTTCTCTCATGTCAAAAAAGCCATTCCTGGTTCTCTTTTTCTGGGGACCCCCTACTCTATCTCCTTATAATACTTGCAAGGGAACTAAAAGATACTTCATGAAATATTTTTGCAGTGTTTTTTCAGGACTGCTTTAAAATGAGAAAGCAGTGGTTATGAGTCATTGCCTTTGTAATAGTGATGTTATAGTCTGCCTTCTTCCTAATGCTCCATCAGTGAAAAAATATTCTACTCTTTGAGTCAATTTGGATGGTGTTCTTATGCTGACTTTGAGTCTAGGCCAAAAATAATTGGAATTAATTCAGGAATTAAGTTTACTTATTCTGTAACATCTGGGCCTTTGTCAACTAGCCTTGCTTATTCTTGCAGTCACATTGCAATCATCAGCACCACTCTTGGAAGCTTTGAATTTAATTGCTCTCAGAACTAGTTTTTCTACTATTAGTACTGCCATTTGAAGCATATGTAACATAATCAGTGACTTCTTTCAGTTCAGTTCAGGCGCTCAGAAGTGTCCAACTCTTTGCAACTCCATGGACTGCAGCACGCCAGGCTTCCCTGTCCATCACCAACTCCCAGAGCTTGCTCAAACTCATGTCCATCAAGTCAGTGATGCCATCCAACCATCTCATCCTCTGTCATCCCCTTCTCCTCCTGCCTTCAATATTTCCCAGGATCAGGGTCCTTTCCAATGAGCCAGTTCTTTGAATCAGGTGGCCAAAGTATTGGAGCTTCAGCCTCAGCATCAGTCCTTCCAATGACTTCATTACATGTGCATTATATTTTCCATGTTTTGTCCCTCATCAAGATGATTTTGGCCCTTGGGGCCTTAGCATGAGCTCTGTCCTCTGCCTAGAATGTTCTTGCCTCTCAGGTCTTCGTATAACTGACTGCTTTTATTTAATTCTCAGTTATATGTGACCTCCTCAGAGAGCCTTTGCCTGACTACTCAATCTAAAGTAGTCCCCAGACACTCTTTATCACATTACCATATGCTATTCTTCCCTGTGCTAGGCACAGTCTTAAATGGTTTTGGCTTATTTGTTGGTCTCTCCTTTCCCTAAAATCTGTATGGATCGCAACAAACTGTGGAAAATTCTTAAAGAGATGGGAATACCAGACCACCTTACCTGCTTCCTGAGAAATCTATATGCAGGTCAAGAAGCAACAGTTAGAACTGGACATGGAACAACAGATTGGTTCCAAATGGGAAAAGGAATATGTCGGGCTGTATATTGTTGCTGCTGCTGCTGCCACTAAGTTGCTTCAGTCGTGTCCAACTCTGTGAGACCCCATAGATGGTAGCCCACCAGGCTCCCCCATCCCTGGGATTCTCCAGGCAAGAACACTGGAGTAGGTTGCCATTTCCTTCGCCAGTGAATGAAAGTGAAAAGTGAAAGTGAAGTCGCTCAGTCGTGTCCAACTCTTCAAGACCCCATGGACTGCAGCCTACCAGGCTTCTCCGTCCATAGGATTTTCCAGGCAAGAGTACTGGAGTAGGGTGCCATTGCCTTCTTCTGTATATTGTTACCCTGCTTATTTAACTTATAGGCAGAGTTGCTGTTGCTAAGTTGCTTCAGTCTTGTCCGACTCTGTGAGACCCCATAGACGGCAGCCCACCAGGCTCCCCCGTCCCTGGGATCCTCCAGGCAAGAACACTGGAGTGGGTTGCCATTTCCTTCTCCAATGCATGAAAGTGAAAAGTGAAAGTGAAGTCGAGTACATCATGTGAAATGCTGGGCTGGATGAAGCACAAGCTGAAATCAAGATTGCCGGGAGAAATATCAATAACCTCAGATATGCAGATGACACCACCCTTACGGCAGAAAGGGAAAAAGAACTAAAGAATGTCTTGATGAAAGTGAAGAGTAGAACAAAAAAATTGGCTTAAAACTAAACATTTAGAAAACTAAGATCATGGAATCTGGTCCCATCACTTCATGGCAAATAGATGGGGAAAGATTAGAAACAGTGGCAGACTTTATTTTGGGGGGCTCCAAAATCACTGCAGATGATGACTGCAGCCATGAAATTAAAGACACTTGTTCCTTGGAAGAAAAACTATGACCAACCTAGACAGCATATTAAAGAGCAGAGACATTACTTCGCCAACAAAAGTCCACATAGTCAAAGCTATGGTTTTTCTAATACTTATGTATGGATGTAAGAGTTGAACTATAAACAAAGCTGAATGCCAAATAATTGATGGTTTTGAACTGCGGTGTTGGAGAAGATTCTTGAGAGTCCCTTGGACTGCAAGGAGATCCAACCAGTCAAGCCTAAAGGAAATCAGTCCTGAATATTCATTAGAAGGACTGATGCTGAGGCTGAAGTTCCAGTATTTTGGTCACCAGATATGGAGAACTGACTCATTGGAAAAGACCCTGATGCTGGGAAAGATTGAAGATAGGAGGAGAAGGGGACAACAGAGGA
This sequence comes from Bos indicus x Bos taurus, assembly GCF_003369695.1. Taxonomy (NCBI): domain Eukaryota; kingdom Metazoa; phylum Chordata; class Mammalia; order Artiodactyla; family Bovidae; genus Bos; species Bos indicus x Bos taurus. The sequence continues at coordinate 53,905,967 of NC_040076.1, read as the reverse complement.
TGAGATGGCTCGATGGCATCACCAACTCAATGGACATGAATTTGAGCAAGCTCTGGGCATTGGTGAAGGACAAGGAAGCCTGGCGTTCTGCAGTCCATGTGGCTGCAAAGAGTTGGACACGACTGAGCGACTGAATTTAAATGAACTTCCCTAAAATGAAGCTTCCTGTGCTTCAGGTCCATGTCTGTCTTCTTCTTTTTTTAATTTATTTGGCTGCCCCAAGTCTTAATTGCAGCACGCAGGGTCTTTGATCTTTGTTACAGCATGTGAGTTCTAGTTCCCTGACCAGGGATCAAATCCAAGTCCCCTGCACCGGGAGCACAGTCTTAGCCATTGGACCCCCAGGGAGATTTCCTTGTCTCTCATTTCACAGCTTTATCCCCAGCCCCTAGAATTTGTTTCAGACACTGTGAGTGCTCAGTAAATACTGCTGACTATGTTTCAGCAAAATGGTGTGGATTTGCTGGCAATGGCACCCCACTCCAGTACTCTTGCCTGGAAAATCCCATGGACTAAGGAGCCTGGTAGGCTGCAGTCCATGGGGTCGCTAAGAGTCGGACACGACTGAATGACTTCGCTTTCACTTTTGACTTTCATGCATTGGAGAAGGAAATGGCAACCCACTCCAGTGTTCTTGCCTGGAGAATCCCAGGGACGGGGGAGCCTGGTGGGCTGCCGTCTATGGGGTCACACAGAGTCTGACACGACTGAAGCGACTTAGCAGCAGCAGCAGCAGCATCCAGTTATGGTAATTGGAATGAAACATTAGGAATATTTACTTTTAATGTATCAGAAAGACAACAAAGTTTTCACTATAGTATTGCTCTTTAGAAGACCTGAAAATTACAGTTCTTCAATAATGAAACATTGAATTATAGAAGTAGATTTACAAACCTGAGGAATTTTCTTCCCTCAAAGTCAGAGGATAACAAAAAGAGATTGGATCTTTGATGCTACTTTAATTTCTGTCACTGTGACTAAAACTCAAATTGGATTCACTGTCTCAGAAAGATATCCTGGGCCATAGTAATATAAAATATAGAGAGAATCAAGAAGAGAAATCTCAGCAAGAAAGGCATCTTAATATTACTGATAACTCACAGAGCATCTCATAAGTAGACTTACCTCAAAGAAAAGTTGTATTACAGTTGTGGGTCTGTAACTCATTACCAATATATATTTTGTTCCCCCTCCCCACCAAAAAAGTTTATATATGCTTTGCCTTGTAAGCACTGCTGATAATCTGATAAACCATAGCAATTTCAGGAGGAAGACAAATTTGCTGTATTTTATACTGTAAGCCACTACCAGAGTTACTACACCATTTAGATTTTCTATAAACTACCTTCTTTTCATACTTCTTACTGTTTTAATTCTAGCTGTGTATTGCACATATATTTAAATGAGAATTTCTTCTTTAACTGTATCTCTGTTTTTCACACATAACATGACTTATATGGGGCTGTTACATTCCCAAGAAAGAAAAAGAAATCATCTGCTACTTGGACTTTGTTTAGCTTGTTAGGTGTTTAACTTGACTCTAATGCACCAGATGTTATCCAGTTGGCAAAACAGTGCTTTCTTACCCATCTGTGTGTGCTCATCTCTCCACTTAATCCTCCAGCTGTATTGCTCTCTGCCTCCTTGTATAAATAACAGCATTGAAATATTTCCCAAGAAACATGCCACTTTTTCTTAGCTTTTACTTCCTCATCCACAAAGCACTTGAGAGTCATCTGCACTCACCTCCCAGTACCCTCTGGATCCCCTCTCATGGTACCAAAAGCATCACAGGTACAGTACTGTCGCCCCATCTGTAAGTGTAAGAGAGTTCTGAAGCTGATTAAATCAGCTGGGATTGTAGCCTACTTCTGAATTCAGCTAGGCTTCATGAAGAGCTTTAGCAAAGATGTTTACCTTTCCTGAAGAATGCACATAGATTATTTCTGCAAACTAAGAGCAACTCATGCTGTACCAGCATCAGTGAATGATGAAAGTATGTTTAAAATCGTTTTCCCAAGCCCCAAAGCCCATTGAAATATTTTAATATCATTAACAAATATTGTATATCTAAATAATCTAAGCTTATAAATCAACTATACCAGTAGAGTTCATCACTTTAAAATTCATTATTTAGACAATATCCTTCGTATTAATATCTGCTCTACAAATGCTCAAACTGAGAAGACAGTAACCCCTGATTCACCAGAAGAATAGGGAAGAAAAACAATTATTTATATAATAATAGTAATAACATGTTAATTGAATGGTTACTATGTATCAGACCCTGTGAAGAGAGATTTACATACATTATCTTTTTTTCTTTTTTTGGTCACCCTGCAGAGCTTGTGAGATTTTAGTTCCATGACCAGGAATTGAACCTGGGCCCTTGGCAATGATAGTATGGACTCCTAACCACTGGACTACTAGAGAATTCCCTACGTTATCTTTTTAAATCTCATATGGATCCTAAGATTGGTAATATTATTACTGCCATTTAACAAAAAAGGAACCTGACAATTACTTTGCCCAAGGCCACATGGCAGATGGATAAGCCATGCAGGCAAGATTCTAAACAGAATATAAAAAAAAAAAAAATTACTTTGAATTTTTGAAATTTCATAAATTAGGGTTAAGAGAGGAAAAGCTATGGATGCTGTATTTCTCTTTCCATTTTTATTTTGACAGCTTTTAAATGAACACAAATTAGTTGTTGTTGCCTTTTAGTTACTAAATTATGTCAAACTCTTATGACCCCATAGACTATAGCCTGCCAGGGCACCTCTGTTCATGGGATTTTCCAGGCAAGAATATTTCCTTCTCCAGGGGATCTTCTCAACTCAGGGATCAAACTTGAGGTAGGGAGAACATGAATATGCATTTCTGTAAGCCAAATGCTGCTGCTGCTGCTGCTAAGTCGCTTCAGTCGTGTCCAATTCTGTACGACCCCATAGACGGCAGCCTAACAGGCTCCCCCGTCCCCGGGATTCAAATATATCTTACCAAATGTCACTTTCCTTCATCTATCCATTTTTCATCTTTGTAACCCTATTTTCAAACAGATCCAGGGACTTCCCTGGTGGTCCAGTGGCTAAGACTCCATGCTACCAATGCAGAGGGGCCCAGGTTGGATCCCTGGTCAAGGAGTTAGATCCCACATGCCACAACTAAGACCAGTACAGCCAAATAGATAAGTACTGTAAATAAACAAAGCAATAAGTAAACAGATCCTAGGTATCATATTATTTTGTATCAACATATTTTAGCATGCATCCCTTTAAAATGTGGCCATTTTCTTACTCAACATTCAAAAAACGAAGATCATGGCATCCAGTCCCATCACTATATGGCAAAGAGATGGGGAAAGAATGGAAATAGTGACAGACTTTATTTTCTTGGGCTCCCAAATCACTGCAGATGGTGACTGCAGCCATGAAATTAAGACACTTGCTCCTTGGAAGAAAAGCTATGACCAACCCAGACAGCATATCAAAAAGCAGAGACATTACTTTGCTGACAAAGGTCTGCTAGTCAAAGCTATGGTTTTTCCAGTAGTCATGTATGGATGTGAAAGTTGGACCATAAAGAAGGCTGAGGGCCAAGGAATTGATGCTTTTGAACTGTGGTGTTGGAGAAGACTCTTGAGAGTCCCTTGGACTGCAAGGAGATCCAACGAGTCAATCCTAAAGGAGATCAGTCCTGAATATTCATAGGAAGGACTAATGCTGAAGCTGAAACTCCAGTACTCTGGCCACCTGATGTGAAGAAATGACTCATCTGAAAAGACCCTGATGCTGGGAAAGATTGAAGACGGGAGGAGAAGGGGATGACAGGGGACAAGATGGTTGGATGGCATCAATGACTCAATGGACAGGAGTGTGAGCAAGCTCCAGGAGTTGGGGAGGACAGGGGAGCCTGGTGTGCTGCAGTCCATGGGATCACAAAGAGTTGGACAGGACTGAGTAACTGAACAACAACAATTTTCTTTCTGATTTAAATGTCATATCAACCAAACGAAATTAAGAATAATCTTTGCTGTTCACTAATACCTAGGCCGGTGGTAAAGAATCCCACTTCCCAGGGCAGTGGTAAAGAATCTTCCTGCCAGTGCAGGGGACACAGGTTCAATCCCTGGGCTGGGAAGATTCCACATGCTGCAGAGCAAGTAAGCCTGTGAGCCACAGCTACTGAAGCCTGCACCCTCTAGGGCCTGCAAGCCATGACTAATGAGCTTGCATGCTGCAACTACTGAAGCCCATGCACCTAGAGTCTGTGCTCTACAATAAAAGAAGCCACTGAAATAAGAATCCCATGCACTACAGCTGGAGGATAGCCCCCACTCTCCACAACTAGAGAAAGTCCTCACATAGCCACAAAGACTCAAGGCAATAAACTAAATAAATAAAAATAAGTAAATTATTAAAAAATTCCTTCTTGCATTTAGCATGTTCAAAACAAAATCTACATAAGATCCATATGGCACATTTGCTAATTATGACTCTTAAGTCTCTCTGAATCAAGTAGACTACTCCAACTTTCCCCTGTGTCTTTGTCAGGTAGAATATGCCATATTCTGGACGTGCCTGTTTCATTCCCTATGCAATCACTTAATTTGTTTCTTTCCTACACGGTTTTTGTAAATGAAAGTGTGCCCCAGAATCTTGATTAGATTCAAGTTCACTGTTTGGGGCAATAATACTTAGTGTGTGGATTAAGCACCACAATGTCTGATTGTTTCTCTATATTTCTGTAGGTAGATCAGTATATTTGTACAGTAACTACTGAATCCCTCCACTGTAAAGATACATCAGCCTTTCACCTCCTGGTTTCATCCAATGATGTTGCTTGAATTATTACATTAGGAGCTGCAAAACACTGACTTCCTAATTCTATCGTTCCTTCCATTTTCTCTACCTATAACTTCTGCAGAGGAGAAATTTTTCTGATACTTACTGGGACTATTTCTCAACTTTGTCAGGCAATCAAATCACAGTCTTAACACTGTAGGAGGAAAGTATAATTCTTTTTATCTAATTGTCAAATTTAAGATAAAAGGCTGATATTTTAGCAAGTTCTAATGCTGTCCCATGAGTTGAAGGGGATGAGGTTGGTGGGGACTGAGAGGCTCTCTTTCCCTCCCATTTGTTCCATTATGAATTTATCCTTCTCTATTAATAATTATACATTGATACTATTGATTTCAGAAGTGTCTAGTGTTCCACTGTTTGCCTAGATTAATGGTTCTCAAAATGTGTTCCCTGGACCAGCATCATCAGCATTCCTTGGGAACTTATTAGAAATGCGAATACTTCAGCTTCACTCCAGACCTACTGAATCAGAAACTCTGTGGGTGAAGTCCAGAAAGATATGTTTTAACAAACCCTCAGGATGGTTCTGATACCCACCAAAGTTTGAGAGTCAGTGGGCTAAATCATTTTTAAATTAACCACTCATTTATTGTTGCTATTATAACCTGCTTTACTTTAGAATTGTTTTATGTCCTTTTCTGGTGAGGCCATAATTATGTAATGGCTTTTTTTGATGGTGGGCAGGAGGTGTGGGGACTTGGCTGTTTTGTTATTGCCTACGATTTCAATGTGCTCATCTCAGGGTTTGGCAAATATTGTTTTAGTTCTTTTTTTTTTTTTCTTGTATGACTTTAAAGTAGAAACAGTATTCATATGAATATAAAAACAAGCATCCAATTTTCATGTTAGAGAATGTAATATATTTATTTCTCAAACAGACAATGATAAGGGTGAAGGAAGTTAGAGTTCATTTGTAACTGCTGCTTTGTTTGGCAGTGGCTGGAAAAAAAACTGCTTCCCAAAGCAAGCTCAGTTCTTTAAAGAACATGTACATTTAAAGTCTGTTTTTTAACCAATATATTACTTGAGATCATCATCAAATCCAGCAGATACTATGTATCAAATCACTGAGAAAGACACTTGCTTTAAAACATTAAATACTACCATTGTAACTTTGCTGAATCTTATGGACAACTATCAAGATGCCATTAAATTAAAGGAAAGTAAATGTGGATCTTATAACTAGTAAAGCCCTAATGTTAATTTTTACTAAGGCTGAAACATTCTCCCTATGAAATAGAAGGTTGTTGAAAATATTTTTAGGTATGATAAATTTTATTATGCATTTTTTGAGGCAAGAGAAAATCTTTCAAAAAGAAATCATGCAGTATAAGATAAATATGGAGTATCATATTGCACTGTAAAGCAAGAAGGCTAGCAAAGATTAACTGGGCATGCCAACTTGAGCCATCAAAGAATGGCACATCCCCCATGGATGGAATACTTTGCACTCCAGGACTTGCTCCTTGTATTTTTATCCCCATGCTTAATGCAGTTCCTGGTACCTATTACCTATTTAAGAATTAAGAAAAGGAAACTCAAAATTTGATCAGAATACTAGAAGGGCATTAAAAATAAATATACCTATATCTTCTATCCTGTTTTCCCTATGCTCATCGCCATGATACCCTCCCCTAAGCTCATACCACCACCACTATCACCATGACTTACTAACCAAGGACCTGACTAGTCACACGTACTATACATCAATACTAACTGGAGAGCAATTTGAGTCAATGTCGGGATTCCTGTGGCCAGACACCCAAACATAGTCTCAGTAGCAATGAGGACTAAACCAAGCCCTGGAAGATTTGTTTGCTCATCCATTCAGTCATTTACTCATTACTTAGCCAATATTTGTGTGCAAGGCTCTTAGACAAAGGTTGACAATACAAAGTTAAATAATGCAGAGTCCTGTTAATCTACGAAATCCTAATCTAGCAAATCATTATACTATAGAATAAGAGTCCTGCCAGATCTGCAAAAGGCAAGGAGGGAAGAATTAAATGGGGTGAAGCAATTTGTCAGATAATTAACTAGGACATTTTTATCACACTGGTTTTACTTTGGACCACTAAATGAACTCCAAAATTTTCACTTTTCTTTAACAAAGAAAGATACATTATGATTCTATGCTCTATGCTGTCCTTGGAATCTTAACCAAAGCCTGACAAATACTTGATTTCATACCTTTGGATTTATTATATGTCAGGTGGGTCATGGCAGGAAATAGCACCTATCAATGGTTGCTAAGTGCTACAATCTACTTATTTGTTTATTTGGCTGCACTTGGTCTTAGTTGAAGCACATGGGATCCAGTTCCCCAAGCAGGGATTGAACCCAGGCCCCTTGCATTGAGATTGAGGAGTCTTAGCTACTGAACTACGAGGGAAGTCCCTGAGCTTCAATCTTTAAAGTCCATGACACATCTCCCTTCTATGCTCTCTTTGGTTCAAACATGGTGTTAATCATACCACCATTTTCCTGGTACCATATTTAAACCTCACTTTTATATTTTCCATGCAAGGATACTGGAGTGGGTTGCCATTTCCTTCTCCATAAATAATTTTAGTGCCCCAATATTCCACAATATTCAATCTCCCAATATTTTTGTAACTAATTTCAATCACCCAATAAGTTCCAAAATTACTGCAGATGGTGATTGCAGCCATGAAATTAAAAGACTCTTACTCCTTGGAAGGAAAGTTATGACCAACCTAGATAGCATATTCAAAAACAGAGACATTACTTTGTCAACAAAGGTCTGTCTAGTCAAGGCTATGGTTTTTCCACTGGTCATGTATGGGTGTGAGAGTTGGACTGTGAAGAAGGCTGAGCGCTGAATAATTGATGCCTTTGAACTGTGGTGTTGGAGAAGACTCTTGAGAGCCCCTTGGACTGCAAGGAGATCCAACCAGTCCATTCTAAAGGAAATCAGTCCTGGGTGTTCATTGGAAGGATTGACGCTAAAGGTGAAACTCCAGTACTTGGCCACTTCATGCGAAGAGTTGACTCATTGGAAAAGACACTGATGCTGGGAGAGATTGGGGGCAGGAGGAGAAGGGGACAACAGAGGATGAGATGGCTGGATAGCATCACCAACTCGATGGACATGAGTCTGAGTGAACTCCGGGAGTTGGTGATGGACAGGGAGGCCTGGAGTGCTGCAATTCATGGGGTCACAAAGAATCAGACACGACTGAGCGACTCAGGTGAACTGAACTGAATAGGTTCCCATGGGATTTTACCTCATCATGTATCACATAATCTTCCTTGTCTCTCCAGTTCCACCAACAACCACTTCATTCTGGTGTTCATGGTCCCTGTAAAAATCCCACACTCCTTCCTTACCAGAGTAATTTTCATAAAGCGCAATTCCCATCATACCTTTCTAAGTAACACAGCTGTGCTCATCATTAAATTCCCATCAGTGCTGACCCATAAACAGTCACCAAATGTTTGTTAGAATTGACCCCTGGCTTCACTAATAAATTTACCGAGGGAAGCAGAAAGGATATAATATTCACAATATCTGCTTCACTGTAGTATCAAGAATGTTTATGTCCAATATCTGGAGTTTCTCTCTCCTTTGGACAATTGTAAAATAATTGAAGAACTGACATATTCTTTTTCTCTACCCACTCTGGTTTATAACAGGACATGACCGCACTGCCTCTCTGCATTTGTATCCATTTCAAATCAGGTTATTATTTTGAAGTTTACAGACTTTTTTTACATTTTTTTGAATTTCAAGTTGGCTACTCTCTAATGGTTTAAAGGGCCAATATTTGTCTGAAAATTGCCTTTCAGATCAGATCAGATCAGTTGTTCAGTCATGTCCGACTCTTTGTGACCCCATGAATCGCAGCAGGCCAGGCCTCCCTGTCCATCACCAACTCCCAAAGTTCACTCAGGCTCACATCCATCGAGTCAGTGATGCCATCCAGCCATCTCATCCTCTGTCGTCCCCTTCTCCTCCTGCCCCCAATCCCTCCCAGCATCAGAGTCTGTTCCAATGAGTCAACTCTTCGCATGAGGTGGCCAAAGTACTGGAGTTTCAGCTTTAGCATCATTCCTTCCAAAGAAATCCCAGGGCTGATCTCCTTCAGAATGGACTGGTTGGATCTCCTTGCAGTCCAAGGGACTCTTAAGAATCTTCTCCAACACCACAGTTTAAAAGCATCAATTCTTTGGCACTCAGCTTTCTTTATAGTTCAACTCTCCTACCCATACATGACTACTGGAAAAAACCATAGCTTTGACTAGACAGACCTTTGTTGGCAAAGTAATGTCTCTGCTTTTTGACATGCTATGTTGGTCATAGCTTTTCTTCCAAGGAGCAAGCATCTTTTAATTTCATGGCTGCAGTCACCATCTCCAGTGATTTGGGAGCCTAAGAAAATAAAGTCAGCCACTGTTTCCACTGTTTCCTCATCTATTTGCCATGAAGAGATGGGACCAGATGCCATGATCTTGGTTTTCTGAATGCTGAGTTTTAAGCCAACTTTTTCACTCTCCACTTTCAATTTCATCTAGAGGCTTTTTAGGTCTTCTTCACTTTCTGCTGTAAGGGTGGTGTCATCTGCATATCTGAGGTTATTGATATTTTTCCTGGCAATCTTGATCCCAGCTTATGCTTCATCCAGCCCAGCATTTCCCATGATGTACTCTGCATATAAGTTAAATAAGCAGGGTGACAAAATACAGCCTTGATGTACTCCTTTCCCGATTTCGAACCAGTCTGTAGTTCCATGTCCAGTTCTAACTATTGCTTCTTGACTTGCATACAGATTTCTCAGGACACAGGTCAGGCGGCCTGGTATTCCCATGTCTTTCAGAATTTTCCACAGTTTTTTGTGATCCACACAGTCAAAGGCTTTGGCATAGTCAATAAAGCAGAAGTAGATGTTTTTCTAGAACTCTCTTGCTTTTTTGATGATCTAATGGATGCTGGCAATTTGATCTCTGGTTCCTCTGCCTTTTCTAAATCCAGCTTGAACATCTGGAAGCTCATGGTTCATGTACTGTTGAAGCCTGGCTTGGAGAATTTTGAGCATTACTATACTAGCATGTGAGATGAGTGCAATTATGTGGTAGTTTAAGCATTGTTTGGCACATCCTTTCTTTGGGATTGGAATGAAAACTGACCTTTTCCAGTTTGTGGCCACTGCTGAGTTTTCCAAATTTGCTGGCATACTGAGTGCAGCACTTTCACAGCATCATCTTTTAGGAATTGAAATAGCTCAACTGGAATTCCATCACCTCCACCAGCTTTGTTTGTAGTGATGCTTCCTAAGGCCCATTTGACTTCGAATTCCAGGATGTCTGGCTCTAGGTGAGTGATCACACCATCATGATTATCTGGGTTGTGAAGATCTTTTTTGAATAGTTCTTCGTGTATTCTTGCCACCTCTTCTTAATATCTTCTGCTTCTGTTAGGTCCATACCATTTCTATCCTTTATTGTGCCCATGGCTAGTAGTTACTTTATTGAACATTATATTGTATAAGGGGGCTTCCCAGGTGGCCCAATCCACCTGCAATGCTGGAGACTGAAGTTTGATCCCTGGGAAGCTCCCCTGCAGGAGGAAATGGCAACCCACCCCAGTATTCCTGCCTGGAGAATACCATGAACTGAGGAGCCTGGTAGGCTACAGTCCATAAGGTCGCAAAGAGTTGGCCATGACTGAAGTGACTGAGCATGCACACATGCAAATTTTCTGCAGCCATTTCCAACCATAGGGGAGTGGGGGTGCAGGTGGAGTTGTTTCCCACATCAACAAGCTATTCCCTGAAACCAGCTGGGGTGTCCTACAATTCAACTCAATTCTGATACTATGTTACCAGAGAGAGTTTCAGATCCCACAGTCCCTCAAGACTCCCCCTGACCCCTACTTCAGATGTCAGTCACAAGGTCAGGCTATCACCCTTACTTCTGACCAACCAGCTAGAGATTGAGGTTACAGCAATCACCTCCTTGTGTTCCATTAATGTATGAGAGCAGCTCACAGGACTCAGAGAAACATTTTACTTACTAGATCACTGGTTTATTATAAAAGGATATAACTCAGGAACAGCCAGATGGAAGGGGGGCCTAGAGCAAGGTACGGGGAGGAGGTACAAGTTTCCATGTCTTCTCCAAGGGCGTCACTCCCCCAGTGCCGCACAAATCCACCAACCCTGAAGCTCTCTGAACCCTACACTTTTGGGGATTTTATCGAGGCTTCATTAGGCACACTTGACTAAATCCGTGGCTATTGGTGAAAAATTCAATCTCCACTCCCTTTCCCCTCCCTAGAAGTCAGGTGAGAGTGGAGGGAGATATAGGAAGTTTCAATCCTCTAAATCTCCAGTTGGTTCCCTTGGCAACCAACCCCCCGCCCCTAAGTACTTTCCAAAAGTCACCTCCTTAACATAAGAAAAGATGCCTTTACTGCTCTACCAATTCAGAAATTTCAACAGTTTTAGAAGCTCTGGATAAAAAAAGGAGAATGAAGACCAAATACACACAACTGATTTATTTTCTTTAACTACAGACAGTACATCTCTGGCTAATTGGATAGCCTCTTTTGGAGATCTTTCAAACATTTAAATGTGAGGCTCTTTGAGAATGTGAAAGTTGGATCTCTTGCTTTTCTTTATGGTGGCCACAAAAAAATCAGTGGAGCCAAAAAGAAGATTATAACCTGGGGACAGCCCCAAAGAAACCTCTAAGAACTGTTCCACTCTAGAGGCCAAAGCCAATTGTAAGTTTTTGAGACAGATGGCTGTACATTAAATAATATATTATTTGCAGCTTGCACAATCCAGATCTACACATACAAAGCCAGTAGTGGGTCATGGGTCATTGTGGCCCTTTACAAGATTAAGAAGGAAGGTTATCTCCTAAGGAGCTGTGACCCTTGATGAGATTAAGAAGGAATGTTATCTCTTAAGGAGGTTTGGTGAATGCGGATGCACAGTATACACTAAAGGTGAGAGAAGAGGTCTGAACAGACAGACAAAAATGTTATGCTTAAGTTTTTTTCATATTGCCATAAAATATGAATTTTATTTCATTAATGGTAACACCTGGTCTTTTATCATGAACATTTTAATTATTTGAGGAAAATTATACTGTTTATTTTTGCTTATATTATTTTTTCTATGAGTTATTAACCTTCAAAAATCTTCTTGTTTTTTAAAAATTTATTTAGAGATTTAGAGGCTTGCTGCTTAACTTATATTTTGTCAGGAATCAAAAATGAATTCACATATAGACAGATACTGTTCATGACTGTGTGGAACACAATAAATTGTGGAAATTTCTTAAAGAGATGGGAATATCAGACCACCTTACAGAAAAGCCTGTACACAGGTCAAGAAGCAACAGTTAGAACTGGACATGGAACAACAGACTGGTTCCAAATTGGGAAAGGAGTACATCAAGGCTGTATATTGTCACCCTGCTTATTTAGCTTATATGCAGAGTACATCATGGGAAATGCTGGGCTGGATGAAGCACAAGCTGGAATCAAGACTGCTAGGAGAAATATCAGTAACATCAGATACGCAGGTAATACCATCCTAATTGCAGAAAGTGAAGAGGAACTAAAGAGCCTCGTGATGAAGGTGAAAGAGGGGAGTGAAAATCTGCTTAAAACTCAACATTCAAAAAATGAAGATCATGGCATCCAGTCCCATCATTTCAAGGCAAATGGGGAAGAAATGGAAACAGTGGCAGACTTTATTTTCTTGGGCTCTAAATCACTGCGGATGGTGACTAAAGCCATGAAATTAAAAGATGCTTGCTCCTTGGGGTAGAGCTATATGACCAACCTAGACAGCATATCAAAAAGCACAGATATCACTTTGCTGACAAAGGTCCGTATAGTCAAAGCTACGGTTTTTCCAGTAGTCAAGTACAGATTTGAAAATTGGACCAAAAAGAAGGGTGAGCACCAAGGAACTGATGCTTTTGAACTGTGGTGCTGGAGAAGATTCTTGAGAGTCCCTTGGACTGCAAGGAGATCAAATCAGTCAATCATAAAGGAAATCAACTCTCAATATTCATTGAAAGGACTGATGCTGAAGCTGGAACTCCAGTACTTTGGTCACCTGATGCAAAGAGCCAACTCATTTTAAAAGACCTTGATGTTGGGAAAGATTGAAGGGAGGAGGAGAAGGGGGCAGCAGAGGATAAGACAGTTGGATGGCATCACAGACTCAATGGACAAAAGTTTGAGCAAAATCTAGGAGATGGTAGGGGACAAGGAGGCCTGGCGCACTGCTGTCCATGGGGTTGCAAAGAGCCAGACATGACCGAACAACTACACATCAACAGCAATAGACATGTACTGGGCTTTCCCAGTGGCTCAGCCATAAAGAATCTGCCTGCAATGCAGGAGATACAGATGACTTAGGTTCCATCCCTGTGTTGGGAAGATCCCCTGGAGGAGGGTATGGCAACCCACTCCAGTATTCTTGCCTGGGAAATCCCATGGACAGAGGAGCCTGGTGGGCTACACAGTACATAGTCTCACAAAGAGTTGGACATGACTGAAGTGACTGAGCATAGTCAGGTACTAGATGAACATTTTCAAGTCACCAAAACAATACAAGGTTACAAACTCACAAAAGAAAGTGTATAAAGAGGATCAGTTGCAATGTATTTCTGGAAATTTCTAGATCTACTATCAATATGCCGAAAGCTCTTAGTAGTTCAGTTCAGGGCTCTAATAGGCATAATTTCTATCTATGTCACTGAGCACATCCTGTAAATCTTTTGCTCCTGCAGAGTGAACAGGCCAGCTCTCCTATGAGTTCTTGAAGTGTTAGTATTGTGATTAAATAGATTCTGGGGAGCAAAAAAATGTTTTATGTCCATCTTCATCCCCGTATTTTTCCATCAGAACTTTAGAACAGCTCAAAAAAATGTCCATCCATCACTTCTCATTATGTTTTTCTCCATGATAGCAAATGCTTCAATGCAGCAAAGGCAGGTAGTGCTCCATCGATGTCTTCACACCTCGGGGTTGATGTTAGAGGGGAGAAGAAAGAAACCTGTGTTCAAAACCAATACACACTGAATTCTAGAGATGCTTCAACTCAGTATCATATTTGAGAAGGGAAACACTCAGGGATAAGGAAATTGCACAGTTGTAATTTTCAACCGTAACACAGCATCAGCTACCCACCTTCCTTTGAGATACTTAGATGAAAGGCAGGCTTATCTGAATGCAAAATGTTATTACCTATCTTCTCTTTGAGGTTGCAGTTATTTAGTAATCATTCTCATTTAAGTTACTCTTCCTGTTCTATGCATGATTATGCTTTTAGCTCAGGAGGAAAGCAATTTTTATAAAAGCCACTGTATTTCAGAGCTGGGTAACATTTAAAGTCAAAGAGAGTGAATTATATTTAAAAGTAGTTAAGGCTTCTGAGAAAAAATGCATACATGCCACAGAATTAAATTAAGTCTGCTTTTATACAAAATATCACTCCTAAATTCCTTGGGACAGTTGCCGAGGTTAAAAAAAAAATTCATGTAGCCATACTTCCTATTCCCTGTGTCACTAGAACTCTAGAACTGAAAGGACTCCAGGGGACACCATTCAGGCCTATGTCTCCTGGAGGTGGACAGCACAGCCTTCTATAGTAAGCCTTGTGTGGAGGATGGTTTAGAAAGGGGAGACTGAATAAAGATAAGGAGAGCAAAAAGGAGGCTATACAGTGCTTCAGGGGAGAAGAAATGAAATCCTGAGCACAATGGTAGCTGGGAGGATGAAGATGAGGAGTAGCAGCACTGTGAAACATTGAGGAGATGGACCCAACAGGACTTGGTGGGGAATGAGGAGGAGGAATAGGGATTTGTCTCTCACACCAGAAACTGAAGGAATGGTCTCATTACCGAGTCCAAGTTCACACTACTCACCGCACAACACACCAATAAACTGAGAGACGAGTTGTTGGGACAAGGAATAGTGACGTTATTTGAAAAGTCAGCAGACTGAGAGGCTGGTGAATTCCTGCTCCAAAGAGCCATCTTGCCTGAGTTAGGCTTCCGGGTGTTCCCTGGCAGTCCAGTAGTTAAGACTCTGCACTTCCACTGCAGGAGGTATGGGTTCGATCCCTGGTCCGGGAACTAAGATCCCTCACACCCCTCACAGTGTGAATTCCAGTCTCTTTTATGCTAAAAGGGGAGGGAGTAAAGTCAGTCATTACCTGCTCAGCCTCCAGAGGGGAAGTGTTAATTTCTGCCTCTCTGCATTCATTCATAGGTGGGCCTGTTTAGGATGTTTCCTGTGAGCTTACACAAAGGTATTTTAGCTTAAGGGTCATTACCTAGAGCTGGGTTCCCAGAGATGTGCCATCATGTATAATTTAAGCTTACGGGCAGCACCCTTTTAGTGACTAATTTTTAGTAGGCTACAACAGGTTCTTCCCTATCATAGTTTTAGTCACCATATCTGGTCCAAATCTTTGTACTCTCCTTCCTTTGCTTTGAAGAAGGTCACTGTATCTAGGTGAGTTTGTATGATCACAAAGACTACTGTGGAACCAGGTATTACCCTGCTTTCAGTTGAAATTGGTTCATTAAGGCCTGTAGGCTCACCGTTGCCACTCTTCCCCAGTAACATACAAAGACTTGGTAAATCAACACTCATCAATCTACAAACACTATCAGTTGGCTTGGTGAAGAACAGCCTTTGGGAAACATTAGTATCCTCCACAGCACTGATGAATCTCTAGAGTATTGATGGATAAAATTTATTTTGGCTTCAAAAAGCATTTGAAGATGTCCTCAGTAACATATTTTAAATAAACCAGGGGGACTTTCCTGGCTGTCCATTTAGTTAAGAACCTACACTTCCACTGTAGGGGGCACAGGTTCCATCCTTGGTCAGGGAACTAAGATCCCATATGCCACACACTGTGGGGGGGCGGGGAATAACCAGGTACACAGAACTGCCAGGGTAAAAGTACATAGTACAGGCTTTGACCTTCACACAGGAGCTACAGAGAAAGGATGTGAATTGAAGCTGGAATAAAGCTCAGGGGGCTCTTGCCAAGCCCTGTGGCCTCACTCAGAGCTGCATCAGCCTGGAGAAAGTGGCAACTTTTTTCTTAATTGGCCCACCTGAGTGGCTGCTTTTTGCAATTTGTCAGCCCCAAACCGTTATCAATTTCAGATGTATACTAAATTTCAAAGTAATTTCACAATGACTTTGGCATTTAGTATCTACAGAAAGATCAGAAGCTAGAAACCTAATAAGCAAGTAATGATTCTCCTGGAGCAGTTAACTGGAAGGAGAGAAGGGAAGCTGGGAAGGGGAAGCAAAGGAGAACACACTAGATGTGATTGTCAAGAACGCTATTGTTTTGTGCAAACGTTTCAGAATTTGTGAATCACCTAAAATTTGTACAACTGTGGAGTTCCCTCTTTAAGAAAAATGATATAAAATTATGAATGCACAACTGCTAGAGCCTTCACAGGAATTGGGATGAGCCAGTGCAAGTCAAGTACCTAGAACCTAAACTTTAGTGGCTTCCTGGTAAATCTGCCCCAATTAGCATGTCCTGTCCTTTAAAGTGGATATCAAAGAAAACTAGGTATGTAATTCATGCCACTATGTTTGCTTATATTTGGGGAACTTCTACTGTAAATAAAGAACCTAAACTACCTTCTTTTTCAGTTCAGCTCAGTTCAGTTCGGTCCCTCAGTCATGTCCGACTCTTTGCAACCCCATGAACTGCAGCACGCCAGGCCTCCCTGTCCATCACCAACTCCCGGAGTTCACTCAAACTCATGTCCATTGAGTCGGTGATGCCATCTAACCATCTCCTCTGTCATCCCCTTCTCCTCCTGCCTTCAATCTTTCCCAAAATTAGGGTCTTTTCAAGTGAGTCAGCACTTCACATCAGGTTAGCCAAAGTACTGGAGTTGCAGCTTTAACATCAGTCCTTCCAATGAACACCCAGGACCAATTTCCCTTAGGATGGACCAGTTGGATCTCCTTGTAGTCCAAGGGACTCTCAAGAGTCTTCTCCAACACCACAGTTCAAAAGCATCAATTCTTCTGCACTCAGCTTTCTTTATAGTCCAACTCTCACATCCATACATACCACTGGGAAAACCATAGCCTTGACTAGACAGACCTTTGTTGGCAAAGTAATGTCTCTGCTTTTTAATATGCTGTCTAGGTTGGTCATAATTTTCCTTGTGCCTAACAGATGAAGGAAGGAAGACAGGGAGGAAGGAAGTTGGGATGGAGATTATAAAGAGACAGATTTTTTTTTCCACTTCATGATATCAGCTCTACCAGCTACCTCCAATTTTTTCCTTACAAAAGATTTATTTACTTTTGTCTGTGCTCCGTCTTCATTGCTGCACGCAGGCTTTCTCTAGTTGTGGTGAGTGGGGCGACTCTTTGTTGTGGTGCGCAGGCTTCCCACTGCAGTGGCTTCTCTTATGGTTCTAGGCGAGGGCTCGGTAGTTGTGGCTCAGGGACTTAGCTGCATCATGGCATGTGGAATCTTCCTGGACCAGAGATGAGACCAGTGTCCCCTGCATTTTCAGGATTTCTGTCTCCTGTGCCACCAGGAAAGTCCCCAGTTTTTCCCTTTTTTAACCAAAGTTACTAACAAACCTGATGGCCTACTTTACTGTCTAGATTTATTTCTAAATGACTAGCCTGTTTCTTAAAATAAAATAACCCCATAAAGAGCAATAATTTCCCACTACGAGAGATACTATTTAAAAGGTAGATTGTCATAAATTGTGTCATAATTGAATAATTAAACTGGTAAAAATCATTCTGGATATGAATTGAATTACATGTAATTTTAAATGAGGCTTCCCTGTGGCTCAGCACTAAAGAATCCACCTGCCAAGCAGGAGATTCAGGTTCCATTCCTGGGTCAGGAAGATCTCCTGGAGAATGGAATGGCAACCTGCTCCAGTATTCTTGCCTGGGAAATCCCATGGAGAAAGGAGCCCAGCAGGCTACAGCCTACAGTGTCCCAAAGAGTGAAACACGACTTAGTGACTCAACAACAACAATAAATCTTAAATAAGCCTAACTTTGAATAGACCATTTCTGTGAATACACAGTGCAGAGAGATTCAAACAAGTTCTCCAACCAGCCTCCACAGTCACACCTCCCACAAAATCTCTATCTCATCAAATGTGAAATGGTGGTTGTGTATGATATAATCCTGTTTTGTCTTCTGTTTATGCAGATTAATGACTTTTTAAGATTCATTGCCTCCAGGTAAACTACTATAGGCTTCATTAACTCAGCTTACTTTATTCAATCAAAATTTGGGGAGGAAGAGAAAATATAAAAACAAAGAGAAAAGAAAACCTGGCAGAAATATTCAGGTCTCTCTGTCTTCCGTTTCAACACATCTCCACTTCTTTCTCCTCACTGCAGTTGAGAGATTGTTCTTTTATTTTCTTTAATTAAATTAAATTAAAAAAATTTTTTGGCTGCACCAGGTCTTTGTTGCTTGTTGTTTGGGCTTTCTCTGGTTGTAGTGAGCAGGGGCAACTCTCCAATCACAGAGCACAGGCTTCTCTTGTTGCAGTGCACAGCCTCTAGAGTGGGGGCTGAATAGTTGTGTTTCACAGGCTTACTTCCCCCGTGGCAGGTGGAATCTTCCTGGACAGGGGACTGAATCTGTGTCCTTCATATTGATAGGCAGATTCTTATCCACTGTACAACCAGGGATGTCCTAGAGAAATCTTTAAACTAATGCTCATCAGAGCCCACCCGCTCCCATTCATCCCCACCACCATCTTTAATTTTTCGTTAACTTTCTATTGCTTTTAGCCCACATATGAAAAGGCCACACTGTCCAGACTCAGTTTACACTTTCCTCCTCAGAACAGGGTTGGGCTGGTCCCTCCCCACCTTCCTGTATTCAGTTAGGTAAGCTCACCTGGTCCTTCAGATCTACTTTCCTGAGTTTCTTAATGAAATCTAAACCCCTATCACAGGCTGCCAAATGCTCCTCCTTTTCAAGCATCATAATTGAATGTCTATTTGCTTGGATTATATATATGTAATATATATATTATGTATATAATATATATTACTATGAGAAAGTTATTTGGCTTTTTGCTTCATTCAAGAACTCAGTAGTATTAATTTTAATTATGATCAAAATTTTTAACTTATTCTAATCCTCCTTATTGTAGGACATAAGATATCCTTTTTTTTTTTTTAGTGGTTGGTGAATTCTTTCAGAATTGTGTTTCCCCCAAATAGTGGTTGGCCTAAGAATTTCTAAATTATAATCTCAACACACACTCCATTTATTAACACACAAATTACAGACTGTATCTTGCCCAGGATTAGGTATCTCCTACTTTAGAACTCAGAAACATTACCTTCAGTTACACTGGGAAAATGAAGATGATTCAATCAAGTACTTCAGAGTTACTTACTCAGTTGTGTCTGACTCTTTGCAACCCCAGGGACTATAGTCCACCAGGTTCCTCTGTCCATGGGATTCTCCAGGCAAAAATGCTGGAGTGGGTTGCCATTTCCTTCTCCGGGGGATCTTCCTGACCCAGGAATCTAACCTCGGGTCTCCCGCATTGTGGGCAGATTGTTTACCATCTGAGCCACCAGGGAAGCCCACTTTAAGCATAAACCTTAAGTAGTAAATGTATACTGTTGTTTAGTAGCTAGTGAAGTGAGTGAAGTCGCTCAGTTGTGTCCAGCTCTTTGCGAGCCCGTGGACTGTAGCCCACCAGGCTCCTCTGTATATGGGATTCTCCAGGCAAGAATACTGGAATGGGTTACCCATTTCCTTCTCCAGCGGATCTTCCCGACCCAGGGATCGAACCCGGGTCTCCCGCATTGGAGGCAGACGCTTTAAACTCTGAGCCGAGTCCAACTCCTAGAGTTGGAATTCTAAGTGTTCCCTTGGAATTTTTCTGAAGGAGCTTTCAACTTCCCAAAGTCTCCGGAACCACACCCTCAATGATAATGTTAAAAAAACTCACAGGAAAGGGCTTCGAATGTATTCATTCATACAATAGTCACTCATGAATAAGAAAGCAGGCAAGCTTAGCTTTCACATGTTATGGGGGAGGGACAGAGGGGAGGAGAAAAAGGAAAGTGCTTATGGGTGGCGGAAGGAGGAGGAGACTTTTAAAAGAGCAATCTTGGGCCGGAGCCATTTCAGAAGTAAGGAGAGTCTTCATTTTATCAGCCTTGACCTTTCTGAGCATGGAGAGCAGAAACAAGGAGGTAAGTACAATCTGAATGGGTTTGGTTTTGTCTGTCTTTGTGAATCATTGTCGGGCACACTTACTGTCTCTTTTGAGAAGAAAAGAAGGTGCCTTAAGAATTGGAATTCTAAAAGTTCCCTTAGAATTCCCTCACTTCTTTTTGAGGAGAAAAGAAGGTGCCTTGATTCTTAAATTAAGAATTTCCTTCTCTTGTTAAAAAAAGAAACTCCTTGATATGATCGTTGCCTGGTGTATTGGATGAGATCCTTTAGTTTCCCTTCTATAGACACAGGTTCGAAACCAAAGTCGCTGGATCTGCATTCACTGTTTCCCTGAGTCTTTAGGACCAAGGGACAGTCAGAAACCAGACATACAGAGGAGCACTGCAGACAGCAATTAAAGTTGGAGAGGCTGTGGGGCTTGTCTAGAAAAATTGAGCTACTCTGCCAGAGAAACTTGAGCATTCTCCAGCTCTCTTTCCCAGAACCAGGTCATTTTTGCCCTCCCAATTTTAATTAAGACTTTTGTAAGCAGATAATTTTCTGGCGGTCCAGTGGTTAAGACTCAGCATTTTTCTTGGGGCCAGGGTTTGATCCTTGGTTGGGGAACTAAGATCCCACTAACCTCTTGGTGTGGCCAAAAAAAACCCTTCTGTGTAGCCCCAAAGTTAATCATTTGTGTAAAGGCTACGCAAATGTGAGATTTGAGTATGAATGTAAACCTGCTATAGAGATGTAAAGATGCCATACAAATGTTAATTTGTCCCATACTTCCATTTTTGAGGTGACAGGATTTAGATTTGGGAACAAAGTTTGGATTTTTAATAATGATTTGTGGTTTAATTTCTATCTTAAATGCTTACCTGTGTGCCCTTAGTTATGTAACCTCTGAGCCTCAACTTCTGCATCTGAAAATTGAAAGAAAAAAAAGGAGTGTTGTCCTGTGGAACAATACCAGATAGAAGGTATAGACTCAATAGATGTTAGTTTCTTTGTATCAAACAGTTTTATCCCTACTGTTCTCTTGTTTCTTTTGAATTAACCAGTATTTCTTACAACAAAAGGGAAAGGAATTCTACCCTCATAATCAAATGGAGTAACAGGTATGGATCAAAGCACACAAGCGAATATAAACCTACATCAAGTGGTAGGAATGAGTCAGTTGATTTGTATTGGTCTATAAAGTAAAAGTTATTAGATGAACTTAAAACACCTAAAGTGAGCTTATGAAAGAGGATTAAAGTTTAAGGATATGAATATAAGGGATGGTGGTGTGTGTAGAGTTGAGTGATAGCCCTTCCGGCAGAGTAAATAGGTTGGAAAGGAGTTTTGTGACAGTAGCTTGGAGCAATAGTACGGGGAGAGGTTTATCTGGTAGAGGTCAAGGAGGGGAATAGGGGAAAAAAACCTTCCAGGTGAGGGAGAATGGATATGATGAGAGATCTTAGGGTTTTCTCCAAAGCAGAGGCTAGTTTCTTCTATGTCTTTTGTTTTATATTTTCTTTCTTTTTGGGGGGAGGGAGCTGTGCTGATTGGCTTGCAGAATCTTAGTTCCCCCACTCCCCAACCAGGGATTGAACTTGGACCCTTGGCAGTGAAAGCACAGAGTCCTAACCACTGGACAGCCATGGAATCCCCCTTTTCTTGTACTTTCAAATCAGCCTTCCATTTCCCCATCATTGCTTCCCTTTCTTATAAACCTGAGTATTAAGATGATGTCCAGAAGGGATTCCACATCACTAACACAGTTCAGTGATTGTCTTGGTGCCTTGGACGTGAGGTATCTGAAGTCAGGCAATGGATACAGTGGGTCGGACCCCAAAACAATGACTGGCTGGTTCCTCTGTCCCCAGAACAACTCCACAGAGAAATCTGAAGAACGTATGAGTTGCAGACTTACATCAGTAGAAGCTGAAAAGGGACAGGGAACTTCTGGTGAAGCAGAGATAGCAAAAAATTCAGCAAAGGGGACCAAAAGAAAAAGAGATACAAAAAACAGCACAGGTAAGAGAGCTACAGTTCTCAAATCGTGTTTCGTTGGGTCTGAAAAAGTACGAAAGAAATTTTCATCCTGTGTTCTGTAAATCCTACACTTCGAAAGCCTAGCTTAAGTCTCACCTCTTGGTTCTGAGCATTGTTTCTCCTACTCTGCTGCTGGGAGATAAGGAGCTCAATGTGTAGTGATCTGAGTACAGATGGGTATAAATTTGAAATCCCACCCTTGAAGCTTCACTTTATGCTAAGTTGGGTCAAGGTCAGGGTGGAGGGTCAGTTGTAATTTACTCAGAATAATTAGGTAAACCACCTACACTTCGTGTCACTATAGCTGTGACTATTCTGGAGGGGTGTCCTTCGAATCCTTGAATGGTAAGAGTATGTGAGGTGCATCAGGAAACCGGAGCGCTGCCCTGGCTGGGGTGGGCTGCAAGAGTTATGGGTCCTAGTAGTTGTGTAGCATTGCTGAGTGGTTTATTTTGTCTTGTGGTGAGAGGGCAAGGTATCATTGAGTATTTATGACCTCAGTTCTAAAAACTTCTATTATTCCCTCAGGAATTGGAAGTGCACTCTCTAGGTCAACCTCTAGAGAACTGTAGTCTCTAGGTCAACCTCTTCAGAGTCTGTGGCTTATTGCTCTCACAAAAGAGCAAGTGTGTGTGAGTAGTGGGGAGTTTTAGGAAGTAAGAAAACTGAGGGATTCAGAAATATTGTCAGTCTTAGGTTTGAGGTTCTGTCCCTTGGAGTTTGTGGCTTTCCAGGTGGCTCAGTGGTAAAGAGTCTGCCTGCCAATGCAGGAGATGAGGGTTTGATCCCTGGGTCAGGAAGATCCCCTGGAGGAGGAAACGGCAACCCACTCCAGTATTCTTGCCTGGGAAATCCCATGGACAGAGGACCCTGGCGAGCTACAGTCCATGGGGCCACAAAAGAGTCAGACATGACTGCACACGCACACCCTTGGAGGTTAGGTAGTCTTTTGGGAATCATTGGATTGCACAGTGGGGATTAGACTACTGAGAACTAAAAGTGATTGTACTTTTGACATTCGAAAGGTCCACGTTAAAGTTAATTATTGCTCGTTCTATCCCAATCCCCTTCAGCTTGCCGTCCAGGAGACATGTCACAGCGTTGTGACTGTGTGAAACCTCCGAAGACACCGACGCAGATCCCCATCCCCCCTCTACCTGCTGTCCTGCCGCCTGTCAACCTGGTCCATAGGGACGTCATTCGTGCTTGGTGCCAGCAGTTAAAACTGAGCACCAAAGGCCCGGTGAGAGTCCAGAGTGGGAATGAGGCTCTTGGGAGGAAGACCATGAACCTTAGTCTGATTATTCACTCACTCTTCTCTTGTCTTAGAAACTAGATGGATATAAACGACTCTGTGAATATGCTTACCCTCATCAAAAAGTGAGTAATTTGCAGGGAATGTGGCTCAGGAGAAGATTTAGTTCTCATCCTAATTACTTATTTTAGCATCAAAAGGTGAGTAGAAGAATAGCCTTTTCATCTTTTAAACCCTCTTTGTAGAACATTCCTGCCACAGCACAGGAGGCCAGGATCCTGTCACTATCGAAAAGGATAAAGATAGAAAAGGGGGAACTACCACTGGAATGCTCTGTTGAGAGAACGTCTTCTGAAGGGGCTGCTCCTCCTGCACGGGGGCCGCCTGCCCTTGAGGGAGCTCCTCCGCCTCTTGAGGCAGTTGTATCAACTTCTGCCCCCGACTCGGAAGCTGTGTTTGCCGCCTGGAGCAGAATGACAGCCAGGGCCGTGAAGACGGAGTCAGTGCGATCGCAAGAGACTTGTGGTGAGCTCATTATTAAAATATATATATTTATATATTTCTTTGCGGTTACACTGGGTCGTCATTGCTGAACATGGGCTTTCTCCAGTCACAGGGACTGGACAGTACTCTTGGTTGCAGTGGGTGGGCTTCTCATTGCGGAGCCTTCTCTTGCGGGGCACAGGCTTCTAGGCGAGCCAGCTTCAGTAGTTACAGCACTCGGACTTAGGAGTTGTGGTACCCAGGCTTAGTTGCTCCACGGCATGTAAAATCTTCCCATACCAAGGATACAACCAGTGTCCCCTGCATTGGCAGGCAGGTTCCTACCCACGGTGCCACCAGGGAAGTCCCAGTAAGCTCATTTTTAAGAACAGGTTCTGGCTTAGGTGGGAAAAGAAGCTTAATTGATATTAGCCACTGACTAACTTCAGAATATTATCAATATCACCTGAAGGCATGGTGATTCCTTACACCCAGCCACAGATTTTTCTGATTCAGGTCTTGATAGGGCCTGGGAATTTACATTTCCAACAATTTCCCAGGCACTGCTAATCTGGGGACCACACTTTGAGAAACACTGTTCTAAATTAATGAAGTCATCAGAAGAAGACAGCAATCTGGCTTAATTTTTTCCCCCTTTAAAGAATTACAAAAGTAAAAGCAGGCTCTAAAATCAATTGCCTGAGCTAAAGCCCTGTATCTCTAGTTCCCAGGTTGCTCTGGGTAAAGTAGGTTAATAATAATATACCTATTTCATGATGTTTTGGTAAGAGTTACAGGAATAGAATTCAGTTCAGTTTAGTCGCTCAGTCATGTCCGACTCTTTGCGACTCCACAGACTGCAGCACCCCAGGCCTCCCTGACCATCATCAACTCCCAGAGTTTACTCAAACTTATGCCTATTGAGTCGGTGATGCCATTCAACCATCTCATCCTCTGTCAGCCCCTTCTCCTGCCTTCAATCTTTCCTAGCATTGGGATTTTTTCAAATAAGTCAGCTCTTAGCATCAGGTGGCCAAAGTATTGGAGTTCAGCCTCAACATCAGTCCTTTCAATGAACACTCAGGACTGATTTCCCTTAGGATGGACTGGTTGGATCTCCTTGCAGTCCAAGGGACTCTCAAGAGTCTTCTCCAATACCACAGTTCAAAAGCATCAATTCTTCGGCGCTCAGCCTTCTTCACAGTCCAACTCTCACATCCATACATGACTACTGGAAAAACCATAGCCTTGAATAGACGGACCTTTGTTGGCAAAGTAATATCTCTGCTTTTAAATGGAGAGTGAAAAATTGGCTTAAAGCTCAACCTTCAGAAAACGAAGATCATGGCATCCGGTCCCATCACTTCATGGGAAATAGATGGGGAAACAGTGGAGACAGTGTCAGACTATTTTTCTGGGCTCCAAAATCACAGCAAATGGTGACTGCAGCCATGAAATTAAAAGACGCTTACTCCTTGGAAGGAAAGTAAGTTATGACCAACCTAGATAGCATATTCAAAAGCAGAGACGTGACTTTGCCAACAAAGGTACAGCTAGTCAAGGCTATGGTTTTTCCTGTGGTCATGTATGGATGTGAGAGTTGGACTGTGAAGAAGGCTGAGTGCCGAAGAATTGATGCTTTTGAACTGTGGTGTTGGAGAAGACTCTTGAGAGTCCCTTGGACTGCAAGGAGATCCAACCAGTCCATTCTAAAGGAGATCAGCCCTGGGATTTCTTTGGAAGGAATGATGCTAAAGCTGAAACTCCAGTACTTTGGCCACCTCATGTGAAGAGTTGACTCATTGGAAAAGACTCTGATGGAAAAGAGGGATTGGGGGCAGGAGGAGAAGGGGACGACAGAGGATGAGATGGCTGGATGGCATCACTGACTCGATGGACATGAGTCTGAGTGAACTCCGGGAGTTGGTGATGGACAGGGAGGCCTGGCATGCTGCGATTCATGGGGTCGCAAAGAGTCGGACACGACTGAGCGACTGATCTGATCTGATCTGATCTGATCTAGGTTGGTCATAACTTTCCTTCCAAGAAGTAAGCATGTTTTAATTTCATGGCTGCAGTCTCCATCTACAGTGATTTTGGAGCCCAAAAAGTAAAGTCAGCCACTGTTTCCACTGTTTCTCCATCTATTTCCCATGAAGTGATGGGACCGGATACCATGATCTTAGTTTTCTGAATGTTGAGCTTTAAGCCAACTTTTTCACTCTCCTCTTTCACTTTCATCAAGAGGCTCTTGTATCAAGGAGATAAAATTAATGAAGACCATGTACTGGTTAGCCATTACAATGTCTGTTGAGACCCTTATCCCCTGGTGACCTCCCTTGCCCCTCAGGAGCAAAGCCTGGAACCATATCCTGCCCACTGTCTTTTGCACACAGTGGGGTGTTATTCCAGGACTTTGCTTCAGATGTGTAAGATACCCCTCTCTATTAAACAAAAAAAATTTTTTTAAGATATGAGACCCCTGAACTGGGCCTTCCCAGACCTAATCTGGCTTAATGTTTCTATTGAAGGAAACCAGAATGAATGCTCTTTGCCATAAAAATCTTGAGCTGAAGGCAATTAAGAAGCAGCAAACCCAGAAAAGGCTCTCCTTTTCTAGCCTAAACGCAGGATATCTATGTTCTTTTTGCTGGAGACAGATTTATCCAGAGTAACCTGCAAACATACCTCATCCATTAGTTTCCTCTCCTATATTTACCTTCCCACTGTTTGCCACCCGTGGGAGCCTAAAACTGCTTCCCTTTGTCCTGTCATTTCTTTACAAATGTATTATTCTTTGTCGGAAGGTGTTATATAAGATGGAATATTCTAAGCTGCCATTTTGAGCTAGTTTTTGCTTTTTTTCCCTGAACTGTGTGTGCTGCATGAATTCATCAACTGCTTTTCCCTTGTTAATGTTTTTGTTAGGATCCCAGATGGGCAGAGGTAAGGTTTGACCCCACCCCTACCCCGGAACACACTGTCATCTACCCACTTGCCTCTATACATCCAACTGTATTATTTGTTTCTTTAAAAAAAAAAAAAATTAACAGGAAATTCTTAATTTCTTTTAAAAAGTTGAATGTTTTTACATAATTTTCTAAGAGGAACAGAGTGGAATAAGTAGGTGTTCAGTGTTAGTGTCTGAGAGCTGGCACTTGAGAAAGACAGTTGAACCAAAGGCCATGGTGCAGACGCAAACATTAGGACTGGGTCTTGCTGTGCTCATACTTGCCTCTCTTCCTTCTCCAGAGGTCCAGTGGTGTGTGGTCCACGGGAGAAGTCTCCCAGCTAACACAGAAGGCTGGGTTCGTTTACAGTTTCATGCTGGGCAGGCCTGGGTGCCTGGAAAACGAAGGAGGGTATCTGCATTCTTCCTGATACCATCTGGTGACTTTCCACCCCCACACCTGGAGGACAATATGCTGTGCCCTGAGTGTGTACACAGGTAATTACCTGGTACTTTTCTACACACTGAATGTGGGCATCCGGTTTTTAGCTGGAGGGAGAAAAGAGATACATATTTATCTTAATTAGCCCTGCATTTCAAGCACAAGTTGTCAGTAAAGAGTTTCACAGAAATTCTCGCTAGGAAAGTATATTCCTAGGAAAAAGGACATTTTTATGTCAAGGCTTAATGCATCTACCTGGAGACCCATAACTTTGAGGCAGTAACCACTGTATAATTACTATATCCCAGGCATATGTACTACACAGAAATAATGACTAGCAAAAACGTCCTTCATTTAAGTGGCCTACAGTATAATGGGGATAACTGCTGTGTAAACAACTGTATCACCATGTGATGATTGTGATCAAACAGGAAGTTTCTTAATTTAAAGGAAGAATTATCTAGATGTAAAGGAGGATGTAAGATCATTTTTCAGTATAGGGACCAATGCCAAGGTTGTGAAAGGACTTAGGATAAAGAAACTGCCAGTAGTGACAGAATGTCTTGGAAAATAAGCTTCAGACCATCCCTGGATGATGGGCCACTGAAAAGTTTTAAGCAAGTAAATGAACTGAGGCTTATACTTCTGAAGAGAGTAGGATACAAGATCTATTAGAAAAATCATGTGGGATAATTCAGTTTCTCATGTTTAAAGGGCCTAGCACCTTCTATAGGTGCCAAAGAAGAAACCTGGCTACTAGATAATTATTTGGTAATTATACTTAAACACTAATAAGGGTAAGAGCTGCATTGGGGCTGAAGACAGCTTCAAGGAACAGCAGTGTCATATCAAATGAAGCTGAAGAAGATACAGATAACATAATAGATTGGAGAATATTGAAAGCAGTAGAGAATGTAGATGATTTGGTGTGGGTTGAATAAGGGGAGGACAGAAGTAGAGGTTACAATCAGAAGTATTTTCTGAAAGGCACAAATGGGGGAGTAGCAGGATGCTCAGAGGAAACTGTCGTGTTTTCTGCTGAAGAGGGCAAAGTGTGCTTCTGGGCTTAGCTTAGGAGAGGGGCCTATGGAGGAGGAGGATAGCAAGAGATCCATCCTTCTGGATAGAGGGGCTGATTCAGCCCAGACTTGGTTCCCAGGGATCCATCTCCTTACCCCACAGTTGTGTAGAAAACCATTCTGGGCTTCATCCCAAGTTCTCTGTTGGTCTGCTGGGGGCCCACATTTGGTATCATCATGATTGAACGCCGGAGGTCTAGGGCAGTTGGAAAATTGAAGCCTCAGGTGGTGGGGGGAAGAGTCTCCAGCTAGACTCTCCCCATCCACAGCCAGAAGTGCCAGCCTTCAGGCCCCAGCACAAATACCATGTCCCACAGGAGGAAGTATGTGAGTGTGCACTACTCATCTTTTCCCATTTCAGCTATCCTCTTTCCTGCCACAATCTTTTGTCAAGCAAGTTGAATACAATGGAGATCACTTTGGGTAGCCTTTTAGTTACATTCTTGGGCCACTGGGCAAATGGTTTAAGTTCCCTGTGGGGCCTCTCCTGCCCATGAGCTGCACAGGACAAGAACATATTAGAGAATAATATAACTTGAATATTGTCATTCCTTGATGACATGGCCACATGCTTTCCACACATGGTCCTAAAGTTTAAGGGAGATTTTATTGGGATTTCGTGGTGGGTTTCTTGGTTCTTTTCAAGAATTTAACTTGCTATTTCCTCTCAATTCTAAAACATTTCATTTACTTTATAGGAATAAAGTATTAACAAAAAGCCTGCAGTGAGATCATAATGCCAGTAAAAGTGTACAGCTATGATTATAATTAATGATAGAGAAGTGACTACAATCAACTCCACGGTGACTTTAGACAGCTGAACTCTGGGCCGCTCCACTCTCTATGCTTCCTGCTCCCGGAGTGCACAGCCTGCTTAGAAGGCTGCATGAAAAAGAAAGCCTGTGAACTGATGGGAAACAGAAGCAGAAGTGACTGTCTCTCCAAAGATGCCCAGCCCTAAGGGAGCAGAGGATAGAGATGGGGACATTTTAAAAATACTAAGTCACTGAGTGGAATTAATTTGCTTGAAAATGCCTCAGGTAAATCTCTACATTGAACAAAATGGGTCTTATAGGCAACAGTTGAAATTTGGTCATATACACCTTAACCAGATGTATCTAGTTAAGGTATTCAACTTTATCGTCACCAGGCATGGTACAAGCAAAAATGTGTTTCCTGACATGATACAATGTATCACTGACAATATTCTTGCCCCAAAGAATCTATTCACAAGGAAGTAATCAGTCCTGATTATGCCTCTTGTCTCAGCGTAATTAGGTGAGCTTACCATCATTTGGGTGTCAGCTACTTAGATGCATCCATCCATATGTAAATATTCACAACCTATGCACTTAAGTTGTCTATATTTTATGTATATGTGAGTTATATATAATTTTTTAAGTGTTCCAGATTGAATGATACATTATAGTGCCTCTAGTAAAAAGGCAACTAGAAAATTTTAAACTTAAAACTTTTATTTTAAAATAAAATACTCTAGGCCAGAGCAGGAGTGAGGTTGGACCAGGGCTGAGGCAGCCAAGGCCCCTCCTTCCCACATCAGTGGATCCTGCCCAGAGTATGCCTGGCTGCCGTTGCAGGCAAGCTGGGTGGAGTATGACTGGGCAGTGCCGCCGCTGAGACAAAGCTGTTTCCAATTACAAAGCAGGGATCACAGCAAACACCCGCCACAGAAGCACTATGGCATTGCTTCTCCCTTCTGCTTAGCAGCCCCCAAGGAGACTAACTGCCTACTTACACAGAAACTAGTGGAGACTCTGAAGCCCTTTGGGATTTTTGAAGAGAAAGAGGAACTTCAGTGCAGGATTTTAATTTTGGGAAGATTAACCTGGTAAAAGACTGGATACGAGAAATCAGTGAAAGCAATAATCTTCCACAATCTCTAATTGAACATGCTGATGGGAAAATGTTTACCTCTGGATCTTACAGATTAGGTGTACATACAAAAAACTGCCAATATTGATGCATTGTGTGTTGCACCAAGACATGTTGATTGAAGTGACTTTTTCACCTCATTCTATGATAAGTTGAAATTACAGGGAGAAGTAAAAGATTTAAGAGCTGTTGAAGAGGCATTTGTACCAAGTTACCAAACTGTTTGATGGAATAGAGATTGATATTTTGTTTGCAAGATTAGCACTGCAGACTATTCCAGGAAATTTGGACTTAAAACATGACAGTCTGCTTAAAAATTTAGATATGTATAAGAAGTCTTAATGATTGCAGGGTTCTGATTTTATTGCAAATCAATGAAATGGTTTTACGAGATGTTTTACATCTAGTATCAAACATTGACAACTTCAGGTTAACCCTGAGGGCTATCAAACTGTGGGCCAAATGCCACAAAATCTACTCCAATATATTAGGTTTCTTCAGTGGTATCTCCTGGGATATGCTCGTAGCAGGAACTTGCCAGCTTTGTCCAAATGTGATAGCATCAACTCTTGTACATAAATTTTTCTTGGTATTTTCTAAATGATATGTGTTTAGATTATATTAAAATAAAGTTGATTATAGACTCTGAAAAATAAAATACTCCATTGTGTATGTGAAACGATCCTTCTGAAATATGTTGGATCATAACAGTGCTCAAAACCCTCTCTTGGATCCTGTTGATTCAGAGGGAAAACCAAAGTCCTTGTAATGACTTCCAAGGCCTTCCTAAAGTGCCTTAAACCCCATGCCCCCTTTTCCATAATACTTATCTCCTCTAATTTATAATTTGTGTGTCTTCCCCAACAGTATAAAAAGATTTATCAATTTTGTTTGTGCATGTGGGTATCACAACAACCTCCTAGAACCACCGAACACGTAGTCGGTGCTCAATAAATGTTGATTCAATGAATGATGAATGAAAAGGTTTGAAGTGAATTAGGAAAGGAGACAGATTGCAACTTACTTAGAAATCTATATTTTAAAATATAGATTTTGGAAAGTAATTGCTGTCTGTATTCTTTTGGAAAGTAATTGCTATGAATTACCTCTTGGACAGGAAAAACTCTGGTGTGTTGACGCCCAGTGTTCTTCCTCCGTAACTCTTTCATCATCTACAGTCCACCTACCCAAAGTGAAAAATGACACTTCTCTGTATTCAACTAATGCATAGGGTGGGAGTGGTCATTGCCTGGAAGGGGCAAAGAGAGACTTCTTTGGTGATGCAAGTATTTTCTGTCTTGACTAGGGAGTTGACTACCATTTTTCAGAACTTATCCAATAGGACACTTAAGATTTGTGCATTTTACTGTAAATTTTACCTCAAAGCAAAAGGGTCTGGCGATCAGAGAGGAAATGGTGTCTGTCACACGTCTGTACTCCTAGGATTTGTATACTGAGACCTCAGTATATATTATATATACATAATACATTAAGGAGGTCCTCTTTTTTCTTGTGACGGATGACAAAGAGGACATGAGGGGAATTTATAACACTGAGGAGGGTTATATAAGAGGCTCACAGAGACTGGGCAGGATTTTCTCTGTCTCAAGATCATTAGCTCTAATGAAAATGAATGTCAGAACTTCCTTCTGCTCTTCCTTAAAAGCCCTGATTAAATATTACTTCACTGGTAACATTTTTTGATATATTCTGATTCTCAAAACTACTAAAATTATCTTTTTTATCTATACTGGATTGAAACTCACTTACATCTTATTGTTAAGAAACACAAGAGGGACTCACCTGGTGGTCTAGTGATTAATACCCTGAGCTCCCAATGCAAGGGGAAGGGTTTGATCCCTGGTCAGGGAACTAGATACCCACATGCCTCACCTGAGAGTTCACATGCCACTTTCCACTTGAACTCATGTATAGTTGCCAAACCAATTCTTTCATATACTTATACTATCATACAGCTGTCACTTTTTATAGGACATCTTTGGATTTCACTGTGGTTTTGAAATTACATTCTCTGAATAAAAAGCTCTTCCAAATATTTGCATGTCACAACTAAGACCCAGTGCAGTCAAGTGAAATATTTAAAAAATGGAAAAAAAAAAAACAAGAGCTCAATCTTTGAGGGCAGCTAGATATAAGTTATGGAGAAGGCAATAGAAGTGACTCAGCAGCAGCAGCAGCAGATATAAGTTGTTTCTGTCCTTAAAGCTCAGTGAAGTTAACAGCTCACCTTTGCTAGGTTGAAAAAAAATTTCTTTTCAAAAACGAAATTATGTTAGGAAAGTGATAAGCACTCAGCCAAGAGTAATTGTTGTAATATCTACCATGTTTTGTCTCTGTCTTCCTTTTCTACACTGAAGTGATCTGTAATTTCTAAGCACTTATGAGCCATTTCAAAATTTTGTGGCTTTGGGAATTTAATCTCTCTAGCCTTAGGTTTCGGAGAAGGCACTGGCACCCCACTCCAGTACTCTTGCCTGGAAAATCCAAACTATACGTGTTCATGAGGAAATATAATGGAGCCATAAGATAACTGGAACTTGAACTCAGCAGACCTCCTTTGAAAGTCAGCCTGGCATTTGTAGGACCAAATGATGGGAGTAGAGAGAGAGACGGAGAAGGCAATGGCACCCCACTCCAGTACTCTTGCCTGGGAAATCCTATGAACAGAGGAGCCTGGTAGGCTGCAGTCCATGGGGTTGCTAAGAGTTGGACACGACTGAGCGACTTCACTTTCACTTTTCATTTTCATGCATTGGAGAAGGAAATGGCAACCCACTCCAGTGTTCTTGCCTGGAGAATCCCAGGGACGGGGGAGCCTGGTGGGCTGCCATCTCTGGGGTCGCACAGAGTTGGACACGACTGAAGCGACTTAGCAGCAGCAGCCTTAGGTTTATTGAACATACAGTTTTATTTACATACGGTTAAATTTACCCATTTTAATGTATGTGTGTGCTAACTCACTTCAGTCATGTCCCACTCTTCACAAACCTATGGACCATAGCCTATTGGGTTCCTTGGTCCATGGGATTCTCCAGGCAAGAATACTGGAGTGGATTGCCATGCCCTCCTCCAGGGGAATCTTTCAACCCAGGGATCAAACCCAAGTCTCTTACATCTGCTTTGGCAGGAAGGTTCTTTGCCACTAGCACCACCTGGGAAGCCCACTTGAGTGTACAGCAGTATCTTAACTGTGGTGTTAATTTACCCTCCATATAGATTCTTGATGGAATAGCTGTTAAAGAATTTTGCTCTTTTGGGGGGGAGGGATTATTTGTTTTCTTATTATGGATTTAAGGAACCTTTTACATATAAATTCAGAATCAGCATGTCACCTTTTGCAACAAAAATCCTGCTGGGATTTTGATGAATTTTCTGGACCAATGTGTAATGAGAAAAGTAGTATATTGTAGGTCTAGACTTATGGATTAACTCTAGAAAAATATTTGATGTTGTGTCATAATGTGGTTAATGATAGCCATGTTTCTTGCAATAAGAATGCATTTAAATATGTTCCTCTAAAAAAAAAAAAAAATATGTTCCTCTGTAAGCAAATATCTGGCCTTAAGCAAAATGCAGTGTGTGAGGAGTTATCTGGAGTAAAAGAAGGCAGTAATGGAATGCTGGTGCTGGGGAAGACTCTTGAGAGGCCCTAGGACAGAAAAGAGATCAAACCAGTCAATCCTAAAGGAAATCAACCCTCAAGATTCATTGGAAGGACTGATGCTGAAACTGAAGCTCCAATACTTTGGCCACCTGATGGGATGAGTCACATCATTAGGAAAGACCCTGATGCTGGGAAAGATTGAAGGCAAGAAGAGAAGGGGATGACAGAGAATGAGATGGTTGAATGGCATCACTGACTCAATGGATATGAGTTTGAGAAACTCAGGGTGATAGCAAAAGACAGGGAAGCCTGGAGTGTAGCAGTTCATGGGGTCAGAAAAAGTCGGACACAGCTTAGCAACTGAACAACTACAACAAATGGAATGGAGGTGAGTTGTATGTAGTGTGGACGGTATTGTGAAATGAAGATAATAATCAACTGTGTTAAATTCGAAGACTTTGTTAATATAACTCAACTAGTATCTAATGCAACGATTTGACCTGTGGATGGGGCCTATAAAACAAAAGAGATGATACACATGTGTGTTTTGTAAAATGTTAATAACTTGCAAAGACTAAGGAAGGAAGAAGTCTAACACCTAGGTTTGAGACCACATGTGCTATTTTAATAGATGGTTGATATTATCCATTACCTAAATAGTAATGATGATGATATTTATCTCACAGGATTATAAAAATAAATGAGACATATTAATATATTAACTTCTCATATAATTAATGAGAGATGTATAATATACTTCATTCATTGAAGGTCTATGCAAATGCTGTTTATGACTATTTTATTTCATTCTTTCTTAACTTCTGTTGCCCCAGTAGTTGATAGAGAATATCAACTATTAAGTTGCTCTAAACAGAATATTTCCCTGGCCAACCAGTCTGCTCCTATGGATGGGCTACCTTGAGACACTTTATGTAGCTGGTGCCAACAATATAATTTGAGTAGTGATAGCAAGGTTAATAAATTGGGAATCTGTGCTGCTTAGAACAAAGATGAGAATGTGAATTCTTTTATTAACTTTTTATTTCTCTCTTATTCTCTGCAGGAAAGAAAAAGCAATTTTGTGTAAACACATTATTTTTTAAAGTCACTTTTTGGGAAGGCATTAGTGGTATAAAATCATAATTCTTACATTGAGTCATTTTGCCTAATTTTGGCATAAAGCAAGGCCATAAAGAAAGCAGGCAGATAAAGAAGGAGAGGACATTATTATTAGTGTCTATTCTCATATATTACTGTCTCCACACTCCATGTTGAACTATTGAAATAAATAGCATTCATTAAAAAAAAAAGAAGGCAATGGCACCCCACTCCAGTACTCTTGCCTGGAAAATCCCATGGACGGAGGAGCCTGGTGGGCTGCAGTCCATGGGGTCGCTAAGAGTCAGACACGACTGAGCAACTTCACTTTCACTTTTCACTTTCATGCATTGGAGAAGGAAATGGCAACCCACTCCAGTGTTCTTGCCTGGAGAATCTCAGGGACAGGGGAGCCTGGTGGGCTGCTGTCCATTGGGTCGCACAGAGTCGGACACGACTGAAGCGACTTAGCAGCAGCAGCAGCAGCAGTAGTATCTTACTTTTGGACACTGGTCATGAGAGAGACCTGTTTGCAGAATATGCTCACCTTAGCAGAAAAGGTCCAGAAATTGTCACATTTGAGAAGAGACCTAATATTATCTTGCTAAGAATGAAAGAAAAAATATATATATACATATATCAACTAAAAGAACAAAAAAGAGAGTTCAGCAATGCCTCAGCAACGCCCTACATGAGGGAAGAAGATTGAAGTAGTCACTACCTTTCACATGGCTAAAAGATTTGTGATAAATAACTCAGACTAAGAGTCTGTACAATTATTACATTTGAGAAAAAGATTAAGATGGGAAAACCCTGTTGCAGTTGCCCTGGCTATTGTTACTGCCACTTCTGAGTTGTGGACTCAGAAAGTCTCTGGTAAGACTGATAATAGTGCTGGTCAGAAAAGGGCAAGAAGCTTAATTTTGATTAGCTTCAAATGGAAATAAAGTGATGGAACAAGGCACTTACCATTTAACAGTTCATAAGTTGGAAAATATTTTTCCATAAAGCTTCTCTCCATTGGCTGTAGCTCACTTACTACTGGCAGATGTCAGTGCTTTTCCTGAATTGATTTCTAAGCCAAGTGATTTGGCCCATGTTCTTTTCTCATCATTGAGGAGTGTAATTATAACTTCAGAGAAAAGAATAAAGTGTTGATGTGCTCAGAAGGGGGTGCCACAACCTGAGTGTACTCTATTTCTCTTCTTCCTTCAAGGGCTTCTAGTAAAGGGAGTACAATGGTACTGTATGGTGTGACAATCATGCAAATGTGCCTTTCAGCTGTGTACTGCAAGTCACTGGCCCCATCTTGAACACCACTGCTATAAAGTTCACACCTGCACTGTAACTCCCATCTATTCCTCCCAGCAACTAAGTAGCGGGGATTCTAAAGTTGGGGCAGTCTTATGGCTTAGACTCAAGGACTCCTCATCAGCCTTGCTGAAACGTCCTTAGAATGGCCCTGTATTTCAACATTCTTCCCACCCAAACTCCCTTCCTCTCCTTCACATGACTCAGACCTACATCATGGTCTTACAGCTCTCCTAGCCTTCTGTCTCCCTTCTTATTTTCCTTTGCAGTTGTTTTATATACCAAATCTCTTGCACACTCAGTGCCTTCATGCCATCTGCTTCTTGAAAGACATGAACAAATACATATGGTGCCAGAAGCAGTCAGAAGAAAACAAGTAATGAGATTCTGGACTGGCTCACTGATCTGCTGGTGAACACAAAAGGACAGCATTCTGAGTGCTATACAGAGGACGGATAGTCCCTGGCACACAATGGTGGTCCAGTTGCTGAAGATATCACTGGAGGAGGTCTGGAAAAATGTGCTATAATTCAGGCATTTGGAAAATAAAGGTGTCAAAGATCCTATAAAATTAGTGGAGTTGGCTGCTTACTGGTAAGTTGTATTAATGTCCATCAATGGCATAATGAGAAACTGAGGGCCATTAACAAGCATTGGAAGACTGAATATGAGATGTGAGAGCCAAAAAGCATTTAGTAATTTACAGAGGCCCACATCTCCTGCTGTTAGATGAATGGACACAGCTGAACAGCAAACAAGTTCTAATAGCTAAAGTTGCAGAGCTACAGGGCCTTAAAATTTTAGCTAAGGCCGGTCTAATATGCTAAAATCAGCAAACTGATTGGGAAAAATCTCAGACCCTGAAACATCAGCTGGGGACACCGGAATGGATGCCCCCTGAAAGTGTTGGCTCTGTACAGCCCTGTGAATTCTCAGACTTTTCAGAACTGGTCTGCAGTCCCCTAGTAAGAGCTAACACAACCTGTATGCTGGAGGATGCTGCACAACAATCCCCCCCGCCCCCGCCTCAAAGATAGTTGTGTCAGGTGCTCCCATCAAAAATGTGCTCCAAATTCCTCTCCCAACTACTAGGCCAATAACTGAGAATTACATTCCAGCATAACCCGGCTGAGGACATGATGGGCCTGGCAAGGGAGGAAAGAGAACATACATGAAGGATCTGCAGACATTAGCCAGCATGTACTGGCAGGAGTTGGGATAATTCTTTCACTAGTTTTTAAAAGCAACTGATCGAAAGGACTGGACTATGACATTAGTTAAGCAAGAATTCATTGTGTTGAGGGAATATTTTCTCTTTGCACAGAATTTAGGATCTTAGCAAGGATCCCATGAGATGGGACAGATTCACTGCTAGGATGCTTCTTAGAGGTCTGGGGAGAAGGGGAAGTGACAGCCAACACCAAGCAAAGTATAAATGCCCAACCTTCCCTGGCAGAGGGTGGAGGAGGGAATAAAGAGGTGAGCAAAGTAGACCTGCAGGGAAGGAATGTTACGTGAGGCTGGAAACCCACCATAGGATGTTCCATGGGAGGGCCCAGCTTTCACCATGGCCATCAGGAATGTGATGGAGAAGGGAGAAGCAGTATTGCTGAGAAGGTCAATGGTCCTCTTCAGACCAGGCTGATGGTAGGTGAGACTGGCACAGAACTTGGCTTGTTAATGTCATTCTTGGGGTGATGGGCCCTGAAGTCAGTGAGCCAGATGGTGCCACTTAACAAGCAGAAACCGGGAGGCTACAATTACCAAGAAGGTTGGAGGGCAGCCAAGGGGCCTTGATTCACAGGAGGCTGTGGAGATGGTTAATAGATCATGGTGCCTAGGGTCAAAGTAGATGGGCAGTCAACAAGGATGCTTCATTTTTTTTTTTTTAATGTGGAAGTAAGAAACTACTTTTATTTTTTAAATTTCCAGTTTTATTGAGATGTAATTGACATAAACCACTGTACAAGTTCAAGGTGTATAACAATAATTTGATGCATGTGCTGATGTGTACTCAGTCATGTCTTATTCTTTGTGACCCCATGAACTATAGCCCACCATGCTGCTCTGTCCATGGAATTCTCCAGGCAAGAATACTGGAATGCATTGCCATTTCCTACTCCATTGATACACTTATCACTTATCTATTGTGAAAAAAGATGCTTCTTAACACCTACAATTAAAGTCAAGAATAGAGGAGCAGGAGGACTTCCCTGGAGGTCCCTGGTTGGGGAACTGGGATCCTAGAAGCCACACAGTGTAGGCAAAAAAAATAAAAAATAGAGGATCAGGAGGCTGAGGGCAGTCACTCTAATAAAAAAGTCACCATCTCTTGCTCAGCTCCCAGACCTGAACTGATTTTTAGATCTAGAATCCACTAGTTGATGAGATGATTGGCTTCCTATGAAGAACTCTATAACCACCATAAAAAATAAAGTATATATTGCTTATGTGTATTCCTCCAGTCTTTCCTCAAAGGGATATATAGCCATTTAACAATGTGACTGTACACTGGAAAAGATAAATGAAACATTTAAAGACTATTGGACATAAGATCTGTATTGACTATGATTTTAAATTATCATCATGACCCTCTTCTTCTTAGCTTGGAGGCTTAAAAGAGCTTAGTAGTAGCTGAGTCCTGGCTAAAGTCTAGCTCAAGGAGGCCCACTGTTTTTTATGAAACCCAGAGATTGTTTTTCCAGTCTCTGAATGTAAAAACTGGAATTGATATATTTGTCACATGAAGTAACTGTCATATTGGGTCCTTGGCCTGAGGAATAAGAACTATTGCAGCAGGAAGGCCAATACAAAACCTTTCAAACTGCTTCCTATCCCACCTTGTTGTATATAGATTCTAAATTCCCTAGTCATGAAACTCAGCTTGAGGTAACATATATTGGTATTTCACAGCATCACTAATGGGTTAAAAATTCTGTAGAGCAATTATCTTTTAATTAAAAAATAAATAAAATTTTAAAACTATATATGCTAAAAAAGAATGGGTTGAATCTGAAAAAGAATATGTATATGTGCATATATATACTATATATATACACACAAAATCAAATTTATATGTACATAAATCAAATATATATATATATAAATACATATATATATATATACATATACATACAAAATCAAATAACTTTCCTGTACACTTGAAACTTACCCAACAATGTAAATCAACTGTATTTCAATTAAGAAAAAAGAATAGGTTGGCTGAGAGGTATTATGGTCAGCAAGAAATTTCAATAAATGATTAGAGATGCTTTAGACAAGAAATAAGACAAAGGCAGTAGAATTAGAAGAGAAACAATAGCAAGCAAGATATGTGTTTGACTCCATAGGACTTAAACCCATTGGAATTTAAGGAAAAGGAGTGTTTTATGTTTTCACCTTTAGATGGCTAGGTGGATGATAATATATCTCAAGGAAAAGAAATACAAAAGGTGGTAAAAATTTGGTAGGGATGTCACTGAGTTTATTTATTTCTTTTCTTTATTTTTTTTCTTTTTTACTCCACCATGTGGCATGTGGGCATGCAGATCTTCCTTGACCAGGGATAGAACCCATGTCCCCTGCAATGGAAGCATGGAGTCTTAACCACTGGATTGCTGGAGGAGTCCACTGAGTTTATTTCTTACTATGTTTGAAAGGCATAAGCAGGATATGCCACAACTTGGGTCAGTAAGGCGGGCAAAAAGACTGGGCTAGAAATATACATATATAGGACTCACCAGCATGTAGATGGAAGTTGAAGCTGGAAAAGTGGATGAAGCTGTTCTACAGAAGCATAAAACGTGATCAAGAATAGATGTACATCAATAGTTTAGGAGTGGGAAAGGAGACAGAAAAACAATTAGATGAAGGTGGAAAGGAACTAGATAGAGTAAAAAGCTGTGTACAAGGCTTCCCTGGTGGGTCAGTAGTTTAGAATCTGCCTTCCAAAGCAGGGGACACTGGCCCAATCCCCGGTCTAGGAAGATCCCACATTCCGCAAAGCAGCTAAGCCCATGCGCTACTGCTGCTGAGCCTGTGTGCTGCAACTACTGAAGCTCACATGCCCTGGAGCCTGTGCTCCACAACAAGAGAAGTCAGCACAATGAGAAGCCTGCAACTAGAGAGTAGCCTCCACTCGCCAAAACTAGAAAAGGCCTGCACACAGCAATGAAGATCCAGTGCAGCTAAAAGATAAAGTTAAAGAAAAGGTATGTTCAGAAAGTTGAACTGGGAAAGAACAGAGAGAGAGAATAGTAATTAAATAAAATGATAGTGTTAAAAGAGCTGAGTGTTTTAAGTGGGATGAAGTTAAACATCTTTGTGTGCTAGCAGGATAGAATTTGTGAAGCATGAGAGGTGGAAAACTCAGGAGGGAACAAATGACTGATAGGGACATAGGAGGAAATAACTTCAGTTTACATGTCTTGGCCTCAGTCCCCATCCTTCCTCACCCACAATCCTCACATAGTGGCAATTGCTCAGGGGTCCAAAAATTTTTGGCACCAATCTTCAGCCACTTCAAGAGAACAACATGAATTGAGCTTTCCAACTTCAACATGTCTCACAGCTATTCCATGTGTCTCATTGGAGAGTTATCTTGCTGAAAATGCAGAATGCATTCAATATGGAAAGAGAAGGGTGAGACAAGACTTGGTTTGACTGGCCAAGATCACTTGCTGGTGGGGGCTAAATTTGCAACTATTATTGAAGAATCTATAGCCAGATTAACTCCCTGTCCATTCATCAAAAGTTGTCCTCGCTACCTCATCTCACCTGATTGCCATGCTCTGTCCTAACCACATCCTCTGAATCATTACAGAACACAAGATAGCCCTTACTCATTTGGATTCTGAATTTAAGATTCTCCTAATTGTGACTGTTGCTTCCTGACAGAGATTTTTTTTTTTCTGTAAAAAAAAAAAAAAAAAAAGAAAGAAAAAGAAATCTGCTAATATATTCTTGATCAGAAGGTGAAGATCTGCAACTAGTGCCCTAAAGAAGAAATAAATTTCAGTAATGCTTGTAAGTGGGAATTCTTAAAATGAAGGATGTAGCAAAGTCGGAAACATCTTTCAGAGTGCAAGTTATACTTTCCTCCTCAGGAAATGGAAGAACTTAGTAGCTATCCCTTCTGCCTGAGAGGGACACTGTGCCACAGTGTGCAGAACCACTGTTTCTCAGAACCACAGTGTTCTGTGAGCTGTCTTACACATTTTTAACTTTCAACCAGAGTTGCTCCAGTTTTTTCTGTTATATATTAGAACTACCTTGCAATGCAGGGGACAAAATTATAGAGCATGTTCTTTTGGCTTAAAAGAAAAAAAAACTTTTGAAAAACATTTATCTAAACAAAACAATACAATGCTTTAAATATTTAGCTTATGTAGTAAATAAAATATATTTGAAATAGGTAATGCGTTTAAAAAAGATTTTAGAAATTTATTATAATTTTATTTTTGGCTGCAGTGCATCTCTGTTGCTGCACACAGGCTTCTTGTAGGTTGGTGAGCAGGGGCTGCTTGTTGTCTTCTCACTGCAGTGGCATTTTTTGTAGCAGAGTATAGGCTCTAGGTGCACGAGCTTCAATAGTTGCAGCACTTGGACTCTAGAGCATAGGTTGTGGTGCATGGTCTTTGTTGCTCCCTGGGATGTGGGATCTTCTTGGACCAGGGGTCCAGCTGGTGTCCCTTGCACGGCAAGGTGGATTCATAACCATTGGACATCAGGGAAGCCCTAGGTAATGCATTTTATTTCATAGATCCATATATAACTGTAGTTAGAAAAAGTCCTTTTTTCCTGAATTTGTGAAAGAGATGAAGTCTGGTATTTCCTTCAAAATAAGGGAGGGAGAATAGGTTGCTGCTGCTGCTGCTGCTAAGTCGCTTCAGTCATGTCCGACTCTGTGCAGCCCCATGGACTACAGCCCTCCAGGCTCCTGTCCCTGGGATTCTCCAGGCAAGAACACGGGAAGGGGTTGCCATTTCCTTCTCCAATGCATGAAAGTGAAAAGTGAAAGTGAAGTCGCTCAGTTGTGTCCTACTCTTCGAGATCCCATGGACTGCAGCCTACGAGGCTCCTCCATCCATGGGATTTTCCAGGCAAGAGTTTTGGAGTGGGGTGCCATTGCCTTCTCTGGAATAGGTGGCAGTTTAGATTAAATCAGACTGCGTGCATGCTAAATTGTATCAGTTTTGTCCAATTCTCTTCCCTGTACCCCAGATGGCAAAGAATCTGCTTGTAATGCAGGAGACCTAGGTTTGATCCCTGGGTTGGGAAGATGCCCTGCATAAGGGAATGTCAATCTACTCCAGTATTCTTGCCTGGAGAATCCCATGGACAGAGGAGCCTGGTGGGCTACAGTCTGTGGAGTCACAGAGTTGGACACGACTGAGCGACTAACACTACTATGGACTGTAACCCTCGAAGCTCCTCTGTCCATGGGATTCCTCAGTTAAGAATATTCTAGTCGGTTGTCATTTCCTTCTCCAGGGGAATTTTCCTGGGAATCCCAGGGATCTGAACTGGAGTCTCCTGCATTGTAGGCAGATTATCTACCATCTGAGCTAATAAGGAAGCCTGAATCAGTTTAGCTGGGGTCAATCGTTGTCAAAGCTTGACGACTGATCCATGAGGACTGAAGATATTACTGTCTGTTTTTATATGTTTGAACTTTCCCATAATGTAATATTTTCAAAAAGCAGGAGGAAAAAAGCCCAAGAAAATAAATAAGATAATTACATTGTAATAAATGCTAAGAAATACAGTAATGAATAGTCTTTCCACTCAAAGTCCTATCTTAACCTAAGGCACTGGACTCATTCTGTACTGGCTACCAGATCAACTCTCTTCTAAATCATCCAGAAAAAGTGTGTCATGTGGGACCACACCCAAGTCAGGAGATGAAATGTTTTCTTGGCTGAATCTCTATGGGCCAATTCAGTTTCCACCCTGAAAGGGAGTAGCCAGGATTCCAAGCATTGTCTGCTTAATCCAAAGCCATTTGGTCACACCCTGATCTAGCCAATGTTTATAGATTTTAGGTGCAGGAAGAACTACCCTGAGGGCTTGAGGAAGCACAGATTTCTGTAACTTGTCCTGTGCTCAAGGATTTTATTTTGAGGGTCTGGCTGAAGTTTCATAGTTTATTTTTCCAACCATGCATTTGTGTGTGCTCAGTCGTGTCTGATTCTTTTTGACCCTATGGACTCTAGCCTGCAATGCTCCACTGTCCATGGGATTCTCCAGGCAAGAACACTGGAGTGGGTTGCCATTTCCTCCTCCAGGGGATCTTCCCCACCCAGGGATTGAACCCAAATGTCCTGCATTGGCAGGCAGATTCTTTACCACTGCACCCCCCAGTTGTTAAGCAAATTGAGGCAGAGTCCTTGTACTTTGAATAATTTATAGTACTAAGTTAAAGTTACCTGTCAGATATGCAGATGACACCACCCTTATGGCAGAAAGTGAAGAACTAAAGAGCCTCTTGATGAAAGTGAAAGAGGAGAGTGATAAAGTTGGCTTAAAGCTCAACATTCAGAAAACTAAGACCATGGCATCCGGTCCCATCACTTCATGGGAAATAGATGGGGAGACAGTGGAAACAGTGGCTGACTTTATTTTAGGGGGCTCCAAAATCACTGCAGATGGTGACTGCAGCCATGAAATTAAAAGGCGCTTACTCCTTGGAAGGAAAGTTATGACCAACATAGACAGCATATTAAAAAGCAGAAACATTACTTTGTCAGCAAAGGTCAGTCTAGTCAAGGCTATGATTTCTCCAGTGGTCATGTACGGATATGAGAGTTGGACTATAAAGAGGGCTGAGCGCCGAAGAATTGATGCTTTTGAACTGTGGTGTTGGAGAAGACTCTTGAGAGTCCCTTGGACTGCAAGGAGATCCAACCAGTCCATCCTAAGGGAAATCAGTCCT
Source organism: Bos indicus x Bos taurus (assembly GCF_003369695.1). Taxonomy (NCBI): domain Eukaryota; kingdom Metazoa; phylum Chordata; class Mammalia; order Artiodactyla; family Bovidae; genus Bos; species Bos indicus x Bos taurus. The sequence goes on along the minus strand of NC_040076.1, from coordinate 53,861,787 downwards.
GGGTGTTCATTGGAAGGATTGATGTTGAGGCTGAACTCTAATACCTTGGTCACCTGATGCTAAGAGCTGACTCATTTGAAAAGACCTTGATGTTGGGAAAGATTTAAGGCAAGAGGAGAAGGGGACGACAGAGGATGAGATGGTTAGATGGCATCACCGACTCAATGGACATGAGTTTGGGTAAACTCCGGAGTTGGTGATGGACAGGGAGGCCTGATGTGCTGTGGTTCATGGGGTCGCAAAGAGTTGGACATGACTGAGTGACTAAACTGACTGAAAGTTACCTGGGCTCCCTGGGTCCTGAGACCAATGGCCTCTGGGCAGAGAAAGCCTGTTATGAGACCAGTGGATGCCAGGGCTGCCATATTGTTTGTGAAGATTTTCCTTTAGAAGCTCTGACTCATTAGAATGGCCTATGAAAACATCTGTGACTTCTCCAGCCTCATCTCTTGTCACATCCTGCCCCCAACATTATCCTCCAGCAGTTCCCAAGAACTGCAGTTGTGGAGTTCCTTCTGCATTCGTTAGCAGGTCTCTTGCCTTGGTGGTTTGTCTCCTGCTGTTCTTATTCTGAATAGGCTAACCTTTCCCTTCTACTCAGCTCACCATTATTGTGGGCTTAAAATTTGTGTTTAGAGCTAGATCTTGGAGTGATAGTGTTATCCAAACACTACAATCTAAACCTAATCTCCCAGTGAGTAACACACCCTCAGCCATAAATCAGTTACAAAATACCTTTGAATTTCTATTCCCTATAAAAAAAATCCTTCAATCTATCATCAATATTAGTTACAAATATTGTTCATTTGTTTGTAACTTAACAACTGTTCTTCATTTTTTATTTTCTGAGTCTCATCTTAAAGGAATAAAACCCAAAAATTTTTTTTAAAAGTTCAGGAGTGATTATTAACTACACAGTAACTTAACTCTCACCTAATAGACAAGACTGTGTATAAAGCTGATGAAATTATCACACTGACAGATAACAAGGGAGGGTGGAAAGAGGAGGGAGGAATACAGCTCTTCTGGGAAAGAGGAAGTAGGGGACATTTGCTTACAAAAGGAAGGAGAAACTGGACTAAAACCCCTCAGGTTCAGAGGATTAAACTGCAGAGATTGAGCATTGTGGCTCTGCCTTTCTCTGAGCATTCCTTGAAATGGCATACTCAAATTACGGGAAGGTAAGTTTGGTTTTAATTTCATTCATTTTCCCACAGATTCACTTTTTATAGCTTTTCTAGAGCTCACTTCTATTTCCCTCTTGCCACAAGTCTCAGTTTCTGGATATGAGAAATCTCTGAGAATCTCCTCTTTGCAAGTGAATTATTTTCTTTCATGTGGTTGTGGTATACAGCTTGGGTGAAAGTAAAAGGGAGAAATTAAATATTTCTCTTTCTAGTTCTAAGTAAGATACTTTTTTCATAAAAAGACATGTTGTAGTTGGGCAAGATAAAATGGTAAAGAAATGGCCGGCTGCAGTGAAAAGAGTGAAAAGGGTAATACGCTTCAGACAGTAAGTTGACTAGTGGTTTTCTTTCCTTCAGGGATAAGAAGCAACCCATTCCCAACGGCCTTGCTACAAAACAAGTTTCCTGACTTTGCTTGGGTAGTCTTTAACTGCTACTGTTGCTGCTAAGCCGCTTCAGACGTGTCCAACTCTGTGCAACCCCATAGACGGCAGCCCACCAGGCTCCCCCATCCCTGGGAATCTCCAGGCAAGAACACTGGAGTGGGTTGCCATTTCCTTCTCCAATGCATGAAAGTGAAAATGAAGTCATTCAGTTGTGTCCGACTCTTAGTGACCCCATGGACTGCAGCCCACCAGGTTCCTCCGTCTGTGGGATTTTCCAGGCAAGAGTACTGGAGTGGGGTGCCATTGCCTTCTCTGAGTCTTTAACTAGATGAGAATATAAATTGAGCAGGTTTCATTCACAGGAACCACTTGAAGGAGGGAATGGCAACCCACTTCAGTATTGTTGCCTGGAGAATTCCATGGACAGAAGAGCCTGGTGGGCTACAGTCCACATGGTTGCACAGAGTCAGACACAACTGAGACACACACACACACACACACACACAAGGGGGAACACAATGCGGGTTGAAGGACAGAATTGGCCAATATTAAGTATAGAATTTATGGGCAAGTCATATAACTGTTTACCTCTTGACTGGAATGATACTTCCCCCAATAATGCCAATTTGTTTTTTTTAAGTATGTCCCAGAGTACTTTGAAAAAGTGGTGTACAAATGCAAAATCCCTAGTTGCAAGCTGAAATGTGAAAGCAAGGGGAAATTTTCAAAAAGATTTAAATGGGAAGGGAAGCCTGGTGTGCTGCAATCCATGGGGTTGCAAAGAGTCAGACACAACTTGATGACTGAACAAACAGAGGGGAAGGCGTGTCAAATGCAGATGCATCTAGCTGTTCAGAAAAGAGTGTATTACAATTGAGCTGGAATGGAGTTGATTTGCCCTTGGATTGAGAGGAAAAGTTAAAAACTTAAGCATATGTGATTCTATGACATTTAATTTCTGAGCCTCAGTTACTTCCCTGGTGGCTCAGACAATAAAGAGTGCCTGCAATGTAGGAGGCCCCGGTTCTGGGTGGGGAAGATCCCCTGGAGGAGGGCATGGCGACAACCCCCTGCAGTATTCTTGCCTGGAGAATTCCCATGGACAGAGTCTGCTGCTAAGTCGCTTCAGTCGTGTCCGACTCTGTGCAACCCCATAGACGGCAGCCCACCAGGCTCCCCCGCCCCTGGGATTCTCCAGGTAAGAACACTGGAGTGGGTTGCCACTTCCTTCTCCAATACATGAAAGTGAAAAGTGAAAGAGAAGTCGCTCAGTCGTGTGCGACTCTTAGTGATAAATATAAGTTCCTTTCTACCTATCCACTTTATCTTTCATTCATGAAATTGTTAAAAGAACACTGAGTGTCCACTGTGTACCCTGTGTTTACTGTGGAGAGTAAGACAGATACATTTGCTTCCCTCAGGTCCTGGGGCTTAAACAAGGTTGCTATGGCTGAAGCTCGGAAAGCTCAGGGGTCTTAAACTGGAAAGGAAGGCAGGGGCCCTGCTGTTCAAGAATTTACAGGCTGCATGAGGGAATTTTGTCTTTAATGGAAATATTTTATTTTTAAAAAATTATTACTTTAATAATTAAATTATTATTTACTTTTAAAAATTGGAGTATAATTGCTTTGCAATGTTGTGTTAGATTCTGCTGCTATGTGGTGAATAAGCTATGAAAAGCGAAAGTGTGGAAGTGTTAGTCACTCAGTCGTGTCCGACTCTGCGACCCCACGGACTGGAGCCCGCTAGACTCCTTTGTTCAGGGATTCTCCAGGCAAGAATATCGGAGTGGATGTTTATATATAACCCCTCATGTTTGAGACTCCCTCCCAACTAAAGTATTTTAAATAAGCAGGAGAGCAGTCTGTAGAAAGGGCATAGATGGATTTTGGAAAAACAGAAGATAATTGCTCCTGCCAGTGAGAGTTGATGCTTACTTGAATCACACAATAGAAGATGGAAAGGCAGAAACACCTTCCACATAGATTTAGGAGATAAAGTGAAAATATGTTTTAGCTGATGAAGAGACAGACTAAGAGGGAAATGGTTTCTCCAAACTCAAGATCTATGCTTTAATTTCTTCTTATTGGTCAGTTCAGTTCAGTTGGTCAGTCGTGTCCGACTCTTTGCGACCCCATGGACTGCAGCACGCTAGGCTTCCCTGTCCATTACCAACTCCCGAAGCTTACTCAAACTCATGTCATTGAGTTGGTATAAATCTACTTTTGCTCATTTCCTCATTGTTTTTCTTCTCTAATAAAGGGTCTACTGGGGGCTTCTCTGGTGGCTCAGTTGATAAAGAATCCGCTTGCAATTCAGGAAACCTGGGTTCAATCCCTGGGTTGGGAAGATCCCCTGGAGAAGGGAATGGCAGCCCACTCCAGTATTCTGGCCTGGAGATTTCCATGGACTGTATAGTCCATGGGGTCAAAAGGAGTTGGAAATGCCTGAGCAACTTTCACTTTCACACTTCACAATAAAGTGTCTACTAATCAATATCAAATTCAGGAATCTCAGTCTTGCCTTCCAACTGCTGGCTTCTCAGTTTCTTATTCATTAGTTGCGCCATGAAGTTAAACATCTTAGTGTACAGCATTAAATGAGAACAGTAATTGACACTTCCTTTTCCAGAATTTCTTTGAAGGGCCTTTAGATGAAGAAAATGTGATTCTTACATTGTATCCAGTTAATGAGGAAATTATTGAAGACCATCAAGTGGAACCAGGTGTTTCCTCAACTTCACAAGTCAAAGAGGAGGCACTGAATACAAATAATCAAGGTATGAAGACCACAGGGTTAGCTCAGTTTGCGGCCCCTCCAACTCTGGGAAGCCCAGGAAAAATAAGTTCCCCTGACTTTTAGCTATGTGACACCCAGCTTAATTCTCACCTTGATAACCTGTGGTAAGAGATTTCTCAAACTCTCATACTTCTCATTCACTAAGCACCCCTGTTTCACTTTGAAAAAGACAGTGGAGTGCTTTGAATAGAGCATGATCTTATGCAGCAACTAGATGTGAGCTCAAATTCCCAACCCACGAAGCCCAGTCTTTCATTTTGGCGAATGCCCTTTTTACGTGCCTCTTACAGAGACCAGATCATTTTTTTTCTGAGTTTTTTGTTATATATAATTGACACAGAAAACATTGTGTAATTTTAAGGTATATAATGTGATGATTGATGTATGTGTCTATTGCAAAATGATGACCAAATAAGATTAAGAACAATAATAAGAAATTAAGAAATGATGACAAAATAAGAACACATCCATCATCTCACACGGTTAACTCCCTTCACCATGGGGAGAACATTTTAAGATTTACTCTCTAATTTTTAGGAATACATTATAGTATTGACTATAGTTATGTTGATATGCATTAGATCCCTAGAACTTACTCATCTTATAACTGAAAATTTGTACCCTTTGATCCAGGGAAACTCCCCATTTCCCCTGCCCCCAGTTCCTGGCAACCACCAATATACTCTCTGTGCCTGAATTTAGCTTTTTTAAATTCCACATATAAGACCAGATGGTATTTGGGAGGCTAAATCACTTTGAAAACATCTAGTCTTTTGCTTGGTGAGTAATTACTGATAAAATATCTAGTCGATTCTTCGTATCTGTTCTTGGGGCTTCATATAGAGGCATCAATTAAGTATGTTTAGAATGCTTTTATTTGGCAGGGGCAAATAACAAGGGCTTCAGGATAGAGCAGATAGAGACACATTAAATCTAAGCAAAGTGATGTGAGACAGGGTAACTTTTCTTTGTTGAGGAAAATGAGGCATGTGGACAGAATGGAGGACTGTTGTTGGATAGGGTGGTTTTAATGATTTCTATAAGGACAGATAGTTTGTGGACCAGCATCTGGACATTTTGGAGAGCAATCCAATGTAATGTTCTATTCAGGAAGTTGGTGATGGCTGTAAAAAACAGTTTGCTGAATGTAGTACAAAAAAATTTATAATTTCAAAATGTGGGTATGAGTCCTAGGTCTGCCATTTTCATGGTGGTGTGATCTTGGGCAAGTCATTGAATTCTGAATTTATTACCTTATTTGTAAGATGAAGAAAAAATACTGGATATGTATATGTGCAAATTGAGTTGTGGGGAGTTAGAACTTCATAAAATTAAAAAGATTTTTTCAAATAGATTAATGAATTGCTGTTTTGGTTCCCTTCTTTCCTCAGTTCCTCTTCCTCAAACAAATGAGCTTGAGGAAGATTGTCCAAGTTCTAGCTTTAGAAGATCATTTTGTCCCTTGCCGACCACACTGCCTCCGATTAACGATGTGAGTCGGGATACTTTGCGGAACTGGTGCCAACAACTTAAGCTGAGTACTGACGGCCAGGTGAGTGCACTGGTGGGAATCTCTGGTGCTTGGAACAAGCGTGGGAGCTCTGCCAGCTTTTAATTTTTATGAGAAGTAAAGTTGCTAAGTCGTGTATGACTCTGTGATCCCATGGACTGTACCCTAACAGGCTCCTCCATCTGTGGAATTTTCCAGGCAAGAGCACTGGAGTTGGTTGCCATTTCCTTCTCCAGAGGATTTTCCTGACCTGGGATCGAACCCAGGTCTCCTGCATTGCAGGCAGATGCTTTACCCTCTGAGCCACTGGGAAAGCTCTTTAATTTTAATTTCCCTTGTTAATTTCCTTAGAAAATAGAAGTTTATCGGAGACTCCAGGAACATGCTTTTCCTGAAAAAGATCAGGTGAGTGAGGAATGTGGTGATGTAAGTTCTGTAAATTTTCCCTCTTCTCCACCATCTCTATACCTTGTACCTCGAAGGCAAGGTTTCTCATTCAAGACAATTGGCATCTGGAGCCAATTAGTTTCTTTTTCTCCTGCAGGTTGTCCTGTGCATTTTAGGATGTTTAGTAGGCTAAATATCCCTGGATTCTACCCACAATGTGTCAGTGACCTCCCTCCCCCTACACACAGTTTAGCAAACAAAATTTCTCCCAGCTGAGAGTCACTACTTTGAGGGAACTGACATTCTTAAACCATTTCTACACTGACATACACAGGTCAATGCATGAAGAATGATAAAACCGGCACAAATGTGCTTAGGGCAGTGGCACGTCACTGTATACTCATTGTGAATTTCATTTGCAGTATATTCCTAAATCATCACGGGAGGCCCGAATGCACTCATGTTCAAGGAAGCACAGCATGGTGACCAAGAGGGGAAGTGTACAGAAAAGGAAGATGAGTGAGAGTCAGGAAAGGACTAACATGGTTGAGGTGGTAACTTCACCTCAGGTAGCCATGCTGGCAGCATGGTCAAGAATTGCGGCAAAGGCTGTTCAACCAAAGGCTGTGAATTCACGTGCCCTTCGTGCCTCTGAATCCTTTCTGCCACAAGCCTCAGGTAAGATCAACCTTAAACAGTGGTTACCATGCCAGTGAAAGAAGGCACTCTGTTTTTAAAAAATTGCTTTATTTTTTGGTTTCACTACATGGCATGTGGGATCTTAGTTCCCCACCCAGGGATTGAACCTGTGCCCCCTGCATTGAAAGAGTGAAGTCTTAACCACTGGACCTTCAAGGAAGTCCCAGAAGACACATACTAATGGTAGTTACAGTGAAAGGGTTAAAATAGCTGCAGATGCAATGTTAGCTTCACAGAGGGCTTATCTTTCGATTGATAGTCAAGTTTTGCCTGAATGGCTCTGAGTCAGGTGACTAAGTTGGGGACACTTTCTCATCACTAAGCAGAAGGTGGGAAGAAAGCATAATCTGAGAGTGAGGCCATCCACAGCCAGAGATCTTCCCCTTTCTCTTGGAGAAACCCAAGGTTTCTCAGTGTAAACCCTAGTATCCTGATTTATAAAATTGAAGATTTCAACTATTCGACTTCATAGAATGACTGCGAGGCTTATGAGATACAACTTGGCATATTAAAAGTAGGCGATAAATAATTGAAATATTTCTTGAGAAATCTTGAGTGAGCATAACTTAGCTTCATCTTTCTCCAGTTCCTGCTTCTCTATCTCATATTTCTGTTTTCATTTCCAGAAAAACCCACCTCTGGTCAGTACAAAGTCACTGTCTTCTGTGGCTTGAATTCTTTTCCCTCCTCTACCCCATTTCCAGAGGTGTCTGAATCCTGTTATTCAGGACTGACTTGTGTGGCCATGCGCATTGTTCACCACACAAAGAACCCAGACAAAAAAAGAAAAGACTGGGAGCTAAAATTGGCCTGCTGACTGCCCCCCACCCCCCATCTATACTTCCTTCTATGAGGAGAAATGAGCACCTTTTACTAATTTTCAAAAGCAGTATCCAGCCACAAAGCTGTCTAGGAGACCTGCTTCCCCAACGATGACACCTCTTTCTAATTTTCATTAATGTGCCATATGAGCGAGTGGCACCCCACACTTACCATTTTAGTTCCTCTTCATCCAGCAGTTATCAAGCACCTACTGGGATACAGGAGAGTGCCTAGCCACTATGTATATTGTGCCATAGCAGCTTTACTCTTTTTAAGTTTATTTCTTTAAAATTTATTATATTGAAGTCATAATTGATTTACAAAATTGTGTTAATTTATACTGTATGGCAAAGTGATTCAGTTATATATACACACACATTCTTTTTCATATTCTTTTCCATTATGACATCACAGGATATTGAATATAGCTCCTTGTGTCCATTCTATATATAATAGCTCGCATCTGCTAATCTCAAACTTCCAATCCATCCTTCCCACACCCCTCCCGCTTGGCAACCACAAGTCTTCATCCTCTGTGTCTGAACCTGTTTCCACTTCGTAGATAAGTTCATTTGTGTCCATATTTTAGATTCCACATGTAAGTGATATCATATGGTATTCGTCTTTCTCTTTCTGACTTACTTTACTTAGTATGAGATTCTCAGGTCCATCTCCAGATCCATCCATGTTGCTGTAAATGGCATTGTTTCATTCTTCTTTATGGTTGAGTAATATTCCGTTGGGGCTTCCCAGATGGCACAGTGGCAAAGAATCCACCTGCCAATACAGGAGATTGGGTTTGATCCCTGGGTCAGGAAGATCCCCTGAAGGAAATGGCAACCTGTTCCAATATTCTTGCCTGGGAAATTCTTGCCTGGTAGGCTACAGTCCATGGGGTTGCAAAGAGTTGGACATGACTGAGTGAGTGAGCACAATATGCCATTCCATTCCATTCCATCTTCTTTATCCATTTGTTGATGGACATTTAGATTTTTTCCCATGTTTTGGCTATTGTAAATAGTGCTGCTATGAACACTGGGGTGCATGTATGGTTTTGAATTATAGTTTTGTCTGAATATAGGAAATGGATGGCTGGATTATATGGAAATTTCTACTTTTATGGTGTCATGTCTTATATTTAAATCTTTAAGCCATTTTGAGTTAGTTTTTGTATGTGGCATAAGGATGCATTCTACCTTGATTGATTTACATGCAGCTGTAACTTTCCCAACACCATTTGCTGAAGAGACTGTCTCTTCTCCATTGTACACTCTTGCCTCCTTTGTCAAAGATTAGTTGAGGCAAGTGTGTGGGTTCATTTCTGGGCTCTCTTTTCCGTTCCATTGGCCCAAATGTCTGTTTTTGTGCCAATACCATGCTGTTTTCATTAATGTACTTTGTAGTGTTATCTGAAGTCTGAGAGGTTTATGCTCCTTCTTTGCTCTTTTTCCTCAGGATTGTTTGATAATTCAGGCTCTTATGGTTCCATATCAATTTTAGGATTACTTGTTCTAGTTCTGTGAAAAATCTCATGGGTGATTCGATAGGGAACACATTAAGTCTGTAGATTGCTTTGGATGGTATAGCCATTTAAACAATATTAGTTCTACTATCCAAGAGCATGGTAATCTCTACTCCTGTTTTATAGAGTGGGGAGATTTTATAGCTACTTAAACTTACATTGCTTGATCCTTTCTCTAAATTTCAGACACTGGATATCTACTCCCAGTAGATAGGACTTCCTCTGTTGTCTCTCAAATATCTCATCTCCCCAATTAGATTGTTTCTTTGACTTTTAAACAAAGCTCTTTCTGCCTGTTTTCTATGGTTGAGGTAGTACAATGTAGTGGTTAGGCAAATGGACCGTGAGTCTAGAATACCTATATCTTTGTTTTGGTTCTGGGAAAATTATGTTCTTTTAACACTGTAAACTTCATTTATTTCACCTGTAAATTAAGGCAAATACTAATAATGTTCTTAAGAATAAATATATTAATACATGTAAATAACTTAGCAAAATCTAGACACAAAGCAAGGCTTCCCAAAAGTTAATTGTTGGTGCCCCTTGTGCTGTGTAGTTTGTGAATCAGACTATGGTGTCTTTTGGTCTACATTTTTTATGCTTCTTATTCAGTTGATTCATCAATAGAATATAAGAGTGAAATTAAGAGAGACTCACTGAGGGGTTGAATTGGGGTGCTGTTATCTGATCTTAGCAGTTTATATTTGCTTGTTTTTCCCCATCTAGGTGTCCGGTGGTGTGTGGTCCATGGCAGACCACTCTTGGCAGACACAGAAGGTTGGGTTCGCCTGCAGTTCCAAGCAGGTCAGACCTGGGTGCCTGACACCCCCAGGAGGATGACCTCCCTCTTCATGTTACCTGCCTGCACTTTTGCACCCCCAGACCTGGAAGACAACCTGTTATGCCCTGAATGCACTAAGAGGTACCCCTTAAGTATATTTTTAAGTATGGCACACAGAACAGTAGATGGCTAGATGGGTTTCTGGATAATTTGGTGGGAAAAGGCACAGGGTAAGCATGCTGTTTCATTAATTTGCCATATAGATCAGAATCCATATGCCATATATCCAGAAAGCCATATAGAATTTTCATGCAATGCAGGAGACCCTGGTTTGATTCCTGGGTTGGGAAGATCCACTAGAGAAGGGATAGACTATCCACTCCAGTATTCTCAGGCTTCCCTTGTGGCTCAACTGGTAAAGAATCTACCTACAATGTGGGAGACCTGGGTTTGATCCCTGGGCTTGGAAGATCCCCTGGAGAAGGGAAAGGCTACCCACTCCAGTATTCTGGCCTGGAGAATTCCATGGACTGTATAGCCCATGGAGTCACAAAGAGTTGTACATGACTGAGCGAGTTTAACTTTCAGGGAAATAGGAAGCAAACATAATTTAGTGATAGATTAGAACTCAGATAAATATGGCTTCTTCTTAGCAACCTTAACAAAGTATCTGACAAGTTGGACCTTAACTGTCTCAGTATTAGAGAGATCTATTCTTTTTGTTGTTATTGTTTTTTGGTTATGCTGGATCTTCTTTGCTGCATGTGGGCTTTCTCTAGTCGCATCGAGCTGGGGCTACCCTTCATTGCAGTGCATGGGCTGCTTGTTGTGGTAGCTTCTCTTGTTGTGGGACACAGGCTCTAGGCACAGGCTTCAGTAGTTGTGGTGCATGGGCTTAGCTGCTTCTCAATATGTGGAATCTTCCCAGACCAGGGACTGAAACCTCGTCCACTGCATTGGCAGTTGGATTCTTATCGACTCTACCACCAGGGAAGTCGGAGACATCTGTTTTAAGAAAGAAAAAATTAGAGTTCTACCATATGTCAGATACTTAGCTGGGGATACAAAAATTAATAAGATAAAACCCATTTAGCATGCCGGGATGAAAATGACTAAGAGATGCTATGAAAATATATGGTTAGTACTTATATTGGAGTGACTTAGGGAAATTTTAGAAAGGATTACATGTACTGAGGAAGAACTCACCAGTTAGAAATTAACAATTTGGGCATTTTGGTAGTGAAAACAACCCATACCAATACCTGAAAGTGGAAGAATATGACCTACTTACGGACTGCAAATAGACCAGTAAATTGAAGCTTATTGATGAGTAAGAATATAAAGGGGAGGAGCAGACTACTGGTTTTATATCTATATTAAAGGTCTCTTATATTATCCTGCAGGTCATAGTCTCTCAGTCACTTTTGGGACATAAGACTTCTTTGAGAAAATGATAATAATGACATACCCTCCATCCAAGAAAATACACATTAGCAATACACACAAGCAGTGCTTTAGGTTTTATGTAGACACATACTTCCCAATGGTCATCCATGAGTACAAAATCCAGCTTATGGTGATAGAATTGGCTGGAGGTGATGTAAGATTGGTGTGATGGGAAATTATACTATTTTTTTTTTTTGGATGGTAGACTGAAATCTTGCAACAGAAACTAGATTGAAAGGTAAGAGATTATTGTAATAATTCTGGAAAGATGTAATTTATGACCTTTACAAATAATTTAAACAGAAATGTAAGAGTTTCAGGAGTGTAGAGAAACAGGATGCCATCTTATTAGAGGATAGGTATTAATAGAAGTTCAGCTCGATGGCCAAAAATTATATGTGGTACATACTTGACATGTGTCCAGTGTTCAGAAAGTATGAGTTAGAGAGAAACATCTTTGGGAATTAGAGGGACTGCAGAAAAATCTTAAAGAGAATCAGCTTATTGATGACAAGTGAACAATGAAGACTGAAAAAGTGCAGCTAGAGGTTGGGAGAGAAGTGAGAAAGCCAAGGGTAGAGAGTTTCAGAAGGAAATGGTTGGCAGTAAGAGAGCCATGTAAGATGGTGATTAATGCAGTGCTGTTGTGAATGTCAATTTGGGACACTACTGGTGGTCTTTTAGAGAGTCGGTTGAGAGGGTCAGGTGATAGTTGGAGTAGAGCATGTGAAGACCTAGGAACAAGTCATATTGATGATATCTACTACTTGACCTGAGCAAGAGGAGATAGCAATTGAGGCTGTAATGTCAAGGGAGCTTGTTTTTGTCTTTCCTTCCTTCCGTCCTTTTTTTTTTTTTTTAAAGGGAAAACCAAGAGCTTTGTGAACAGAGAGGGCATTTGGAGAGAAGCTGTGAGGAGGAAAGGGAGGGTATAAAGATAAAGGTGGCAGAACCAATTGTAGTATACAGAATAGGAACCCTGATATTATTAAGTGGACAATCTTTCTTTTGTTTACCACATAAAATATTTTTAATTTTTTTTAATCTTTTTAATTTTAAAATCCTTTAGATGGTAGGGCAAACTACTCAGACTCCAGAAGTATATTCCTTATTTTATTGATCATTTTCAAGGATTTGGTATGGAATAATCTATCTTATTCTTAACATTTTTCAAAATTCTTTTCTGATTTGCTTTATAGGAATAAGAAGATTATGAAAAGATTAATCACAATGGGGAGGAGGAAGAAACCTGGTTTGGATACATCAACATCATTACTTTCAAATGGACCACGTTTTAAAAAAGAATAAGTGATTACCAGAAGGGAAGGAATGGGAGGTGGAGAAATGGGTGAAGAGGGTAATTTTATGGTAATCATGGTAACTAGATTTTTGTAGTATCAAATACCGAATTACTATGTTGTATATCTGTAGTGGGTATGTGCGTGGGTGTGCTCAATTACTCAGCTGTTCAGTTGTGCTTGATTCTTTGGGAACTCATGGACTTCGGTCTGCCAGGCTTTGCTGTCCATGGAATTTTCCAGGCAAGAATACTGGTGGAGGACTTGCCATTTCCTTCTCCAGGGGAAACTTCCTGACCCAGGGATCAAACCTGCATCTCCTGCATTGGCAGGAGGATTCTTTACCACTGTGCCATCTGGGAAGCCCTGTACATTTGTAACATAATGTTTTATATGGTTTTACCTCAAGTTTTAAAAAGCTAGAATTCACCACTGAAGTCATCTGGTCTTGGACTTTTGCTTGATGAGAAGTTTTTGATTATTGATTCAATATCCTTACTAGTAATTAGGGGAAAAAGGATAAATGGTGGAGAGCCCACAGTTAAAGTGATTCACATCCCAATGACTGCTATACTCTGTTCTCACCATCCTCCGTGTGGCCTGATGCCTTAAGTACAGATGGGAATGTCTGTATTCTGTACTTAAGGTTTACCTGAAAGTGACTGTTACTAGCTATATATTGATAGAATGTAATTTGGTTTTGTTTTAGTTAATACAGTTTTTTAGCAGTTTTTGACTTAATGCTGGATAATCCTTTGTCTGGATGTACCGTAATATATCCATTCATATCTTGAAGGCCACCTTGGTTACTTCCAAGTTTTGGCAATTATGAATAAAGCTGCTATAAACATTTGTGTGCAGGTTTTTGTGTGAACACACAGTTTTCAACTCTTTTGGGTAAATATCAAGGAGTGTCATTTCTGAATCTTATAAAGTCTTCCGAAGTGGCTCTCCTGTTCTGTATTCCCACCAGCAATGAATGAGACTTTCTCCTGCTCCACATCCTCACTAGTGTTTGAGGTTGCTTGTTAGTGCTTTGGATCTTGGCCATTCTTAAAGGTGTGCAGTAGTACAATTTTAATTTGCAATTCCCTAGTGATATATGATTAGGACATCTTTTCATGTATTTCGTTAGGTCAATAAGGAATAAGAAAATAAAAGATTTTTAGTTTCTTTTATTTCTTCTCTAGAAATCTTCCTTTCTTTGGAGCTGACTTTCTGACCTATATTACATTTTTTCTAAAGCTTTTTTTTTTTTTTACAAAATAGAATCCAGCTCTATTAAGCCAGACATTAATTTGCAAGAGGTTTGTAAAACAATGTAACTCTTCTGGCTAAATTTCTTTGCAGTTCAGTTCAGTTCAGTAGCTCAGTTGTGTCCGACTCTTTGCGACCCCATGAATTGCAGCACACCAGGCCTCCCTGTCCATTACCAACTCCCGGACTTCACTCAAACTCATGTCCATCGAGTCAGTGATGCCATCCAGCCATCTCATCCTCTGTCATCCCCTTCTCCTCCTCCTGCTCCCAATCCCTCCCAGCATCAGAGTCTTTTCCAGTGAGTCAACTCTTCACGTGAGGTGGCCAAAGTTATTGGAGTTTCAGCTTTAGCATCAGTCCTTCCAAAGAACACCCAGGACTGATCTGCTTTAGGATGGACCGGTTGGATCTCCTTGCAGTCCAAGGGACTCTCAAGAGTCTTCTCCAACACCACAGTTCAAAAGCATCAATTCTTCAGCACTCAGCCTTCTTCACAGTCCAACTCTCACATCCATACATGACTACTGGAAAAACCATAGCCTTGACTAGACAGACCTTTGTTGGGAAAGTAATGTCTCTGCTTTTCAATATGCTATCTAGGTTGGTCATAACTTTCCTTCCAAGGAGTAAGTGTCCTTTAATTTCATGGCTGCAATCACCATCTGCAGTGATTTTGGAGCCCAAAAAAATAAAGTCTGACACTGTTTCCACTGTTTCCCCATCTATATCCCATGAAGTGACGGGACCAGATGCCATGATCTTTGTTTTCTGAATGTTGAGCTTTAAGCCAACTTTTTCACTCTCCACTTTCACTTTCATCAAGAGGCTTTTTAGTTCCTCTTCACTTTCTGCCATAAGGTGGTGTCATCTGCATATCTGAGGTTATTGATATTTCTCCTGGCAATCTTGATTCCAGCTTGTGTTTCTTCCAGCCCAGCATTTCTCATGATGTACTCTGCATATAAGTTAAATAAACAGGGTGACAATATACAGCTTTGACATACTCCTTTTCCTATTTGGAACCAGTCTGTTGTTCCATGTCCAGTTCTAACTGTTGCTTCCTGACCTGCATATAGGTTTCTCAAGAGGCAGGTCAGGTGCTCTGGTATTCCCATCTCTTTCAGAATTTTCCACAGTTTATTGTGATCCACACAGTCAAAGGCTTTGGCATAGTCAATAAAGCAGAAATAGATGTTTTTCTGGAACTCTCTTCCTTTTTTGATGATCCAGCAGATGTTGGCAATTTGATCTCTGGTTCCTCTGCCTTTTCTAAAACCAGCTGGAACGTCTGGGAGTTCATGGTTCATGTATTGCTAAAGCCTTGGTTGGAGAATTTTGAGCATTACTTTACTAGTGTGTGAGATGAGTGCAATTGTGCGGTAGTTTGAGCATTCTTTGGCATTGCCTTTCTTTTAGAGAAATATGTTTCATAAAGATATTTAAGTAACAGGTTTATTATTACTTTTAATGAACAAATATTTTAGAAAAATTTCTCTGTTTTAATGTCTCATCTGGCAACTATTGATAGACAAGCAATATCTCAATAATTCTCAATTTTTAAGAGTGCAGAGGAGCTACAAGACCAAATTGGTGAGAATCATTGAGCTAGTCCAACTCTCTCTCTCTTGTTCCGTCAATTTTTAGAGGCTTGGAGTGAGAAGAGGCCCAGGAGATTGTGGCCCTGGTCCTGACATTCTTAATTGGTGTAAACCTTTGAAAACAGTTGTATCTGGAACACCTCCTCGACAGTGTATTCAGTGTCTCTCTTCATTGGATCTTTATCTGGCTTTAAACATCTATGAGCTTTTTTTAAAAAAAAAGGCCTGTCTATATATGTATCTCCCCCCACTTTACAACTGCTAGGTCCTTCTACCAGACATTGTTCACACTCACATTCTTACTTTCTCATCTTCCATTCAGTCATTCAATATGTATTTATTGCAAACTAGCTACATACTGTATATAGTTCTAGATGTTGATAACTCAGCAATGAGTTAAACAAAATCCTTGCTCTTTTAAATCTTACAGTCTAGTGATTATATAGGTGTCCTGAAAATAGTGCCCAGAACTTATAAATGGGTAGAAAAAAATTGCTCAATGTCTTTCATTGCAGTGCTGGGGTATGCCTGTGTGCGAGCTCAGTCATGTCCTACTCTTTGTGACCCCATGGATTGTAGCATGCCAGGCTCCTCTGTCCATGGGATTTTCCAGGCAAGAATACTCAAATGGTTTGCCATTTTCTTCTTCACCTGGGGTATATCTTTGACCTTATGTTGAATAAGCTGTCTTAGAACTTTGTAGGAGTAGAGGCCAACTTGGCAGAAAACTGATAGAAATGCAAATAATTCTTGTCTGAGAGCAACATAAATAATTCCTATCCCTAGTAATACAAATGGATTTTGTTAGTAGAGATGGAGTTATTTCCAGCTCCTGACATTACAGTTTATTGCTTAATAGGATATTAGTGTTTTTGCAACTATTAGCAAATTTATTTCAGCTTCCCTTTGGCTGATAATCTAAATCTCTGATACAAATTCTTATTTGAACAAATTCATACTTGTTCAAATATGGTATCAAATATTACTTCAAATATGGTAGTAATAAAACCTACCATATTACTGATTCCCTCATTATTTAAGATAATAATGGATGAATAGTTTATTATGATGAGTAAAATCTTTGTCATGTGTTCATTTCATACTTTTTTAAGACATTTGTTTTCAACCTGTTGAAAATTACTATTGCTTAGACTATAAGAAGCAGGGTAAGATCACGGCTCTTAACTGGTGGCATAGTGAAAGTGGAAGTCAATCAGTTGTGTCCAACTCTTTGTGATCCCATGGACTGTATAGTCCATGGAATTCTCCAGGCCAGAATACTGGAGTGGATAGCCTTTCCCTTCTCCAGGGTATCTTCCCAACCCAGGGATCAAACCCAGGTATCCTGCATTGCAGGCGGATTCTTTACCAGCAGAGCCACAAGGGAAGCCTGGTGGCGTAGTAGGTACTGTTTTATTTATAGATAGGGTCAGTAAGTCAACAAGTCCTGCAATTCTCTCTCTTAACTGTATGTGAAATCCATCTTCTTCTCTCCATCTTCACTGCAACCGCAGTAATCCAGACCACTGTCTCATCTGACCTCCCCACTTTACTCCTATCTATCCCGATTATCGCCTATCAGATAATCATTCTTATAAACAATTATCTGATCATGTTCCTCTTTTCCACTGGCTCCCTATATGGAGTCATTTTGTGAGGTCTAAACCTTACACAATTCGAGTGTCCCTCTTTGAGAAAAATAATGTAAAACTTAGTACTGAGCCTTGAAAGTAATGCAAATGACAGGTTCTGAAACTTCAGCTTCATTAGCTTCACTATAAACCCGCCTCTGCCTACAAGTCTGCTGCTAAGCTTTTTTTCTACCTCAAGATCTTTCTCCATCAATTTCTGCCCAGAAGGCTCTTCCCATTCCTCTTTGCCTAGATAACTCTTTCAGTACTCAGCTCCCGATCCTCCCTGAAACCCCAGTTGGATTAGGGACATTTATAGAGTCTCTCCCAAGCTCCAAGCATCCCCTCAGAGCTCCCTTTCTGTGAGACGTTGCTCTTTCACCACCTTCAAAAGACCCCTGGCTGGACGGGGTTTGCTCCTGAAATGTATCAGTGGGCGGGGCCCCAGGAGAGAGGGAGCCGGCATCCGCTCTCTTCTTTGATCCAGAGGCGTGAGCCATATTTCCGGAACCTGCGCGTCTCCCATTGAGGCTCCGGTCAGAATTAACCCAGCGGCACACGCAGACTGGGCTGCACAGGTACTCTGGTTGTGCGGCATCTTGTGGACTTTGCGATGCGGAAACCCAAACATCAGAAATTGGTAAGGTCCCGTAATGGCAGCCTCTTGCGACCACCCTTCGGAAAACTTTTTCCAGCCTTTCCACTCTTTCTGCACCCTCCTCTGAAAATTTTCTAACTATTCTTTGGAGACCCATCTACTGGTGACCAAGTCCCTCAGTTTTTGTCTGAGAAAGTATTTCTCCTTCACTTTTGAAGGATAATTTTGCCAAACACAAAATTCTATTTTTTTTTTCTCTTGAGGTACTTTAAATATCACTTCACTCTTTTTCTTACTTGCGTATTTCCTGAAGAGAAGTCGTGTTGTTGTCCAGTTGGTAAGTCGTGTCCCACTCTTTTGACCCCATGGACTGAAGCCTGCCAGGCTTCCCTGCCCTTCACTATGTCCAGGAGTTTGCGCAAATCATGTCCGTGATGAGTCTCTGATGCTATCTAACCATCTCATCCTCTGCTGTCCTCTTCTTTTTTGCCTTCAACCTTTCCCAGCATCAGGGTTTTTTTCCAGTGAGTTGGCTCTTCAAATCAGGTGGCCAAAGAAAGTATCCGGGCGTCAGCTTCTGCATCAGTTCTTCCAATAAATAGAGTTGGTTTCCTTTAGGATTGACTGGTTTGATCTCCTTGCAGTCCAAGGGACTCCCAAGAGTTTTTTCCAGCACCACAATTTGAAAGCATCAATTATGCGCTCAGCCCAACCTTCTTTATGGTCCAACTCTCACAGCCATACATAACTACCGGAAAAACCGTAGCTTTGTCTATACAGACCTTTGTCTGCAAAGTGATGTGTTTGCTTTTGTTTTTCCAGTAGTCATTTACGGGGCAAGCCCCTTTGCCAGGACAAGGCTGTGAAACATTAAAGGGAGAGAAGTCATAGATTTCCCCTTTCTTCTCCAGACCTTCATTATGAAACTGTATATGAAACAGTAAACAGTATATTCCTAATTATCTCCCTTTCCATCCCTGATAGCTTAGTTGGTAAAGAATCTGCCTGCAATGCAGGAGACCCCGGTTTGATTCCTGGGTGGGGAAGATCTGCTGGAGAAGGGATAGGCTACCCACTCCAGTATCCTTGGGCTTCCCTTGTGGCTCAGCTATTAATGAATCTGCCTGCAATGCAGGGGACCTGGGTTCAATCCCTGGGTTTGGAAGATCCCCTGGAGAAGGGAAAGGCTACCCACTCCAGTATTCTGGCCTGGAGGATAGTCCATGGGGTCACAAAGAGTTGGACACAGCTGAGTGAATTTCACTTCACCTCATTATGAAAACACTAAAATACATAGAATTGAAAAAACAATATGGTGAATACCTATATTCCCTCCACCTAAATTTAATGTGTTAATATTTTTCTATATTTGGTATGTATTATTTTAGCATATACAAATTTTTACTAAATTATTTAAAATTTGTAGAAAGCATGATATTTTACCAAAAAAGTCTGCATTTAATTCTTAAGAAAAAGATAACTGTTACATGAGCATAATACCATTATCATCTTGGTGAAAATAATACACATCCATAATATCTAGTAACCAGAGTATTTCATTTCACATTTGTTCAAAATGTTTCTAAGCAAAATCCAGTCAAAGTTTACACATTATATTGTTATTAAACCTTTTTCAGAATCAATTTCCCCATTATTTTCATTATATTCTTTTTTTTTTTTTTTTTGGCCCTCACTGTGTGACTTGCAGAATCTTTGTTCCCCTACCAGGGATTGAACTGTGCCCTGAGCAGTGAAAGTGTGGGGTCCCAACCACTGTATTGCCAGGAAATTCCCATTTACAGTGTTTTTTGAAGAGTCTAGTCAGTTGTTTTGCAGAAGATCCTACTTTTTTTTTTTTTTAAGTATAGTTGATGTATAATATTTCAGGTATATAGCAAAGTGGTTCAGTTATAGGTATACATATTTGTTGTTGTTTAGTTGCTAAGTCATGTCCAACCATGTCCAACTCTTTTGTGACCCCAGGGACTATAGCCCACCAGGCTCCTCTGTCCATGGGATTTCCCAGGTAAGAATATTGGAGTGTGTTGCCATTTCCTTCTCCAGGGAATTTTTCTTCTCCTGGGATTGAATGCATGTCTCCTGCTTGGCAGGTGGATTCTTTTACCACTGAGTCACGGGGAAGCCCAGGTATACATATACATACACACATACATGCTGCTGCTGCTAAGTCGCTTCAGTCGTGTCCGACTCTGTGAGACCCCAGAGACAGCAGCCCACCAGGCTCCACCTTCCCTGGGATTCTCCAGTCAAGAACACTGGAGTGGGTTGCCATTTCCTTCTCCAATGCATGAAAGTGAAAAGTGAAAGTGAAGTCACTCAGTCGCGACCCCATGGACTGCAGCCCACCAGGCTCCTCCGTCCACGGAATTTTCCAGGCAAGAGTACTGGAGTGGGGTGCCATTGCCTTCTCCAATGCATGAAAGTGGAAAGTGAAAGTGAAGTTGCTCAGTCACAACCCCATGGACTGCAGCCCACCAGGCTCCTCCATCCATGGGATTTTCCAGGCAAGAGTACTGGAGTGGGTTGCCATTGCCTTGAGGTATACTTTTTCAGATTATTTTCCATTATACATTATTATAAGATATAAAATATTCCTTGTGCTATACAGTAGGCCTTTATCTGTTTTATATATAGTAGTGTGTACTCATTAATCCAAAATTATCTGTTTATTCCTCCTCCCCCTTCCTCTTTGGTAACCTTAAATTTGTGTTCTACTTCTGTGATTCTATTTCTGTTTTGCAAATAAGTTCATTTGTGTCATTTTTTCTTTTTAGATTCCACATATGAGTGATATTTGCTTTTGTGTGATGTATTTCATTTAATATGATAATCTCTAGATTCATCTGATGCTGCTACTGCTGCTAAGTCGATTCATCTATGTTGCTGCAAATGGAATTATTTCATTATTTTTTATTGCTGAGTAATATTCCATTGGTATGTATTCCAATGCACACACACCACATTTTCTTTATCCACTCATCTGTTGTTGGATATTTGGATTGCTTCCACATCTTGGCTATTGTAAATAGTGCTACTATGAACATTGGAGTGTATTTTTTCCAGCTAGTTTTTGTCTTTTCTGGGTATATGCCCAGGAATAAGATTGCTGAACCATATGCCAACTCTGTTTTTAGTTTCTAAGCAACCTGCATACTGTTCTCCATGGTGATTGTACCAGTTTATGTTTCTACCAACAATATACAAAGGTTCTCTTTTCTCCACACTGTCCCCAGAATTTATTATTCATAGACTTTTTTCCACCACTGGGCTGCTGGCCTTGCAGGGTCTTAGTTCTCTGACTAAGAATCAAACTCAGGCACCCAGCAGTGAACTTTCTGAGTTCTAACTACTGGACCACTGGGGAATTCCCTGTTTATAGACTTTGATGATGGGCATTCTGACCACTGTAAGGTGTTACCTATTGTAGTTTTGATTGATATTTCTCTAATAATTAGTGATGTTGAACATCTTTTCATGTGCCTTTTGGCCATCTACATGTCTTCTTTGGAGAAGTATCAATATAATATTCCCATTAATAGAATGCAGGAAGAAAAAAACACATCTCAATTGATGCAGAAAAAGCATTTAACAAAATCTAGGAAGATTCCCTGGAGGAGCTCATGGCAACCCACTCCAGTATTCTTTCGTAGAGAATCCAATGGACAGAGAAACCTGGCTGGCAGGCCGCAATCTATAGGGTAGCAAAGAGTCTGACAAGACTGAAGCGGCTTCACGTGCACACATACACAGAACACTATTTCATGATGAAAACGTTGAACAATCAAGGAATAGAATGGAACTTCCTCAATGTGGTAAAGGTCACATATGAAGAGCCCACAGCTAATCTCATACTCAAGGGTGAAAAGCTGAAAGTTTTCCTCCTAAAATCAGGAACAAGGCAAGAACGCCCATTTTTTACCACTCCTGTTCAACATGGTGCTGGAAATTCTAACCAGAGAAGTTAGGCAAGAAAACAAAAAACAAAAACATTATCTTACTTGGAAAGGCAGAAATGAATTTATGTCTATACACACACAACATGGTATTACATATAGAAAACTCTAAATCATCCACCAAAAACTATCAGAGCTAATTAGATTTGCAGAGTGTAAGACTCAACACATGGAAAAGTCAGTTGTATTGCTTTATACTAGCATTGATGATCTGAAAAGGAGATTAAAATGATTCAATTTACCATAGCATCAAATATGACATAAAATACTAAAGAATAAATTAAGAAGGCATAAGACTTGTACACAGAAAACTATACAGCATTAGTGAAAGAAATTACTTTTTCCCCTTAGTTAATTAGTATGATAAAACAGAAACCCCAAACTGATCAATTTCAAATGTTGAAACACACTTGTATTTTTTTATACTGCTAGCTTATCATGATTCATTTTGTTATTATATTTTATATTTAAAAAATTTATACCAAAGAAAAGTTGAGAGAACAGAAATAATTTACCATTTGTTAACATTTGGCCATATTTGATTAACCTCATTTTCTATTTGTTGTTGATTCCCTGCCAAATAGAGTAAGCAGACACATTCTTGGCCCCTCAATACATCTTCTAAGAATAAGGACATTCTTTTCCATAATCATGCTATCATTATGAAACCTAAGAAATAAATGTCCATTCCATAATAGAATCTAATGTCTAGTTCATATTCAAATATGTTTAATTGTCCCCAAAATATGTTCTGTAGTTTTCTTTTAAAAATCTAGGCTTGAATAGAGTCTTAGACCTTCTATTTGATTGTTATATCTTTTTAGTTCCTTTTAATGAAAAAAGATCTTGTGTTTCTTTTTGTTTGTTTTTAATGACATTGACAAAGGTCAGTTTTCTTGTACAGTATACTATGTTCTGGTTTGTTTGTCTCCTTATAGTGTTCTTTGAATAATTTTCTATATTTTCTGTAACGTAGAAATTAAGCCTGGAAGCTTGATTAGACTCAGATAAAACATTTTTGTCAAGAATACTTCATGCATGAGATTGAGGACTTTATACTGCATTATGTGAGAAGGTACACAGATTTCTCATCATTATATTAAAAATATTAACACTTTATTAAAGTGGTGACCACCAGATTTCTCCAAGGTCTAGATGCAGATTTCATTTTGGAATTTGTAACTACTCTTTAAGGTGATACTTTGATGCTATGTGACTGTCTCGCCTCTTCCCAACAAACCTTTCCTTAATGAGTTTTAGCAACCAATAGTCATCCATATCTGAATCAATAATTACAGAAGGTGGCAAAATCTTATCACTTTATTCAATTTTTAGCTGACGTTCTACTGTAAAGAAGAACTTTTCTTTCCCTCTTTCTTTTTTGAGTACCATTATGGCCTCATGATTAAAAATATTTTAAAAATTTATTTATGTTTTAATTAAAATTTTTATATTTAACTTTTGATTATGTGCTATGACCAACTAATATTAAAATGCATTAAAAAACTCTTAAATTCAATTAGCTCATATTTTATTTGAAATTTTTGCTTTACATGAGTGATTAGCTTGATCGTATTTTTTACATACCAAATTTTTAATAATGTAGATTATATGGGTTCATTTACAGAATTTAGAAATATTATCTCTTTCTAGTCTTTGGAACAATTTGTATAATAAGGGAATTGTTTAGTGGTTGAAAGCTTGTGATTCACATGTGAAAACATCTAGGCATGATTTGTATTGAGGGAAATAGGTGATGATCATTTCAGTTTCTTAAATCATTATTGGATTGTTCAAGTTTCCTATTTTTATGCTACTTATTTCATATTTTTGCAGAAATTTGTTTCTTGCAGGTTTTCAAATTTATCACTGTAGGTTTATTTTTCTGCTCTGTTGGTTGATTTCTGTTAGATTCTATGTTTTGTTTATTTGATTTTTCTCTTGTTTTCTTATTCAGTCTTTTTAAAGGTTTATTCATGTTATTAATCTTCCCAAAGACCAATGTCCAGGTCGGGTTCTTCAGGAAGCAGACTCTGAAGAACCTCTGGGACCAGTTGTGGTACTAAAATGTCATTTAGCCCACCTTAGATCAAGTGTTTCTTCCCTATGTCCTAGCCAAGTTACTGGGTTGTGGGCTGCTCAGGGAAGGGTATGACCTTGGGCAAGGGCATTTGCCTGCAGCTAAAGGACTCTTCCAGGGGCTGACATTGGAGACTGTCTTCTGACAACACCCTCTTTCATTGAAGGGGAATCTGGGCAACTCATGTCCAAGTCCATTATAGTTGATTTCTGCTTTTGATCACTCTCTGCCTACTGTTTTGTTGTCTATTTCCTTAATTTCTGTTATTATCTTTATTTTTTCCTTACTCTATGGTTCCCTGATGGTTCAGTGGGTAAAAAGTCTGCCTACAGTGCAGGAGACATAGGAGACATGGGTTCAATCCCTGGGTCAGGAAGATCCAGAAGGAAATGGCAACCTATTCTAGTATTCTTGCCTGAAAAAGCCCATAGCAGAGGAGCCTGGTGGGTTGCAGTCCATGGGGTCACAAAGAGTTGTATACAACTGCGTGACTAAGCACACATGGTTCTTTGAATTTATTAAATGGCTCTTTCTCTAGCTCGAGTTGTAATTTTCCTTGAGTTAAATCATTGGCTCATTTATATTCAATCCATTTTCTGATCAGTTCAGTTCAGTCGCTCAGTCGTGTCCGACTCTTTGCCACCCCATGAATTGCAGCACACCAGGCCTTCCTGTCCATCACCAACTCCCGGAGTTCACTCAAACTCATGTCCATCGAGTCAGTGATGCCATCCAGCCATCTCATCCTCTGTCGTCCCCTTCTCTTCCTGCCCCCAATCTCTCCCAGCATCAGAGACTTTTCCAATGAGTCAACTCTTCACATGAGGTGTCCAAAGTACTGGAGTTTCAGCTTTAGCATCATTCCTTCCAAAGAACACCCAGGACTGATTTCCTTTAGAATGGACTGGTTGGATCTCCTTGCAGTCCAAGGGACTCTCAAGAGTCTTCTTCAACACCACACTTCAAAAGCATCAATTCTTCAGTGCTCAGCTTTCTTCACAGTCCAGCTCTCATATCCATGCATGACTACTGGAAAAACCATAGCCTTGACTCGACGGGTCTTTGTTGGCAAAGTAATGTCTCTGCTTTTGAATATGCTATCTAGGTTGGTCATAAGTTTCCTTCCAAAGAGTAAACCTCTTTTAATTTCATGGCTGTAATCACCGTCTACAGTGATTTTGGAGCTCCCCAAAATAAAGTCTGACACTGTTTCCACTGTTTTATGATCAGTATTTTTAACTTATAACCTTGAAACAGACAAACTCTATTCTTTTGTCTACTGGGCCAACACAATCTCTTTTGCCAGGAATTGAACATGGGCCACAGCAGTGAAAGTGTTGAGTCCTAACCTTGGTAAGGCATCTGCCAGATGGAAGGAGTCTAGACCAAGGAGTTTCTAGATTCTTCCTTCTCTCTCTGTTTGCATACAGTAAATTTATGCTACTGTAAAAGGCAGTAGATCTGCTCCTCAGCAAGCCAGCAAGATCCCACCATCTCCAGGATCACCTCAGGATCAAAGTGGGAGGAAAGCCTACTTATGTCACAGTTTCTTTTGTCCCAGCCACAGTTGCCAATTGCTCTTCCTTTCTATTAATATTTATATCTGATCCTTCATCCAAACATGGGCCACAGCAGTGAAAGTGTTGAGTCCTAACCTTGGTAAGGCATCTGCCAGATGGAAGGAGTCTAGACCAAGGAGTTTCTAGATTCTTCCTTCTCTCTCTGTTTGCATACAGTAAATTTATGCTACTGTAAAAGGCAGTAGATCTGCTCCTCAGCAAGCCAGCAAGATCCCACCATCTCCAGGATCACCTCAGGATCAAAGTGGGAGGAAAGCCTACTTATGTCACAGTTTCTTTTGTCCCAGCCACAGTTGCCAATTGCTCTTCCTTTCTATTAATATTTATATCTGATCCTTCATCCAAACAATCAGCTTTTGATAATTGTACTCTCTCCAAATGCTTCTATTTCATAATTGTTTTTAAAGCTGCTGCTGCTGCTGCTAAGTCGCTTCAGTTGTGTCCAACTCTCTGTGACCTCATAGATGGCAGCCCACTGGGCACACCCGTCCCTGGGATTCTCCAGGCAAGAACACTGGAGTGGGTTGCCATTTCCTTCTCCAATGCATGAAAGTGAAAAGTGAAAGTGAAGTCGCTCAGTCATGTCCAACTCTTAGCGATCCCATGGACTGCAGCCCACCAGGCTCCTCCGTCCAGGGATTTTCCAGGTAAGAGTACTGGAGTGGGCTGCCATTGCCTTCTCCGGTTTTTAAAGCTAGCTATCTATAATTTGTCCTCTGTTCTGTGGGGATAAAAGGCAGGCAGAGAAGGGTTAGTCTATGGTCTCCAGTACTTTCACCTTTTACACTTTTATTGTTTACAGTTAGAACTCTGTAGGCTTGAGAATATGAATGTGTATGACCTGCAATGTATTTTGTAAGACTAGGGTGAGAGTAACTTGAGCTTAGGCTATTGATAGCTAATGACAGTTTCTAATCATCAGTCTATTTTAGAGGGAGCCCAAACTAGCAGGGAGACAAGAACAGAAAGATCAAATGTCACTTGGAAACCTTCCTAGTAGAGTGCTTTGTTGGACTCTCAGGGCAAAACAGACTTGGGGTAAAGTGCTATGAGGTCTGTCTTCTACAAGCATCATGAATGAACTGTCTGCTACTGTAAAAATTTTTTGCCTAAAGACTGACCTGGAGACCAGCACAGGATTAAAAAAAAATGTGATATCATCAGTCTTTGAAATAGTAGAAGGAGTCTAATTCAGTAACTCAAAGAAAATCAGTTCTGGCTATTTGTTATTTATTTTCCACTATTTCAGTCTGTCATTCTTTCTTCATTAAAGGTTCTATTCATTCTACTTTTTCTTATTTTCAGAGCAGAAAAACCCTATCTTTCTTGTCTTCAAAATCAATGTGTATAGCTTGAGGGTTCTCTTGATTTTTATTTACAATTTCAGGTTTGCCTCCAGGTTCTAGAGAAAGAGGGATGTACTTTCAGACCATGTAATCTAATATGAAGGAATAGAGGAGATCATTTGAATTAATCTTTTTGACCTGGAAAACAGAGCTGTAGTGATTAGGACTCTACAGGGAAAACGGTTGCTTGAGTGACACAACTCTATCTAAGAGAACCTTTTTAAGGGCTTGAAAAGCCAGTAAAATAAGACCATTGCAATTAGTATTTTATTTGTTCATTCAGTGTGTATCAATGATCCTTCAGGAACCTAACTCTGTTTTCTGTAATGGCTCAAACTGATGGAAGCACTGCTCATGCTGACATTCTGGTTGGGGGTATGACATAGGACAAGTACCTGACTCAAGCAAGGAAGGGTCAGAGTAAACGGGTCTGTTCAGGCTTAATCCTGGAAACCAAGGTAAAAAGAATAAGAATGGCTTGTATCTATTAGTGGACTCTATGTGCCAGGGTTGTGTTATGAGCTAAG
Organism: Bos indicus x Bos taurus; assembly: GCF_003369695.1. Classification (NCBI taxonomy): domain Eukaryota; kingdom Metazoa; phylum Chordata; class Mammalia; order Artiodactyla; family Bovidae; genus Bos; species Bos indicus x Bos taurus. The sequence goes on along the minus strand of NC_040076.1, from coordinate 53,834,356 downwards.
TGAACTCTGGTGAAAAAAATAGCTGTGGTCCCTGCCCTTATATAACTCAAGAGTATGGTATAGAAGACCCATATTATACAGTGTATGAATGGAAATCCAACTTTTGTGAAGATGGAGAACAGGGCCAACAAGAGTCAGTACTAGAAGGGATCTTCTCTCATTTTTTTTCCTTCTCTTAATTTAAAAAATTAAAAGAATTTTTTTATTGCACTGGGTCTTTGTTGCTGCACTCGGGCTTTCTCTAGTTGCAAAGAGAGCAGGGGTTACTCTTCATTATGGTGGGCAGGCTTCTCATTGAGGTGGCTTCTCTGGTTGAGGAGCCCAGGCCCTAGGGCTGAGGCCTTCAGTTCGTGGGCTTCATTGCCTTGTGGCATGTGGGATCTTCCAAGACCAGGGGTCAAACCTGTGTCCCATGCATTGGCAGGTAGATTCTTCTTAACCACTGGATCACCAGGGAAGTCCTGTCATGTAATTTTAAATAAGTCACATCTGGACCCAAAGAAGGAAAAGGAGCCATTGGGAAAACTGAGACTCCAGGAGGCCAGTCATTGGCCTATGAGAATAGAACTAACACTTTTAGAATCCAGAATTCAAATCAAGTTGGCCTATTTTCATTCCAATCCCAAAGAAAGGCAATGCCAAAGAGTGTTCAAACTACCGCACAATTGCACTCATCTCACACGCTACTAAAGTAATGCTCAAAATTCTTCAAGCCAGGCTTCAGCAATACATGAACCGCGAACTTCCAGATGTTCAAGATGGTTTTAGAAAAGGCAGAAGAAACAGAGATCAAATTGCCAACATCCGCTGGATCATGGAAAAAGCAAGAGAGTTCCAGAAAAACATCTATTTCTGCTTTATTGACTATGCCAAAGCCTTTGACTGTGTGGATCACAATAAACTGGAAAATTCTGAAAGAAATGGGAATACCAGACCACCTGACCTGCCTCTTGAGAAACCTATATGCAGATTAGGAAGCAACAGTTAGAACTGGACATGGAACAACAGACTGGATCCAAATAGGAAAAGGAGTACGTCAAGGCTGTATATTGTCACCCTGCTTATTTAACTTATATGAAGAATACATCATGAGAAACACTGGGCTGGAAGAAGCGCAAGCTGGAAACAAGATTGCCAGGAGAAATATCAATAACCTCAGATATGCAGATGAGACCACCCTTATGGCAGAAAGTGAAGAGGAACTAAAGAGCTTCTTGATGAAAGTGAAAGAGGAGAGTGAAAAAGTTGGCTTAAAGCTCAACATTCAGAAAACAAAGATCATGGCATTTGGTCCCATCACTTCATGGCAAACAGATGGGGAAACAGTGGCTGACTTTATTTTTCTGGGCTCCAAAATCACTGCAGATGGTGATTGCAGCCATGAAAATAAAAAGCTCTTACTTCTTGGAAGAAAAGTTATGACCAATATAGACAGCATATTAAAAAGCAGAGACATTACTTTGCCAACAAAGATCCATCTAGTCAACACTATGGTTTTTCCAGTAGTCATGTATGGATGTGAGAGTTGGACTGTAAAGAAAGCTGAGCACTGAAGAATTGATGCTTTTGAACTGTGGTGTTGGGGAAGACTCTTGAGAGTCCCCTGGACAACAAGGAGGTCCAACCAGTCCATCCTAAAGGAGATCGATACAGGATGAGATGGTTGGATGGCATCAGTGACACAATGGACATGGGTTTGGGGAGACTCCGGGGATTGGTGCTGGGCAGGGAGGCCTGGTGTGCTGCAATTCATGGGGTCACAAAGAGTCGGACACGACTGAGTGACTGAATTGAACTGAACTGACTCCAAAATCATAGCTGCTATATATGACTCAGTAGTTCCACCGAGGGTGAACTTCTCAAGGGCAGAGGCTACATTTCTATCAGTTCAATTAGTTCAGTTCAGTTGCTCAGTCGTGTCCGACATTTTATGACCCCATGAATCGCAGCATGCCAGGCCTCCCTGTCCATCACCAACTACCGGAGTTCACCCAAACTCATGTCCATTGAGTCGGTGATGCCAACCAGCCATCTCATCCTCTGTCGTCCCCTTCTCCTCCTGCCCCCAATCCCTCCCAGCATCAGACACTTTTCCAATGAGTCAACTCTTCTCATGAGGTGTCCAAAGTACTGGAGTTTCAGCTTCAACATCAGTCCTTCCAAAGAACACCCAGGACTGATCTCCTTTAGAATGGACTGGTTGGATCTCCATGCAGGCCAAGGGACTCTCAAGAGTCTTCTCCAACACCACAATTGAAAAGCATCAATTCTTTGGTGCTCAGTTTTCTTCACAGTCCAACTTTCACATCCATATATGACCACTGAAAAAACCATAGCCTTGACTAGATGGACCTTTGTTGGGAAAGTAATGTCTCTGCTTTTGAATATGCTATCTAGGTTGGTCATAACTTTCCTTCCAAGGAGTAAGCATCTTTTAATTTCATGGCTGCAATCACCATCTGCAGTGATTTTGGAGCCCGAAAAAACAAAGTCTGACACTATTTCCACTGTTTCCCCATCTATTTGCCATGAAGTGATGGGACTGGATGCCATGATCTTTGTTTTCTGAATGTTGAGCTTTAAGCCAACTTTTTCACTCTCCTCTTTCACTTTCATCAAGAAGCTCTTTAGTTCCTCTTCACTTTCTGCCATAAGGGTGGTGTCATCTGCATATCTGAGGTTATTGATATTTCTCCCGGCAATCTTGATTCCAGCTTGTGCTTCTTCCAGCTCAGCGTTTCTCATGATGTACTCAACATATAAGTTAAATAAGCAGGGTGACAATATACATCCTTGATGTACTCCTTTTCCCATTTGGAACTGGTCTGTTGTTCCATGTCCAGTTCTAACTGTTGCTTCCTGATCTGCATATAGGTTTCTCAAGAAGCAGGTCAGGTGCTCTGGTATTCCAATCTCTTTCAGAATTTTCCACAGTTTATTGTGATCCATGCAGTCAAAGGCTTTGGCATAGTCAATAAAGCAGAAATAGATGTTTTTCTGGAACTCTCTTCCTTTTTTGATGATCCAGCAGATGTTGGCAATTTGATTTCTGGTTCCTCTGCCTTTTCTAAAACCAGCTTGAACATCCAGAAGCTAACACATAGTTCGCACTTAAATAAATTTGCTTGCAATACTGAGCTTTTATAGGAAAAAGAGTAGACCATTAAAGGCATTATAACATTCATTTTCAGAAGGAGAGAGAGGCTTGCTCTCACATCTTTGACAAACAAACTGGACAACTTGGGTTACAAAGGCAATAAAGGAGCGTGTTGGTGAAAGAGAATTAGGACTAAATATTAACATCATTAGGGTTATGTTTGGAAAGAATGTATTACATAAAGCAACCCTAAAGATAAACAGTGAGGAAAGATCAAAATAAAATTAATGATGATAAATTTTTGTCATGAACTGCTTCTTTTAAATGTGGATCTCTTTGTTATTGAAATATAGTTGATGTACAATATTTTATGTTACAGGTGTACAATATGGTGATTCACAGTTTTTGAGGGTTATGCTCCATTTATAGTAATTTATAAATATTGGCTGTATTCCTTATGTTGTACAATATATCATGGTAGTTTATTTTATACTTAGTAGTTTGTACCTCTTACCCCTCTACCCCTATATTGCCTCTTTCCACTTTCCTCTCCTGATAACCACTAACTTATTCTCTGTATTTATGAGTCTGCTTTTTTTTTGTTATATTCACTAGTTTGTGGGTTTTTTTAGGTTCCACACATGAGTGAGATCATACAGTATTTGTCTTTGTCTGTCTGACTTATTTCATTTTCATAATTCTCTCCACGTCCATCCATGTTGCTTCAAATGGCAAAATCCCGTGAGTCTTTTTTATGATAAATTCCTTGAAATTGCTTGAAATGGAATTGCTAAGGGAAGAGATACTAACTGAAAATGTATTGCCAAATTGCCCTCCATAAAGAAGTGTATGCATATACTCACCTCATAATGTATAAAAACACCTATTTCTTTATACTTTCACCAAAGAAGTATAAAATAAAATTTTAAGCATTGCCAATCTAATAACTGAAAATGCCATATCTGTACAGAATGTTTTAAGATAAAATTTATTTTTTATTATAGTTTTAGAACTATAGAAAAATTGTGAAGATAGTTTTCATATACCCCCTGCCCAATTTTCCTTATTATTAATTAATATCTTACACTGGCACAGTACATTTATTACAATTAATGAAGCGGTGTTGATACATTATTATTAACTCAATTCCATACTTTATTCAGACATCTTTAGGTTTTTCTGAAGCCTTTTTCCTGTTCCTGGATTCCATCCAGGATACCACTTCACATTTAATTTTCATATCTCCTTAGACTTATCTTGACTATGACAGTTTTTCAGATTTCCCTTGTTTTTGATCATCTTGACTATTTTGAGGAATACTGGTTAGGTATTTTGTTTAAAAGTCCTTCTATTTGAATTTGTCTATTTTTCTCATGATTAGATTGGTGTTGAAAACCCTTTGGGGAGGAAGAACACATAGGTAAATTGCTGTTCTCATCACATCATATCAAGAGTGCATACTATCAACACACATACACCCACACATAAAGAGTACATACTGTCAGCACCATATTCCTGTTGACGTTGACCTTGGTCACCTGATTAAACTAGTGTTTGTAAGGTCTCTGCACTGTTAAGTTTAGGTTTCCCCTGTCTCCTTTCCAAATCGTACTGTTTGAGAGAAGTTACCATGTACAGTTACTATGTACAGCCCATCCTTAAGGGATGGGGAATCCTGCTCCATCTCCTTAAGGAATGAGTATCAGAATACATTATTTGGAATTTTCTGCATGGAAAATTATCTGTTCAGTTTTAATTTTTTGATTACTGTTGAGACTGAGCATTTTTTCATAAACTAAAGAGTCATTTTTATTTCCTTTCTCCTTAAACTATTTGTTCAAATTTGTTGTCTGTTTTTTCCATGAGGTTATTTGGGCTTTTTGTTTTGTTTGCCATGCCAGACCATTTTGTTTTTGTGTATTTTAGTTTATCCATTTTTTTTTTTCTGAATGATTTCTGGATTTCTTTTTACTTAGAAGAATGATTTTCCTCACTCTTAGATATTACACGTGTGCACATATAAATAGACCAATTTTTGAGATTTATTCTGATTACGTTTAGAGATTTGTTTCAAATATTTAAGTTTTCATATCTACTTAGAATTATATATGATTTAAGGTGTGAGCTATGGAATCACCTTTTTCACTCTGAATTGAAATGCTACTTTTATATTTGTTGTTGAAAAGCAATAAATAAATGTATCTGTGTATTTGAGTCTATATCTGGGCTTTGTATTTTGTTCTGTTGATTTGTAAGAATATTCACAGGTTAGCATTTTAAAAAATAATAATTTATTTTTATTTTTGGTTGCATTGGGTCTTCATTGCTGTGCTTGGGCTTTCTCTAGTTGTGGTGAGCAGGGCCTGCTCTTCATTATGGCATCGTGGTGTATGGGCTTCTCATTGCAATGGCTTTTCTTACTGCAGAACACAGGCTCTAGGTGTGCCTGTCTCACTAGCTGCAGTGTGCGGGCCCTAGGGTGCACAGGCTTTGGTAGTTGTGGCACACGGGCTTAATTGTGCCACGGCATGTGGAATCTTCCTGGACCAGGGATTGAACCCAACTATACTTTATTTAGGTGGATTTCACATATGACTCTTTTTGAAGAGAATCTCTGCTACCTACTGGTTTGAAAAAACTAATCTAAACAAAATAAAATGCATGTATAAATATTTGGCTTTATTTTAATTAAATATAAAGTATAGAAGTGAAGCACCTAATTTTCTTCAAGATATGTTATTTAAATTTCATACAAATAAATATGTTATGGATCTTTTTAACGTAAAGCAAGAGTGAAATTAAAAAAATAAAATTTCTTTTCAACGTAGGTGATCAACCTATAAATTCTGTCTCAAAACTAATAAACTTCACATCCTCAGCTGAAGAAATAGTGACATGCAGATGAATCATCAGATATTGTCTTTCTTGCTTAACAAACAGGGAAACAAATTGATAACATTGGTGTGGGTGAATTTCTCAGGGAATAATACCTGTTTTAACTACTGTAGCTATCATAAGGCACAGTGGCTAGAATTTGGCTATTTGATGGCTATCCTGAGTCTTTTTAAGAATTTTTATTTATTTATTTGGCTGTGCTGGGTCTTAGTTGTAGCATGTGGAATCTTTAGTTGAGGCATGTGGAATCCAATTCCCTGACCAGGGATCAAATCTGGTCCCCCAGCACTGGGAGAGCCAAATCTTAGCCACTAGACCACTGGGTAAGTCCTGGAATTCTGAGCCTTTAAGTCATCTTGAATGTATGTCTATTTCAGGGAAGATGGATAGTAACTTTGGGGTGAAATGTAGAATGAAAAGCGTAATGTTGAGATTTAAGAGGAAACAAATTTTAATATGTCAACTTACTAAATAGAAACTTTCCTGAGGAATGTGAGGACTATGTTGCTTGTGAATGTGATCTGAAAATTCAGACATAATTGATCCTACTGTAGAATTAGCAGTGAGTTAATCATTGTTAATGCCTCATTATTATCCTGGAAAGAATTTAATTTGGATTGTCATCATTTAAGGTGAATTTTATACAATATATATCAAGTAGTGAACGCTAAATCATGTTACCATGGAATATAATGGGGCTGTTAAAAATAATGATGTAATTTTACTTATATGAAAGCTATCTGACACATATTAAGTAAAAGAGAAACTTCTAAAATAGCTCCAAGATTTACTTCACTCTGTTTTCTAATTGAATCTTAATGTATATTGTAGACTTTATCAGTTAGCTTTTGCACTTAAATAAACCATCCCCCAAAACAGACATTGAAAACTGTCAATGGGTAGTCTTTTGGAGCTGGACTGTTTAGCTTCAGGACACCTCACTTATGCTCTGGAGAGTATAGGCTACTTGGTTTAGGGAGACTCCTACTTATAAATGTGGAAGTCAGTTCCATGGCAGCTGGGCAGTGACCACAGAAGTTTCACCATCTCACAGACTGGCAGAAGCTCCTTCCCATAATAGAGGGTTCCCTGTAGGAAGTCTCAATACATAAGCTCTTTTTAACCCTTTGCCTAAGTCACATTTTCCATTTTCCAGCTGGCCAAAGCTAGTCACATAGTGAAGCATTATATGAGAGAGGGAGGGGTCTTCCCAAGGGAGGAATGTAGAGAGCTGTAAGCTAATCAGGGTCATTATCACTAATCCTACCACAGGAACTCATGTGCATTAATACAAAATTGAAAATACCCCAGTTTTTACTTTCATTGGTTAAAGTTTGAGAAAAAAAATTTTTTTGAGAAACTGCATTGTTGTGAACTACAGTTCTTCTTTTGTATGATTAGACTCTTTGAATCTCTGCAAAGGAAACTTAGAAGCACTGTGGTCCCAAGTCAAAGTCCATTTGAGCAGAAGTCCAGTCTGGAAGTGAGAGTAGGTACAACAAATGTGATTCTTTAACCTTCATTTTAATTTTTTGAACAGAAAATTCATTCACATAGTTCAACATTCGAGATACCAGAGAATGAAAAGCCTCAGTCTTCTATTCACTGGGTTCTTTACCAGAGAGAATCAATGTTTGAGTCTCTTAAATGACCTTCTAGAGATGTCTTATGTATATGTATGGGAACATTTGTATATCAGATCAGATCTGATCAGTCGCTCAGTTGTGTCCGACTCTTTGCGACCCCATGAATCGCAGCATATATTCCCTTTCAAATATGATTTAGAACCCTTAGTCTAGCTCCTAGTCAGACTCTCAGGAAACCAGGAGAAAGAAGGCAAAGTGCCATGTGTTCTGTCTTTTGTAAAGTGTTACAAGTGAATTAACAAGTAATTGACAATGAGTGTGGCTTTAGAGCTAACTCTCTTGCGACTACATGGACTGTAGCCTGCCAAACTCCTCTGCTAATGGGATCTCCAAGGCAAGAATACTGGAATCTGTTGCAGTTTCCTTCTCCAGGGAATCTTCCTGACTTAGGAATTGAACCCTCATCTCCTGTGTTGCCATGCGGATTCTTTACCACTGAGCCACCAGGGAAGTCCGTTATTAATCTATAATACTAAGCATTCACTAGTTAGGGAAAGAGATTAGCAACTTGGTGCAAATACACTTGACATTCTGCTATTTATCATCTACTGTATGAAGGCTTCCCTGGTGGCTCAGAGGTTAAAGTGTCTGCCTGCAATGCAGGAGACCTGGGTTCGATCCCTGGGTTGGGAAGATCCCCTGGAGAAGGAAATGGCAACCCACTCCAGTATTCTTGCCTGGAGAATCCCATGGACAGAGGAGCCTGGTGGGCTACAGTCCACGGGGTTGCAAAGAGTTGGACACGACTGAGCGACTTCACTTTCACTATGAAGGTATATTAGTGAATATATGACCAAAGTTAGAAATTATCTAGCATTAAAGTGACCTTAAATTTAAAGAAAGAGGAGGTTTTCTAAAAAGCCCGCACTTTCATGTTAGCAAAATGTACCATGCAGTAATTGTTCCATAGAGTTAAAGTTTATTCCTCTTTTTTAAAAGTGATCTTGTCCTTCAAGTTAGATGGTGGTATATGAGGTAATGAAATGCTCAGTTGTCTATTTGTTGTGTATAAATGTGTGATACTGAGACAGCTCAAGGATCTTTTCCACGTTTGCTATTGGATTATGATTCCCCGTGCCTAATAGATAGCAGATATTAAATAATTATGTCTTTAATGTGTGAAGGAGTAGCTTATACATAAAAAAACAAGTGATATTTAAGCAGACTAGTTTTCACAATCTTCACTTTTTCCCCACTAGATATGAGTAACAGCAAAAGAGGGAGGTATCATGAAGATGTTTAACTATGAAATGTAGTCATTCATAGAATTTCCACAGGTTGCTAATCTCAGAAAGACAAAGCATTTATCTGTAGTCTTCTTCAGCTTCCCTTAATTTTAAAGGCATAGTAAAAAGTCAGAACTCCTGGAGTGTGAAGTCAGGTGTCCCTTAGGAAGCATCACAACAAAAAAAACCTAGTGGAAATGACAGAATCCCAGCTGGGCTACTTCAGATCCTAAAAGATGATGCTGTTAAAGTGCTACAGTCAGTATGTCAGTAAATTTGGAAAACTCAGCAGTGGCCACAGGATTGGAAAAGGTCAGTTTTCATTCCACTCCCAAAGAAGGGCAATGCCAAATAATGTTCAAACCACCATACAATTGCCCTCATTTCACGTGCTGGCAAGGTAATGCTCAAAATCTTTCAAGCTAGGCTTCAGCAGTATATGAAACAAGAACTTCCAGATGTACAAGGTGGGTTTAAAAAAGACAGAGGAACCAGAGATCAAATTGCCAACAGTCACTGGACCAAGGAGAAAGCAGGGAATTCCAGAAAAACTTCTACTTCTGCTCCATTGATAACGTTAAAGCCTTCGTGTGGATCACTACAAACTATGGAAAATTCTTAGAGTTAGGAATACCAGACCACCTTTCCAGTCTTCTGAGAAACCTGAATGCATGTGAAGAAACAACAGTTAGAATTGGACATGGAACAACAGAGTGGCTCCAAACTGGGAAAGGAGTGTGATAAGGCTATACATTGTCACCCTGGTTATTTAGCTTCTATGCAGAGTACATCATGGGAAATGCTGGGCTGGATGAATCACAAGCTGCAATCAAGATTGCCGGAAGAAATATCAAGAACCTCAGATATGCAGATGATACCACTCTAATGGCAGAAAGTAAAGAGGAACTAAAGAGCCTCTTGATGAGGGTGAAAGAGAAGAGTGAAAAAGCTGGCTTGAAACTCAACATTCAAAAAACGAAGAGTGTGGCATCTGGTTCCGTCTCTTCATGGCAAATAGAAGGGGAGAAAGTGGAAACAATGACAGATTTTCTTTTCTTGGGCTCCAAAATCACTGTGAATGGTGACTGCAGCCATGAAATTAAAAGATGCTTGCTCCTTGGAAGGAAAGCTATGATAAACCTAGACACTATATTAGAAAGCAGAGCCATCACCTTGCCGACAAAGGTCTGCATAGTGAAAGCTGTGGTTTTCCCAGTGTTCGGATGTGAGAGTTGGACCATAAAGAAGGCTGAGTGGGTAAGAATTGATGCTTTCAATTTGTGGTGCTGAAGAAGACTCTTGAGAGTCCCTTGGAAGCAAGGAGATCAAACCAGTCAAACCTGAAGAAAATAAACCCTGAATATAATTGGAAGGACTGATGCTGAAGCTGAAGCTTCAATACTTTGGCCACTTGATGTGAAGAGCCAGTCACTGGAAAAGACCTTGATGCTGGTAAAGATTGAAGGCAAAAGGAGAAGAGGGTGGCAGAGGATGAGTTGGTTAGATAGCATCACCAACTTAATGGACTTGAATTTGAGCGAGCTCCAGGAGATAGTGGAGGATAGAGGAGCCTGACTTGCTGTAGTCCATTAGGTTGCAAGGAGTCAGACAGGACTTAGTGACTAAACAACAGGAATAAAAGAATATTGATGTTGAAGTTAAACAGTGCAGTGATCAGATTCTGGTTTCACCACTTAACCGCTGTGAAGAAATGGCGTGCTCCTTACCCTTCCTCATCAGCAAAAGGACCCCTATGTTTCCTTTTTTTTTTTTTAATTGGAGGATAATTACTATACAATATTGTATTGGCTTCTGCCACACAGCAGTGTGAATCAGTCACAAGTAGAACACTGATGTTTCTTACCAGGCTGGGTTTTGCTTTGTGAGAGAATGTCTGTAAAAAAATAGCTTGCAGAAAACAGATCCTAAATAGTAAATATTAGCTGTTGTTATTTTTAGTAGACAGGTGAGAAGGTGTGTAAAAGGAAGGAGAGCAGGCACCAGTATCAGGCAGGAACCTTGGAAAATGATAAAGAATTTATAGCAGGAACTGAGATAGCTCTTTGTTACCTCCAGTAGCAGTTTTCTCCACAATGTCCTGACTGTCAAATAAGTAATTTTAAGCTTTTTCCCTTATTTCACTCTCCAGCTTGAAATCTCTTTATCTCCCTCTGCTAGTATCTTAATAGGAAGTTCATGTCTGTTCATAATCTGTTTTTTTTTTTTTTTCAAATTTCCCAGGGTGAAGCCTCCACTGCTGCTGCCTGGCACTGCAGATGGTCTTTTCTTTGGCCACTTCTCGGCTGGAGTCCCACCTTGTCCTGTCATCCCCACTCCTGTTTCCCAGTCCTCCCCCGAATTGAATAGCAGTGTCCTCCCACATTAAGAGTTGAGAGCTGCTTTTCATGTTTTCTGAAATTCTTTTCTGTAATTTAACTTTGCATTAGCTGTATCACTTGTCTTTTCAATAAGAGTGTTTCCTCAAGGTAGTGATTGTTCTATTTCTTGGTGTCCAACTGAGATGCTAATATCTGTAATTTATGTTTCTTAGAGAATTCTGAAAAAGAAGTCTGCAGGTCCAATTACCCCTTTACTGATAATTTTGATAATGCATCTAAGGAATTAGGACTTTTTAAATCTAAAAACCACATGGGTCTGAGGTTCCCTCACCTATTACTGCCTTAAGTACTGTTTTCTCCAAGTGAGTTTTCCGCTGTCATATTCTATCAGTATTTCAGGAGCGCCCCCTACTGGGCAAATGGCTTCTGGATGACATCTGTTAACCTGAAATTTAGGGGGAGTCTAATTTCTCTGTACCAAAGTTTCAGTCTACAAGCAAAGACAGGATGCTTAACCCAGTGTAACCCCAGTTACACGCAACCCCAGTGTAAATTAGTAGTGTTTTTTTTCCTTCCTAATCCCTCTGTCCCTTGGCTCTTGATGACTTTTAAAATGGAACAGTATTAAAATAATGTCTTTGAAGCACATGGATTCCTGTCCTTGTTTAATTGTCTTGGCTTCAAAAGTTTACTCAAGTAAATCCAGGGTTCCATTCTTACATTGCACTTTTAGCCCCCTAGGATTATGTAGGCAATTAAGCTATCCTTCCAAGAGTTCTAAATACTCATTAACATTATTAATCATTTTTAACATAACAAGTTCTGATATCCTCTGGGAAATGCTGTGTACTGCATTAGAGTGTCTTATGTCAGCTCTCCTACAAGGATAGGGCCATATACTTCAGCTGCTGCTGCTGCTGCTGCTGCTGCTAAGTCGCTTCAGTCGTGTTTGACTGTGCGACCCCATAGATGGCAGCCCACCAGGCTCCTCCGTCCCTGGGATTCTCCAGGCAAGAACACTGGAGTGGGTTGCCATTTCCTTCTCCAATGCATGAAGGTGAAAAGTCAAAGTGAAGTCGCTCAGTCGTGTCTGACTCCCAGCGATCCCATGGACTTCAGCCTACCAAGCTCCTCTGTCCATGGAATTTTCCAGGCAACAGTGCTGGAGTGGGGTGCCATTGCCTTCTCCAATATACTTCAGCTCTGTTGTCAAATATGCCAAAGCTAAAACTTTGCTGTTGGTGGGATAATGACTTTAGGTTTTAGGTACACTTTCATGGCTTCATAAACTACTTAAGACCCACTCTGGATATGGTTCTCTTTTAAATGAAATTACTTTAAGCATAATTGAGCATAAAAATGTTCAGTGACTAGAATCAAATTAAATTGGAAAATTAGATTAAGTCATATACCACTGCTAATAGCAACAGATACTCACATGGTCCTTCACACCACAGCCCTCCTCCCCCTCATTTACTGATAAGAAGCTGAAGCTCAGAAAAGTTAAGTATAATAATTTATCCTAGAAAACAAAACAAAAACAAAAACAAAACAAAACAAAAAAAAGATAAAAACAAAACAACAACAACAAAAAATTTATCCTAGGTCACCCAACCATAAATGGTAGAACCACCATTCAAATCCCAGGAGGCTGTGAAACCAGTTATTTCTGTTAAAAAGTGTTCTAGAAGAGAGAATATCTGTTTGTGTGATAAGTTACTGATATTAAGATACCTCTATAGTTTCAAATGTATTATACAAAGTTATTAGGGAGGCTGTTGGTCACCTTATCTTTTAAGCAGAGACCGTGAGCAGTTATTCCTCTAATGAAATTAATTTAATTAAAAATCTCTTGTTCATGGGCTTGGTTATAAAATCTCTGCAAATAAACACATTTGGATGTGCTAACTGACCATGCTAGGTGTTAAGTTTCTATTACATACACTTAACTAGAGGTGAGGTTGAACAGTTGTACAACTCTTCCACACTCAGTGTCACATTAGCACAGGTCTTCCTACTGCTTACTCTAATGCTGTAATTCAGATCTTAGGGCATGCAGAGTTTTATAGATAACTTGCTTTTTAAAACACCCAATTTCCATATTTCTTTATTTCGTTATTTTAGGAGATTATGAGAAGGCGATGGCACCCCACTCCAGTACTCTTGCCTGGAAAATCCCATGGATGGAGGAGCCTGCTAGGCTGCAGTCCATGGAGTCTCAAAGAGTCAGACACGACTGAGCGACTTCACTTTCACTTTTCACTTTCATGCATTGGAGAAGGAAATGGCAACCCAATCCAGTGTTCTTGCCTGGAGAATCCCAGGGACGGGGCAGGAGGTGGGGGTGGGGGGGCCCTCGTGGGCTGCAGTCTCTGGGGTCTCACAGAGTCGGACACGACTGAAGCAACTTAGTAGCACAGGAACTATAGTAACATTTTGTCATTCATGTCTTGTGTAAGAGTGAGTGAAGTCGCTCAGTCGTGTCCGACTCTTTGCGACCTCATGGACTATAGCCTAACCAGGTTCCTCCGTCCATGGGATTTTCCAGGCAGGAATACTGGAGTGGGTTGCCATTTCCTTCTCCAGGAGATCTTCCCGACCCAGGGATTGAACCCAGGTCTCCCGCATTGTAGGCAGACGCTTTACCGTCTAAGCCACCAGGGAAGAGTGGTCTTGTGTAAAGAGAATAGTTAAAAAATTGTATTACCCTATTGTTTTGTAATATCACGCAGCCAGTAAAGACGATTGAACTGTACACACTACCTGCCACCAGCACTACCATCTCCACCTCCATGGCTACTGTTATTAGTAGCAAACATTTGCTTGGCATCTGGTTTGACTTAGGCAGTGTTCTGGCCTTCCTGGTGGCTCAGACGTTAAAGTGTCTGCCTGCAATGTGGGACACCTGGTGGGTTCAGTCCCTGGGTCGGAAAGATCCCCTGGAGAAGGCAATGGCAACCCACTCCGGTACTCTTGCCTGGAAAATTCCATGGACAGAGGAGCCTGGTAGGCTACAGTCCATCGGGTTGCAAAGAGTTGGACATGACTGAGCGACTTCACTTTTCACTTTAGGCAAAGTTCTAAGCTCATCGTGTACGTGAACTCATTTAATCTATCTCTGAAAGGATATGCAGGAAACTGATCATTGTGGTTCCTCTGGAAAGGGAGTCAGAGCAACTAGAGTCTGACCTAGAGATTTAGTTTCCACTGAATCCCTTTTTATTGGTTTGAAATTAACATACACATTGAATTGAACATTTATTTTAATGTAATGATAACTTCATTAGTATTAAAATAATATGAAAGTAAAAATTGAACATAAGTGGAAAAACAGCAAGTAGCTCATATTCACTATGGCTGCAAATTGTTGTTTTTAAGAAATATTTTATTGTTGTTGTTGTTCAGTTGCTCACTTGGGTCCAACTCTTTGTGACCGCATGGACTGCACACCAGGCTTCCCTGTCCTTTACTATCTCCTGGAGCTTGCTCAAACTCATGTCCACTGAATCAGTGATGCCATCCAACCATCTCATCCTCTGTCACTCCCTTCTCCTCCTGCCTTCAGTCTTTGCCAGCATCAGGGTCTTTTCCAGTGAGTCAGCTCTTTACATCAGGTGGCCAAAATATTGAAGCTTCAGCATCAGTCCTTCCAGTGAATACTCAGGGTTGATTTCCTTTAGAATGACTGGTTTGATCTCCTTGCTGTCCAAGGGACTCTCAAGAGTCTACTTCAGCACCACAGTTCGAAGGCATCATTTCTTCAGTGCTCAGCCTTTTTTATTGTCCAGCTCTCACATCCATACATGACTGCTGGAAAAACCATAGCTTTGACTATACGGACCTTTGTAGGCAAAGTAATAATCTCTGCTTTTTAATACACTGTCTAGGTTTGTCATAGCTTTCCTTCCAAGGAGCAAGCATCTTTTAATTTCAAGGCTGCAGTCACCATCCACAGTGATTTTGGAGCCCAAGAAAATAAAGTCTGTCACTCTTTCCACTTTTTCCCCATCTAGATTTAGCTCCCCTCTTTCTTCCTATTTCCACTGTGCATAAGCACCTTCCACATCCTCCAGTGTTTTTAATAACACTGTATCATAATATCAGATCAATAGTTAATATTCACATTATTATGAATATAAAAATGCCATTCACAGCACAACCACATAGAAAATTATAATTACTTTTCTTTATGTCATTTTCTGTTTTTTCCTGAAGTCGATTTTTCTTGTTTGTTTCTTTTTTAACTGGTGGCATTTCTGTACCCTTGGAAAACTAGTATGGAATAAGAGTTACACAAAAGTCTCTGGAGTCCGATTGCCTGGGATTCAGCTGCAGTGCTCCTGCTTACTAGCTGTGTTGACCCACCTAGTTAATTGGCTTTGCCTTCTTTTTCTTATCTGTAAAATAGGGGCAATACATACATCCATTGCATAAGGTTCAGACACAGGGTGCTTGGAAGAGTGTCTGCCCATAGAAAGCATTCCATAAATGTTATCTGTTATTAATTGCTAATTCAACCTCGACACTCTGGATTTGTATGTTTCTGAATATACAGGCTCACAGCAGTGAGTCTGTCAATTTCATCTTTGGGGAAATGTCTCCCAGATTCTTCCAACCTGCCCCACAAATGAGTATTCACCCAATCTAGGACAGTGCAAATTCTTATTCAGGATTTCCTCTGATAAAATAAAATTCACATTGTATTGCAAGACAAGACAGATTTAACATAAAATTTTTCTTTTTTGGGGCATCCTCCCTTCCAGACCTCCTTAGGAGATAACTTTCCTAAACTTCCTTTTTTATCTCATTAAGGATCCCACCTCCTGGGGAGATAAACCTTTCTTCTTAATCTTGTAAGGGGCCATGAGTGACCCACAAGCCACTCCTCACTTTCTACCTGTAGACCTGGATTGTATAAACTGTGCTTATGTACAGCGCTCTGTCTCAGAAATTTAGGTAACTGTGCTTTGACTTCTAATGAGCGGAAGAGTTCTCAGAGGTTTCTGAGAGGTTGCTCCCAGGTTATAACCCTCAGTTTGAATAGAATAAGATTTTCCATTTCTTTCTTAAATCAGCTGATTAAGTTTCTTGTCACCATCTTTTACCTTCATCTTTCTTTTTTCTTTTTTATTTTGGAAATAATTTATTTCTTTTCCTCCCAAAACTATGAAAATTTACACAAAAAAAATCAAAGTTTACACGCTGCTCAGTTCAGACTGAGAGTGCAAGAGGTGAGAGCCTGGACCACAGTGGCCACTGAGTGTTCACCTGCAGGTAAACACTGACATCTGAAAAGAAGCTCCCCAGCTCTGTGCTCCTGCCTTCAGAGATGCTGCGGGTCTTCATGCCATCTCACACCACACTCCTGGGTCATTAGGTCACCAGGATGATACAGAGGTTTTTTGGGTTTGGGCATTATGGATTTTTTTCTTTTTCTTTTCTTTTTTTTTGCCCTCCTGCTAGAAAATGAAATTTTCAGTTCATTTCTAAGAAATAAATTGGTCAATAAATTCATTTTGTTCTGCTTCTCCTTTCCACAAAGCTTCATATTCAATGCGATACCCTTCAGGCTGCATTCTTTTCTGCTGTTAGTGCCTGGAGTTGTTGCTATTGGTCTTCTCTCTATCTTGCTATAGATCTCAGCAAGTTCTGAGCACCAGTGGCCTTCATCTTCTCATTTTCTGCTTCTTTTGCAAGTTGGTCAACAAGCTCAATTAAACCACCAGTTATTTTCTAAAATTGGCCCACTTTGTCCACAAAGTCCTTGCACTCTTCCTTGAGCTCTCTGGCCTGCTGGGTAACCTCTGGGTCCAATACCGGCTGCTTGTTCAGCTCATCCAAGTGCAGCCCTGCTTCACCCAGGATGTCCTTGGCTCGCTCTCCAGTCAGGCAGCCAGCGCCCCCCTGGCAGCCTCAGCCACTGCTGTGACTACAGGACCCGGCTACCTCCCTGCTTTTTGGCTTTGGTCTCTTGTGTTCTGGACTCCATTTATTCCTCTTTGTTAGCCTGACTGTTTTTTAATGAAGCATATCTTACAGCTTCTTGAGAAGGAGTTTTGGGGGAGTAAATTTTTTTAAAGGAAATTGCATGTTAGAAAATGTCCATTTTCTATCCTAATGCTAAGTAATAGTTTTATTGGATATATAATTCTAAAAGAAAAGTAATTTCTCTTCAGATTTGTGAAGGCATTTTTTCATTGTCTTCTTGTCTCCAGGATTGCTCTTGAGAGGTCTAAAGCTATTCTAATTCCTACCCTTAAATATGACTCTACTCCTCCTTTTCTAGAATATAGGGTCTTCACTTTGACTCCAGTTTTCAAAAATTTTACAGTGTAATTTTTACATTTTTTTCTGAAATATAGTTGCCTTACTACAGTGATGTATAATTAAGTTTTAAAAGAAATGTGTGGATTCTTCTTTTCCATAAAATATAACTCACTTTCTGTATCATTCTGCTCTGTGCTTTTTTTTCACTAAATGTATCCTCAAATCTCAGACTATCAGCTTTCCAGTCCATACTGGAAAGCCTGTCTTATAAAGGATGGCAATATACTCTTCGAGCAAGCTCCGGCCTCAGTGATGGTGGGGTTATATCAGTTAGTTCAGTCGCTCAGTCGTGTCCAACTCTTTGCAACCCCATGGACTGCAGCATGCCAGGCTTCCCTGTCCATCACCAACTACCAAAGCTTGCTCAAACTCATGTCCATCGAGTTGGTGATGCCATCTAACCATCACATCCTCTGTCATCCCCTTTTCCTCCTGCCTTCAATCTTTCCAGACATCAGGGTCTTTTCTTCAAATTAGGTGGCCAAAGTCTTGGAGCTTCAACCTCAGCATCAGTCCTTCCAGTGAATATTTAGGACTGATCTCCTTTAGGATGGACTGGTTGGATCTCCTAGACTCTTAAGACTCTTTTCCAACACCACAGTTCCAAAGCATCAATTCTTCAGTGCTCAGCTTTCTTTATGGCCCAACTCTCACATCCATACATGACTACTGGAAAAACCATAGCTTTGACTAAGGGTTATATGCTATGCTAAGTCACTTCAGTCGTGTCCGACTCTATGTGACCCCATAGACGGCAGCCCACCAGGCTCCCCCGTCCCTGGGATTCTCCAGGCAAGAACCCTGGAGTGGGTTGCCATTTCCTTCTCCAGTGCATGAAAGTGAAAAGTGAAAGCGAAGTCGCTCAGTCGTGTCTGACTCTTAGCGACCCCATGGACTGCAGCCTACCAGGCTCCTCCGTCCATGGGATTCTCCAGGCAAGAGTACTGGAGTGGGGTGCCATTGCCTTCTCCGAGGGGTTATATGGGTACCTTTAAATAATTTTTAAATGTTTAATATATTTAGTGGAAAAAAGAATGAACAAATTGTACACAATAAATATGTGCAGTTATTTGTCTATCAATAATACCTCTATAAAGCTTTAAAAATAATGTAGGAATTTGGGGCTTACTTCAGATCAGACTTGATTTTATTGCCACTGCTTTTGCCTTGAATATGACTAAGAGCCTGCATAAGGATATAAATGCCTGTGGTGGTTTAGTTGCTAAGTAGTGTCCAACCTCTTGCCACCCCATAGACTGTAGCCTGCCAGGTTCCTCTGTCCATGGGATTCTTCAGGCAAGAATACTGGAGTAATGGAACCTGAGTCTCCTACATTGCAGGCAGACTTTTTACCGACTGAGCTATGAGGGAAGCCCCATATAAATGCCTGTTCTGCCTTTTTTTTTTTTTTGACTTTTTCTTTTTTGCCATTGCTTTCCTTTTGTATCCCTTGAAGGAATCTTTTAAAATTGTTCATTTAATTACAGTCGCTTAAAGCCACACATAAACTGCAGAAAATTTCAGTAGGCTGAGAGTACTACTGCTGATCTCACAAGCTGTCTGTCATACTGAGCATAGGTAACAATGCCAACCTGAATATTGAGGTGCTAGTGGTAAATAGTGGTAAAGAATCTGCCTGCCAGTACAGGAGACATAAGAGACTCGGGTTCAATTCCTGGGTCGGGAAGATCCCCTAGAGAAGGGAATGGCAACCCACTGCAGTATTCTTGCCTGGAGAATCCCATGGAGAGAGGAGCCTGGCAGGCTATGTTCCATAGGGTCGCAAAGAGCTGGACATGACTGAAGCAATTTAGCATGGACACATGGATAGCTCCTGTTAAAAATAAAAATTCTAAAATTTTATACCTATACCCGATTGGATTGTTTTGCACACATCCAGAGGCAAACATCTTACTTTGAAGAAAGATCCTCTAGAATACCCTATTCTTCTGGCATATAATTATGGCAGGTTCCCCCCAAAATTATAATATTCCTGGTATATGCATGCTTTTTATCTTTCCATCTCAAACTGTTTTCACATATTTTCTCTCTCAGATCTTCACACCTGGTATTTTTAACAGGTTATGAAGCCTTTGTTTTTTGAGAGTAATTAACACATGTATTGAATCTTAACGTGTATAAGGCTAGTACTGTGGATAGTGCTGAGTTGCTTCACTCATGTCTGACTCTTTGCAACGCTATGGACTGTAGCCCACCAGGCTCCTCTGTCCATGGGATTCTCTCCATGAGCTCTTCCAGGGAACCTTCCCAACCCAGGGACTGAACCCGAGTTTCTTATGACTCCTCCCTTGAGAGGTGGATTCTTTACCACTAGTTCCACTTGGGAAGCCCTGTGCTAGTACCATAATGTTTCTTAAATTTTAATGTACATTGAAATAACCTGGATTTTTTTTTTTTTAGTACTGATTCTGATTGAATATGTCTGGGATGAGGGCTATGGTTCTGCATTTCTAATAAGCTCCCAGGCGATGGCAATGATGTTGGTCTATGCAGCACACAGAGTTCTACAGTCAGAATGTAAAGAGGTGCATAATCTGATCTCCACTTTTAAAGGATTTATGATGTAGCCAGGGATGAGTATGGACATGAATAGAACACCCAAGATTTATGTAATTGTGATACAGCTCTTCTTTTTTAGTGTCTTTTTTGTCCTATTCTCCTCAAGTCACCTAATTTTACCTAACTTCTTGGATGGTAGCAGCATGTTCCATGTGTTCAAAACTCACCGGCATTCTCTTAATGTACCCTCTCTCAGATTTTCCCTTTGAGAATTAACATTAGTCTATTATTTAAAAATATGTTAGCATATATTAATGTCTAATCCCTCTCAGATATTATATGGAAATTTGTACCAGGTTGTCTGATGACATAAGCCAGAAGTTTATATGGTAGAAGATAGTAAGAGAACTATGCACATGCTGGAAAATAGACTGTGAGATAGTCCTTGGAGCTGGGAAAAATCTGCCATGTAGTTCTGTGATTCAATATTCAGGATCTGTGGGCTTCCCTGATGGCTCAGCTGGTTAAGAATCCGCCTGCAATGCAGGAGACCTGGGTTCAATCCCTGGGTTGGGAAGATCTCCTGGAGAAGGGAATGGCTACCCGCTCCAGTATTCTGGCCTGGAGAATTCCATGGACTGTATAGTCCATGGGGTCACAAAGAGTCGGACATGACTGAGCGCCTTTCATTTCAGTTATATACATAGCATGGTCCCAGAAAGTAAACATTCTCTGAATGAGTGGTACGGTGGGACTGATAGACAGGGAACAAAAATGCAATAAAGGAGCTCTGTTAACCTCGAAATGGACTCATAAAAGGATTAATCATCAATGATAAATGTTCATGATCCCCAAAGAGCTGAATGTGTTGTGCTATTCTGAGCAAATTTCATCGATCACTGTTGAGTCATAACAGCTATCCATCTATTACGCTGACTGGTGAAGCTCTGCACCCGCCGAGGTCAGCTTTATGACTTGCTCAGCTCCAGATTGCCACAGTGGCTGTTGCACCATCACTATCTCCAAGCATCCTTCTCTTCATCGTAATTGTCAACATGAAAACAAATGCACTCGCTGCTTCTTCATGCAAAATGAAAAAGAGAAATACGGTGGCACGGTTCTTTCTCTCCAGGTTTGTCTGCCAAATTTAACTGAGCAATTGAATATAGGTTTTCAAGTCTAATCAATTACTGAATACTGATTGAGTACCAATTTTTGAAAGCATTTTGTTGGGTCCCTGGGAAACATGAAGATTAGGCTTCCCACCTTCACATAGCTTACATTATAGTTGTTTTGATAATATATATAACTTTTTGAAAAATCTGTTGTGAGCAATTGACCAAGTTATTTTTTCACCTTTGTGTTTCCCTACCTAGGAAAAAGCGTAAGTTAGTCTCACAGTCATGTCCAACTCTTTGGGATCCCATGGACTGTAGCCTGCCCAACTCCTCTGTCCATGGTATTCTCCAGGCAATAACACTCGAGTGAGTAGCCATTTCCTTCTCCAGGGGATCTCCCCAAACCAGGGATCAAACCCAGGTCACCTGGATTATAATCAGATTCTTTACCAACTGAGCCACTAGGGAAGTCCAGGAAAAGTGACTGGTAAACCGAGATTGCAAAAATGTTACTGAAGAATGGTAATTAAATGATGAAATTAAGCAACAGTTTTGGGCAACAATGAAGTACTGTCACAGGACATGATACAACTAACTTTAAAATGAGCTTTGTGTACAGTGATATAGGAATCACATTTCTCAAAACTGGGTCCACAGCTTTGCTTCAAGAATATTTTCTTTTCTGTAGATACATGAGAGATACACATGAGTAATTTATATTCAGTTCTCATGTTTGTATGTATTTGACAATATAATTAAGTGATTTAAAGTAATGTTAGGGGCCCTCAGAAATGTTACTCTTTTAATCAAATATTATTCAATGTCATGTATGGATCTTATTTGAATTCTCTTTCAAATAAGCTGTAAAGTATTCTAAAAATTATGGAAGTGTTAGTTGCTCAGTCATATCTAACTCTGTGTACCCCCGTTCAACTGTAACCCACCAGGCTCCTCTGTCCATAGAATTGTCCAGGCTAGAATACTGGAGTGGGTTGCCATTCCCTTCTCCAGGGGAATCTTCCCTTCTCCAGGGGATCTTCCCAACCCAGGTATTGAACCCGGGTCTCCTGCATTGCAGGTGGATTCTTTACTGGCTGAGCCACCAGGGAAGCCCAATTTAAATAATGACTGGATAGTTCATGATCCTAAGAAGTCATTGTTATTATTTTTCAGGTGTGATTGTTTTCTTTTTTAAAAATGTTTACTTATTTTGCTGTGTCAGGTCTCTAGTTGCAGCATGCAGGTTCTTTCATTGCTGTGCAGATTCTCTAGTTGTGGAGCTTGCGCTTAGTTGCTGCTCAGCATGTGGGATCTTAGTTCCCCACCAGGGATCAAACCCATGTCCCCTGCATTGCAAGGTGAATTCTTAACCACTGGACTGCCAGAAAAGTCCAGATTGTTTCTTTTTAAAAAGGATTCTTATCTTTTAAAAATACATACTGAAATAGCTATGAATGAGATGGTGTAATATCTGGGATCTTCTCTGAAATAATCCAGGGGGTAAATTGATAGTGGGGCTTCCCTGGTGGCTCAGTGATAAAGAATTTGCCTGCCAAGCAGAGATTTTGATTTCCCATGGATCAGAAAGATCCCCTGGAGAAGGACATAGCAACTCACTCCAATATTCTTGCCTAGGAAGTCCCATTGACAGAGGAGCCTGACGGGTTACAATACAGGGCGTCCCAAAGACGATTTAGCGACTAAATAATGATGAAAAATTGATAGTATGTGGAGGTACAGATTGTGGTAGGTAAAATGATGGTTTCCCAAAGATGTCTGTGTCCTAATCCCCAGAAGTTAAGGTAGTAGATGGAATTAAGATTGCTAATCAGTTGACCTTAAGATTCTCCTGGATTAACCATTTGGACTCAGTGTAATCACAAGAGTTCTTAGATGTGGAAGAGAGAGGTAGAGTCAGAGTCAGACTGATGCAGTGTGATGAAGAATTGACTGGTCATTGCTAACTTGAAGATGGAAGTGAGCCATACACCAAGGAAGGTGAGCAGCCTCTAGAGTCTGGAGTGGGTGAGTGAGTAGATTCTCATACAGTGTCTTGAGGAAGGAACTCAGTCTGGTGACAGCACCATGATTTGAGCCCTGTGAGACTCATTTTGGGTTTCTGACTTCCAGAACTGTAAGATAATAAATTTGTCTTGTTTTAAGGCTGGCATAACCCTGATAGCAAAGTTAGAGTGTTTCCTTCTATCACCACTTTGCTTTGAATTTTTGTTTTTGCTTTTTAGTCATAAATGGTTGCTGAATTTGGTCAATTGTTTTTTTTTTTTTTTTTTTCTGTATTTGTTGAGATGATAATTTTTATCTGTCTCTCTCTTTTTTTGATTTTCAACTGTTAAACCTTCCTTGTATTCTTAGAATAACTCCAATTAGATTATGATATAGAATTCTTTTTATATATTGCTGATTATAATTTGCTTTTCTTTTTTTTAATTTTCTTTTCTTTTATTAAGGATTTTTATATGTATTTTTGTGAAAGCACTATGCTGGTCTTATAAAATGACTTGGGACACATTCTATCTTTCTCTGTTATTCAGGAACAGTGTGTAATATTACTATGTATCTTACCATATAGTTGTTCAGTATGGTTTTGGGGAGGGTACAAGTGCTAGAAATTCCTATGTGTTGTTGTTTAGTCACTAAGTCCTGTCTGACTCTTTGTGACCCCATGAACTGCAGCACGCCAGGCACTGTCTCCAGGAATTTTCTCAAACTCATGTCCATTAAATCGGTGATGCCATCCAACCATCTCATCCTCTGTCACCTCCTTCTCCTCCTGCCCTCAATCTTTCCCAGCATCAGGAAAAAGATTCCAATTTCTCATTTTTCCAATGAGAAAAGGACTTTGGCTCTTGCCATCAGATGGCCAAAGTATTGGAGCTTCAGTTTCAGCATCAGTCCTTCCACTGAATATTCAGGATTGATTTCCTTCAGGATTGACTGGTTTGATCCCCTTGCTGTCCAAGGGACTCTCAGGAGTCTTCTCCAGAACCACAATTCAAAAGCATCAAATCTTCGGCACTCCGTCTTCTTTATGGTCCAACTCTAACGTCCACGCTGCTGCTGCTGCTAAGTCGCTTCAGTCATGTCCGACTCTGTGCGACCCCATAGATGGCAGCCCACCAGGCTCCTCTGTCCACAGGATTCTCTAGGCAAGAATACTGGAGTGGGTTGCCGTTTGCTCCTCCATCTAACATCCATAGCTTTGACCATATGGACTTTTGTTGGCAAGTCATGTCTCAGCTTTTTAATATGCTGTCTAGGTTCTTGCCTGGAGAATCCCAGGGACAGTGGAGCCTGGTGGGCTGCCGTCTATGGGGTCGCACAGAGTCGGACACGACTGAAGCGACTTAGCAGCAGCAGCAGCAGCAGGTATGTCATAGCTTTCTTTCCAAGGAGCAAGCATCTTTTAATTTCACCAACTGCAGTGATTTTGGAGCCCAATCGAAATAAAATCTGTCACTATTTGCACTTTTCCCCCTTCTATTTGCCATGAAGTGATGGGAACAGATGCCATGATCTTTGCTTTTTTGATGCTGAATTTCAAGCCAGCTTTTTCAGTCCCTTCTTTCATTCTCATCAAGAGGCTTTTTAGTTCCTCTTCGCTTTCTGCCATAAGATTGGTATTGTTTGCATATCCAAGGTTGTTGATATTTCTCCTGGCAGTCTTGTTTCCAGCTTGTCATTTATCCAGTCCAGCATTTCACATGGTGTACTCTGCATATAAGCTAAGGAAAAGACTCTTGAGGGTCCCTTGGACAGCAGGGAGATCAAACCAGTCAATCCTTAAGGAAATCAACCCTGAATATTATTCATTGAAAAGACAGATGCTGAAGCTGAAGCTTCAATACTTTGGCCATTTGATGCAAAGAGCTGACTCATTGGAGAAGAACCTGATGCTGGGAAAGATTGATGGCAAGAGGAGAAGGGGAGAAAGAGGATGAGATGGTTGGATGGCATCACTAACTTAGTGGAGCCAACTCTGGGAGATAGTGAAGGACAGGGAAGCCTGGCATGCTGCAGTCCATGAAACTGCAAAGAGTCAGACTTTGTTCCATGTCCGGTTCTAACTGTTGCTTCTTGACTTGCACACAGGTTTCTCAGGAGACAGGTAAGATGGTCTGGTATTTCCATCTCTTTAGGAATTTTCCACAGTTTGTTGTGATCCATACAAGTCAAAGGCTTTAGCATAATCAGTGAAGCAGAAATAGATGTTTTCCTGGAATTCCCTTACTTTCTCTATGATCCAGTGCATGTTGTCAATTTGATCTTTGGTTCCTCTGCCTTTTCTAAATCCAGCTTGTACATCTGGAAGTTCTTGGCTTACATACTGTTCCTGTCCTTGACTCTTTGTGACCCCATGGACTGTAGCAGGCCTGGCTCCTCTGTCCAAGGGATTTCCCAGGGAATAATACTGAAGTGGGTTGCTATTTCTTACTCCAGGGGATCTTCTTGACCCAAGGATTGAACCTGCGTCTCCTTTGTCTCCTGCTTTGGCAGGAGGATTCTTTATCAACTGTGCCACTTGGGAAGCCCAGAAATTCCTATAGTGCTGTATTTTCACTATTGGTTTTTTAAATACTTATTTATATTTTAGTAGTTAATTAGGGTTTACATTATGCATCTATAACTTGTCCCAGTTTACCTTGAATTAATATATAACTTAAGTTATGTGTAATGTCACAATCATATAACCGTATCATACTACTTACTTCACTTATTCTTTGTAGTGTTATTGTTACATATTTTAAAGCTATTTATGTTGTAATCCCCCAAATACAGTATTATAATATTTGTATTAAACTCTCCATCATCTTTTAAAAAATAGCATTTCCAGTACTCTTCATTTTTCTTCCTTAAGAACTAAGTTTCTATCTGGTGTCATTGCCCTTTTGTCTGAAAAAGTTTCATCAGCACTTACTGCATAACAGTTCTATTTATGATGGATTCTCCTAGGTTTTTTTTTTTTTTTTTTGCTATTATTTATTCTCCAAGAATATACTGAGCTCAAAATATGAGGAAGGCACTAAGTAATTGTCTAATGTATTCTACATAAGAAAATTCATTTGTTTTGATACTATTTTCAGATTCTTTGTTCAAATACTTTGCTTTTGGTATAGACTGAAAAATAGCAAAAACAAGTCAAGATCAACTAAAACTAAAAGCCACTAAGAAAGTGAAATTCAAGTAGTTTCATGGAAAACAATGGTGATTCATTCAAAGAAATGTAACAGGAAAAAGCCTATTTAAGTTATTAACATTATCACTATCTTTGTACTTACACTTTATGATTTGGAATTATGGCAGTCTTTTGTTTGTGCATTTGTTTTGTGTTTTTGTTTTGTTTTGTTTGGGCTGCTCCTCATGGCTTGCAGGATCTTAGTTCCCTGACCTGGAATTGAACCTGTGCCCTTGGCAGTGAAAGCGCCATATCCTAACTACTGGATCATGAGGGAATTCCCATATAATAATTGTTTTAGCAAAGTTATTTACAAAGGGAAGCAGTAAGTAGCTACATGTTTAAGGCCAGACTGGCAATTAAAAGTTTTCTAAAATAGGTTCATGTAAATAAAGGATAAACTGAAATTTCAAATTGTGTGTATGTATATGTGTGCTTGTGTGTGTAAGGGAGAGAGAAAAGAGACCTCTCAAAAATGAGTGGGTCAGAAAATATTCCTATGGCACCTTATTTCTAGGTTAATAAAATTGTGCTGTTGTTTTTAGTAAACAGATTTTTGTAAATGTGTAGCTTTTGTCCCCACCTAATCACTGTAGACTTCCCTGGTGGCTCAGCTGGTTAAGAATCCACCTGCAATGCAGGAGACCTGGGTTCGATCCCTAGGTTGGGAAGATCCTCTGGAGAAGGGAAAGGCTACCCACTCCAGTATTCTGGCCTGGAGAATTCCATGGACTATGGGGTCGCAAAGAGTCAGACACAACTGAACGACTTTCATTTTCACTTTCAGTCATTGTAGAAAATAAACAAGCATATAAGAATTATAGCAATTGCTATCAATCTTTTTGTCCTAATTAATTCTTTCTTAGGCATAAAGCTAAACCTGACACTATTTGTTATTTTATCTTGTCATATATATTCCAGTTTGATGTGAAATGCAAAGATTTATGATGCAAAAGTTTTATAACACATCATCCCAAGAATGCTGGCTGCTTGCCATTACAGAAAATATTAGGGATGAGAAGAAGCTGGCCTAAAATTATGGCTAATGAAATTATAACCTAGATTTATCAGCATCCCAAAGTTATAGGCACATGTTTATTCATTTATTTATAGCAGAGTCTGTATTTTTAGAAGTATCTTTGAAATTTCTTTCTTCTCTACTTTTATGATTTATCCAAAATTATCCAATATTATATTTAGGGTAAATATGTTAAAATACTAGTTTAATTTAAGTATAAAGACTGCTCCTAAGTATGCAGATGGAAGTGCCCTCTGACATGGGGATACATTATGCCACATAGTGACTAAAAATAGAACTAACCCAGAAAGTGATTTTGACATAAGACCTCATTGTTTTCCAAAGGTTATTTCAGTCCCAAACTTTGGGGATGAGTCAAAACAACTCAGAATGGGAGAAGTAAGGGAGCAATTTCATACTGAGTAAATTCTGCAGTATCCAGGCAGATCAGTTGTTAGAAAGAACTTCTGAAAAATCAGGTCATGTTTATCAATCAACAGAACTTAATGAGCGTGTCCTTTTTGCCTGACACTGTTATAAATATTTTGGGAAATATAAAAATATCTGAAGACAAATAGAAGATCTACAGTTATACTGGAGAAATAATGCAATTGTTAAGAAAAAGTAAATGCTAAATTTTATGTGCTCAGTTACTTAGTTATGTCCGATTCTTTGTAACCCCGTGGACTGTAGCCAACCAGGCTCCTCTGTCCATGGGATTCTCCAGCCAGGAATACTGCCTGTATTCCTGTGGGTTGTCATGCCCTCCTCTAGGGGATCTTCCTGACTCAGAGATCAAACCCACATCGCTGTCATCTCCTGCATTGGCAAGTGGGTTCTTTACCACTACCACCACACTGGGAAGCTGCTGAATTTTATAGTAATATGCAAAAGTAGGTTCAATAAAAATTGAACAAAAATTCTCTCTGTATTGAACCTACTTTTGTACATTGCTAAATTTTATAGTAATATACAGAAGTAGGTTGTATAAAGAGAAAATTTTTGTGGATTTGAATAATTAATAAGGTTTTACCAAAAGAAATGGGGAATCAGCTGGATATTTATTCATCTTGTTTCTGTTCTGGGTGGAATGACTGTAAAGTGAAATAAATAAACCACCAATCAGCCATATTTGTTGGAAGAAATGACTTACAGTGATCTAAGTAGGGTCAGTTTAAGCCTTCCAGGAATTGACCAAAAAAGTTACAAGATAAATTTCAGCAAGACTTGATTTCTAGCTCATTGAGATAAATAAGAAGAGGTGTTCAATAGATGAAATTCTGGGCTGTGCTAAGCTGTTATATTAATCTGTTGCTAAATAACAAATCACCAAAAATGTAGCAGCTTAAGTTAGCAATTATGTATTACCTTACAGTTTCTCTGGGTCAAGAGAAACTATAAGCCCAGCTCAACTGGGTCCTTTGCTTAGAGCTTTGAAAGGTGGCAACAAAAGCGGCAAGCCATGTTGACCAGGCTGCATCTGGAGGTACAAGTGGGGAAAATGTGCTTCCATGCTCGCTTAGGTTGTTGGCAGAATTCTGATCCTTTGGCTGTGGGACTGAGGACCCCAGCTTTTTTTGGATGTTGGCTGGAGGCTGCCTTTCGTCCCTAGAGGACGTTCATAATTTCCTACCACATGAACCTTTCCACAAACAGTTACAGTGTGGCAGTCTGTTTTTACCAGACCAGCAGGTGACGGACATAATCTGCTAAGTCATGTATATATGATTTTAGGTGATATATTCATCTATCTAATCTATATCTATGCCACGGGTTTCCTAAAATATAGATAGAAAGAGTAACCTAATCATGAGAGTGACATCCTATAAGCTTTGGCATATCCATTTGGTTAAAACCAAGTCACAGGTTCTTCCTGCAAAGAGAGGAGATTAACTCATGAGGTGCCACCTTAGGATGTGTCCACCTGACTATCAAATATTAAATAATATATTTCTACCATATTTTATTGTACTAATCAGCAACTCAGCACTTTAGTGGGTGATTTTAAATAATCTCTTTCTTCTCACTAAATCTCAGTGTTGGGATACAATTGTCTATGTGTCTTTCACATTTTTGCACATCTTCTGAGCAAGAGGCATTAACTTCTTTGTTACGTTTGTACAGATGTTTGTATAGACAATGTCTCCCTCCAGGGCAGATGACAGATTTGTTTCCAGATCATAGTGATGAAGATAGGTTTTCCTCCTTGGAAAACATTAGGCAGGTTTGCTGCTGCTGCTGCTGCTAAGTCGCATCAGTCATGTCCGACTCTGTATGACCCCATAGACGGCAGCCCACCAGGCTCCTCTGTCCCTGGAATTCTCCAGGCAAGAACACTGGAGTGAGTTGCCATTTCCTTCTATCATCCTCCTTCTAAAATTGAGGGTTTCCTTAACTCAAAATTCCTCAGCTGTGACACAGATACTCTGCATGTCCAGCATCCACCTGGATTCATATCTTCATCCCCCATGGAACTTGGGGAGCAATGGGAATTGACTTGAACATGAAGTTCACATTGCCTGCTGTGCCTGGGCACTAATGTCCTTTGTCTCTGACTTGAGTCTCCTGTCTTCTGCCACATCTACGAAACTGTGAGCAGACTAAGCAGGGCAACATCTCAAGCCCTCCACAATTTGTTGACACTCAATTTTCCTCCATGTAATTTAAGAGATTAGAGTGAGATTATTTTTACGTTCGTTTAATGTTTCATCATTGACATTCTGATACTCTAACTGGCTTTGTCATTTTCATCATTGGTATAGAAGAACTCAACCATTTTTTGTACTCTTCTTTAAAGGGTGTTTAAAGACTCCACAGTAGTCTAGAAATAGTAAACATTATTTAAAACGACCTTTTGCAAATAAGGCAACTAAACATTTTAGTTTGCTTGTTATGCTAATGTGAGGCATTTACCGTTTGGAAAACATATCTATTAGGATACTGGTTTGACTGGAGGTCAGGTCCTCATCCCTTAGCTCATGTTGTGGTAGTTTTATGGTTTATGGCAACATTGTAAAATCCCATTCTTTGAATTTCTTCGTGTTTAAATATCAGTCTGATATATTCTACATCCTGTGTTTTGTTCAAACTATTCCTTTCCCACATTTGCAAATATTAACTTGTCTGTGACTGTTAATTAGCATTTCTTAATTGATCTTTTTGTTTATTGTGAAAAAGTGAAGTGCTTTGGAAGGGGATAAAATTGCCTTGAACCAATGAATGGGGTTGGAGCCTGAGATGGAATCTTGAAACAAACTCATACAGGCAGGCAAAGAGCACAGATATAATAAGTAGGTTTTCCACAAAGTCAGTGAAGGACCCAGAACTGCAGGTGAGATTAGCCTGGTTTTTGCTATTTTGCTATTTTCTTCAGCTATGATTGAAAGTAATAAACTCACAGTTTAATTTTTTACTGAATATGCAAAATTTATAGGGACTTCTCTAAAAATAGAAGTAGATAAAAATAGAAATAGCTAATATATATTTTTCATTATATTTAGCTTTTTGTTATTGTTTAGTTGCTTAGTCGTGTTCATCTCTTTTGCAACCCCGTGGACTGTAGCCTGCCAGTCTCCTCTGTCCATGGGATTTCCCAGGCAGAAATACTGGAGTGAGTTGCCATTTTCTTCTCTGAGGGATCTTTCCAACCCAGGGATTGAACCTGTGTCTCCTGCACTGGCAGGCAGGTTCTTTACCACCGAGCCACCAGGGACGTTCCTGTTTGGCTTAATACTTTAAAACAAAAACCTCAACATAAAAAAAGCTAACATTCTAACATCAGAGCTTGTACCACACATCAGCATCCTATGAGTGTGAGTGTGAGCGTGTATGTGCGTGCATGTATGGATTTGTGTTCGTCTGGAGGTCAAACTAAAGTGACGGTGTATCCTTACCTCCACCTCCCTTTCTTTGGAACATCATCCTTGATTGACTGGCCTCCTTTCTCACTCGTCTTTCTTTCTCAGTTTCTTTTCTTGGCCTCTCCTGCGTGAACAAACTTGATTTAAGTTCTCTTAAATGAATGTTTGAAATGAATGAATGAAATGAAGATGTTCTATTCCTCTTTGTGCCTATCCCAGAACCTGGCTCATGAGAGCACTCAGTCAGTATTTGCTGGATGTGTGAATGAAGAAGTGAATGGATAGATAAATCAATAAATTAATAGATGAAGTGTTATGGAAATGCATAGGTAGGAGAGCTTCATTTTACTGGAGCCAGTCAGAAAATTTTTTCTAAAGAAGGTGAAAATTGACCTGTCTTGAGATGTGTCAAGACTTATCTAGTGAACAAATAAAGTGTTCGTTTCCAGAAATGAGTGTTTCTACAAAATTAACTTACAGTGTACCATTTCTTAGTAAGCTATGGGGAAATGTTTCATTCCAAAAGGAGAAACTGAGCCAAGGAAGAGAAAAACATGAGATCTAGGAGAGCCAACACAAGTGAGAACAAAAGGAAATCTCTTGGAAGATGGATAAGGGAGATGCTATGATGACCAGGCAGCGGGCCCAGAGGTGAGCAGTCCAGAGTGGATGAGGAGGGCAGAGCACTGCAAGGAGATTAATCTGACAGCATGTACTTCTACCAAGGAAAATGAGTCTGATAGGTACACAGAAAGTGAATGCGAAAATGTTAGTCACTCAGTGGTATCCAACTCTTGTGACTCCATGGACTGCAGGCCACCAGGCTCCTCTGTCCTTTGAATTCTCCAGGCAAGAATACTGATGAGGGTTTCCTTCTCCAGGGGATCTTCCCAACCCAGGAACTGAACCCTCATCTCCTGCATTGCAGGCAGATTCTTTACTGTCTGAGATACCAGGGAACCCTGCACATAGAAATCCAGGTTAATTAAAAAGGGATAGTTATTAAATATCAATAAAATTAAAAGTGATTTTAAAAAGAGCTTCATGGCTCAGCTATAGATGTTGTTTACGCAGTCATAATAATACAAATACTGCTTGTTTAATTTAAATTATGGTTAACTCTCCTGGAAGGATTAAAGAAAGGGAAAAGTTTGTGCTTTGGGAAGGGATAAGTATGAAAGGGAACTAAATTCTTATGTTCTACATAGGAGAGACATTAAAAAATGGCTGAAACTGAAAATATTATTAAGTGGTGTTATAAATATATTATTTAGAAATAAGAAGAAATGCTAAAAGAAAAAGCCAAAATAGTTGGGAATGGTTGCCTCTATGGATGATAATGGAGGGATCAAGTGATTACTTATTTTCATAATAAACCATATAGAAGTATTTGGAATCAGAATGTACATAAAAAAAAATTAGGCAGATGAGAGGGTAAACAATGTCAGTAAAATAAACAATTTAGTCCTCAACACTGGTTTCTCAGTGTTGATGCAAAAAACCCCTGCTTCAATGTGGGAAGACTTTAAAAAGAATTGGTGAAAAGTTTGAGAGTTTTGTATTTAATTAATCTTTATAAAAATAAGTGTCTGTCAGTTGACGTAGTCTCAGAGGGTGATGATATGACTGTAGGCAGACAAAACTGGAAGAATAGGTTACCTGGGCCGTAAGAAAATGCAGCTGGTAAATATTGTATCTTTCAGGGCTATTTGCAGCTGTGTCATGGTGGTAAACTCAGAGACCAGTCAGTGACTGCATTCTTTTGGTGTTTTTGGCAGCCCAGCATGGCTTGTGGGATCTTATCTTCCTGACCAGGGATTGAACCTAGTCCTGGCATAAAAGCGTCCAGTCCTAACCACTGGACTGCCAGGGAATTCCCCAGAGATCAGATTCTTAATATAATCTTCTTCCTAATAAATATGTATTGTGGGTTATAGTCAGGCTTGTTGTAGGAAAATGTATTCTCCTCTACGAAAAGCCTTTTGAGGAAAATCATTCTTTCTCTAAAGAACTCTGTAATTTCATAGCTTTTAAGTAACGGAATTTAATTTTAATAAGGAAAAAAAAGTCACACATCAGAAGTGACCTATTAAATAAAGTTATAACATACCTGGAAAACTGTGTCTGGTGATATTACAGAAGTGTTGTCACAGTATGATAGTAACACAGATCCAAGACTATCAGCCCACAGACAGATTTAAAACCCCAGATTCAGGTTTGAGAACTTTAGTGTAAAAAATTCCTTCTGTTAAAAGATGAAAGAGTGACATCAGACAGTTTGCATTTGGGCAGAGGATAATTTTCCTATAGCCCATTTATGTCTGTGGGGCTCAGCTGTGGAGGCTAAATAAATTTGGATAGAGAAGTTATTTTATGGAATAAAGAATCTTGCCTGGTTGAGTTTCTGCAGAAATGAGCCTGAGAGGGGCTAGGGCATCCTTTTCCGAAATGGTTCTATTTCTTTGTCACATCCTAGGAGCCTTCTAGTTTTTCCCTTAAGAGCCTTAAAACATGATTTTTTTTAAAAAAGTAATTTAAACTTTTTATTTTGTATTGAGGTATAGTCAATTAACAATGTTGTGATAGTTTCAGGTGAACAGCAAAGGGACTCAGCCATACACATATATGTATCCGTATCCATTCCCCCCATCCCCAAACTCCCCTCCCATCCAGGTTACCACATAACATTGAGCAGAGTTCCATGTGCTATACAGTAGGCCCTTGTTGGTTATCTATTTTAAATATAGAAGGGTATACATGTTCATCCCTAAGTGTCCCTTCCCCCTACAGCCATAAGTTCATTCTCTAAGTCTGTTAAAACATGATTTTTGAAGAAAAGCCCTTGCTTCCCAGCCAGTCTTATTAATTCTTTCTTGTGGGGAAAGAAGGCAACAAAAGTTGTGGTGGGTTGAATCATGTACCTCTGAAAGATAATGGCCACTTGGGACCTGTCAATATGACCTTATTTGGGGGGAAAAAAAGGTCTTTGGAGATGTAACTTAGTTAAGGAACTCGAGACGAGATCATTTTGGATTTGAGTGGACCTTACATTTAGTGTCCTTAGAAGAGAAGAGAAGGGGCGGAGACACTCGGGGGAGGTCATGTGGAGACAGAGGCAGCAACGGGAGCAACGCACACACAAGCCAAGAAACCGAGATTGCCAAAAACCATGGGAAGCCAGAGGAGAGTCATGGCGCGGTTCTCCCAAGTGCTTCCAGAAGGAATGAGCCCAGCTGAGAGGTTGATTTCAGACTTCTGCTTTCCTGAACTGTGAAAAAAAAAATCTATTATTTTAAGAAACCCACTCTGTGATAATTTCTTGCAGTAGTCGAATAAAAGGATACACAGCTGTTCCAATATGTCTTTTCAGCAGAGCCCTCACCCAGCTGGGTCTGCCCTCTTGTGCAGTTCTCTATCCAGTTCTCTTCAGGAGGGAGTTTGTGTAGTCAGTCGATTGGTAACATTTTTCTAAATATATTTGCTACAAAGATTTTTTTTTATTATTTTTTTAAATTTTATTTTATTTAACTTTACAATATTGTATTGGTTTTGCCATATATCAAAATGAATCTGCCACAGGTATACATATGTTCCCCATCCTGAACCCTCCTCCCTCCTTCCTCCCCATACCATCCCTCTGGTCGTCCCAGTGCACCAGCCCCAAGCATCCAGTATCGTGCATCAAACCAGGACTAGCGACTCGTTTCATATATGATATTATACATGTTTCAATGCCATTATCCCAAATCTTCCCACCCTCTCCCTCTCCCACAGAGTCCAAAAGACTGTTCTATACATCAGTGTCTCTTTTGCTGTCTCGTACACAGGGTTATTGTTACCATCTTTCTAAATTTCATATATATGCATTAGTATACTGTATTGGTGTTTTTCTTTCTGGCTTACTTCACTCTGTATAATAGGCTCCAGTTTCATCCACCTCATTAGAACTCATTCAAATGTATTCTTTTTAATGGCTGAGTAATTACTCCATTGTGTATATGTACCACAGCTTTCTTATCCATTCATCTGCTGATGGACATCTAGGTTGCTTCCATGTCCTGGCTATTATAAACAGTGCTGTGATGAACATTGGGGTACACATGTCTCTTTCCCTTCTGGTTTCCTCAGTGTGTATGCCCAGCAGTGGGATTGCTGGATCATAAGGCAGTTCTATTTCCAGTTTTTTAGGGAATCTCCACACTGTTCTCCAGAGTGGCTGTACTAGTTTGCATTCCCACCAACAGTGTAAGAGGGTTCCCTTTTCTCCACACCCTGTCCAACATTTATTGCTTGTAGACTTTTGGATCGTAGCCATTCTGACTGGTGTGAAATGGTACCTCATAGTGGTTTTGATTTGCATTTCTCTGATAATGAGTGATGTTGAGCATCTTTTCATGTGTTTGTTAGCCATCTGTATGTCTTCTTTGGAGAAATATCTATTTAGTTCTTTGGCCCATTTTTTGATTGGGTCATTTATTTTTCTGGAATTGAGCTGTAGGAGTTGCTTGTATATTTTTGAGATTAGTTGTTTGTCAGTTGCTTCATTTGCTATTATTTTCTCCCATTCTGAAGGCTGACTTTGCACCTTGCTAATAGTTTCCTTTGATGTGCAGAAGCTTTTAAGGTTAATTAGGTCCCACTTGTTTATTTTTGCTTTTATTTCCAATATTCTGGGAGGTGGGTCATAGAGGATCCTGCTGTGATGTATGTCAGAGAGTGTTTTGCCTATGTTCTCCTCTAGGAGTTTTATAGTTTCTGGTCTTACGTTTAGATCTTTAATCCATTTTGAGTTTATTTTTGTGTATGGTGTTAGTGCTCTAGTTTCATTCTTTTACAAGTGGTTGACCAATTTTCCCAGCACCACTTGTTAAAGAGATTGTCTTTAATCCATTGTATATTCTTGCCTCTTTTGTCAAAGATAAGGTGTCCATATGTGCGTGGATTTATCTCTGGGCTTTCTATTTTGTTCCATTGATCTATATTTCTGTCTTTGTGCCAGTACCATACTGTCTTGATGACTGTGGCTTTGTAGTAGAGCCTGAAGTCAGGCAGGTTGATTCCTCCAGTTCCATTCTTCTTTCTCAAGATAGCTTTGGCTATTCGAGGTTTTTTGTATTTCCATACAAATTGTGAAATTATTTGTTCTAGCTCTGTGAAGAATGCCGTTAGTAGCTTGATAGGGATTGCATTGAATCTATAAATTGCTTTGAGTAGTATACTCATTTTCACTATATTGATTCTTCCAATCCATGAACATGGTATATTTCTCCATCTATTAGTGTCCTCTTTGATTTCTTTCACCAGTGTTTTATAGTTTTCTATATATAGGTCTTTAGTTTCTTTAGGTAGATATATTCCTAAGTATTTTATTCTTTCCGTTGCAATGGTGAATGGAATTGTTTCCTTAATTTCTCTATTTTCTCATTATTAGTGTATAGGAATTTAAGGGATTTTTGTGTGTTGATTTTATATCCTGCAACTTTACTATATTCATTGATTAGTTCTAATAATTTTCTGGTGGTGTCTTTAGGGTTTTCTATGTAGAGGATCGTCATTCGCAAACAGTGAGAGTTTTACTTCTTTTCCAATTTGGATTCCTTTTATTTCGTTTTCTGCTCTGATTGCTGTGGCCAAAACTTCCAAAATTATGTTGAATAGTAATAGTGAAAGTGGGCACCCTTGTCTTATTCCTGACTTTAGAGGGAATGCTTTCAATTTTTCACCATTGAGGATAATGTTTGGGGTGGGTTTGTCATATATAGCTTTTATTATGTTGAGGTATGTTCCTTCCATTCCTGCTTTCTGGAGAGTTTTTTATCATAAATGGATGTTGAATTTTGTCAAAGGCTTTCTCTGCATCTATTGAGATAATCATATGGTTTTTATTTTTCAATATGTTAATGTGGTGTATTACATTGATTGATTTGCGGATATTGAAGAATCCTTGCATCCCTGGGATAAAGCCCACGTGGTCATGGTGTATGATCTTTTTAATGTGTTGTTGGATTCTGATTGCTAGAATTTTGTTAAGGATTTTTGCATCTATGTTCATCAGTGATATTGGCCTGTAGTTTTCTTTTTTTGTGGCATCTTTGTCAGGTTTTGGTATTAGGGTGATGGTGGCCTCATAGAATGAGTTTGGAAGTTTACCTTCCTCTGCAATTTTCTGGAAGAGTTTGAGTAGGATAGGTGTTAACTCTTCTCTAAATTTTTGGTAGAATTCAGCTGTGAAGCCATCTGGACCTGGGCTTTTGTTTGCTGGAAGATTTCTGATTACAGTTTCAATCTCCATGCTTGTGATGGGTCTGTTAAGATTTTTTATTTCTTCCTGGTCCAGTTTTGGAAAGTTGTACTTTTCTAAGAATTTGTCCATTTCTTCCACATTGTCCATTTTATTGGCATATAATTGCTGATAGTAGTCTCTTATGATCCTTTGTATTTCTGTGTTGTCTGTTGTGATCTCTCCATTTTCATTTCTAATTTTATTGATTTGATTTTTCTCCCTTCGTTTCTTGATGAGTCTGGCTAATGGTTTGTCAATTTTATTTATCCTTTCAAAGAACCAGCTTTTGGCTTTGTTGATTTTTGCTATGGTCTCTTTTGTTTCTTTTGCATTTATTTCTGCCCTAATTTTTAAGATTTCTTTCCTTCTACTAACCCTGGGGTTCTTCATTTCTTCCTTTTCTAGTTGCTTTAGGTGTAGAGTTAGGTTATTTATTTGACTTTTTTCTTGTTTCTTGATGTATGCCTGTATTGCTATGAACTTTCCCCTTAGGACTGCTTTTACAGTGTCCCACAGGTTTTGGGTTGTTGTGTTTTCATTTTCATTCGTTTCTATGCAAATTTTGATTTCTTTTTTTATTTCTTCTGTGACTTGTTGGTTATTCAGCAGTGTGTTGTTTAGCCTCCATATGTTGGAATTTTTAATAGTTTTTCTCCTGTAATTGAGATCTAATCTTACTGCATTGTGGTCAGAAAGGATGCTTGGAATGATTTCAATTTTTCTGAATTTACCAAGGCTAGATTTATGGCCCAGGATGTGATCTATCCTGGAGAAGGTTCCGTGTGCACTTGAGAAAAAGGTGAAATTCATTGTTTTGGGATGAAATGTCCTATAGATATCAATTAGGTCTAACTGGTCTATTGTATCATTTAAAGTTTGTGTTTCCTTGTAATTTTCTGTTTAGTTGATCTATCCATAGGTGTGAGTGGGGTATTAAAGTCTCCCACTATTATTGTGTTATTGTTAATTTCTCCTTTCATACTTGTTAGTATTTGTCTTATATATTGTGGTGCTCCTATGTTGGGTGCATATATATTTATAATTGTTATATCTTCTTCTTGGATTGATCCTTTGATCATTATGTAG
The DNA here is from genome assembly GCF_003369695.1 of Bos indicus x Bos taurus. Classification (NCBI taxonomy): domain Eukaryota; kingdom Metazoa; phylum Chordata; class Mammalia; order Artiodactyla; family Bovidae; genus Bos; species Bos indicus x Bos taurus. Next base: position 53,795,747 of record NC_040076.1, on the reverse strand, counting down.
TGACCTTCTTTGTCTCTTTTCATAGCCTTTGTTTTAAAGTCTATTTTATCTGATATGAGTATTGCTACTCCTGGTTTCTTTTGGTCCCTGTTTGCATAGAAAATCTTTTTCCAGCCCTTCACTTTCATTCTGTATGTGTCCCCTGTTCTGAGGTGGGTCTCTTGTAGACAACATATGTAGGGGTCTTGTTTTTGTATCCATTCAGCCAGTCTTTGTCTTTTGGTTGGGGCATTCAACCCATTTATGTTTAAGGTAATTACTGATAAGTATGATCCCATTGCCATTTACTTTATTGTTTTGGGTTTGAGTTTATACACCCTTTTTGTGTTTCCTGTCTAGAGAATAGCCTTTAGTATTTGTTGGAGAGCTGGTTTGGTGGTGCTGAATTCTCTCAGCTTTTGCTTGTCTGTAAAGCTTTTGATTTCTCCTTCATATTTGAATGAGATCCTTGCTGGGTACAATAATCTGGGCTGTAGGCTATTTTCTTTCATCACTTTAAGTATGTCTTGCCACTCCCTCCTGGCTTGAAGAGTTTCTATTGAAAGATCAGCTGTTATCCTTATGGGAATTCCCTTGTGTGTTATTTGTTGGTTTTCCCTTGCTGCTTTTAATATTTGTTCTTTGTGTTTGATCTTTGTTAATTTGATTAATATGTGTCTTGGGGTGTTTCGCCTTGGGTTTATCCTGTTTGGGACTCTCTGGGTTTCTTGGACTTGGGTGACTATTTCCTTCCCCATTTTAGAGAAATTTTCAACTATTATCTCCTCAAGTATTTCCTCATGGTCTTTCTTTTTGTCTTCTTCTTATGGGACCCCTGTGATTCGAATGTTGTAGCGTTCAATATTGTCCTGGAGGTCTCTGAGATTGTCCTCATTTCTTTTAATTCGTTTTTCTTTTTTCCTGTCTGATTCATTTATTTCTACCATTCTATCTTCTAATTCACTAATCCTATCTTCTGCCTTTGTTATTCTACTATTTGTTGCCTCCAGAGTGTTTTTGATCTCATTTATTGCATTATTCATTATATATTGACTCTTTTTTATTTCTTCTAGGTCCTTGTTAAAACTTTCTTGCATCTTTTCGGTCCTTGTCTCCAGGCTATTTATCTGTGATTCCATTTTGATTTCAAGATTTTAGATCAATTTCACTATCATTATTCAGAATTCTTTATCAGGTAGATTCCCTATCTCTTCCTCTTTTGTTTGGTTTGGTGGGCATTTATCCTGTTCCTTTACCTGCTGGGTATTCCTCTGTCTCTTCATCTTATTTAAATTGCTGAGTTTGGGGTGTCCTTTCTGTATTCTGGCAGTTTGTGGAGTTCTCTTTATTGTGGCGTTTCCTCACTGTGTGTGGGTTTGTACATGTGGCTTGTCAAGGTTTCTTGGTTAGGGAAGCTTGTGTTGGTGTTCTGGTGAGTGGAGCTGTATTTCTTCTCTCTGGAGTGCAATGAAGTGTCCAGTAATGAGTTATGAGATGTCTATGGTTTTGGGGTGACTTTGGGCAGCCTGTATATTGGAGCTCAGTGCTGTGTTCCTGTGTTGCTGGAGAATTTGCTTGGTATGTCTTGCCCTGGAACTTGTTGGCCCTTGTATGGTGCTTGGTTTCAGTGTAGGTATGGAGGCATTTGATGAGCTCCTGTCAATCAATGTTCCCTGGAGTCAGGGTTTGAACTTAAGCCTCCTGCTTCCAGTTATCGGTCTTATTTTTACAGTAGTCTCAAAACTTCTCCTTCTATACAGCACCACTGATAAAACATCTAGGTTAAATATGAAAAGTTTCTCTACTGTGAGGGTCACCTAGAGAGGTTCACAGCGTTACATGGAGAAGAGAAGAGGGAGGAGGGAGTTAGAGGTGACCCGAATGAGATGAGGTGGAATCAATAGAGGAGAGAGAGGGCTAACCAGTAATCACTTCCTTATGTGCACCCCACAACTGGACCGCTCAGAGATGTTCGTGGAGTTATACACAGAAGAGTGAGGAAGGAGACAGAGGTGGCCAGGAGGATAAAAGGAGGGAATGAAAAGGAGAGAGACAGATCCAGCCAATAATCAGTTCCCTAAGTGTACTCCACCGTCTGGAACACACAGAAATTCACAGAATTGGGTAGAGTAGAGAAGGGTTAGGGAGGAGACACAGGCGACCTGGTGGAAATAAAGGAGAGTCCGAAGAGGGAGAGAGCAGTCAAGCCAGTAATCTCGCTCCCTAGTAAAAAATGGGTACTGAAGATTGGGTTCTTAGAGGTACAAAGTTGGTAACAAATACCTAAAAGCAAAAATTAAAAATCTAGAGTTTGGAATTTCAAAAATACAATGTTAAAGAAAAGAAGAAGGAAAAGAAAGAGAGAAAAAGAAAAAGAAAAAAAAAGTCACAAAAATTATAAAGAAAATATAGGTACAAAATTGATAACAAATACCAAAAAGCAAAGGTTAAAAAATCTAGAGTAGAGTTTGGAATTTCAAAAATACAATATTAAAGAAAATAAGAAGAAAAAGAAAGAGAAAAAAACAGAAACAAAGTCACAAAAATTATAAAGAAGATATAGGTACAAAATTGATAACAAATACCAAAAAGCATAAATTAAAAATTTAGAGTAGAGTTTGGAATTTTAGGAATACAATGTTAAAGAAAAGATGAAGAGAAAGAAAGAGAGAAAAAAAATCACAAAAGTTATTTAAAAAATATAGGTACAAAATTGATAACAAATACCAAAAAGCTAAAATTAAAAATCTAGAGCAGAGTTTGGAATTTTAAAAATACAATGTTGAGGAAAAGAAGAAAAAAAAAAAAAAACAAGGTCACAAAAGTTATAAAAAATATATATATATGAAGTTTGCTTTTTTAAAGAAAAAAGGGTCTTTTTTTTTTTTTTTGCAAAGTAATAGTAGGTTATAAAAGTGAAAATTAAAGGAGTAATAGTGGACTTAAAAAAATTTTTTTAATTAAAAAAAAGAAAGAAAGAATGATCATAAAAATAGTAAAAATATATATAGGACTTTCTCTGATGTTGTTGTGGGTATTGTGGGTTCAGTTCATTTTTGGCTAGTTCCTTGTTCCGGCTTATATTTCTCAAGATCTATAGGCCCCTTCCTATGTAGTTGGCACTAACCACGGAGTTTTAATCTATTGTCTGTCGCTTCCAAGGCGGTTCCCTCTGTTATAGCTTCTTCTGTTTGCTGGTCTCTTCAGTGTCTGATTTCCGCCCTGATACAAAGGGGGCAGTGGTGGACACCTTTTTTTTTTTTTTTTTAAGGCTCACTTGTTTCAGTTGTGCTGTGGGGAGGGAGGGACGCTGCAAATAAATAAGACTGGCGCGTGCTCGAAGTGCCTCAGCCACACTGGGCCTGCCCCCGCTCACGGCACGTGTAGCCTCCCTGCCCACACTGCTCAGGCTCTAGATTGCTCCGCCAGGAACCATCTGCGGCCAGTCCTGGACTGCTTGCACCTCCCAGATCTAAGATGCTCAGGTTCAGGAACTCGGGTAGTCTTCAGAGGCACAGACTCGGATCTGTGCCTTCCCAGACCCTTCACAGACCCTTCCCAGATCTGAGCAGCTCAGACAAGAAAGACAAGACATATACTTGTCTTTCAATGATGAGGTGTTTGGCGAGCACGGTTGCTGCGACTTATCACCTCCCTGCTGCTTGGTTATCTGGGTGTACAACCGGCACACCTTCTCAGGCGGATATTGACTGTCCAGAACCCCAAGAAGTTTTAGTTAGCGAAGAAGCCTGCTTTCAGTTTTGTAGATAATGTCTCTCTGGGGCTGCGATTGTCCCTTTGCCGCTCTGGCTGCCTGTCACCGGAGGGGGACGGTCTGCAGCCGGCTATCTCTGTACAGTCCTTTGTTCCGTGCGCGGGCCTGGCGGTGTCTTAGGTTAGGGTTGGCTTTTCGCGTGGTAGATATCCCACAGTCTGGTTTGCTAGCCCAAATTATTTCGCTCAGGTAGCGCTCGGGGTATTCAGGCCAGATCCTTACTCTAAGCGATGCAGCCTGCGCCGTGCCTCCCTGCCCAGCCCCCGCTTGCTAATGGCGGATGCAGGCGTCTGCGCTGCTTCTCTGCTGGGGGAGTTACCGCAGGGCTCGTAATTTGTGGGCTTTAATTGTTTATTTATTTTTCCTCCCTGTTATGTTGCCCTCTGTGCCTCCAAGGCTCGGCACAGACTCGGCAGTGAGAATGTTTCCTGGTGTTTGGAAACTTCTCTCTTTTTAAGAGTCCCTTCCCGGGACGGAGCTCCGTCCCTTCCTCTTTTGTCTCTTTGTCTTTCATATTTTTTCCTACCTCCTTTTGAAGACAATGGGTTGCTTTTCTGGGTGCCTGATGTCCTCTGCCGGCATTCAGAAGTTGTTTTGTGGAATTTACTCTGCATTTAAATGTTCTTTTGATGAATTTGTGGGGGAGAAAGTGTTCTCCCCATCCTATTCCTCCACCATCTTAGCTCCTCCCACAAAAATACTTTATATTTTCTTAACCTTTTCTCCCAGTTTAACAGGTTTATTAATTTAACAGATGTCTGTTAGATGACTTCAACCAAGGAAAAAGCCAAATCTCAAGGAAGTTGCAGCAAGACACTGGAAGTCTAAAGTCATAGGAAGATCAGTGTCATTCAACTAATATTTACCTTGGATCTAAGATGAACCAGACACTATGGAAGATCAAGAGGTTGAGTCAGATGTTAGTCCTTGCCTTTAAGGATATTAAATCCTATAAAGGATAAAAGATGCAATCTTAAACGACCTGTAGGGAAGAAAGGAATTGATGTTATCAAAGCCGAATAAGGTCCCATGCTCCCTCTAGCAAGGTGCCAATTTCTGCTTTAGGATGGGCTCAGGGCTCACTAGAATGGAGTTTTCCATGCAGTTCTCTAAAGGTAAATTTAGACAAATATACATGGGAAGCAGGAAATAGGAGTCAGTTAATGAGTTAGTTGAAGTCCAAGATTGAATGAGGTCAAGCACATGAATCTTGACTTCAAAGTTGGAGACAAGATTTAGGCACCTATATCATTTAAGAGTGTTTTCACTTAAAAGTATAGGAACACAGAGTGGCTTAGCCAGTTATCATCTTTTGTAATCAGCAATCTACAATCTTACGTAATCAGCAATCTGCAGGTAAGTAGTTTCCAGTGAGGAGAAAGCAGCAGGTAAGGAACCATCTGGAAATTAACACCAGAAATCAGATTGGCCCACAAAACTGTGAGGAAAATAATTTTGTTTGTTTGTTTGTTTAAGCCACCTAGACTATGGGTTTTGTTATGGTAGCCCAAACTATTCCAGGAAGAAAATTTTTCTTAGAAACCTCCTTGTGAATTTTGCTTTAGATTTAGTTGCTGGTAAAAAGTCACATGGCCACCTCTAGCTTCATGAGAACTTGGGAAAGTATATGAAAAAAATGCAATGAGACCAGCACTGTTGGCTTCCATCAGTCACAGCTGACCATGTGTGACTGGATGCATCATCAACCCTAACAAGACAGATGTTCTGTTAACGGGAGGAGGGCAAAGGCTTCAGATGGGCAAATGACCTTTCTGCCATAGAGCCTGGGACAGTTAGAGAACTGTGCTCAGGAATTATATCCAAGTAGACATTACTCCCAATTCTATCAGTTGAATGTCTGCTGCTGCTGCTGCTAAGTCATTTCAGTCATGTCTGACTCTGTGCGACCCCATAGATGGCAGCCCACCAGGCTCCCCCGTCCCTGGGATTCTCCAGGCAAGAACACTGGAGTGGGTTGCCATTTCCTTCACCAATGCGTGAAAGTGAAAAGTGAAATTGAAGTCGCTCAGTCGTATCCGACTCTTAGCGACCCCATGGACTGCAGCCTACCAGGCTCCTCCGGCCATAGGATTTTCCAGGCAAGAGTACTGGAGTGGGGTGCCATTGCCTTCTCCAAGTTGAATGTCTACTTGGTTATAATTCCATTGCCCTCCTTCTCTGTCAATAGAATGTCTATTTTGTTAGAGATGACTTCAATACAGTTTCCGTGCTATAGCCAGTACATAACATGGAGCTGATCATTCCTACTTACCATCTTTTCCCATCATTTCTGAATAAGGCCCATTGCTCCTAATGTTCTAATTCAGTCTGTTTTCCTTGTCTCATATCCTATTCCATCACTCTGTCTAGCCATGCGAATGTGCTGACAGTTGCCTCAGTATATCCAGTATTCTCACATTGTATCCTTAGCTCAAGCAGTTCTCTCTCCACACTGAATGCAGTCATCCAGTTTCGTTAGTTGGTAGACATAGAAAAGCAAAATACAAACTATTTTCTTCAGGCATAGCAAGGCTTATCCTAGACAAACAGTGGTTTTCCTGTCTTTGCTTTGAGGTTTTAAATCAGTCTTATTTAATCCACACAACCTGCGCTGTAAGAATTATTGCAGACAAATTCCATTTAGCAGAGAGCTATTCCATTTCATGGAAAGGATAACTGAATCTGGACTATATGAGGGCTGTACAGCAAAGGGCCATAGGAATGTTTTTCCTTATCTCATCTACTGGCAATCACCATTTGCTTCTTTTCAAATCAGAAATTGTAACATATACTCACTCATACTTTCTGCAAACTACTATACAAACAACTGTTGGTCACTTCCCCTTAAGCTATTTAAATTGACCTTCATGTGTCACAGGGCCTCCATCAATCCCTGATTGACTTCCGGGTTCTACCATTACTTAGTTACTTCCATCAGTTTTTTTGACAGTGCTCATTTATCATAAAATGTGCATTTTCACATCTGTTGTGAACTCTGCCATAGCATCTTGCAACATCTACAACACTATCCATTTATTTGCTATTCATCAGCCATTAAGAGGTCACACTGATCAACAAAACATGAAATAATGGAAGAAAAAAGATCACATCAGAGTAAACAAATTGACTGGGAGCATATGATATTGCTTACTCTATATGTTGATTGATGGGTCACGAAAAAAATATACATTTTAACTGCTCAGTAGAGTAATAAAAAATCCATTCTTCTCTTAAAAAATATAAAACTATTTCTGAGACAGTCTAGAACAAGCTAGTACCATGTAGGTCAGAACTAAATGAGGAATGTTATGCTTACAGGAGATGTAAGTGAGGCAGCGATGGAGAAATGGCTCAAGGCCACTTTCCTAAGATTAGAGCCAAGACTGGAACTCAAGTCTGGTGGCTCAGATGGTAAAGAATCTGCTTGCAATGTGGGAGACCCAGAGTTTGATTCCTGGGTCAGGAAGATCCTCTAGAGAAGGGAATGACAATCCATTCCAGTATTCTTGCCTGGAGAATCTCATGGATAGAAGAGCCTGGTAGGCTACAGTCCATGGGGTTGCAAAGAGTCAGACATGACCAACTGACTAATTCTTTCACTTTCACTGCCTTGCTCTGTGGCAGATGTTCTTTTCACCATACCACTCTCTCTTTCTATAGCTCTTGACACATGCTGTTGTAATCATTCCTTTTTTTTTTTTTCTTCTAAATTGTCTCCCTCTTTAAAGTGGATTGAGGAAGAGAATGTTACGGCTGGTTTGATCTTCCATGCAGACCACTAACATTTTCTCTGTATCAACAATAAGGCTGTTTCTCTTACCATTCATGTATTCTTACCTGAGTACCAGTTTTTACCTTTTATGTGAGAAGGTTTGGGAATGTATATATACACAGATTTTATTCCAAATTCTGGAGGCTGGCTTGTTTCACACCTGTTTTTGTGTATCATGTCACTTGTCTTAAAGTCTCAACAGAAAATTTTAGCTTAACATTCTCTTATATGTTCAAAGCTTGGGTTGAATAAAATTATATCTTTATTTTTCAGTTCTATACATTGAAGTAACAAAATTTGAAGATTGATAAATTTTACATTCCCTTAAATTTTACCTTCTTCAGTTTATGGTGTGAATTTTATGAGTTGGAAAGAAAATACCCAGCATACATTAGAGTTCCTCTTAGATGGTTTTACACTTGATTTTGCTCATCAGGCAAACTTTTCTTCTTTAATTGAGCTCAGAGCCTGGCTGCAGTTTGCCCAGAGGCATGGGAAATTCAATTGCTCAGTCATTCCACACATTGAGTTTCTGATCTCAGTTTGATAGTTTTCTATTTGGGTGAGAAGGGACCCTCACATTACATCTTCTTCCAACCAAATATAAATATTTTATTTGAATAAGATTATGATTACTTTGTACAAACGTAGCTCATGAATGCGTTGGTGACTATGAATTTTAGATATTTGTGAGGCCTCCCTGTTGACAGGCTAAGTCACTGGTTGTTTTACTTTCTTGTACTCTAGAGTTTACAGTTTCCACAGTTTATCGTCACAAATTCTTATTAGCAATGATAGCAGCTTTCTTTTCCATTCATAGAGACACTCTAATATTTGCATTTTCTGTAATGAGAATTAGTGTTGCTTGGAAGAATTTTTGCCTTTGAGGAAAAGCTTTTAAGAGATTACCCATAGGCTAGAACTAACTGCAGAGAAAAAGAACTAGACCAAGACTCCAGAGACCTGGATTGAAGTTCAAGAATGCTTGAGAGAAACTCATAGTTTCCTAACTATGTTATTATCCTAATTTTTAATGTTATTTTTAATGGTTTTAAAATCTTTTTTTTTCTGCGTAAGTATATGCTCTTTTAGAGTGCCTCAAAATAACGTCTAATATTATTTATTATATAAATAGATAATCCCATAATTTGTTTAAGCTTTTACAGTTTTCAAGGAAGTTTAATATAACCTAGAAATATCAATTTTTTGCAAGATACGGTGTTTATAAATCACATCAATTTAGTCAAACACACTTTTTATTTAGAAAAAATCATCCAGCATTACAAAACGATAACATAAAAGATAGAAATTATCTGTAGGCATTGTATTAACCACTGTTTATAGTTTATTTATTTTTTTTTCCTTTATTTTATTTTTTAACTTTACAATATTGTATTGGTTTTGCCTGTTTATAGTTTAGTATACATTTCTCTGATACTTATTTTTCTAAACATTTACTTGTGATTTTTTTCTTTTTAAACAAGGATAGAACATCATCATCCATGCAGTTTTTTCATATATCGATAGCTCTTGAATAACCTCTTGTGTTTACATTATGTCAAATCTATTTCACCTTTTAAATTGCTACACAGTGTTCTAGAGTTCATTCAGCCAGTCAATTATTGATAGACATTTAGACTGCCCCCAATGTTTCTTTAATATGGTCAAAACTGCATAGATTTTTTTCACTTATGTTTGGAATTTCTGCAAGTACATCTGAAGGATAAATTTCTGTTTAGAATATCTGTGTTTTAGAATAAGAGCATTTGCAAATTTAAAAGGCATTCCCAAACTGTCTTCCAAAAAAGGTTATATCAGTTTCCACTCCCATCAATAGTGCATAATCAGAGTTTGACAAACTACTTATTTTCTTATCCTTTTTTCAACATGTGTAAAATGAGTTGGCTGGAGCAAATGCATTTATATTCTTGCCTGACTGTCTCTCACCATGGTTGGCAAACTCCTAAGGTCAGCCAGTATGGCTTGCTCAACTTTAATTACTTAGTGTATAGCACATTGCCTGGCACATGGTACATCAGTGATTAGAATGTGTAAGATAACAAAATACATACATATATATGTGTGTGTGTGTGTGTGTGTGTGTGTATGCTCTTTGCCGTCTGTTCTAATGAGGTAACTCTTGGTAGGCTCCTGGATGGGTGCTGGTCACCAGAAAGATGAAGCCATGATTAGAAACTTGGAACTTTTAACCCTACTCCCCATTCTCCAGAGAAAGGAGAGGAGCTGGAAATGAAGTTAATGATCCATCATGCCTTGGTGATGATGCTTCCATACAGATCCCTCAAGTGAGTCTGAAGAGCTTCTGGGTTGGTGATTGCTTAGAGGAGCTAGGACTGTAGTGCTCTGGGAGAAAGCATGGAAGAAGCTCTATGTCACTTCCCTACATGTCTCGTTCATCTGAATGTTCATCTGTGTCTTTTATCATATCCTTTTACAGTAAACCAGTAATCAGCAAGTATTCTGCTTTCCTTAATTCTGTGAGCTGCTCTATCAAATTAATTGAACCCAAGGTGAGGGTTTTGGGAATCTCTGATTTATAGCTAATGGCTCAGAAACACTGGTGACAAACTGGACTTACTATTGAAATTAGAGTGGGAGCAGTCTTGTGGGACCGAGCACTACTTAAGCTATGTATCTAAAGATACCTCAAGGTAGATAGTGTGAGAGTTGAGTTAAACTGGAGGACACCCAGCTGGTATCACAGAATTGCTCGGTATGGGAACAATTCCCACACATTTAGTGACCGGAAGTCTCAGAAGTGAAGTGTTCTGTGTGAGTGGTAAAGGGGATACTCACAAGAAAATGAGTTTTCCCTACTCAGGAAGGCTCTTGCATTCCTACAGCTCTTACGTAGTGTCTTTCAATTGGTGATGATAGTAGGTTGAAAATAAAACTGTCCCCTTTTATAAAGGTAGGCAAAAGATCAAGAAAATTTTAGTGTATCCCATCATGAGGAGAGCTAAATCAACTCCTAATTCTAGATGGTCTTAAAACTACTGCCTCCCTCTGATTAAATCTGAGACTATTGGATCAATTAAAGGAAATGTTTTCAGATGTATATTATAAAGTCTTAATAGGGCTTCCATTTTTCCCAGTGACAGTTTTAGATTTTTATATCTACTATTCTCTGTGTTAATGGTAATATTTTGGGTTTTCATGAGAATTTCTAACAGTATATGGCAGAAATACAAGCCTGCAATTACTATATGTATATTCATATTCATATTCATATTCAGCATAATGCGAATTAGGAAGCATAGGGCTTCCCTCATAGCTCAGTCAGTACAGAATCTGCCTGCAATACAGGAGACCGGGGTTAGATTCCTGGGTTGGGAAGATCCCCTGGAGAAGGAAATGGCACCCCACTCCAGTATTCTTGCCCGGAGAATCCCATGGACAGAGGAGCCTCGCAGGCTACAGTCCACGGGGTCGTAAGAGTCAGACATGACTTAGAAACTAAAGAGACAGAGAGAGAATGTGAATGCAAGAAGAGAATGTTATGTTGGAATTCCTAAATGGGATAAGCAATGGTGAAAAAAACGTATAACTTGGAGAGATATACAGAGTATTTTTCTTGGCCCTCAAAGGCAATGGAAAATGTGTGATACTGGGATCAGGTAGACTTGGTCCTACCAGGTATTATCTCTGAGTCAGAATACGTCTGTTTCCTCATCTATAAAATGGGGATAATTTATTACCTACATATGAGGATTATTAGAGATTATTCTGAAAATCAACCAATATTCATCTTTGAGGTGCCAGTCCTCCTCTGAAAAGTATTCTTGCCCCTCTTCTCCCATAAGATAAGGTAAAATTACCTTGTCTCTGGGCATCCCCCCAGCCCCACTCTACACCTGGACCCTCTACTATCATTGCATTTCTTATTGTATTGAAATTGAATCTACATATACCTGTCACTTGCCACTAGACTGTGATATCCTTACAACCTTTATGTCTTCAGCACTTAAATAGAGAACCTACTCATCAAAGAGTATGAGCTCAGTAGATATTAAATGAATAAATGACATATTTCAGGTGCTTGCTTGGCACTTAAAATATTTTGTTCTCGACTTCTTTTGTAAATTTGCGTCTCCAACATTTTTTATCAAGGAAAAGATTTATCTTTTGTTTATGATGCTTTAACTATTAAAATGCAAGATTAGTACTGTTTTTGGATCCATTCTAGGTAATTAGATACACTGTGAGACATGTGATTCATGGGAGGTTAAGATTTATCAAACTACATGAATAACAGGGTGACCTTTAATCATAGCCTATGCACATACATCCAGAAAAAATTAATTATTTGACCTCTTTGTCCATATTTTTTGTAAATATATAACTTGACAGTGCCAATTTATATCCTCAAAGCAATGTTTTGGAGACCTTTTTCCATTTGTCTCAACTGCCTTATTTCACTGTATTACAAATGCAGTGAAATGATGTTAATTCTGTGCTTAATCACGCTTAGCATAATATATATGCAGCCCAGTGTTTATCAGTTGGATATAACAAAAATGCTGTTGTTTCTTCCCACTCTCTTTCTGCTTATCATTTTTGATTTTTGAAAACATCTGGGGTTGTTCCATGTGAGTGGAAACAATTTCAAGGCCATGCAATATATGCTTCTCTCTCAACACCATCTTATATCAACTGTGATCTTTGCTTTTTAAAGTTTTCATGCAAACTTTTAACCCAATTTTTGCTATCCTTTCAGATCAGAAGAAATCTATTAAATTAAAAAATGTTCACATTTGAATTTTTCAAAGGCTTACATATTTCATCCATTGAAACAAGAACTTCCATATCTCAAAATTGACTATTAAAGTCTGTCTGGCATGTGTTGATTCATGTTGACGTAAAAGATCATCTTAATATGATGACTGGGTTTTTATGGCTTCAGTTCAGTTCAGTCACTCAGTCATGTCCGACTCTTTGTGACCCCATGAACTGCAGCATGCCAGGCCTCTCTGTCCATCTCCAACTCCCGGAGTCCACCCAAACCCATGTCCATTGTGTTGGTGATGCCATCCAACCATTTCATCCTCTGTCATCCCCTTCTCCTCCTGCCCTCAATCTTTCCCAGCATCAGGGTCTTTCCAAATGAGCCAGCTCTCTGCACCAGGTGGCCAAATTATTGCAGTTTCAGCTCCAACATCAGTCCCTCCAATGAACACCCAGGACTGATCTCCTTTAGGATGGACTGGTTGGATCTCCTTGCAGTCCAAGGGACTCTCAAGAGTCTTCTCCAACACCACAGTTCAAAAGCATCAATTCTTCGGCGCTCAGCTTTCTTTATAGTCCAACTATCACATCCGTACATGACTACTGGAAAAACCACAGCTTTTGACTAGATAGGTCTTTGTTGGCAAAGTAATGTCTCTGCTTTTTAATATGCTGACTAAGTTGGTCATAACTTTCCTTCCAAGGAGTAAGGGTCTTTTAATTTCATGGCTGCAATCACCATCTGCAGTGCTTTTAGAGCCCAGAAAAATAAAGTCAGCCACTGTTTCCACTGTTTCCCCATCTCTTTGCCATGAAGTAATGGGACCAGATGCCATGATCTTAGTTTTCTGAATGTTGAGCTTTAAGCCAACTTTTTCACTCTCCTCTTTCACTTTCATCAAGAGGCTCTTTAGTTCTTCTTCACTTTATGCCATAAGGGTGGTGTCATCTGCATATCTGAGGTTATTGATATTTTCCCCAGTAATCTTGATTCCAGTTTGTGCTTCTTCCAGTCCAGCGTTTCTCATGATGTACTCTGCATATAAGTTAAATAAGCAGGATGACAATATACAGCCTTGACGTACTCCTTTTCCTATTTGGAACCAGTCTGTTGTTCCGTGTCCAGTTCTAACTGTTGCTTCTTGACCTGTATATAGGTTTCTCAAGAGGTGGGTCAGATGGTCTGGTATTCCCATCTCTTTCAGAATTTTCCAAAGTTTATTGTGATCCACACAGTCAAAGGCTTTGGCATAGTCAATAAAGCAGAAATAGATGTTCTTCTGGAATTCTATTGCTTTTTCGATGATCCAGTGGATGTTGGCAATTTGATCTTTGGTTCCTCTGCCTTTTCTAAAACCAGATTGAATATCTGGAAGTTCACAGTTCATGTATTGCTGAAGCCTGGGTTGGAGAATTTTGAGCATTACTTTACTAGCATGTGAGATGAGTGCAATTGTGTGGTGGTTTGAGCATTCTTTGGTATTGCCTTTCTTTGGGATTGGAATGAAAACTGACCTTTTCCAGTCCTGTGGCCACTGCTGAGTTTTCCAAATTTGCTGACATATTGAGTGCAGCACTTTCACAGCATCATCTTTGAGGATTTGAAATAGCTCAACTGGAATTCCATCACCTCCACAGCTTTGTTCATAGTGATGCTTCCTAAGGCCCACCTGATCACATTCCAGGATTCTCATGTTTCTAACTGTTATTAATATATGTAACTTAGGAGTTGGATAGTGAGTAGCTTTTGGATAGTATTTATTTTAAAAGGATCCTTTCAGGTAGTTTGTCCATTAGAGATGAGTTTACTTAAAAAAAAAAAAAAGGAAAGTTCCTTTGAATTTTTTTCAGTGCAAGGTCAAAACTTCAATTAGAACATCAGTGTAATTATTGAAAATCATTGTAGTTGATGTGGTTTTTCCTGAACATTCTAAGATTAAAATTCATGAAAAATATTCTTGGTGGCAGTCAATATTTGTTAAAGATTAGCATATATTTTTATTTTTGGGCCCACCATGTGGCATGTGGTATCCTCATTCCCCGATCAGGGATTGAACCTGTGCTCCCTGCAGGGGAAAGAGTGGAGTCTTAACCACTGGATTTCCAAGGAATTCCCAAATTAACATCATATTTGAGAGTAGTTTTATAAGTAAAACTTAGGTCATTAGAAAACATATGAGACATGCTTTAATAATAATAGCCATACTTATTGAACAACTGTTCTGTGTCAAGTGTTTTTCATAAATTATATATTATTATCTCATTTATTCCTCAGAGCAATCCCTTTCAAGGGTGAGAACCAGAAAGTTAAGGATTTTGTTCAGATTTGGTAAGTGGAAGATGCAGGATCAGAAGCCCTGCTTGCATGTGCTGAATTGTTGCTCTGTATGTTGATATTGTTCATTTTCCCTCACTCATCCTGCCACCAGGGGGACCCAGGTGATAGAGAGCCAAATGAAAGCTCCAGCCAAGGGCCTACTCTATTCTGAACATTGTGTGTGTGTACTCAGTCAATCCAACTCTTTGAGACCCCAAAGTGCAGCCCACCAGGCTCCTCTGTCCATGAACTTTTTCCAAACAAGAATACTGGAGTGAGTTGCTGTTTCCTATTCCAGGGGGTCTTTCTGACCCAGGAATTGAACCCTGCATCTCCTGCATTGGCAGGCAGATTCTTTACCACTGAGCCACCTGGGAAGCTATTGCTGATACCCTAAATCTTTTCTATCTTTCCTTCTCAGTAAACTTAACACATCCAGAAAGGAATTTTTAGGCTCACTTTTCTTCTTCCTTATAAGTCTTTTTTTTTTGTTCTAGCAAATTCTAAATGCTAGAGAGCCTCTTCCTTTAGTATAGGTTGCTCAAGGTGGTAACATCAACTAGTGCCATGATTTCTTCCTTTTCTTTCTTTCCTTCTGATCCTCTGTCTTTGTCAACACTAACTGGCATGTAATAAGTGCTTAATAAATGGCAGCCATTGTGCATTGGTAAAGATTCCTTCTGCCAATGCAGGACATGCAGGAGACTTGGGTTTGATCCCTGGATTGGGAAGATCCCCTAGAGTAGGAAATGACAACCCACTGCAGTATTCCTGCCTGGAAAATCCCATGGACAGAGAAACCTGGTGGGCTACAGTCAATGAAGTCACAGAATCAGACACGACTGAGCTACTGAGCATCTTGCTACTTTCCAGGTTCTGGGGCTCCGCCCTGAAGGGATTTTTGGTACTAACAATAATCACAGCCAATATTTACTACACACTATGTACTAGAATCTCTTTCAAGCACTTTAAATGCATATGCTGTTATTATGTCTGTCTTTATCAAGCAAGGAAAAGGTGAAGCTCAGCGAGTACATTACCTAAGATAACACTGATAACTAGTTGGCAGCGATAGTTCTGGAGCTCAAGTTTTCTGACTTCCAGTCCTCTACTGACTCACATGATGGTTGTAGAAATGTGTTGCTCAAATTTCCTTCAAGAGAATCTGCTGTGAGAACCATAGTTGATGACAGACTCCAGCTTCCAAACCCTATAAAACCCCCATGGTATTCATACCAAACCATGCTTCCTTCCCCTGGACTGCACTCAGACACTGATTGAGTAGGGATCATAATACTGGCTTATTCCAAAAATGGAAAAATAATTCAACATCAGCAACTCTGTTAATATAATTCACCTAGAGGAAAACAAATAAATCACATAATCATACCAATCAAGGGTTGGGAAAAAAAACTCAATAAACTGTGAACTATATGGTAACATTTTAAACTAATAATTACCATCTAAATGTTAATATCATGTGTTAATGAAAACACAATGAGAAGATCCCCATAATGTCAAGAATAAAACCAGAGCATCACTACTTTTTACTTGAAAAACTTGCTCCACGTTTTTTATTTCAAGCAAGGACACTTGCTCCTTGGAAGAAAAGCTATAACAAACCTAGACAGTGTATTAAAAAGCAGAGACATTACTTTGCCAATAGGTCCATATAGTCACAGCTATGGTTTTTCCAGTAGTCCTATGTGGATGTGAGAGTTCGGCCATAAAGAAAGCTGAGCGCTGAAGAATTGATGCTTTTAAACTGTGGTATAAGAAAAGACTCTTGAGAGTCCCTTGGACTGCAAGGAGATCAAACCGGTCAATCCTAAAGGAAATAAATCCTGAATATTCATTGGAGGAACTAACGCTGAGGCTGAAACTCCAGTACTTTGGCCACCTGATGTGAAGAGCCAACTCACTGGAAAAGACCCTGATGCTGGGAAAGATTGAAGGCAGGAGGATAAGGGAGTGACAGAGGACGAGATGGTTGGATGGACTCACTGACTCAATGGACACGAGTTTGAGAAAGCTCTGGGAAATGGTGAAGGACAGGGAATTCTGGTGTGCTGCAGTCCATGGGGTCACAAAGAGTTGGACACAACTGAGCGACTAAACAACAACAATTGAAATATAGTTGATAGAGAGTAATATTTTAGTTTCAGGTGTACTACATTGTGATTTGACATTTGCATATGTTATGAAATGATCATGATGACAAATCTAGTAACCATCTGATCCTATACAAAATAATTAAGATATTATTGACCAATTCTTTATGATATATATTACATCCTCATGGGTTATTTATTTTATAAATGGGGGTTTGTGCCTATTAATCTCTTTTACTTATTTTGTCTCCCACCTTCTAGCAACCACGAGTTTGTTCTGAGTCTGTTTTTATTTTCTCTTATTTGTGTTTTTTTGTGTTTTAGCTTCCACATTTAAGTCAAGTCATCCAGTGTCTGTCTTTTTCTATCTGACTTATTTCACTTAACATAATATTCTTTAGATCCATTCATGTTGTCACAAATGGCAAATTTCATTGTTTTTTTATGAGAGAGTAATATTCCATTTTGTGTGTGTGTGTGTGTATGTATGCATGCCACATTTTCTTTATTCATTCAGCTATTGATGGACATTTAGTTTCCATGTCTTGTCTATTTAATGCTATGGTGAACAATAGGGTGAATATATCTTTTTAAATTAGTGATTTTGTTTTCTTTGGGTAAATACCCAGATGTGAAGTTGACGGATTATATGGGAGTTCTATTTTTAATTTTTTGACGAGACTCCATACTGTTCTCCACCAATTTATGATCCCGCAAACAAGGGTTCCCTCTTTGCCACATCCTCACCAGCACTTGTTTCTTCTTTTTTTGATCGTTGCCATTTTTATAGGTGTGATGTGGTAGCTCACTGTAGTTTTGACTTGCATTTCCCTGATGATTAGTGATGTTAAGTATTTTTTCAGATGTCTGTAGGCCATCTGTACAAAAATCTCTGTTCAGTGCCTCTGCCCATTTTTTAATTGAGTTTGTTTTTTTGATATTGAGTTGCATGAGTTCTCTATATATTTTAGATATCAACCTCATTGCATATATCTGATATTACAAATATCTTCTCTCATTCAGTAGGCTGACTTTTGTTTTCTTGATAGTTTCCTTTGCTGTGCAAAGCTGTTTAGTTGATATAGTCCCATTTTTTATTTTTGCTTTTGTGTCCTGTGGCTGAGGAGATAAAATACAGAATGTATCACAAATTTCTGTGCCATCCTTACTCAGAGGCCACGCTAATCCTCTTGGTATTGCTCCAGTTTTAGCACATGTGTTGCCCACACAAGCCCTCACTACTGATTTTTTTAACATGGTTCTGAAGGTACATGCGAGTACAATTAGAGAGGAGATTATGAGGTGTATATTATATATACATATATGAAAAAGGTTGTAATATTTGCAAATTTTAAACTTGCTTACATGAATACACAAAAGAATTTTTAGATGGCTGAGTATAATAATAGTAAAGAGCAAACAACTTTTATAAGTACAGACAATAACCAATTGGAAATTATAATGAAACAAAATACCACATTTACAATAGAAAAAAAATAAATTTAACAAGAAATATGCAAAATCAGTACAAATTAGGAAAACATACATTTTCTTTAATATGAAAATTCAATATTATAAAGATGTCAGCTCTTCCTAATGTAAGTAATAAACTTAATTCTATATCAATAACCAGGGTAGAGTGTTACTTATTTGTTCATTTTCTTGAACTGGAAAAACTAATTCACATGGAAAATAGGGAAAATGTTCAAGAAAATTCTGGTCTAAGAAGAGTAACAAGTTACAGTCTCTCCCATATTTTAAAATATCGAGTTGCCTGGACTCGGCATTGAAGACCAAGCAAATAGAGTTACAGTCATGAACTGTGGTGTTGGAGAAGACTCTTGAGAGTCCCTTGGACTGCAAGGAGATCCAACCAGTCCATCCTAAAGGAGATCAGTCCTGGGTGTTCTTTGGAAGGATTGATGCTAAAGCTGAAACTCCAGTACTTTGGCCACCTCATGAGAAGAGTTGACTCATTGGAAAAGACTCTGATGCTGGGAGGAATTGGGGGCAGGAGGAGAAGGGGACGACAGAGGATGAGATGGCTGGATGGCATCACTGACTTGATGGACGTGAGTTTGGGTGAACTCCGGGTGTTGGTGATGGACAGGGAGGCCTGGCGTGCTGCAATTCATGAGGTCGCAAAGAGTCGGACACGACTGAGCTACTGAACTGAACTGAATGTAATAATAATGTATGACTAGACATGCAGATAAATAGACATACAGATAACAGACAAGAAAGTCTGTTAAGTAGATATGTGTTGGATATTAGTGTGTGGCAAGAATGGCATAACAAACCAGTAGGTGAGTGATGAATTATTTAAGAAGCAACAGTTAGAACACTGTATGGAACAACTGATTGTTTCAGGATTGAGAAAGGATTACAATGGGGCTGTCTACTGTCACTGTTTAATCTATACACTGAGCACATCATGAGAAATGCTGGACTGGCTGAGTTACAAGTTGCAATCAAGATAGACAGCAGAAACATCAACAACCTCAGATATGTGGATGATACCACCCTAATGGCAGAAAGCGAAGAGGAGCTCCCTATCCATCACCAACTCCCGGAGTTCACCCAAACTCATGTCCATCGAGTCAGTGATGCCATCCTGCCATCTCATCCTCTGTCGTCCCCTTCTCCTCCTGCCCCCAATTCCTCCCAGCATCAGAGTCTTTTCCAATGAGTCAACTCTTCGCATCCTCTTCATGAGGATGAAGGAGGAGAGTGAAAGAGCCAGCTTAAAACTAAATATTGAGAAAACTAAGATCATGGCGTCTGGCTCCATTACTTTATGGCAATTAGAGGGAGAAAGGTGGAAGTAGTGACGGATTTCTGCTTCTTGGGCTCTAAAATCACTGCAGATGGTGGCTGCAGCCATGTAATCAGAAGATGTTTGCTTCTTGGCAGGAAAGCTATGACAAACCTAGATAGTGTGTTAAAAAGCAGAGACATTACTGCCAACAAAGATCCATATACTCAAAGCAATGGTCTTCCCAGTGGTCACGTAAGGCTGTGTGGGCTGGACCATAAAGAAGGCAGAACATGGAAGAATTGATGCCTTTGAACTGTGGTGCTGGAGAAGGCTCCTGAGAGTTGCTTGGACAGCAAGGAGATCAAACCAATCAAAATTAAGGGAAATCAACTCTGAAAACTTGTTGGAAGGACTGATGCTAATACTGAAACTCCAGTATTTTGGTCATCTGATGCGAACAGCTGACTCATTGCAAAAGTCCCTGATGCTGGGAAAGATTGAGGCCAGAAGGAGAAGAGCATGTCAGAGGATGAGATGGCTGGATGACATTACCAATACAATGGACATGAACTTGGGCAAACTTCAAGAGATGGTGAGGGACAGAGAGGTCTGGTGTGCTGCAGTCCATGGGGTCACAAAGAGTCAGACACTACTGGGTGACTGAACAACAACAACATTGGAACAACTGGATAGTAATCTGGAAAATAAAAATATTTTGGGGCTCTTACCTCATTTCTTATCCCCAGATTCCAAATATTTAAAATATTTAAATAGAAAAATATAAGTATACTATGGAAATACTTTGTATGTATACACACAGGTGTGTGTGTGTATGTATGTAAAATGTTTCAAGGTTCAGAAGACATTCCTAGGGTTAATCCAAAACTAAGAAATATTAAGTTAAAAGATAGAATAAATTGACCATATAAAACTAAAATAAAATTATCTTGTCATTAAAATCCATTTAAAAATGCAAATGACAAGCCAGGGGAAAATATTTTCTCTGCAATTGATGACATAGACCAAAGGCTATGTTTCTTAGCATATATAAATAAATATATAAGAAAAAGGCCAATAATCCTACAAGAAATGGACAAAGGATAAAATGGTTGGTATCAAAGGAAATGTAAATGGGTCTTAAAATATGAAAAGTTATTCATTTAATACATAACAGGAAAAAACATTAATTTAAAAATTAAAACTACAATGAAATGCCATTTTCCTTTGTTAATTTGGCGAGGATAAAAGAATTTTTATAGCATACTATATTGAAAAGGGTGTGAGAAAATAGGTATTTAATACACTACTATTAGGTATGTAATTTGGTATAAACTCTATAAAAAACTATTTAACAATATCAAGATTGCAAATCCATATGGTCTTTGATCCTGCAATACTGCTCTGAGAATTTATCCACAGATATGCTTGTCACATCTTAAATGACAAACATACAAGGATATTCCTTATAGGGTTGTTTGAAATAACAAAAAGATTGGAAGCAGAGTAAATATCTATGTTAGGACACAGGTTAAGTAAATTATGTGCCTGTATGGCATGGGATTCTATGAAACCTTTTTAAAAATGGAGCTATTTATTTGTATTTATTTTGGACAATTTCCAGTATAAAATATATATATGTTAAAAGATTAAAGTGAAGAATACAGTATACATTTTTGTTGTTTTATACTTGTATGTTCTCATATGCATTGTATACCTGTAAAGTGATCAATTTACCTCCAGGGAATGAAACTGGGAAACTAAGGGGCAGGAAAGATGAAATATGGTAAATTTTTAATCTACAAATTTTCATTTTTTGCTGTGTGAGGTATTACATACATGTAATAGTGATAACACTAAGCACGCTCTTCAATTCACTTGATATTTTCTAGGTACCAAGACTTTCTGGATAGAGAATGAAATGTTCAGTTTACATATGGAACAAGCCTCTTGTCAAAGACTGAGTTTGCTGACTGGCTACTGCTCTAGTCTGTTTTTGAAGCAAGGAATTCATGCCTGTACTTACAGGGCTTTGGTGCCTTGACCTATGTTTTGAGCCAGAGATGAAAACCCAGAGAGAGAAATAGACGGGTGAGACTAGGAATTACAGTGAGCGGGGTGGACAGACTTTGGGATAAGGAAGTAAAACTTGCCAGCAACTTTCACCCCTTTTATTAAGGTATTTATCTTAGATGGATATCTGCTTTGTACTCTGCGAAAGTAGAAAATCATGCCATGAAGTTAACCAGAGCCTGGAATTCTTTCTAGGGTAGCAAAATGGCTAAGAAAACACAGCAGTAATTTAATGTTTATAAAGAATGGTCTGAAAGAACTACAGTATATCAAAAGCAAATAACTGCAGAGGAAATTGGCATATTTTAATTCGGTTCAGACTATATTTTACATGTTCTGGCTGTACTGTAATGTACTAGTTTGCATGTAGAGCTTAAATGTATAATTAATACAGCTTTGAAGCTAGTTCTATCCACATAATTAAAATTTATCATGGAATTAGCTTTCATATAGAGACTTTTTAACATGTTATAGTCAATGCTATAAATTAGATCTTCTCTGATGAGCTCTAAGTAAAGAACTATAATTTATCTCAATGGTATTTTATTAGAGACGTCTTAATTGCTGTGGCAGGTGAAAAGCACCATCCAGTATCTTGGCTAAACATTTCAGTTAATGAAATCATTTTTCCTCTTAGCACTATTGGTTTAAAGAATATTCTGTTTTATTGAAGATGAACTAAAAGTCTTTTATTTTATATGCATGATTCAGCCTCACAATGAATGCCAGGCAAATCTACTTTATGGGACATTTACTCAATAAAAGAAAAAAGGAATCCTTTAACATTAGTGAAGGAAATGATAGACTATCCATTGTGAGATGTTAAAAGGAAGAAATCTCAAATTTCCCCTCCAGTGATCTAAAAGTAAAAATCTGGGAAATGATTGCTGATGAATGGATTATGTGTGTGGCATTTTTTATTACTTTTCAATTATTTGTATTATTTCCCTGTATATTTTTTTAATCAAAATTACAGAAATAAACACTTTAAATTTTTCTAATAATTCTTTCTATAAAAGATAGCTATTATTACTAGTTTGGCATACATTCTTCCAGAAATTTTCCACACAAAGTATTTTTTTTCCTTCTTAAAACTCTGGCTCTGTTGCCAACAATGTCTGAATTCTTCCGGCTCTGCCTGCTTCATTTGAGCAAATTTGCCCACCCCATGCAGCTTCAATCACTTTGTTGGAATGACGTATTATGTAACTATAGCCAACGTTCCCAGTTTCTGGGCCTAAGGACAGATTTTGTGCCAGTGCATCTGTGCCTAAGAGCAGATTTTAGATTGTGTGCCTGTGCCCAAGTAAGGACTAGGTGCCAACTTGTTCAAAGCTTAGTGGACTACAGATCCTCACATGTAGTGAGGGTGCCGCTGGTGGCTCCATTTCTTTAACCCCAGACACGTGCGTCTGGTGGAGCACAGTGCTGGAGGACAGTGTCTTTGTCATGCTTCCTCACGTTTTGTGCTGTGGATTAAGCAAGGTCTCTTATTGCAATTTCGCCCTTGTCAAAATGATTACCAAGTTTATTCCATCTTGGGTTGTATGTTTCCTAGCTTCTAATGGATGATTTTTATGGTTTAATGTTTGAGCACTAATACAGTAAACACTAGTGAGAATCTTTTAAAAAAGCCTTAGAAAACAATTTTGTTCAATATGATAGGTTATTTGAAATAATATCCACTATTTAAAGAGGCACTGAAATTAACAGTCTCAGTGCCATGCTGCATTTAGTGTGTGATTGAATTTTAACGTGTCAAATATATTTACTAAAGCCTAATACAAAATTCCATGGATGCTAGAATATTAATTCTCAGAAACCGTGGGTCAGAATGCATCACAAGCTGTTAAATGTCTTATTGAATTTTGTCAACTTGCCTACCCTCCTTAATATGCCACTTTCAGAGTAGCAAAACAGAAAGTGTACATACTTAGGAAGGCCAAATCTGTGCTTTCAAGTTATTTCTTAAAGCTGTCGTGAGGTTTCTTCTTCAGACAGAATTGGGTCAGAAGATTTAAAATACCAGATTTTCCTATTTTAATGTTGGAAATATCTCCTGTGTCTTAGACCATGTGAATTTTGTGTATATGTCAATATGTTTAAGGAGAAGGCAATGGCAACCCACTCCAGTACTCTTGCCTGGAAAATCCCATGGATAGAGGAGCCTGGTAGGCTGCAGTCCATGGGGTCACTAAGAGTCGGACACGACTGAGCGACTTCACTTTCACTTTTCACTTTCATGTATTGGAGAAGGAAATGGCAACCCACTCCAGTGTTCTTGCCTGGAGAATCCCAGGGACGGGGGAGCCTGGTGGGCTGCCGTCTATGGGGTCGCACAGTGTTGGACACGACTGAAGCAACTTAGCAGCAGCAGCAGCAGCAATATGTTTAGAAAATTTATATATACTGTCACTTATTGAAAACTTAGTTTGTAATAAGTATTCATGTGGATCATAGTATGACCTATAAATACCTTTCAGTCTTACCAGTGTATATAAAGTACTGATGAATTTCATATTGAGATCAAGCACCTCCATTTTCTTATAAAGTAGACAATGAAATATTACTCAGTTTTTCCAAACAGAATGAAGACAGGAAGATGACATTGTACTGAATGCCTGATAATCCCTCAATAGCACTTTAAAGACTAAACTTGATAGGAAACTTCCAGAAGCAGTGTTCAGACTTATAAGTAGTTTGTCTGATGAGACTTTCAAGGGTCTTGAAATTTAGAGCTTGAATGAACTTAAATATTATTGTCCTCATTTTATCTTTTGGGAAGCAAAAGACCAGATTCACTGCACATTCATCCATTCCATTATCATTCACTAAAAACAGTCTACAGGCTTGACTATTAGATCCCATGATCAAAAGTGAATAAGTTGTGGCTCAGTGAAGTGTCCAGAATTTCAGAGTTGTTTCTTTCAGTGGGAGAGAGAGTGAAAGAAGCACTGGGTCTATTGTCACTGAATTAGGCTGACCGTTCATTCCACTTAAGGGTGGAATCCATAATTCCATTAATTTTTTAATTTTTTGATCCTTCTTTGACCATTAATTTTTGGACCCTTCTACTATTTTTCATGGAGAAGGCAATGGCAACCCACTCCAGTACTCTTGCTTGGAAAATCCCTGGACGGGGGAGCCTGGTAGGCTGCAGTCCATGGGGTCGCTAAGAGTCGGACATGACTAAGTGACTTCACTTTCGCTCAGACATAGGAGAAGCCAGAGTAAAGAAAACAGGCTTCTGTTCTCACTCAGTTTACAGTCTAACTAAGATAGTCAAAAAGGATGCAAACAAACATACAAATAAAAAAATTACAAATTGTGATAACAAACAGGGCAAAGTGATAGAAAACCAGAGAGAAGAGTCTAATTACAGGATTTCTTTGAGAGGATGCTGCTGAAGACTGCTGAGACCAGCTGATGGAAAGGATCAAGCCACAGCTGGATTGTGATCTGATGTCAAGGTGTGGTTACAAAATATATAGTGACCAGAGCAGGCAGGGCCCAAAAACCTATGACATGGAATTGAAATTATATTTGAAGAGCAATGGGAAACTATCGAGGGAGTAACATTTTGTGTTTTTTAAAGGACATTCTGCCTGTTGAGTGGAGAATGTGTTAGAAGGGAGTAAGCATAGTGTGAAACATACAGTAAGGAGTTTTCTCAGAATAGTTGGGCTGACATGACTAAAGTGGATAATACTGGCAGTGGTAAAGAACAGAGCAAGGATTGAATTATTTGGGGAGTTCAATCCAGGACTTAAATCCAGGACTTGTTTCTGGCTTAAGTATGGGAAATGAGGGAAGTTTTCAAGGATGAAATCCAGCTTTCTGACTTTGAAACCAAATGAATGACAATGGCAATGCATTTACTGATATGTGGAAAACTGGGCATGGATGGGGGCAGATAAGGATCTTTAGAGGTCTCATATTTAAAAAAATAATGAAATCCTTCTTTAAGCATAATACAAAACAAAAACAACACTAAGTTATTGCATAAATGAAAGATGCCTAATTAAGCCTCAACCCTGATGACTACCTGTATGGTTTTATTTTAATATATTAAATATTGATTTTGTTCCTTAAAAAAATGGGGAGTTTCCCACATTTTGTTGGTGCTTTGTTTGCAAGCTTAGTTTCTCATTCAATTACCAAGCCCTGGGAAAAGTCATGAGTTTTATTTTGGTATATTGAAATGCACGTAAAATTGCTAAGAGATGTCAAGCAGGTAGTTGGATGTACAACTGTGGGGGTCAGAGTGTGAAACAGATACAGAAATTTGGGAGTTGTCAGCATCAGTTCAGTTCAGTTCAGTCCCTCAGTCATGTCTGACTCTTTGCGACCCATGAATCACAGCACGCCAGGCCTCCCTGTCCATCACCAACCCCCAGAGTTCACTCAGACTCAGGTCCATCGAGTCAGTGATGCCATCCAGCCACCTCATCCTCTGTCGTCCCCTTCTCCTCCTGCCCCCAATCCCTCCCAGCAGATGGTTTTAAAAGCTATGGAAATAAATGAGATCACCCAAAGAAAATGCATAGGGAGAAAAATGATACAGGTGAATTTGTAACATTTAGATGAGGAGCAAGCAAAAGAGACTGAAGTAAAGTAGCCAGACTAAAAGATGATGTCAGGGAAGCTAAGAGGAGAGTAGTTCAAGAATGAGACAGTATACAATGGTGTCAGTGCTTCTGCGTGGTCAAGTAAGATGATATCAGAGGACTGGATGTTTTTGGCAACCTTAGCGTGAAGGATTTTTAGGTTATTATTGAGAGTGAAGTAGATTGAGAAGGTAATGGAAGGTGAAGAAGCAGAAATGATGTGTGTAGAGAGTTTCTTTAATGTTTTACTGTAAGGGAGAAAAAAGAATTGTTACAGTAACTGGAGGGAATTGTAAGGTCAAGAATGTTTTATTTGGTTTTGCCTTTTTAACCAACCCTCCTGAGTAGATCCTCAGCAAGGGTCCTTTTGCCCATTTAAGTCAACAGAATAAGATTGAGTTGCTCAGAAGCAAAAGGAAAGCTTTGCTCTTGGATCAGAAGATGGAGAGATATGATCTAGTGCTTTTCCCAACAGGCTGTGGATGGGGCTGCCTCAAGGCAGAGAGCGGTTCACACGAGTAGTCAAAGGAATCCATTACCCCAGGTTGTCTCTAGGAGGTTTGGGCTCTATAGCCTCCTCCACTCGAGTGTGGTATACTCATGGAGTGATCCCTGCAACTTCAGGGCAGAATGGATGGTTAGGATCACCAGGTGGCATCTTTCCACTTAGGATTGAGTTGGTTTTGTTGGCTACCAGCTTTCCATGTCTTTAGGTTCATCCAGTCTTCTGTCTGGAAGAGGTACAGGGCTAGATCAGTGGGTACAGGCAGCACCCGGTTACCACATTCCATGGGTGCTATCATGGCCTCTCCTACCTGGAGGGCAAACTTGAGTTGTTCTTTTTCAGGGGGGTTAAAGTGTCCCTTTTCTTCGGTTTGGAAATGGGTCTACTGTATATGAGTTCAATGCACTTAACTTTAACTTACCCCTAGAGCTAACCACATGTAGAGCAGGGCAATCAGAAGCAACTTAATCCAATTTTTTTTGAGTTTCCTGACATCCGTTGGCTAAGGCCCTTTTCCAAGTCTGATTGAACTTCTCTACTTTCCTCAATGATGGAGTCTCTGGGCTGAGTGCAAGATCTATTTTATGTCCAAGGCTCATGTAATCCCCTTCTTCATTAGCGACAAAATGCTGGACCATTATTGCTTTGTAGGAATCCTGGGAGGCCAAATCTGAGGATTATTTCTTTAATAATGCCCTAGTCACTTCAACTAAGTGAGGAATGATAGAAAGGGACTTGCCCCCAAACTGGGACTAGTGGGGAATGCTTCTATCTGACCAGAAAATGTCTACTAATACAAAGAGATACCTGAAATTGCCAGGTACTCTGGCCCTGACAGTGAAATCAGTCTACCAGTCTTCTCCAGGATATGTCCCCCTGGTCTGAATAAGACTTATCTGGGGGACTTTGGGAATATGGTGCTGGAGTTGCTCATTGTCTAGGTGGGACATGTCTTAAATATTCCACTGATTATACTTTTCATGCCAGGAATTACCATGACCTCAACTAATTATATAAGGCTTCTATCCCATAGTAAGTCCTTGATACGCCTCTCTGGTGGCTTGACAAGCTACAGTTGGGGGAAAGAAGTGTTGTTGATGAAAAGTGGCTAATTTTCATCAATTAGCCACTTATGGCCTCCTAGATCTCTACTGAAGCCCTGTTTTGGGGATTTGTCTAATTTTTCCTTTTTGTAGATTGGGAGATAATTGTATGTTCTGGGCTTCGAGGTATGAGGAGTAGTTGCCAATTGCCTGGTTCTAGGGCCGCCTTTTTGGCAGTTGCATCTGCCTTGTTTTCCTTTGTTACTTCTGTAGTCCCCTTCTGGTGACACCTACAAGGAATCACTGACACCTCTTTTGGAAGCTGTACTGCTTCTAAGAGCTTCAATGTGCTTAATCCATGTTTCACTTGTTTATTGTCTGCAGTAAGCATACCCCTTTCCTTCCAAATATCCCATGTACATGTAAGATGGCATATGCATACCAGGAACTTGTATAAACATTTAAGATCCTCTCTGTCCCAGGCTCTAAGGCTCAGGTGAGGACTGTCAGTTTTACCTTTGGGACAAAAGTTCATGGAGATAGGTTTTGTGCTTCTTTGACTTGAGTCTGGGAGGTCACTGAATACCCTGCTAGCCTTTTCCCCTCTGTCATAAAACTGTTCCCATCTGTGGTTCATTCCTCTTTGACATTTGGGGAAGGATCATTTAAACAGGTTGGGGCAACTGGAATTCGTTGTGTCTATGGTCTCTATGAGCTTCCCTGGTAGCTTAGCTGGTGAAGAATCCTCCTTCAATGGAGGAGACCCTGGTTCAATTCCTGGGTCAGGAAAATCCCCTGGAGAAGGGCATGGCAACCCACTCCACTATTTTTGGGCTTCCCCATTGGCTCAGACAGTAAAGAATCTGCCCACAATGCAGGAGACCTGGGTTCAGTTCCTGAGTTGGGAAGATCCCCTGGAGGAGGGCATGGCAACCCACTCCATTATTCTTGCCTGGAGAATCCCCATGGGCAGAGGAGCCAGGCGAGCTACAGTCATGGGATCGCAAAGAGTCAGACACAACTGAGTGACTAAGCACGTTCATATGGTTTCTATAGAGTCATGCTCCATGGGCTCTGTTTCTGTGGGTAGCAAGGTGGTAGGGTCTAGAGTGTGATGGGTTTTTGTGGTAGCCACTGTGTTGTGTAAAAGCATAGGTTGAATTTGAATTGATCTTCCAGGGTACAGCCATTCTGTTCCTTTAGAACTTACTAAAGCCTGAAAGTGGTGTGGAGTCCATATAGTGACTGGCTGACCAAACGTTAACTTTCAGCCTCCTTTAGCAGGGTTGAAGTAGCTGTTATTGCCCGTAGGCAGGACCATCCCTTAGCTGTTTGATCTAATTGGTTAGAGAAATAAGCAACCACTGGAATAAGGGCTCCTAGTTTTTGAGCTCGGAAAAGGCGATGGCACCCCACTGTAGTACTCTTGCCCGGAAAATCCCATGGATGGAGGAGCCTGGTAGGCTGCAGTCCATGGGGTCACAAAGAGTCAGACATGACTGAGCGACTTCACTTTCACTTTCCACTTTCATGCATTGGAGAAGGAAATGGCAACCCACTCCAGTGTTCTTGCCTGGAGAATCCCAGGGACAGGGGAGCCTGGTGGGCTGCGGTTTATGGGGTCACTCAGAGTCGGACACGACTGAAGCGACTTAGCAGCAGCAGCAGCAGCAGTTTTTGAGCTAATATCCCAAGGGTGGTTCCCTTTCTCTCATAAACATAAAGGTCAAAGTGAAAAGTGTTAGTTGCTGAGTCGTGTCTGACACTTTGCAACCCTAAAGACTGTAGCCCACCTGGCTCCTCTGTCTATGGAATTCTCCAGGCAAGAATACTGGGGTGGCTAGACTTCCCTGGTGGCTCAGATGGTAAAGTGTCTGCCTACAATTCGGGAGACCTGGGTTCAATCCCTGGGTCAAGAAGATCTCCTGGAGAAGGAAATGGCAACCCACTCCAGTATTCTTGCCTGGAAAATCCCATGGACGGAGGAGCCTGGTGGGCTACAGTCCATGGGGTCTCAAAGAGTGAGACACAACTGAACAAAGAACCTGGGTCTCCCGCATTGCAGGCAGATGCTTTACTGTCTGAGCCAAATTTTAAAGGTCAAACGGTTTAGCTAAATCTGGGAGGGCCAGGGCAGGGGCCTGAAGTAATTGCTTTTGCAATTCTTTTTTTTTTTTTTTTTAACTTTTTGTTTTGTATTGGGTATAGCTGATAAGGGGCTTCCTAGGTGGTGCTAGTGGTAACGAACCTGCCTGCCAATGCAGGAGATGTAAGAGACATGGGTTTGATTCCCTGGGTTCTTTGATATCTGGGTTGAGAAGATCCCCTGAAGAAGGGCATGGCAACCCACTCCAGTATTCTTGCCTGGAGAATCCCATGGACAGAGGGGAGCCTGGTGGACTGTAGTCCATGGGGTCACAAAGAGTTGGACATGACTGAAGCGACTCAGCATGCACATAGAACCGACGAACAATGCTGTGATCGTTTCAGGTGAACAGCAAAGGGACTCAGCCATACAGCTAATCTTCAGCATGTACCCATTCTCCCTCAGTTGCTTTGTACTTCTTGAAGACACCTTTTCATATTCTAAATTCCATTCAAAAGGATCATTATCCTTTCCTTTCAGCTTTTTGTACAGAAGTCTAGCTATTAGACTATAGTTAAGGATCCAGGTGAGCAAAGCCTGGCCACCCTCAGGTTTTAGAAGGGATGAGGCAGCAAGTGGCTTTTTTCCTCTCCTAGGATAGGCTTCTCTGGCCTTCCAGAAGAATGAAGCCTAGTTAAGTCACCCTAGTTTATAATATTTGAGCCTTTTCCTTGAACAGCTTACATCCTTTATGGACTAGGTATTTCAGAGTGGTTGCAGTATATTTGTCAGAGGCTTCCATAGTTGGGCTGGTAATCATAATGTCATTTATATTCTGATTCCATCTTGCTCCCTCCTTCAGATGCAGATCTTTTGGGTCAAAGTTTCCTCAAAGATGGTGGGGAAATTTCTGACCCCTTGGGGAAGGAGTGTCCAGCAGTGTTTTGCTTTGTTTTATTGCATGTTTGGGTCCTGTCATTCAAAAGCAAACATTTCTTGGGACTCTGGGGCTAATGGAATATAGAATAAGGCATTTTTTAAATCTAACACAGAATACCAAGTCCTGGTGGCTGGTAGGATGACCAACAGGATGTAAGATTAGGGATGACTGGATGTATACCCCAGACGGTTTCGCTGAGTGCCCTGAGGTCCTGTACCATCTGGCATTCCTCGTTGGGTATTCTCCTCTTTACAGGGAGAAAGGGTACTACAGGCTGACTGGCAACATCTAGTAGAGTCTGGTCAATTAGGCTCTGTAAAATGGCAGCAATGCCCCCAAAAGGCCTCCCTGTGGAGAGGATACTGTTTTCTGTTGGGTCATGTATGTCCAGACTTTAGATGAACTTATCACAGGATGGCCTCTACAGCTCATGCCACCTGTTCCTGATTTACTAGATATTTACTCCAGGGAGATCAACTTGCTCTGCCTAGGGAGGTTTTTCCTTAGCAATTAACATTTTCATCTTGTGTCCTTGTCTAAGGGGACACCAGTCTCCAGTTTGTCTCCCATCAGGTGGATAGTAGCCTCCACTTTATGTAAGATATCTCTTCCTAGCAGAAATATAGAGTATTCAGGGACATACAGGAAGGAATGGATGAGCATGTGTTCCTCTCATTTATGTTCTAATGACTCTATAAATGCCTATTCTTGGCCTCCCCTTGTACCCCCATAATTTTACACCTCTTATAACTGAGTTTACTTGATCTGGTATTCAGAACTAAGTGGCACTGGTATCAACTAAGAATTTGACAGTCTATTCCCTGTGCCTAGTGTCAACTGGGGCTCCTTGGGGGATCAATTGGAGTGCTGGCTTAGTCCTCTGGTCCCATCATTCTTCATCTGTTTGGACCATCTGCCTTGGAGGGTCGTAGCCAGAATCTGCCACTTGCATTCCTCTTGTGGTTGGTGAGGACATTGTCCTTTTCGGTGTTTTTCTTGTTTGCAAATAGTGTGTTGATTAGGTCCTAGTTTCTTTGGTTGGAGAAGGCAATGGCACCCCACTCCAGTACTCTTGCCTGGAAAATCCCATGGACGGTGGAGCCTGGTAGGCTTTAGTCCATGGAGTCGCTAAGAGTCGGACACGACTGAGCGCCTTCCCTTTCACTTTTCACTTTCATGCATTGGAGAAGGAAATGGCAACCCACTCCAGTGTTCTTGCCTGGAGAATCCCAAGGACGGGGGAGCCTGGTGGGTTTCCGTCTCTGTGGTCACACAGAGTTGGACACAACTTAAGTGACTTAGCAGCAGCAGCAGCAGTTTCTTTGGCTTGCTATCACTCAATGGGGCTGGGTGCCACTCATTGGAGTTGAGTGTCTCCAAGGGCAGTTAGTTCAGATTCCCTTGCCCACCAATTGACATTGGAGGCCAACAACTTGCCTCTGGGCCTATTTGTCCTCTGTTTTTCCCCTATATCTCGATTATTAAACACCCTCAAGCTTTAGTAGGCAACTTTGACCAGGTAACAGGTAGTGGTATTTTGTCTGTTTCCATTTTCTGAAGCTTATGCCTAGTGTCAGGGCACTTTGGGAAATAAAATATGACCTCAGGATTGCATTCCCTTCCAATGACTCAGGGTCAGTGGTAGTAGATTTGAAGGCATTCCCTGAGGTACTCTGCAAATCTTGGAGGGTTTTCTGTAGGCTCCTGATCGATTTCCTTTATCTTATATCAATTGATAGGCTTCTGTCTGGCTCCTTGGATTCCTTTTAGGATCGTGTTTTTTTTAACGGGCCAGCCTCTGTATTCCATCCCCTTCTCCATTGTCTTGATGGACCTAGTGGGCTTGGTATCTGAGACTACTTGTTCCCTAGTGTGAAAATGGCATGATTTACCCTGTTTCTTTGTCTGGTCTTTTATTCCCTCATTGGGAGTACTTTGAGGAGGTTCTTGGTGTCAGCTCAGGTGGGGTCATGAGTCTGAAAGGTTCCCCTAATCGTATTCAGGAACCCCCTCTGGGTTTTCCCTCAACCCTTTACTCGGACATTTCCAGTTATGTAGATCAGAAGTGGTAAATGGAATGTGTACCTGGATGTGCCCTTCTTCTCCATTGTGACCTGCTTCAAAAGGAGTACTTTTCCTGTGTTGTTTAGACCCTGGCTGACAATTAGTCATGCAAATACAAGATTTGACCCAAATAAGATTTCCAGTTCAGGAAATTTGGAACCAGCCCTGAACTGTTAATGGATTCCTCAAAAGACCAAAATAGAAGGCATCCAAATGGTGTGGACTCTGATATAACTGGTGGTCCCCTTTGAATCTGTAGTTAGTCCCTCCTCAGTCAGAATGTCCCACAGGAGTTTAGATGGGACTGCCTCTGGGCAAGAGCAGCTTAGCCATGTTAGTTTCCGAACAGTTTGGTCCATTAGGGAGTGGCACAGTTGTCTGAGGCGACGGCATTTTCTTTCTTCCTTTCTGCAGAAAAGGAGGAGTTTGCAGACTTCCTGCTGGATGAGAGCTAAAAGTACGTGGGATTCCCACCGGATCCTCACCAGATTGCTGAAGTAACTGGAATTTTGTGCTGATACTGGGAGGAGAGCCTACCGCACCTCATTTGGTAAAGAATAACCCAAGATTCATCTCACAGCAGAGAGGAGAGGAGAGATGGACAGGGGGTATTTCCTGTTCTTGCCAGCAGCTCATGTTGCTGCTCTTCAGTTGCTAAGTCATGTTCAACTCTTTTGTGACCCCATGGACTGTAGCCCACCAGGCTCCTCTGTCCATGGGATTTCCCAGGCAAGAATACTAGAATGAGTTACCATTTCATCCTCCAGGAGATTTTCCTGACCTAAGGATCAAACCCAAATCTCCTGCATTGGGAGGTGAATTGTTTATCACTGAGCCACCAGGGAAGCCCCAGCAGCTCATAGGACTTCTCAATAATGGGGTTCCTGGTCTTTTGAGGGCTCCCCTGCCCACTTAAGAAAAACTAGCACTGACTGAAAGAGGTTAAGCCACTGTCTTGTACCAACCTTGACATTCAGGCATCCTCAATGCGTTTTCTTGAACGCAGATTAAACATCATTGTTCTGATTTGTCTGGCGGTCCTTAATAACTGGGCTGTTTCCTGGTCTCGCCTCTTGGCTCACAGGGCTGGCAGCTTTTCTTTACCAAAATCAAAACTTTACTATGGAGAATGCTACTGCTGACCCTATAGGTTGGAGATCCTAGTGGATAGATGTAGCCAAAAAGGCCATGGTCTGTCCCTTTGTGGTCACCAAAATTTTGTTACTGAACCTTCTACAGTTACCAAGCAAGGCTGCTTCTGCCTGGTATCATTCAAACCAATAGAACAATACCAAATCAGTTCAGAGGCAAAGGAAAGCTTCATTCTTTGATCAAAGAATTGAGTGGTGTAGGCTCACACTCTGAAGTATGTGTTCTCCCTGAAAGGCCATGGGGAGCATGGCTGTTTTATAGCGTTTTTGTCTGCAGGGAGGGGAGGGAGGCGGAGTTCTACAGACGGGGCCCAGCTCTGCTGCTCCCTACACTCCAGATTGAAGTGCCAGATATACCATCTCTGCACACGACCTGATGAGGTGAAGTGTCAGTTGCACCACTTTGCATCAGGAATGCTGGTCTAAATTGCTGGGTGCAAGGCCTCCGCACACATACCCTGTGAACAAGTGAAAGTAGACTAAGACCAAAAAAAGGTTAGACTTCATTTTATCTTCCAGATTCTATATTTATGTCCTGGGAATTGTCAATAGACTTTTATGGTGACACTTTTAAGGATGGATGATCATAGCACATCTTTGCATAAGAGGAATGATCCAGCAGGGAGGAAAGGTTAGTTGATTGTGGAAGCAAGGAGGGATCACTGAAGGAGCAAAATTGTTAGAGAAGATGAAGTACTTCCTGTTTGATGCTCGAGGATAGGAAGAATGTATCTTAAAATATTCATCTTTGTGCTCCCTGGCCAACATCCTTGTATGAAGTCTTATATATGTAATTTTGTATTCTTTCTGTTAAAGAGAGATCCAAAATATGAAGACCCTAAAATCCTGGATCCAGCCCTAACAGGGACTACTGATACCATCCCACAATGCAGAGGTAGATGGTTTTGAGCCTGCATGTTTTACATTCAGACAATTATGCTTATCTTTTGTCTGTTTATTTTTAATTTTAGACTAGAATTTCGGTGACTTTCAGATCATTTACCAGGTAGATAATCTAGCATTATATACACCAATTTGGGGGGCTTGTGGAGTGTGTCATTACTTACAAGAATGAATTCCAGTTTTCTGTGAATTCAGCAGCATCAACAAGGGCAGACCTTTGTATTTAGATGTGCTTTTCTCCTCATTTTTCTTGCTGCTGCCTCAGAAAGAGAGAGAATGGGCATATTGATCAAAGAAATATACGCTATAAAACCCTTGCTTTTCTAGTCAGAGTTGCATTTGTAGTCTTTTCCAAATTAAAGTTAAAATTTTTGGATTTTGAAGATATCTCAGTGCCTAATGAAAGGAGCAAGAGACCAGGAGGAAACTTTTTAAGACACCAGTATTTTTTTCCTTCTTTTAAGAATGAGAAATATGTTTAGAGAGACAACAAATAATAGAATAAAACTGATCCACTCACTTTTCTGAAGAATTCCAGATAGATTTCGTCTGAAATTAAACACATATGTGAGCATGTGTGTGTGTGTGTGTGCGTGTTTAGTCACTCAGTCATGTCCAACTCTTTGTGCCCCATGGACTATAGCTCACCAGGCTCCTCTGTCCATGGACTTTTCTAGGAAAGAACACTGGAGTGGGTTGCTATGTCCTTCTCTAGGATATGTAAGCATACCAAAGAGTTATTCATCAGTAGGTCTACATCCAAGTCCCAGAGCCTTTGGTATGGTCCAGCATGGTGGCATGAAAGCAACCTGACCAAGTATGATTCCAGGGACTATGGCTTTCTAAGTAATTGTGCACTAAAATCAACTAATGTCCTGTCCCTGGAGTTTGAGACACCTTGTACTGTCTGCTAGGGAGACACTGGAGGTCATACCTGTACTTGAAGAGTAAGAAAGATCAAATACCCATTTGATCTAGGGAGGACCAAGAAAAAAACCTACTTCATCTGCCCTGTGTGTCAAATGGGAATAGAGTATCAATTTGAAAGGGTGCCCAAAAGTGTTTCCAGGTCCTCTGCCAGTTTTCAGTGTTTAATGGAGGAGGTAATTGAGGGATATAAATTACCTAGAGGCATTTATCTATTTAGATGACATAATCATTTTTGGCAGGATTCTGGAAAAGCTAGAGCAAAGACTTCTTAAAGTTAGGAAGGGCAAGGCTTTTGATGTTCCCCGATATGTATTCATGCTGACAAACCTTTATTAATTATGATAGGCAAGTAAAGACACAGCATAAAGTACGCTGCTCCTGAAAAAAATACCTGATAGCCTCAGTAACATCAAATTAAAAACTTTCTTTGAGGTTAGTGATAACCAGAGGACACTGTGAAGAGTTTTCCCTAATTGCTAAACCATTAACAATTTGACAGATTACCCTATCAAGAGAGGTTCAAGGCAAGGAAGGTCACAGGGCACACAGCATGTGGCCATGTGGCCATGTTTTTTTTCCTCCAACTTTTCAGGGATTACAGGTTGAAAGCCTGGGACCAGGCAGTCATGGAAAGCCATTCTGGCTCCTTACCTGAAGGCATTCAAAGCAGGAAGCCACTGAAATCAGTGTACATGGATTTTTCTGACCTTGGCACTTGTAATCTGATCCAGTTTGTTTTACAGGCTGTTTTACTTGGCAACAGGTATTATAAACATAAATGTTTAAAGTCCAAGAGATTTCAACTTCCCTTCTTAAAAACTAACTCATTTGTTTTCCAGCCTCTAAACAAGGTGAGATTTAGAATGCTTGTTTGGAAAGAAAGAGGAAGGACAAATTTACTTCAGATAGTGAAGAAAGGAAAGAAAGGAGATGAAATATTTTTTTAAAAGATACAAAATATGTATATATATTTTTTTTCAATTTTTCTTAAATCAGTTTTTACAGTGTGGTTTGTTTTCTGATTTCAAGAACTGTGACTTCCCCAGAAGTCAGTTTTGCAAACATAAATTAATAATTCTCAACCCAAATGAAAATGACTTTTGATTATCTGTACTCCCATTCATTTCTGATAGTGCTGATAATCCGAAGCTCAGAATGAAAGTAGTCTCAGACTCTCCAACTACAGAAAATAAGACCAAAGAAAGTGTGCATGTCAGTTAAGGTCTTGTGGTAAATCAGTAATAAAACTAGGAATAAAATGTTCATGTTCTAACTTCCAGTGATAGGGTCACTAATTTACACTGTTCTGCTTCTAATGAGCACTGATTATTTTAAAGATATAAAAGTTCAGTTGTTTCATAGTGCTGGGCACTCTGCCTGCTGCATTGTATTCATGCTATCACTGGAGATGGAAATGAAGGTCATCTGGTCCACTTCCTGGAGACACAACTATCTCCATTCAACTGCAGTGGCTCAGCTTATGAAAATTTCATTGTGAGTTGAAAACTGATTGCAGAACACAACCAGCAGTAGGAATCAGGGTGAGTGGGATGATAGAAAGGATGATAGAATGGGTTTATTTGAAAAAAGGCAGAAGCACATTGGGGAAACACTAAACGGGTATATCTCTTGCAGGACCACACGTGGGGAGTGACTCTTGGAGGTCATAATTCATCTGTGGACAAGGGTATCTAGTTTATTCTAAATAAAAATGAAAACAGTACATTTTCTTTGGGAGACAGTTCAACAGAACTGAATTCCTAGCAGTCCCTGAAGTCAGTTCTCTTCTGTTCTATGCACATAAGCTAAATTTCAAACCAGGAGGAGACAAAAAGACCTGGTAGAAAGCGGATGTTTCTTTAACACATAAAATTTAGCTTGCTCATGTTTGTGCAGCTCTCATGATACCTCATCCTCTGCTTTTGTAACCCAGTGAG
Source organism: Bos indicus x Bos taurus (assembly GCF_003369695.1). NCBI lineage: Eukaryota > Metazoa > Chordata > Mammalia > Artiodactyla > Bovidae > Bos > Bos indicus x Bos taurus. The sequence goes on along the minus strand of NC_040076.1, from coordinate 53,758,053 downwards.
CCCTCAGAAAAGACACTTAACAAGTCACCTTATCTGTTACCTTAACAAGTCCAGGGAAACCCCTGAGGCTTCACTTCCCATCTTTATCTCACCACAGTTCCCATTTTGTTACCTCTTTGGCTTTAACGCCTGGAGGTTAAGTGACTTACCCGATATCACAAGGCAAATAGTTAATAGGGGAGCTTGACTACAGCCTGCCCCTGATCTGTTTCTCCTCCTGTTCCAGCTAATGCCATGACCATTCTCCAGGATGGAATCGTGAACTCCATCCTCTTTATCCACTTTTAAGGAGGGCATGTCTCTTAATTCTACGTCAGAACTGACTTTTGAACTGATCACATTTTTTGCATCCTTATTCTTCTACCTTCCCCTACCCTTTTTCATCTCTCACCTGAACTCTAGCAACAGTTTTTGAAGTAATTTTCTTGCCACAAATTTCCTTAATCTTTTTAATCCTCTGTCATTTCGTACACTTGCCATAGAAACAGGTGTGATTATGTCCCTTCTGTATGCAGAGACATCCAAATTATTCCTTCAAATGGCACCCTAAATCTAATCAAGCTGCTTCCAGAATACATATGTGTGTGTGTGTGTATGTGTATACATATATATATATACACACACATATATATATATATATTTACTACTTATTCACTCTGGTTTTTTGAAATTATGTCATTTCAAAAAACACAACATGCCCTTTAAGTCTCTATATCATTAGGGTTAAATTTGGACTCAGGAGACAGGAAAAAAAAAAGGTTATAAGTGGTTCACACAAGAAATAAATTTGAATTTCCTTCACATAAATTAAGTCACAAGATAGGCAGCCCGAGGATGGTGTGGCACCCCCATAGTTGTCTTAGCCCTAGATTCCTCTTTTTCTGTCTTCCGTTGTCAGCACTTCCTTCTGTACTTCTTAAATATGCTTATAACCCGAGGTGGCTTTCAGAGCTCTAATGAGCACATTTGAGTTCCAACCTGACATCAGGAAGAAATATTCATTGCTTTCCCTGTAAGGTAACTTCTTGGACATCTCACATCATATTCTTATATCTCATTGTATAGAACTTTGTCACATAACCATGCAGAGTTACTTGAGAAGCTGCAAAATGTAGATTTTGAACTGGATTTGTTCCCAACCCCTTGTAAATGTAAGATTTCTGATAGAAAGGCAAAGTCTAACCCATAGCTTTACAAATCACCTAAAATGCCTTTATTTTTCCCCCTAACTTCCACACGCAGAAGTTTTTTCTTCCATGCTTATCAAACATTTGTTATGTATCTCATATGTGTGAGATATATGTATATGATTATACATATATGTGTCTATGTATTTAAATTTTTTTACTTCTATTTCCCTTACCATAAAGAAGACTGTAGGTAGAGATCATAGCTCACTCAACATTTTATCTTGATGTCTAGTACACAGTAAGTCTTTGATAACTGTTTGTTGAATAAGTGAATACATGCCTGCATGCATGCACAATTAAATCATGGTTTTTGAGGTCCTTGAGTGAATTTCAGTTTATGCTGATGATAAAATTTAGGCTCTGTTTTTCTGTTGGTGATGAATACAGGCTGGCTAACCCCCACAGGCAGGGTTTCTGCGTATGGTTGTGCTGATTGGTCACTGCATTAATAAAGTCATCCTGGAGAGAGTACTTTTTCTATTTGCCCAGAGTCTCTATATGAACTTACACCTGGCTGTCCATGGTGGTGTCTAAGAGGCTGGGGAGGCCTTTAACCAGGGAGTGGTGTCTACTTGACCATCTGTGGACTACAGAGGTGCAGGAAAGCACAAGGAAGGAACAGCATGATGACCCTCAGAAGCAGGAGACTATCTCACCTGTTTCTCTTTTTTCCTCTGGCCCTTACTTGAGCATCCCTTTATTTACATTTCAACTTCCGGAACATAGGTATTCCCACCATTAAAAATACTGTGAATTATAGCCTCCATGTGGGGAGACAGACATTTAAATCAAAGGGAAAGCATCTGAAGATACTTGGAGTGTTCTGAAGCTGCAAATGTTTCCTTGCTAAACCTATTCTACGTCAGCAGCATGGAGGGCATTTGGAGAACCTGCAGACTGAGAGGCAAATGCAGGGTGTTGGAGGATCCCACATAGTGTGGTTGTTGTCCAGCCTGCATTTCCAGAAGAAGAAAGAACTTTCTGCATTCTCCATGTCTGCTTCACTGGCATTCACAGTGACACTGTGAGCCACTGTATTAGTAGGGTTGTAGAGCCTTGTGGGCTCTTGGCCCACAGAAAGCTGCCCCCTCCAATAAGGTTGCCATATATATCCTGTGGAGTTTCCCTGGTAGCTCAGCTGGTAAAGAATCTGCCTGCAATGCAGGAGACCCTGGTTCAATTCCTGGGTAGCGAAGATCCACTGGAGAAGGGATAGGCTACCCATTCCAGTATTATTCAGCTTCCCTGGTGACTCAGATGGTAAAGAATCCACCTGCAATGTGGGAGATCTGGGTTCAATCCCTGGGTTGGGAAGATCCCCTGGAGGAGGGCATGGCAACCCACTCCATTATTTTTGCCTGGAGAATCCCCATGGACAGAGGAGCCTGGCAGACTATGGTTCATAGGGTCACAAAGAGTTGGACATGACTGAATGACTAAGCACACACACATATATCCTATGAGCTGTGATGCTTGGGATTGTTTTCCCATCTGCTCCTGAAGCAGATACCTGCATTCTTCCTTGGACATTGTACACTGTAAAATGTGAGGATCAGAGATATTTATTACCAGTGCCTTCCTCTCCAGGCGGCGGATCAATTTCCTGTTTTCCAGATGGCTCACTGGCCAGAAAAAGAAGGGACTGCTGGCCATCTGCTTCCTGTTGCCTTTTCAAGCTGGCTAGCCACTCAGCAAAGCTGGCAAAGCCCAAGGAACCAGCTGTCAGTCTAGGCTGCCCTGCTGGCCCTGCACCTTGCCACACTAGGCGTGATAGAGCAGGGGCCATGCTGAAATCAGTGTTTGACACTCATGAGGCGGGAAAGCTTCCTTCCAAACCCAGGCCGGCCAGCTTCCCTGATGATAAACATAACAAGATTGCCTGCCCTGGGACTTCCTCTGACAGTGGTATTCTGCTGACTTAATATGGGATAAAAAGGGATGACTGTGGGTAGAAGAAAGGCAGTGTTTATGGTCAACTCATAGGACAAAATTTAATATAATTCTGAATCCCGTATAAGTAAAATAATTCAGTCATAATTTCCAATTTATCCTTTTGTTTCTATTTTTTCTAATGTTTATTGTTTACAATGACAAAATAAACATCTGCTCATTGCAGAAAATCTGTAAAGTGCTGTTGGAGATTTAGAAAGTCACTCATAATTCTGTGAACTACAGAGATAACTAAATTTATTTTGCTGTTTAATCACTGTCTTTTTTTTTTTTCCTTTTTAGTATCTTTGAAGTCACATTCTATATAGTTTTTTATGTTTTTGTTTTGTGGCTTAATGCTACATATAAACATTTTTAACAAATAAAAATATTTTTGGTGACTAGTATTATAATGCATGGTAATGTTTTAATTCACTTAACTGCTCCCTAATTGCTGAACATTGTGATTTTTCCAACATTTTACTATTTTAAATAATTGTATAATAGAACATCATTGTGCCTAAAACTTATATTTGTATTTTAGATCATTTCTTGAGGATCATTTCTTGAAATAGAATGACTGTGCTAATTTTAAGGAAAATTTACTATACTGTCAAATTGCTTACATATATATATATATATATATATATATATATACACACACACATATATATACACACACACATTTCTTATATATATATATATATATATAAATATAAAAATATACGAAACCATGAAACCAGCCCTCTTTATATAAAGTTTCTTCAACAATAGGTGTTTTCTTCCTTTGTGAAATTTCAGATGATTTGGTGCTTTTTCCCACCTCAAAACCGTGTCTTAATAGGTAGGTGTGGATAGAGGCCTTAAACCTGTTACACTGCACCAGACTTTCTTTATGCCAGGTTCTATGCGATGAATATGAGACTATAACCTGAACACTGATTCTGAAGTGGGGGTGTATTATGAATCACTGTGTTTGAAAGGGAGTCACTGTGCTCCGAGCCCCAGTGTGATGCTCCTCTTTGAATATTGCTTCCTCATTGTCTCATCTCCCTTAGCTGACTCTATGGCAGTCATCGATAGACCTGGGTCTTTAATGGCCCCTTCCCAAGGCCAGGTGGCCATACCTACAGGAAACAGCAAGAATGCTCTGCGGAGTGGTGAGGCTCTTAGCGCCAAGTTGGGCATGATGGTTGGCTTCCAGCACAGAGATACAGCAGGAAAGCGGGAGTCCTGCTAGGAGGCCAGGCTGCTTCAAAGGCACTAGGGTGAGAGGCCAGCCTTCTCAAAGGCACCTGGCCTTCTCTGGACTTAAGTCCATGGTCTGAAGTGCCCAGTGAATGGTGATGTATAACTGTTATACCATCTGTCATAGTCCCAGTTGTTTCTTTAGCTCTATCTTTGCTAAGCCTTTTAAGTCTCTTACTAATTAGTATAACTTTTACACCACTGGTTGGGTTGAAATTTCTACCTTCTCTCTGATAAACTAAATCTTGTGTCTCTTCCCAGGGTACCAATAATTTTATCCCTCAAGCAATGTATTCTACTAATTCTGGATTGCATTTATCTCTCTCTTTTATGTATCTCCAAAGTTTTAAAAAATATTATTGGATATCAAACATTTTGATAGTTTTTAGAAGAGAGATTCAAATCTTTGTTTTATATCTCTAGTGTACACATTTCCATTGAATTCCAGACTCATATGGCAAGCTGTCTACCTGATATCACTCCATGGACATCACACAACCTATCATACTCAAAGTTGGACTTACTCCAGTAGTCTCTAGACTGACATCTTTATTATCTCCCTACCTCTCAGTTAATCACCAAGCCAAAATTTATACAGATAGAAAATAAAATTTGTATATCTCAATTCTATCCACCGCCATTGCAAATCTAGCTGATGTCCTCACATACATCTTGGATCTCATTCCATCCTTCTTCTGTGCTAAAGCCAAAGTGATCCTTGCAAAACCTAATTTTGATCAAGTCATGCCTCACACTCCTACAGTCTACTTTAAACCTGTTAATGGCTTCTCTTCATTTTTTTGAAATATGTTAATATAGTAAAAATATACACAACATAAAATTTGCCATTTTAACCATGTTAAGTGTACAGTTATGTGAAATTAAGTACATTCCTACTGTGCAGCTATCATCACTATCTGCTTCTAAAACTTCATCATCCCCAATAGAAACTCTGTAATCATTAAGCAATAACTTCTCATTTCCCCTTGTGACTCAGCTGGTAAGAAAATCTGCCTGAAATGCAGGAGACCTGGGTTCGATCTCTGACTTGGGAAGATCCCCTGGAGAAGGGAAAGGCTACCCACTCTGGTATTCTGGCCTGGAGAATTCCATGGACAGCCCATGCGGTTGCAAAGAGTTGGACATGACCGAGCAACTTTCACTTCACTTCACTTCAATTCTCATTTCCCCTCCCCACAGGGCCCAATAACATTTCATCTACCTTCTTTCTTTATGAATTTATCTACTCTAGATGTTTCATACAAATGGAATCATACAATATTTGTCCTTTTCTGGTCTGGCTTTTTTTCATATTTCCAAGGTTTATCTGTTGTTGATGTCTATATATCAGAATTTCATTTCTTTTTGTGACTGAATAATATTCCCTTGTAAGAATATGTCACATGCCCTGTGATAACCTAGAATGGTGGGATGGGGAGGGGAAAGGGGGAGGCACAAGAGGGAGGGGATATATATATATACATATAGCTGAGTCACGTCATTAGAAACTGGAAACTAACAGCATTAGAAACAGTAGAAACTAATAGCATTTAAAGCAATTATACTCCAATTTTTAAAAATATAAATAAATAAATAACATGGATGGGTGGAAAAAATAATATATCACAAATTGCTTATTCATTCGTCTCTTAAAGGACATTTGATTCATTTCCACATTCTGACTATTGTGAATAATGCTAATGTGAACATTCACATATAACTGAGTCCCTGTTTTCAAATGTTTTGCTTCCTCTTATTTAATATTGAAAAATAAATATCTTAACCAAGCCTGTAAGTCTCTGTGTGATCTTGTTCCTCTGGTCTCATCTCCAGCACCTTCTGCTCTCCTAGCTCTCTCTTTTCTTTAGAGTCCTTACACCTGTGTGGCTTCTTACTGTATCAGTTGAAGGACAACCGAGTTATTTCTGTTCTTGTCTATCATGAGTAACACTGCTGTGAACATTTATGTACAAGTTTTTGTGGGGACATGTATTGATATTTTCATTTTGTGGGGGTATATGCCTAGGAATGGAATTGCTTGGTTATATGTTAATCAGATGTTGAACTTCTTCAGGAATCCATGTGCTTTTGGTTTTTTGTACTATACTTAATGTACAATTATTATGTAAGTTACAGGTATATAATGAACTTAGTGATTCACAATTTTTAAAAATTATACTCCATTTGTGGGGCTTCCTTGGGGGGTTCAGTGGTAAAGAATCTGTGTCTCACTGCAGAAGATGTGTGCTTGATCCTTGGGTTGGGAAGATCCCCTGGAAAAAGAAGTGGCAACCCACTCCAGTATTCTTGCCTGGGAAATCGCATGGACAGATGAGCTTGGTGGGCTACAGTCTATGGGGTCACAAAAGAGTTAGATATGACTTAGTGACCAAACAGTGATAACCAATCTAATCACATGGACCACAGTCTTGTCTAACTCAATGAAACGATGAGCCATGCCATGTAGAGCCCCACCCAAGACGGAGGGGTCATGGCTGAGAGTTCTGACAAAACGTGGTCCACTGGAGAAGGGAATGGCAAACTACTTCAGTATTCTTGCCTTGAGAACCCCATGAACAGTATGAAAAGGCAAAAAGGTAGAACACTGAAAGATGAATTTCCCATGTCAGTAGGTGCCAATATACTACTGGAGATCAGTGGAGAAATAACTCCAGAAAGAATGAAGGGATGGAGCCAAAGCAAAAACAACACCCAGTTGAGGATATGACTGGTGATAGAAGCAAGGTCCGATGCTGTAAAGAGCAATATTGCATAGGAACCTGGAACGTCAGGTCCATGAATCAAAGCAAATTGGAAGTGGTCAAACAGGAGATGGCAAGAGTCACCGTCAACATTTTAGGAATCAGGTAACTAAAATGGACCAGAATGGGTGAATTTAACTCAGATGACCATTATAACTACTATTGTGGGCAAGAATCCCTTAGAAGAAATGCAGTAGCCATCATAATCAACAAAAGAGTCCAAAATGCAGTACTTGGATACAATCTCAAAAACAACAGAATGATCTCTGTTTGTTTCCAAAGCAAACAATTCAATATCAGGGTGATCCAAGTCTATGCCCCAACCAGTAATGCTGAAGAAGCTGAAGTTGAATGGTTCTATGAATACCTACAAGACCTTTTAGAAATAACACCCAAAAAAGATGTCCTTTTCATTATAGGGGACTGAAATGCAAAAGTAGGAAGTCAAGAAATACCCAGAGTAACAGACAAATTTGGCCTCGGAGTACAGAATGAAGCAGGGCAAAGGCTAATAGAGTTTTTCCAAGAAAATGCACTGGTCACAGAAAACACCTTCTTCCACAACACAAGAAAAGACTGTACACATGGACATCACCAGATGGTCAACACTGAAATCAGATTGATTATATTCTTTGCAGCCAAAGATGGAGAGGCTCTATACAGTCAGCAAAAACAAGACCAGGAGCTGACTGTGGCTCAGATCATGAACTCCTTATTGCCAAATTCACACTTAAATTGAAGGAAGTAGGGAAAATCACTAGACCATTCAGGTATGACCTAAATCAAATCCCTTATGATTATACAGTGGAAGTGAGAAATAGATTTAAGGGACTAGATCTGATAGAATTCCTGATGAACTATGGACGAAGGTTCATGACATTGTACAGGAGACAAGGATCAAGACTATCCCCAAGAAAAAGAAATACAAAAAAGCAAAATGGCTGTCTGGGGAGACATTACAAATAGCTGTGAAAAGAAGAGAAGCGAAAAGCAAAGGAGAAAAGGAAAGATATACCCATTCAGATGCAGAGTTCCTAAGAATAGCAAGGAGAGATAAGAAAGCCTTCCTCAGGGATCAGTGCAAAGGAATAAAGGAAAACAATAGAATGGGAAAGACTAGAGATCTCTTCAGGAAAATTAGGAATACCAAGGGAACATTTCATGCAAAGATGGGCTCAATCAAGGACAGAAATGGTATGGACCTAAGAGAACCAGAAGATATTAAGAAGAGGTGGCAAGAATACACAAAAGAACTGTACAAAAAAGATCTTTATGACCCAGATAATCACAATAGTGTGATCACTCACCAGAGTCAGATATCCTGGAATGTGAAGTCAAGTGGGCCTTAGAAAGCATCACTATGAACAAAGCTGGGGAGGTGATGGAATTCCAGTTGAGCTATTTCAATTCCTGAAAGATGATGCTGTGAGAGTGCTAAACTCCATATGCCAGCAAATTTGGAAAACTCAGCAGTGGCCACAGGACTGGAAAAGGTCAGTTTTCATTCCAATCCCAAATAAAGGCAATGCCAAAGAATGCTCAAAATATCACACAATTGCACTCATCTCACATGCTAGTAAAGTAATGCTCAAAATTCTCCAAGCCAGGCTTCAGCAATACCTGAACCGTGAACTTCCAAATGTTCAAGCTGGTTTTAGAAAAGGCAGAGGAGCCAGAGATTCTATTGCCAACATCTTTTGGATCATTGAAAAAGCAAGAGAGTTCCAGAAAAACATCTTTTCTGCTTTATTGACTATGCCAAAGCCTTTGACTGTGTGGATCACAATAAACTGTGGAAAATTCTGAAAGAGATGGGAATACCAGACCACCTGATCTGCCTCTTGAGAAATCTGTATGCAGGTCAGGAAGCAACAGTTAGAACTGGACATAGAACAACAGACTGGTTCCAAATAGGAAAAGGAGTATGTCAAGGCTGTATATTGTCACCCTGCTTATTTAACTTCTATGCAGAGTACATCATGAGAAACGCTGGGCTGGAGGAAGCACAAGCTGGAATCAAGATTGCTGGGAGAAATATCAGTAACCTCAGATATGCAGATGACACCACCCTTATGGCAGAAAGCCAAGAAGAACTAAAGAGCCTCTTGATGAAAGTGAAAGAGGAGAGTGAAAAAGTTGGCTTAAAGCTCAACATTCAGAAAGCTAGGATCATTGCATCCGGTCCCATCACTTCATGGGAAATAGATGGGAAAACAGTGGAAACAGTGGCTGACTTTTTTTGGGTGGGAGGCTCCAAAATTACTGCAGATGGTGATTGCAGCCATGAAATTAAAAGACGCTTATACCTTGAAAGGAAAATTATGACCAGCCTAGACAGCATATTGAAAAGCAGAGACATTACTTTACCAACAAAGGTCCGTCTCTCAAGGCTATGATTTTTCCAGTAGTCATGTATGGATGTGAGAGTTGGACTGTGAAGAAGGCTGAGCGCCGAAGAATTGATGCTTTTGAACTGTGGTGTTGGAGAAGACTCTTGAGAGTCCCTTGGACTGCAAGGAGATCCAACCAGTCCATCCTAAAGGAGAATAGTCCTGAATATTCATTGGAAGGACTGATGTTGAAGATGAAACACCAATACTTTGGCCACCTGATGTAAAGAGATGACTCATTTGAAAAGACCCTGATTTTGGGAAAGATTGAAGGCAGGAGAAGAAGTGGACAACAGAGGATAGATGGTTGGATGGCATCACAGCGGCTCAATGGACATCAGTTTGAGTAAACTCGGGGTGTCGGTGATGGACAGGGAGGCATGGTGTGCTCCAGTCCATGGGGTTGCAAAGAGTCGGACATGACTTAGAGACTGAACTGAACTGAACTGTGGCAATTATATTTTTAGCTTTTTGAGAAACCTCTATTTTGCTTTCAACAGTGGTTGCACCAATTTACATTTTCATCAACAGTATACAAAGGTTCCATTTCCTCCACATCTTGCCAATATATGTTGTGTTCTTTTAGATGATAGCCATTCTGACAGATGTGAGGTTATATCTTGTGTAGTTTTGATACGCATTTCTCTGATGATTAGTAATTAGCATCTTTTCATATGTCTGTTAGCCATCTGCATTTCCTCTTTGGAAAATGTCTAGTTAGTTCTTCTGCCCATTTTTAATTGAGTTGTTTATTTTTTGATGTGTTGTATGAACTGCTTGTATATGTTGTATCAGTTCAGTTCAGTTCAGTTCAGTAGCTCAGTTGTGTCTGACTCTTTGCAACCCCATGAATCGCAGCATGCCAGGCCTCCCTGTCCATCACCAACTCCTGGAGTTCACTCAGACTCACGTCCATTGAGTCAGTGATGCCATCCAGCCATCTCATCCTCTGTCGTCCCCTTCTCCTCCTGCCCCCAATCCCTCCCAGCATCAGAGTCTTTTCCAATGAGTCAACTCTTCTCATGAGGTGGCCAAAGTACTGGAGTTTCAGCTTTAGCATTCCTTCCAAAGAAATCCCAGGGCTGATCTCTTTCAGAATGGACTGGTTGGATCTCCTTGCAGTCCAAGGGACTCTCAAGAGTCTTCTCCAACACCACATATTAACCACTTATTGGTCTTATCATTTGAAAATATTTTCTCCAATCCAGTAAGTTGTCTTTTTGTTTTGCTGATGGTTTCCTTTGCTGTGCAAAAGGCTTTAAGTTTAATTAGGTTCTATTTATTTATTTTCTACTTTAATTTCCTTTGCTTTAGGAGACAGGGCCAAAAAAATTTTTGCTTTAAATTATTTCAAAAAGTCTCTGCCTGTGTTATCCTCTAAGAGTTTTAAAGTTTCTGGTCTTATATTTAGATCTTTAATCCATTTTGAAATTATTTTTGTGTATGATGTTATGTAATGTTCTAATTTCATTGTTTTATATGTAGCTATCCAGTTTTCCCAGTGCTATTTTTTCTTTATTTCAGTTTAAAAAAGTAACTTTATGTGGCATGTAATTATAGAAATATCAAACCATTATGTTGTATACTTGAAACGAATATATTATTTTAAGTAATCTTACTTCAATAAAAAAAAACTAAAATGAATTGTTTTAGTAATGGACTTTTATGAAACAGTTTGAATCTTCCAAGCCCCAGCGCTAATTTTTGAAGAGACTGTCTTTTCTCTGTTGTGTATTCTTGCCCCCTTTTTTATAGATTAATTTATCATAACTATGTGGGTTTATTTCTAGGGTCTCTATTCTGTTCCATTGATCTGTATGTCAATATTCATTCTTCCAGTTCAAGAATATAAAATATCTTTCCATTTCTTTAAATCACCTTCAGTTTCCTTTATCAGTGTTTAATAATTCTCATCATATACATTTGTCACTTCTCTGGTCAGGTTTATGCAGAAGTTTTTATTTTTTGTTTGATGTGATTTTAAAAGGGATTAGTTTTTTACTTTCCCTGTCTAATATTTCATTGTTAGTATGAATAAATGCAACAAGTTTCTGTTTGTTAATCTTGTATCCTGGTACCTTGCTGAATTTATCCGTTCTAATAGTTTTATGTGGAGTCTTATTAGGGTTTTCATACACACACCCAAACACACACACACACACACACACACACACAATGTCATGTCCTTGACGTATAATGACATTTTCTCTGTTCCCTTCCAATTTGGATACCTTGTATTTCTTTTTCTTGTCCGATTTCTGTATCTAGGAGTTCCAGTGTTATGTTGAATGACAGTGGTGAGAAGGGATATTTTTGTTTCAGATTTTAGTGGGAAGGCTTTCAGCTTTTCACCATTGAGTGTTACGTTGGCTTGGGTTTGTTACAAATAGCTTCTATTATGCTGAGGTATATTCCCTCTATACTTACTTTGGTGAGAGGTTTTTTTTTTTTTTAAATCATGAATGGATATTGAATTGTATCAAAACCTTTTTCTGTATCTATTGAGATAATCATGCGGTTTTTGTCTTTTCTTTTATTGATGTGGTGTATCACATTGATTGATTTTACGTATGTTGAGCCATCAGTGACCCATGGATAAATCCAGCCTGTTCATGGTGTATGATCCTTTTTATGTGTTGTTGGATTTGGTTTGCTAATATTTTGTTGAGAATGTTGAAGATGTTTACATTTATGTTCCTCAGTGATATTGACCTGTAAGTGAGATCTCTGGTTTGGGTTTTGGGGTGAATCTGGCCTCATAGAATGAGTCTAGAAGTGTTCCTTCCTCTGCAATTTTTCAAAATAGTTTGAGAAGGATAGGTGTTAAGTCTTCTCTAAATGTTCAGTATAATTCACCTTTGAAGCCACATGGTCCTGAACATTTGTTGGGAGTCTTAACATTACTGACTCAATTTCATTACTAGTAACCAGCCTGTTCATATTTTCTATTTCTTCCTGGTTCAGTCTTGGGAGATGGTACCTTTCTAAGAATTTTTCCATTTCTTCTAGTTTGTCCATTATGTTGGCATGTAGTTGTTCATAGTAGTGTCTTATAACCCTCTGTATTTCTTTAGTGTTTCATTTCTGATTTTAATGATTTGGGCCTGCTTCCTTTTTTTTATTGATGAGGCTGGTTAAAGGTTTATCAATTTTGTTTATCTTTTTAAATAACCAGCTCTTGGTTTCATTGATATTTTCTATTGTTCTTTTAGTGTTTATTTCAATTATTATTGCTCTACTCTTTATGATTTGTTCATTCTTTTTTCTTTAGTTCCTTTAGTTGTTAGGTTAGATTGTTTATTTGAGATTTTTATTGTTTCCTGAGGTAAGCTTTTATTGCTATAAATTTCCTTCTTGGAACTGCTTTTCCTGTTGTTCAAATCCCATAGGCTTTGGATCATCATGTTTTCAGTTTCATTTGTCTCTCAGTCTCAGTTCAGTTCAGTTGCACAGTCGTGTCTGACTCTTTGAGATCCCACAGATTGCAGCACACCAGGCTTCCATCACCAACTCCCAGAGCTTACTCAAACTCATGTCCATCAAGTCAGTGATACCATCCAACCACCTCATCTTCTGTCGTCCCCTTCTCCTCCTGCCCTCAATCTTTCCCAGCATCAGAGTCTTTTCCAATGAGTCAGTCTTCACATCAGGTGGCCAAAGTATTGGAGTTTCAGCTTCAACATCAGACCTTCCAATGAATATTGGACTTAATTCCTTTAGGATGGACTGGTTGGATCTCCTTGCAGTCCAAGGGACTCTCAAGAGTCTTCTCCAATGCCACAGTTCAAAAGCATCAATTCTTCTGTGCTCAGCTTTCTTTATGGTCCAACTTTTACAGCCATACATGACTACTCTAGGTACTTTTTACTTCCTCTGATTTCTTCAGTGATCCACTGGTTGTTTAGTAGTATATCAATTAGGTCCCATGTGTTTATGGGTTGTTGGTGGTTGTTTTTTTTTTTTTTTTTTTTCTTTCTTCCTCTTTTGGCCACACTGTGTGGCATGAAGGATCTTAATTCTCTAACCAGAGATAGAACTTGTGTCCCCTGCAGTGAAAGCATGGACTTTTAATCAGTGGAGTGCCAAGAAAGTCCCTGCAGTTTTTTTTTTTTTTTCTCTCTTTTTTCTTGAAGTTGATTTCTAGTCTCAGCATTGTGATAGGAAAAGGTGAGAGGTAATTACATGTAAGCTAATTATCAATATATATGTTCTTGTTGCCATTTTATTGTTTTGGATTTGTTTTTATAGGTCTTTTTACTCTTTTTCTTTTACTCTTCTATTGTGATCTGATGACTATCTTTAGTGTTATGTTTGGATTCCTTTTTCTTTTTTGTGTGTAGATGTATTATAGATTTTTGGTTTGCAGTTTCCATGAGGTTTTAGTATATATATATATGTATATGTGTCTGTATATGTATATATATATGTATGTATTAGTATATATATATATTATTTCAAGTTGCTGATCTCTTAATTTCAAATGCATTTCTGATACCCTGTCTTTGTATTCTCCTTGCTTCGTGATAACTGTTTTCTATATCATATTTTATATCTAATTATTTTGTGTACCCGTTAGTAGCTTATATCGACTATAAATGATTTCACTACTTTTGTTTTCTAACTTCCCTATCTTTATGTGTGGATGATTTCCTACTTTTACTGTATGTTTGCCTTTATTAGTGAACTTTTTCATTTCATAATTTTCTTGTTTCTAGTTGTAGCATGTTCTTTTTTGCCTAGAAGAATGAAAATAAAGTGGGAGAAATAAGTCAGGTTTATAGGCTGATGGCAAATAACCACAGAAGGAGCAAAAATTGATAATTCAGGGAAAAGAAAAGAGAATGGTTGTAGTGATATCCTTGAATGGACATGAGGAGGATGGAGTCTAGTGACAAGTGGAGGATTATCCTTAAGTAGGAGTCCAGACAATGTATACCTTGTTTAACAGGAGGAGTGTGGATGTACAGGGCACAGGTGCAAGTAGGCTGGTAGATGTGGTTAGGAGTATGTAGTTTTCTCCTCACCAATTCTGTTGTCTTAGAGAAATAGAAACCAAGGCAGGCCAAGAGTGAGGATAGAGTAGGAGCTATGTGAGGTTTGTGAAAGGGGAGAGTACTAAATGCCTCTCTAGAAGAGTGATGGAAGGAAAGGATTAGAGAAATATAGTTGACCTTGGCAAAGTCAAAGGCCCATGTGAGAGATTACTGGTTACAAAATTTAAAGTGAGATATGTCACCACAGTTCTGTGCACTTTTTTTTTTTACCTACAAAATAAGAACAGGTATTGAGTAAGCAAAGTTGGATTAATCAGGTTTGGATTTTTTTTTTTCTAGATGAATAGACCAGGAAAATATGTAAAGAGTTATGGGTATATACAAAAATGTTACAATAATGAGCCATGACCTTTAAGCCCAGTAAAGAAGGGAAGGACATGAGCAGAAGGCACACTAACTCTGCTTCATCCCCAGACATCTGAAACCAGCAGCATAAGTGGCCTACTAAGAGCTCAAGGCTCACTGAAATATTCTTCATGTGAATTCAGGTGACGATATACAAAGTTGTGAATAAAAATCCCTTTATTCATTTTCTTAGAGGGAACAACAATTGAATGTGTATTATCATTGCACAGAGGCAAGAAAAAAGCAATAATCTGTTCATGACTGAATGTGTTGGTGTTTAAAAATATTCCAAGAGTCAATATTTAATTAATAAATTGTTGTGCTCATTTCACAGATGGTACAATATGAGAGTATTAGTTATACAATAAAGAATTAATGAATTCCTGTCAGGTAAATATGGACGTTAAATATATACATATATATATATATATATATATCTCACATTATAATTAAAACCATAGAGGAAATTTAAAAGACTGAAAAGTAGTCACTGGAAATATCCTTGTGTCAGAATACCTAAAGAAGGCAGCTTACGTGGAATGCAGACTTTCCTTCTGTTGTCTAAATCCTGAGTACAATAAAATGGTTTCTACACAGTATGCATAAAACAAATATTTGTTAAATGTATTGACTAAATAAACAAATAACGAGGAGTCATTTCTTGAACACTACATTTGTATGTGATAAAATCTTTCCTATTTCACCAGCCCCATGTAGGTTCAGTTTCTGGTTGGTAATTAGTGATGGTAGACTGGCTCTTCAGGTTGAAGAAGCTTCTGTTTGTTTATGCACCACCATTCCCCAACCAGGTGATGCTTGTAGCTCGTTACAATCTTCTATTACACCTAATGTTTTTGCAGATACGATTCTCTCAGTCTGAAAATTGCTTGTTGCCAAGCCCCTCCACCTCTGACTCACCTCTAACTTGTATACAGGAAATTCCTTCTTTCTTTCCAGCAGCAATTCAAACATCACCTACCTCCTCTCCTTTCTCAGGCTTTCTCGGGTGAGGACTGGCTGTGGCATGGCTCCATCGTACCCGCCACAGTGGCACTGCAGAGACCCTGGTTCCTGAGGCTGACCCACTGTGCCCCGTTTATTTCATCTACCCCAACCACTTCAGGGCCAAATGAAACACCTTGCAATGGGGTCTGAGTTCTGACCAGCCCTGAGGTGAGGTCATATAATCCAGAAATGCAAAGAAGGGCATTCCTTTTATAGTATGAACTTCAAACAATGAGAGACAGGCTTATTCCTGTCTCTTCCTCCCTGTGCCCTAACCCCATTCAGTTCCAAAGCACAGAGGTATCCATACAGCCTTGGAGAATTCTAGTGTGATCAAGATTTTAGCTGTTTCTTCAAACCTTTGTTTTCCTTTCTTTTCTCCTTCTTGCTCCTCAATAAAATGCTAGCTCAGGAACTCTGGCCTAGGTTCTGATGTCTATGGAAGGATCTGTCCTCCAAAATCCTGTGGCAATCTCTATCCTAACTTTAAATAAGCTGTGTCATAATTATTAGTTTACTTTTAGAGAGATTCTTAAGAGACTGTCTTTCGGCAGCTTCATTACTTAGCATCATGTTTAGAACATGGTGGGTGATTTGATAAACAATGGCTAATTAATTAATGGCTTGTGCTGTGCTAAGTTGCATCAGTCATGTCCGACTCTCTTCGACTCTATGGACTGTCACCCACCAGGCTCTTCTGTCCACGGGATTCTCCAAGCAAGAATACTGGAGTGGGTTGCCATTTCCTTCTCAAGGGCATCTTCCCAACCTAGGAATCTAACCCACGTCTCTTGTGTCTCCTGAATTGGCAGGCAGGTTCTTTACCATTAGCGCCACCTGGGAAGCCCTTAATTAATACTAACAACTTAATATTAAGCTATTACATAACACACTGAAAACGAGAAGATTCCTTAGACATTTTTGTTTTAACCTCTTACTGTATGGAGGAACAAACACAGGGCCAAGAGAAGTAAAGGGCTTTTCCCAAAGTTATGTAGCTATTGAGTAGCACGACTGGATTAGCACATTGGTTTATCGCTCACACAACACTGCTGCTGCTGCTGCTGCTGCTATGCTAAGTCGCTTCAGTCGTGTCTGACTCTGTGCGACCCCATAGACAGCAACCCACCAGGCTCCTCTGTCCCTGGGATTTTCCAGGCAAGAGTACTGGAGTGGGGTGCCATTGGCTTCTCCGCACACAACACTATTCCTATTTAAAAATGACTGCTTCCATTTCTGTGAGAGGAAACAATACCAGGACCATTCTGACAAACTCGTGTTTCTCCAGGCCAATTAAAATATAAAATTGGTTAACACTAACCATAGGAAAGAGTGTTTCTTTAGGTTTGACTCCACCCTCCTATGAAGTTCCTGCTGCCATTTTTCCTGGATGTTGCCAGGTGGTGTCTTGTATGTGATTGTAGACACAGTTTTGCCAGCTCCCACGTGACACCCATCTTTGCATTGCTTTCTTATTTTAATTACTAGCATGAGATCTATAGCCAGGGCTTGCCAGGTGCATGTCTACAGGCTTGGCACACCTGCCGAAGCCCAGCCGTCTCTTCTTTCTTCTGCAGGATTCTGGTTGTCAGTCAGCTCACTGTTAAGAGCCCCTGTGTGGTGTCCATGTGTCCATATTCCCCTGAAATGGAGAGAATCTCCTGCACCTCCTCAAATTTAGCACCACGTTCTGGACCTTGGAGAGCAGGGCATCGCCTCCTAAGTCTCCAGTAAAGCAGAATTATCTGTTTAGTCCTTATCCACAGCTCAGTGTTTCAGATATGGCTCTGCGGGATTGGTGAAATGCACCTGAATGACTTGACCAGGAGTCCTAATTGTGGAAGAGGGAGAGAGTAAGGTGGAACACAGGCATACCAAATGCCCAGGCTATCACAACATGCTCCACAAGTGTCCACTTTCCTAGAGCAAGGGCCAGTCCATGGCCTGTTCTTATTTGATCAGTGAGCTAAGAACGATTTCAATTCTTTTAAAAGATTGTAAACACAAAAAACCAAGCAGCATATGCTACAGACACATGTGACACAGAAAGCCTGAAATATTTACTGCCTGTCCCTTTACAGAAAAAGTTTTGTGTACTCTTGTCCTGGAGGGAAAACAAAATGTACCAATTAGAAATGGGAAATAAAGCAATATGCAGTATGAACTATGTAATTGTAAACTATAAATCAATTCCATTTGTTCTGCAACCTTATTAAAATCTTGCATTTTTCATCATGATGGGAACCAAAAGCATAGAGAAATGTGTTTCATCGGGTGGTGATTCATCACTGCCACAGCTGATGGTGGCTCTGCTTCTAGCCATTGTGACCCTGTGCTGCCTCTGGTCTTAGTGCCTGACTTGCCGTCGGAGGGAGACACCATCCTCTCACATCCTGTCCCATTATTCTTGACTCAAAAGGAAGAACTTTACATGGGCCCTTCCTTAGGATAAGAAGCCCCTTCCTCCCAGGACAGAGGTCTTCAGGCTTGTCTGTGGGGAGACTCTTGGGATTCTTGAACCACAGTCTTCAGTTCTGCCAAGAGAAGTGAATCTGAAGACAGATACAATTTAGATTCATGCTGAGACTCCTGCTACACATGAAAATAGATTTGATTTCTGTTTAATTTTATCTCAATTTGGTTTTGAATAGACCACAAGTATAAATATTTGCTTCCTCCTTGCTGCAGATTTCCTTCAAGACCTGACCTAAGTGTAAAATTTAATAAAAACATATTAGAAATGGCAGGATGATTATTTTTCATTTCTATTTCCTCTGCCTTTGAAATTTAAATTCCTGTGTCCTTTCTGGCTGGTTGTTTGCTACCTTGTCATTGGTTAATAAAGGTTCCATGTGCCAAGAAATATCCTAGGGTGCTCAAACATAAGCAAAATAAAAACCTTGCCATTGGCCATGTGCTACTGGTTTATTTACTCATTTTCACTTCATCACTCTATTTCTGTTTCCCAAGTGTCAATTAAAAACAGCACCAAAGTGATGTCTTTTAGTTTAGGAGAAAAAGAGGTTTCAATATTAATTCAATAAAAACTACTTAGATCAGTCATGTTAGATTAAAACAATAAGGATTATAATACCAGTGTCACAAACATGGTTGACTTTATCCGTGTGTCTGTTTTCCTTTGCTTTTTGTTACTTGGAATGAGCAGAGGAGTTTCCACAAAAAGTGGCCCTGGGCTATTGTCAATCAACTTCTGTCACCTTTGGGGTGGGATCTCTGAATACATTACCTGAGCCTCAGTTTCCTCTAAAGTAAAACAGAGCATCAGTTTGTCCTTTATCTATCCCTTGCAGAAGACATTGGAAGAGAGAATAAGATAATGTCCATAGAATCTTTTATATTTCTTACAGGAGAGATTCTCTGTAGCATTTTAAGGACAAGTTTTCTGGAAGAACATCAATATTCACCTGAGATAACTGATGCTGAAGCTGAATCTCCAGTATTTTGTCATCTGAAGCAAGAAGCTGACTCATTGGAAAAAAGTCCCTGAGGCTGGGAAAGCTTGAGGGCAGAAGGAGAAGAGGGCATCAGAGGGTGAGATGGCTGGATGGCATCACTGATGCAGTAGACGTGAACTTGGGGAAACTCCAGGTGATGGTGAGGGACAAGGAGGCCTAGAGTGCTGCAGTCTCTGGGGTATTGAATTGGACATAACTGGGAACTGAACAACAACAACTGAGGTAATATTGGGACTGACACTGAGAACAGGCTGGGGAAATGAATGTGCCTGGGTGGCTGATGATCAGAAATAACCCAAAGCCTTGTATTGCTTTTCAGCTCAGACATGTCTTCGGTTGGTCTTCAACCATGCTCTCATTTTATTTATTTATTTTTTGTTTTGTTTTGGGCTGCGTATATGGCATATAGGATCTTAAAGTTTCCCAACCAGGGATCAAACCTGTACCCCCTGTAATGGAACTGTGCAGAGACTTCACCAATGGACTGCCAAGGAAGTCACCCATGATCCCATTTTATTTTTTTTTTTTAGTTTTCTTTTTTTTTTTTTTCTCTAATTTTATTTTATTTTTTAAACTTTACATAATTGTATTAGTTTTGCCAAATATCAAAATGAATCCAATCCCATTTTAAATCCTGGGTAAAAGATGAGATTTGATTTGTTGGAACTTTGATACTGCTTATTTGGAATAAATAATCTCACAACAATACCCATAGCTGCCTTTCAGCTTTTGAGACATCTGCGTTTAAGTTGTTTGCATTTTGTCCTGTTATGAAGCTACTCTTACTTAAGCACAATAGAACCTAAATAAATAAAACAATAAGGAATTAAATATATGGTGTTTTCAAAAACAAGCAGACCAACAGGACCTATAGTATTAGAAGTTTTCTTAGACCACTCTCTGTTAATGAGTGTTTATGTTCACTGTAAAATATCCCACCTGATGCCAGCAGCCTGTTGAATGAATACTCCATGTTCTCTACTATGCTGACATACAGATCCCTTCAGCTGAGTAGTATATTTATCAAGATTCTGTGTGTTTATACTCAAACTGGTTTAGGCTAGTTGTGTTCAATACTTCAATGATCTAATTTGATTACATTTTGCCAATGCTTAATAAAATATGAATTTGAAAGAAAATTATTTTCTCAATAAGAACTAAGACTATTCAGGAAAGTAATTTTTAAAAGGAATCTCAAAAATAATTAGTCTTGGATTAGATGTGAGCAAGTGAGAAAATCAGATAATCTCTCACTTGAATTGTTTGAAAAATATTTTCAAGTTCTTGTTCCATTAAGAAAAAGACTAAAATTGGAAATTGTAGAGTGAAATATAGATGTTTTAAGAAATAAGAATAATATGGACTCTAATTGGTAGAACTATGATTAACGGAATTACCAAAAAATAAATAAGAAGAGGTATAAATCATTAGATATAAACACAGTAATGGTTGGATCTTAAAAGCATTATGCAGGAAAAAAGGCAAGAAATTGAATAAGAACTATAGGACAATACCATATGTATGAGTTTAAATTCAAATCAGTTCAGTTCAGTTGCTCAGTCGCGTCCAACTCTTTGTGGCCCCATGAACTGCAGCATGCCAGGCCTCTATGTTCATCACCAACTCCTGGAGTTCACCCAAACTCATGTCCATTGAATTGGTGATGCCATCCAACCATCTCATCCTCTGTTGTACCCTTCTCCTCCTGCCTTCAATCTTTCCCAGCATCAGGGTCTTTTCAAATGAGTCACTTCTTCACATCAGGTGGCCAAAGTATTGGAGTTTCAGCTTCAACATCAGTCCTTCCAATGAACACCCAGGACTGATCTCCTTTAGGATGGACTGGTTGGATCTCCTTGCAGTCCAAGGGACTCTCAAGAGTCTTCTCCAACACCACAGTTCAGAAGCATCAATTCTTCGGAGCTCAGCTTTCTTTATAGTCCAACTCTCACAGCCATACATGACTACTGGAAAAACCATAGCCTTGACTAGACAGATCTTTGTTGGCAAAGTAATGTCTCTGCTTTTCAATATGCTGTCTAGACTGGTCATATCTTTTCCTCCAAGGAGTAAGCATCTTTTAATTTCATGACTGTAATCACCATCTGCAGTAATTTTGGAGCCCCCCAAAATAAAGTCAGCCACCGTTTCCACTGTTTCCCCATCTATTTGCCATGAAGTGATGGGACCAGATGCCATGATCTTAGTTTTGTGAAAGTTAAGCTTGAAGCCAATTTATTCACCCTCCTCTTTCATCAAGAGGCTCTTTAGTTCTTCTTCACTTTCTGCCATAAGGGTGGTGTCATCTGCATATCTAAGGTTATTGATATTTCTCCCAGCAATCTTGATTCCAGCTTGTGCTTCTTCCAGCCCAGAGTTTCTCATGATGTACTCAATATTTAAGTTAAATAAGGAAGGTGACAATATACAGCCTTGATGTACTCCTTTTCCTATTTGGAACCAGTCTGTTGTTCCATGTCCAGTTCTAACTTCTGCTTCCTGACCTGCATACAGGTTTCTCAAGAGGCAGGTCAGGTGGTCTGGTATTCCCATCTCTTTCAGAATTTTCCACAGTTTATTGTGATCCACACAGTCAAAGGCTTTGGCATAGTCAATAAAGCAGAAATAGATGTTTTTCTGGAACTCTCTTGCTTTTTCCATGATTTGGCAGATGTTGTCAATTTGATCTCTGAGTTCTCTGCCTTTTCTAAAACCAGCTTGAACATCTAGAAGTTCATGTTTCATGTATTGCTGAAGCCTGGCTTGGAGAATTTTGAGCATTACTTTACTAGCGGGTGAGATGAGTGCAATTGTGTGGTAGTTTGAGCAGTCTTTGGCATTGCCTTTCTTTGGGATTGGAATGAAAACTGACCTTTTCCAGTCCTGTGGCCACTGCTGGGTTTTCCAAATTTGCTGACATATTGAGTGCAGCACTTTCACAGCATCATCTTTGAGGATTTGAAATAGCTCAACTGGAATTCCATCACCTCCACTAGCTTTGTTCGTAGTGATGCTTCCTAAGGTCCACTTGACTTCACATTCCAGGATATCTGGCTCTAGGTCAGTGATCACACCATCATGATTATCTGGGTTGTGAAGCTCTTTTTTTGTACAGTTCTTCTGTGTATTCTTGCCACCTCTTAATATCTTCTGCTTCTGTTAGGTCCATACCATTTCTGTGCTTTATTGAGCCCATCTTTGCATGAAATGCTCCCTTGGTGTCTCTAATTTTCTTGAAGAGATCTCTTTCCCATTCTATTTTTTCCCTCTATTTCTTTGCATTGATTGCTAAGGAAGGCTTTCTTATCTCTCCTTACTATTCTTTGGAACTCTGCATTCAAATGCTTATATCTTTCCTTTTCTCCTTTGCTTTTCACTTCTCTTATTTTCACAGCTATTTGTAATGCCTCCTCAGACAGCCATTTTGCTTTTTTGTATTTCTTTTTCTTGGGGATGGTCTTGATCCCTGTCTCCTGTACAATGTCACGAACCTCAGTCCATAGTTGATCAGGCACTCTATCTATCAGATCTAGTCCCTTAAATCTATTTCTCACTTCCACTGTATAATCATAAGGGATTTGATTTAGGTCATACCTGAATGGTCTAGTGGTTTTCCCTACTTTCTTCAATTTAAATCTGAATTTGGCAATAAAGAGCTCATGATCTGAGCCACAGTCATCTCCTGGTCTTAAATCCATATACATGAAACAAAAATATACATTTCTAAGAAGTCAGATAAAAACATATGCATGGGGATTCCCCTGGTGGTCCAGTGGTTAAGAATCCTCCTTCCAGTGCAGGGGGTGAGGGTTTGATCCCTGATCAGGGAACTAAGATCCCAGATGCCCCTCAAGTAAAAAAAAAAAAAAAAAAAAACAAAACATCAAACAGAAGCAATATTTTAACAAATTCAGTAAAGACTTTAAAACATATGCATTAAACCTACAAGATATGACTGCCTTTGAAGAAGGAAAGAGATGGGAGTGGGAGGATAGATGAGAATAAATATACATTTAAAAATACAGAAAGTGAAGTCACTCAGTTGTGTCTGACTCTTTGCGACCCCGTGGACTGTAGCCTACCAAGCTCCTCCATCCATGGGATTCTCCAGGCAAGAATACTGGAGTGGGTTGCCATTTCCTTCTCCAGGGGATCTTCCCGACCCAGGGATCGAACTGGGGTCTCCCCCATTGCAGAAGACCCTTGTATTGGAAAATAACGATGTGTAATGAACTGAGAAGTGTGATTAACTTTTCTTTCTTTAATAGATATTGCTCTCCCTCCTTCTCTAAAACATCATGAACCTAGAAAACAAGAGAGGTTATGACAACATTCAAGGGAGGACAAGAAAATTTTACAGCTGGGACAGTAATGTATCAATGTGTCTTAACAGATATCAGTGCTTGCAGTGGGAGGAGCTAAGAAGCAAGTTGAGTCTTGCTACAGAGGTTCAAAAGACTTAGCAGCAGGAGATAACCAGGTATATATGGAGGTAGGGGTGCAAATGCAATCAGAAATGGGATTGATTGAAATTCTGCTCAAGGAACAGTTACTGATAATACCCTGGGTCCCTTCCTCCAATCTAAGCAGCCAGGTCACTTCCCCTCCTCACTGTCAAGGAAGCTGAGAAGTTTGCTTTCTAGAGTGGAGAATGATTGATTGATTACATGGTTGGAGTAGAAGGAAACCCATCTGAAAACTGGAGAATAAATAAAGCTAATCTATACTGAATTGTGTCTCTTCAGCTCATCTTTTGGAGAAGGCAATGGCACCCCACTCCAGCACACTTGCCTGGAGAATCCCATGGATGGAGGAGCCTGGTGGGCTGCAGTCCATGGGGTCGCTAAGAGTCGGACAAGACTCAGCGACTTCACTTTCACTTTTAACTTTCCTGCATTGGAGAAGGCAATGGCAACCCACTCCAGTGTTCTTGCCTGGAGAATCCCAGGGACGGGGGAGCCTTGTCGGCTGCCATCTATGGGGTCACACAGAGTCGGACACGACTGAAGCAACTTAGCAGCAGCAGCAGCTCATCTTTCCCTCTTTCACCCCAGAACCCCAGAAGCTCGGTTTATACTATGTCTACCTCTCCAGTTAGGACACTGGACAATCTGACACACCAAGAGAAAAGACTTCCTCTGTAACTGGGGATCTCTCAGTTAAATGGTGCAAATCCTTCCCTCCACCTCTAGTAAGCAAGCCAGCTTTATTGAGAAACACAGAACTTTCAGTTAACTTCTTGGCAGCTCATTTTTTTGACTGCATGGGCAGTCGAAGATAACCTGAAACCAAAAATCAGTTTTGGATAGTAATTTTGCATTATAAAATGGATTCTGAATTATTTCCTGTTTTAAATTATCCACACCCTTGTTTTTTCCCTTGATTACGGTTTTGCCTATGATCCTTAAATGAACAAGGACCTATGTAAATCTTTGCTGCATTTCCTGACCTCCTGTAATAATCTGAGGCTTCTAGTCAGACTGAAAGAGGAGAAAATTGCTTTTGGTTCAGATACATATTGACTGGGATCTAAATCAGAGTATTCTGTTATCTGCTGTTTTTTTTTTTTTTCTTAATTGGAGGCTAATTACTTTACAATATTGTAGTGGTTTTTCACATACATTGACATGAATCAGCCATGGGTATACAAATGTGTTAAGTGTACATGCTTGTGTGCATGTGTATGCACGTGTGTACCTACGTTCTTTTATGTATGCACTCATTACTCAGGCTCCACTGCAAACCAGTGTTTGTCAAGCTTCCTGACAGGAAATGCACCAGACTACTGGTACGCTTTGACTTTTCTTCTTGAGAAATCAAGAATTTAGCAAAGCAGTCAGAACCCCAGAGGAGATACCCTTCTTGCTGAACTCAGAGCCATCCATGTGACCGTTCAGCAGAAATCAATCAGTTTTGTCACCAGTGAGCATCTTGGTTGATGAATTAAAACCTGTATACAATCTCTAGAGAGTGCCTCTAGCTTCCCTATAGGAAGTGGGCAGGGAGAGAGAGGTGGGGGGAAAGAGAGACAAATGCTTGGGGAAGGACTTTCTTATCAGCATCTTTGGCTTTCTCATTAATCTTCCTTTGTGCCCACGATGCCTTTATGCACTGTTATCTTTAAGAGTGTAAACTGAAGGTACTATTGCAGGATGATGGAATTGTTCAAATTTCCTTCTCTTAACCTCCTATGGAAAGTACAAAGACAAATGTTTCTGCTGAAGACTAAGACAAAACCACTTTTGAGTTTCTTTAATTTTCTGTATTTTGATGCTTTGACATTTGAGGTCTTGCTGATCCTTTCAGGACTAGCCAATTCTAAGACATGGTTAACAATGGACCCATTAGGATACCTTTCAAATAGAAACCAATCAATCCAGGGCTCATATTCCTGGTCACCTCCTTTATCAGGTTCTACAACTGGGGACAGCCCCTCTGCCCCAGAACCCACTGAAATTATTTAATCTAGCCAGTCCTAAACCTGCTCACTCTGTCTCTCTCATTTCTCCCCACAGAAACCAGAATAAAGACTGGTGCATGTTAGCCCTGTGTCTCTTGACTGACCCTCGTGCTTTTCCCTGTAATAACCTATGAGTAACAAACTATAATTTCAGTGTCAATAGTCTCCTGGTCTGTTGGCCTTCCCATACATCAATAATAATAAAACAACTAAAACATGGAAAGCATGGTATACTGAGTGGCAAATCTCAAGAGGCCATCCCTGAGGTATAGTTCTTCCATGAGACTTTCCCTGACCTTATCAACTTAAATGAACTTACTCTTCTATGAACAGCCAGCATTATCACCTATGACTCTCATTAGACAGTTAAACATGTTCCTTCCTGATAGTGTATGTCTTTTAAATTTAATGTGTATATCTTGTTCTTCCAACTGAAATATAAATTTCCTCAGAGTATATATAATTCTTAGCATCTTCAACAATAACTGATGATTTAATAAATGAGTGCACAGATGTAACTTGTTAAACTTGATCCTAAACTCACAAAGATCTTACTTTTTTTTGTCCTTTCTGAGCTTTCTTGTTGCAGGTAACTTTATATGATGAGCCCCAGTTACAAAATTGCTAAGTGTTTTCTTCTGACAAATAAATTTATAAGCCTAATAAATACTTAACTATTTCCCTGAACTTATCATCCCATTTGATTGTCTTAAGCATCCATAACTTGCTTGTCATCTGTAGGAAGAGGAAAATGACACTGGGTGCTATTTAGGAGCTCTGTTTTGCATTCAGACAGACCTACTTTAAATACTATTTATACTACTTAAGTTAGTTGTATCTTTGGGCAAGTTCCTTGACTTTTTTGATCCTCAGTTTCTTCACCTGTAAAATAGGGAGAATAATACCTGTCTTTGAGGGATTTTATAAGGATCACATATGTAAAGTTCTTAGCATAGTACTGGCATAATGGGAGATGCCAAATAAGTAGTATGATTCTACATCTTGCTTTGCCTGGGATACTCTGCTTACTCCTATTGTTCTAACACAATTATTAACAGCACCCCCCAACTTTTACCCAGTGTTCCAAGTTTGGACAGTAAATAGTCCTATCAATGAATGTATTTTTAAACTTTTACTATTGACTACTACTACTCAATATATGTGAATGAATACATATTTATGAATGACTATACAATTATATTTGGGCTGTGCTATAATCCTTTCTAGTAAGATCCACCTCATCCCTTTGTCTTCATCGCCAAGAAGCAGAGTATGGTACAGTGGCCGAGAGCACAGCCATAGGAACCAAACAGCCTGGTCTTGAATCCCAGCTGAGCACATTCTAATGTGTAACCTTTGGCAAGCCATTTACTTAGTGTGTGTTGGCTTTCTCATCAGGAAAATGGGAACAATATAAGCAATATTTTTATCATACAGTGTCATGAGTCCAAAAGTCTACACGTATACGTGAAAATGCTTACACCAGTGTCTAGTACATAGCAAGCTCCCTGTGAGCAAGTGTTATGTTGCTGTCTCTATGTCAGTGGCAACTAAGCTGAAATCAGCTGGGTTCTGTTTCCTGTGAATTGCTGCTGGAGCAGAAAGCAGTTCTGATACTGCATTCAGTTCAGCTGGCAAGTCTGGGTGAATGTCTTTGATTATAAAGTCCTTAGATGATAAAGACAGAGGAAATTTGTACAATATCATGTGTGGTTCTTCAGGATAAAAATGTGTTTTGATAATGTTATGAACTGAATTATGCACCCCACAACCACCAAATTTATATTTTGACACTCTAACCCCTGCCAATGTGACTGTAGTAGGAAATAGTACCTTTAAGGAGGTAACTAAAGTAAATGAGGTCATAAAGGTGGGATCCTAATTTGATAGAACTGATGTCCTTATGGAGAGAGACACCAGAGATCTCTATGAGCATGCACAGAGAAGAGCCCCTGAGGTCACAATGAGGACATGACTGCCTGTAAGCTGAGAAGAGGGGTCTTACCAGATACCAACCCTGACAGCACCTCATCTTGGACTTCTAGTTTTCAGAAATGTGAGAAAATAAATGTATGTTATTTAAGCCAGCCAGTCTGTAGTATTTTGTTATTGTTGCCTATGCAAACTAACACAGATGAAAGAGCATGGTCAAGAGATTAAATGCAGAAAGAAAAATTGTGTATAATTTGAGAATTGGCTCGGAGTATTGGAGGAGCCCTCTGTTTAGGGAAGAATTACCAGGTCAGAGTATGCTAAATAAAAAGTTGGTATTTTAAATGTACGAATCTGTTCAAGGATGATACAGAAAGTGAGAACTGTGGTCAAACCAGACAGTGCATGTCCTGTTTAAAGGCACTGAAATTCTAATTTTCTAAAGCCCCCATACGGGTTAAGGGATACATACAATGATAAGGCACTGGGCCTTCGGCCCTGCTCCAGTGAATGTCTTTGGAAGTACAGGTGAGTCGGATTGTCCTCTGGAGAGCCCTGAGGTGGGCTTTTGTGGGTGAATAGAATCTACGCAAGCAAATCAATGAGGAAAGATGGTTCCAGAGAGTTCCAGAGAGGAAGAGTGATACAGAACATCGTACCTACAGAACTGACTGCTAGGTTTATTATGTGACACAGGTAGATCAATTTTTCAGGGTACTTTTAAGATAGTCCATCTTGCTGGAGTAGAAGCACCGTATAAACTAAACTGGAAAATAAGAATGGAAAGGTCTAGATTGTGTTTGGCTACAAATTCTGGAGTAATACCTGTGGACATCAAGTGATTCATTTCAGCAAGTGAAAGCTACCACTAAAACAGTAGTTCCAAATTATAAGATAGAAAGTCCAGAAATAAACCCACGAAACTATTGGTACCTTATTTTTGACAAAGGTGGCAAGAATACACAATGGGGCAAAGACAGCCTCTTCAATAAATGATGTGGGGGAAACTGGACAGCTACATGTAAAAGAATGAAGTTAGAGAACACTTCCTAACACCATACACAAAGATAAACTCAAAATGGATTAAAGACCTAAATGTAAGACCAGAAACTATAAAACTCTTAGAGGAAAACATAGGCAGAACACGCGATGACATAAATCAAAGCAAGATCCTCTATGACCCACCTCCTAGACTAATGGAAATAAAAACAAAAGTAAACAAGGGGGACCTGATTAAACTTAAAAGCTTTTGCACAGCAAAGGAAGCTCTAGCAAGGTGAAAAGACAACCCTTAGAATGGGAGAAAATAATAGCAAATGAAACAACTGACAAAGGATTAATTTCCAAAATATACAAGCAGCTCATACAACTCAATACCAGAAAAACAAACAACCCAATCAAAAAGTGGGAAAAAGACCTAAACAGACATTTCTCCAAAGAAGACATACAGATGACAAACAAACACAAGAAAAGATGCTCAACATCTCTCATTATTAGACAAATGCAAATCAAAACTACAATGAGATATCACCTCACACTGGTCAGAATGGCCATCATCAAAAAGTCTACAAACAATAAATGCTGGAGAGGGTGTGGAGAAGAGGGAACACTCTTGCACTGTTGGTGGGAATGTAAATTGATACAGCCACTATGGAAGATGGTATGGAGATTCTTTAAAAAACTAGGAATAAAACCACCATATGACCCAGCAATCCCACTTCTAGGCATATACCCTGAGGAAACAAAAATTGAAAAAGATACATATCCCATTATTCATTGCAGCACTATTTACAATAGCTAGAACATGGAAGCAACCTAGATGTTCATCGACAGATGAATGGATAAAGAAGCCGTGGTACATATGTGCAATGGAATATTACTCAGCCATAAAAAGGAACACATCTGAGTCAGTTCTAATGAGATGGATGAACCTAGAGCCTATTATACAGAGTGAAATAAGTCAGAAAGAGAAAGAGAAATATTGTATACTAATGCATATATATGAAATCTAGAACAATGGTACTAAAGAATTTATTTGCAGAGAAGCAATGGAGAAACAGACACAAAGAATAGACTTATGGACATGGGGAGAGGAGAGGAGAGTATGAGGTGTATGGAGACAGTAGCATGGAAACTTACATTACCATATGTAAAATAGATAGCCAATGGGAATTTTCTGTATGTCTCAGGAAACCCAAAGAGGGTCTGTGTATCAACCTAGAAGGGTCGGATGGGGAGGAAGATGGGAGGGAGGTTCAAAAGGGAGGAGATATATGTATACCTAAGGCTGATTCATGCTGAGGTTTGACAGAAAACAAAATTTTGTAAAGCAATTATCCTTTAATTAAAAATAAATTTAAAAAAACCAATAGTTCCAAATTAATCTTAAGTACTGGCTAAAATGCTTTGGAGGAAAAAGAAATTGGAATGAGTTCCTGTGACTGCACACATTCAAAAGAGGCTGATTTGCCACTTCAGAATTGGTATATTGCAGGTGAGCAAATTACCTGGGGTCTTGTTAAAATAGAGTCTGATTCAGCAGGTCTGAGATGAGATCTGAGGTTCTACATTTTGAACAAAGTGATGCTGCTGATGCTGCTGGTTCCTAACTATATTGTAAGTTGCAAGGAAATGAATGACCTATAAATTCATTTACAACCTATAGTTCCTTGATTTTACTACTTAGCATGCTGAGAAACAGGCTGGAAATTTGCATTTGATATTAGCTTGAGTCATTCTGCTTGTCCCTCTTCATGAAATTGTGCATTCTGGAATGCCAAGTCAAACCATGCAAAAAAGGATTAAACACAGCTCCTTGCCTTCCAATTACCTCACCACACACTGTGAGTTAACAAGAGCAAGGAGAAAATAAGCACACGATTCTGAAAAGATTGGAGCTAGACTTGAGTTTAGTGATGAAAGATAGGAAAGAAAGAACTGTGGGATTTAACCCTAGATTAGTTTTGTTTTGTTTAAGAATACAGTTTAAAAAAAAAAAAGAATATAGTTTAGCTATGTGGAATCTAAAACAAAAACCAAACATAAAAACAGAGAGCAGAAAAAATGGTTACCAGGGGCTGGAGGATGGGGAAACAGGGAAAGGGTGATAAGCAGGTACGAACTTTTATTATATAGCTATAGGATAAATAAGTTCTAAGCATCTAATGTATAAAGTGATGGCTATAGTTGGTAAAACTGTTTTGCACAATTGGTACTTGCTAAGAGGGTAGAACTTAAATGTTCACACACACAAAACCAAACTGTGTGAAGTGATGGATATGTTTATTAACTGAATGGGGGGATTCTTTCACAATGTATACCTATATCAAATCACCACAATGTACACTTATTTGTTTTATTTTTATTTGGTTGTTCTGGGTCTCCGCAGTGGTGTGAGGGCTCTTGGTTGTGATGCATGAATGTTCTCAAGTTGTGGCTGGCAGGCTTCTCTTGTTGGGGAGCACGGGCTCTAGGGCATGTGCACTCAGAAGTCGTGCCATGTGGGCTCTCTAGTTGTGGCATGCATGTACACTTTAAAAATCATGCAGTTTGTATGTCAGTTATACCTCAATAAAGCTGAAATTTAAAAATAAATCATTTAGTATTACCAGTCAATATGAAAATTAATCCCACTGTTCAGTTCAGT
Organism: Bos indicus x Bos taurus; assembly: GCF_003369695.1. Lineage (NCBI taxonomy): Eukaryota > Metazoa > Chordata > Mammalia > Artiodactyla > Bovidae > Bos > Bos indicus x Bos taurus. The sequence continues at coordinate 53,726,616 of NC_040076.1, read as the reverse complement.
TCAGTTCAGTCACTCAGTCACGTCCTACTCTTTGCGACCCCATGGACTGCAGCACACCAGGACTCCCTGTTCATCACCAGCTCCCGGAGTCTACTCAAACTTATGTCCACTGAGTCAGTGATGCCATCCGACCATTTCATGCTCTGCCATTCCCTTCCCCTCCCACCTTCAATCTTTCCTAGCATCAGGGTCTTTTCAAATGAGACAGTTCTTCACATCAGGTGGCTAAAGTATTAGAGTTTCATTTTTTTTTTTATTCAATTTTAATTTAAAAAAAATTATACATGTGTTCCCCATCCTGAACCCTCCTCCCTCCTCCCTCCCCATACCAAAAAAAATAAATAAATAAAGTATTAGAGTTTCAGCTTCAGCACCAGTCCTTCCAATGAATATTTAGGACTGATCTCCCTTAGGATGGACTGATTGGATCTCCTTGCAGTCCAAGGGACCCTCAAGAGTCTTCTCCAACACCACAGTTCAAAAGCATCAATTTTTCAGCACTCAGCTTTCTTTATAGTCCAACTCTCACATCTATACATGACTACTGGAAAAACCATAGCCTTGACTAGATGGACCTTTTTTGGCAAAGTAATATCTCTGCTTTTTGATATGCTGTATAGGTTGGTCATAACTTTTCTTTCAAGGAGCAAGCATCTTTTAATTTCATGGCTGCAATCTCCATCTGC